>NC_138766.1:92275807-92875807 GCF_965113315.1 Podarcis vaucheri
GGTTCTCGTCGTCTTCTTCCTGCAACACACAGAGGAACTGATGTGGATGGCAAAGCACCCAGCCCCAGAGGGAGACGACTGCCTTGCCTTGCAGCTTCCAAGGCGCCAGCTTGCATTGATCACAGGGGGTTGGACTATTATTAAGGTAAAGGTACCTCTGACCGTTAGGTCCAGTCGTGGCCGACTCTGGGGTTGCGGCGCTCATCTCACTTTATTGGCCGAGGGAGCCGGCGTACAGCTTCCGGGTCATGTGGCCAGCATGACTAAGCCGCTTCTGGTGAACCAGAGCAGCGCATGGAAACGCTGTTTACCTTCCCACCAGAGTGGTACCTATTTATCTACTTGCACTTTGATGTGCTTTCGAACTGCTAGGTTGGCAGGAGCAGGGACCGAGCAACGGGAGCTCACCCTGTCGCGGGGATTCGAACCACCAACCTTCTGATAGGCAAGCCATAGGCTCTGTGGTTTAGACCACAGCGCCACCCGTGTCCTTTGGACTATTATTAATATTATTATTATTATTTCATAAAACTTACAGACCACTTGATTGCGGAAAACCTCAGAGCGGTTTACAAAAGATAAAACAGGTTTTAAAAAGTTATTTATGTATTGCCACTACTGTGGCTCATGTTCTGTTAGCCCCAAAATGGAAAACGAGCGAGGTCCCGACTAAAGAAGAATGGCAACCTAAACTGAAGGAATATGCGCAGCTTGCGGACCTAACATACAGAATAAGAGAACAGGAAGAGCATATGTTTAAAGAAGATTGGAAAATGTTGACTGGATATATGGGGGGAAATTATGTACACTTGAAAATGTTGGCGGCATTAAGATGAATTCAACAGCGTAAACAAGTTTTGATGGATGCAATAATGGATTACTGAATGGTTTAGTCTATATAAAATATGCAGGGATTTGTGATATGCAACATGTACCATGGGAAGAGAAGAAGAGAAGTCATTGACATTTTAAGGTTGTTTAAATGAATATTCTAAATTGTAAAACAGAAAATTTAATAAAAAAAAATTACACACAACCCACCCCACAAAAGGTAAAACAGTAAAATCAAGGAAAAATTATGACACTTCTTAAATGCATTTTAACTTGGAACCTTGAGAGAACCTCAACCACATTTTGTCAGTAAATGCAGCTCCTTTCTCTAGGTATATTGATGATAAGGTCAAAGCCAAGAGGGTCCACGCAGAATTACAGACTCTTGCTTTTAACCAAGGGCAACTCATTGCACCCCGGGGCCTTAGATGCCCTTCTGCAAGTGGAGGGCGAAGCAGCCTATCAAATACCGCAAGCATCTTGCTTACCTTGGCATTGACGATTTCAATGTGGATCAGCAAGGAAGCGAGTTCGAGGTCCTCGCTGTAGCTGTTCTTGAGGGGCACCGACCTGTAACCTGCAGGCAGAGACCACAGTTGAACGCAAGCGAAAGCGGAGCAATCAATTTGGCACCAGCTGGTCTGCAGGCGTTGCAGGAAGGAGGCGTACAAGACACCTTCCAACCATCTTGGGGACTTCTCTCTGGAGTTTACTCCTTAGCCTAGAGTTTCCCAAACTTGGGTTGTCCAGCTGTTTTTGGACTACAACTCCCATCACCAGGATGGGTGGTCAGGGATGATGGGAATTGTAGTCCCAAAACGGCTGGAGGCCTGAGTTTGGGGGAACCCTGCCTTAGCCTTTTCTCCTCTCATAACAACAACAACAATACTGTTAATATAAAAATATTGACTGCCAAGGAAGACCCACTAGGCCACTCCATCATTTCCACGGCACCCGCGGCCAGTGGGACGGGGGCAGAGAATAGAAACAGAAATCACAGGATATTCCAACATTGGAAGAATGGCGGAGTAAGGTGGTGGAATACGCTGAGTTAGCAAAGCTGTCGGGGAAGATCTGGAATCAGCGTGACGGAACTGTTTCAAAAGGACTGGAGCAAATTTATATTACATATGAAAGAATATTGTAAACATCTGAAAACGTTTGTAGCTTTGAGTTGAAATGTTTTGTAATGACAACATAAGGAACTGATTTACATTTAACAAGGAGAAATATAAAAACAAGAGAGAACGTAAAAAAAGTGGTTATAGTAATGCTAAGATTAAAATAAATATATACAGAAGTCAGGAAGAGGGGAGGGAGGAGGCCGATGCTCTGGTGAGAGCGAGGTTTGAGTTTATTGATGTATGTGTGGATATTGTGATTACAAAAATTGAAAACATAATAAAAATTATTATTTTATTTTTAAAAAAGGAGAATGTGCCCTGTTGGATCATGGGGGGAAAGAGCCATGAATCAGTGTGGGAAAGGAAGCGGGGTGTGTGTGTGTGTGTGTGTTTGTGTGTGTGTGTGTGTGTGTGTGTGTGTGTGTGTGTGTGTGTTTGTGTGGCAGAGATCCAGCCCATACCTGTTTTGAGGCCCTTGACAGGGAAGGTGGCTTGGGCCAAGAAGTTTGGGTCGCTGAACATGTCCTCCTCGTAGACCACAAAGCGCAGAAAGGCAAACTCGGGGTTGTTGATGTCAAAGACAAATTGCTTGAGGAGCCAAACCGCGTTGAGGCCGTTGTCAGCTGGGAGCCGAGGAGGAGAAAATTAAAATGAAACAAGGAGATTGGGAGGAAGCCAAGACCCCTGAACCCCACCTGGAGTCCTGTGTCCAATTCTGGGCAACACAATGTAAAGAGGGTATCGACAAGCTGGAAGGTGTGCAGCCAAGATGATAGAGGGTCTAGAAACAGTTGAAGGAGCTGTGTATGTTTCGCCTGCAAAAGAGGAGACTGAGACGAGACATGGATAGCCATCTTCCAATATAGGATGGGATGTCATATGAAAAATGGAGCAAGCATGTTTTCTCCTGCTCCAGAGGGCAGGACTCGAACTCATGGCTTCAAGTTACAAGAAAGAAGATTCCGACTCAACATTAGGGAGAACTTTCTGATGGCAAGAGCCATTTGAGAGGGGAACAAACTCCCCTGGAAGGTAGCAGGCTTGGAGGTTTTTAACCTGAATTTGCTATAACCTTAAACGAATGGGTCATTCAAACTGTCACAAACACAAATTGCTTACCCCACCTCTGGGAAACTAGGAACTATGCAAAGCCACGAGACTGTAGGAAATGACTCAGAAGATGCACATGCTATGATCAGGTGGGAGGGGGCCAACCCCCCCGTCATGAGAGCAAACCGGCCAGGAGCTCTAGTTTTGCTTTGCGGGAAGAGAAAGGCCAGTAATCTGTTTGTCTCGTCTGTCTCTCAACCGCAGCTGAGGAGACAGGCCTTCTCACCTACGACATCCGTCTTGTTTTTGCTGTTGTCGAACTCGGAGCCACAGACCTCCACCTCCACAAAGGGGCAAACGATGCTGCGTCCGTTCTTGGGGAGGTGCCGGGCCCCCAGGATCTGTGGGGAGGAGAAGGGGGGCACTGAGCTAGGTGGAAAGGGTAAGGTATCAGAATGTAAGAGGGGCCCACTGGATGGGGCCAAAGGGGCCCATCGAGCCTAGCATCCCATTCTCACATTGGCCAACCTGAAACCCGAGAGCTGGATCCGAGTGCGAGAGCCGCACTCTCCCCTCCTGCAGTTGCCAGCTAGTGGCATTCAGAAGCAAATGCTAATGCAAATGCTAATGCTAATAATAATTTATTATTTATACCCTATCCATCTGGCTGGGTTTTCCCATCCACTCTGGGCGGCTTCCAACAGAATATTAAAATACAGTAATGCATCAAACATTAAAAGCTTCCCTGAACAGGGCTGCCTTCAGATGTCGTCTAAAAGTCTGATAATTGCTGTTCTCTTTGACATCTGGTGGGAGGGTGTTCCACAGGGCGGGTACCACCACCGGGAAGGCCCTCTGCCTGGTTCCCTGTAGCTTTGCTTCTCGCAATGAGGGAACTGCCAGAAGGCCCTTGGCGCTGGACCTCAGTGTCCGGGCAGAACGATGGGGTTGGAGATGCTTCTTCAGGTATACAGGACCGAGGCCGTTTAGGGCTTTAAAGGTCAGCACCAACACTTTGAATTGTGCTCAGAAACGTACTGGGAGCCAATGTAGGTCTTTCAAGACCAGTGTGATGTGGTCTCGGCGGCTGCTCCCAGTCACCTGTCTAGCTGCCGCATTCTGGATTAGTTGTAGCTTCCGGGTCACCTTCAAAGGTAGCCCCACGTAGACCACATTGCACCACTCTGGCAAGACAGTCTGCGGACAGGGAGGGTCTCATCCTGCATTCCAGATGGAGCTGGTAGACAGCTGCCCTGGACACAGAATTGACCTGCACCTCCATGGACAGCTTTGAGTCCAAAATGACTCCCAGGCTGCGCACCTGGTCCTTCAGGGGCACAGTTACCCCATTCAGGACCAGGGAGTCCCCCACACCTGCCTGCCCCCTGTCCCCCAAAAACAGTGCAAAGGAAAAGGAACAGCTCAGTTTCCCCCACTGAAAAGCACCGGACGGGAGCTGGAGCTGGGCTGCCCCAGTCTCCCCCCCCCCTCCTCTTCTCACTTGCCTGCAGTTGAATGGTGATTGGCTCCACGTGCTTCAGGCTGCTCTTGTCGAAGGGGTCAAACAGCTCGTCTCGCATGATGTCCGGCTGCAGCACGTATCCGCTGCGGCCCCCCAGCATGAAGAGCGACTGGTTCAGCTGCATAGGCTTGTCTGGAAGCAGAGGGAACAATTTAACCCCTGTGTTGCAAACAACAGTCAGTAGGCAGTGACTACAGTGGTACCTCTGGATACGAACAGGATCTGTTCTGGAGCCCCGTTCGCATCCTGAAGCGAATGTAACACACGACTGTGCGTCTGCGCGTGTGCGGGTCGCGTTTCGCCGCTTCTGCGCATGCGCGCGGTGTCATTCTGAGCGTCAGTGAATGCGGCGACACCCAGAAGTAACGCGCTCCGTTACTTCCGGGTTGCTGCAGAGCGCAACCTGAAAATACTTAACTTGAAGCTACTGTATTTTTCGCTCTATAGGACGCACCAGACCATAGGAGGGGGAGAACGGGGGGGGGGGATTCTACCCCTCTCTGCGCAGCGCCCCTTCAGCGAAGCGGCAGGAGAAACGGAGCCCCTTCCATTTCTCCTCCCGCTTGGCTGAAGGGGCGCTGCGCAGAGAGGGAAAACTGTGCAGCGCCTCTCCAGCGAAGCGAAGCCCAGAGAGCAAGAGGGATCGGTGTGCACTGACTCCTCTCGCTCTCCAGGCTTCAGGCGGCTATCCGCAAGCCTTCAGAGCGCAGCGGGAACTCCTGCTGCGCTCGGAAGGCTTGCGGATAGCTGCCTGAAGCCCTCGGAGCGCAGCCTTTGAAGCCTCCGCAGAGCAGCGGGGTGATTTCATATATTTCATATTATATAATTTCCATTCTCCGTATACTTTTCGATTTGATTTGATATGGTACAAATATTTGGTTTTTATTTTTTAATTGACATTTTCTTGCTACTGTTAAACTCTTTCTTTCTTTCTTTCTTTCTTTCTTTTTTTCTTTTTTGTGCTTAACTCTGTTGTACTTACCTTTATTGTATGATTGTACTTTAAATCACGAAAGATGTTATTAAAAAAAATAAAATTAAAATTTGGGGGTCGTCTTAAAACAAAACAAAACTATAATTGCTTCTTTTGTCCTTACACGCTTAACAATTGCCTATAACGTTAAACGTTAAGAGCTTCCAAGTTTTGGTGCCGTGTGGATAACAGCACATTTAACATCCATACGTGCATTTGTCCTGTGCTTGGCAATTGTTTTGTTTTTTTCAAAAAAATTCATTGAGTTTTTCACAATTATAACAAATAAAACATAACAAAAAAGAAAAAGAAAAACAATAAAAAATACCATAGAAAAAACAATACAATACTAAAAAAAAACCTGAACCACGACCACAACAATAAGAAAAAGTATTCTTAATCCCATATCCCTTAAAGACCCAATTTTGTTTACATTGTTGATTGACTTCTTCAAATCCCTCCCTTCCGAATTTAATTGTATATGCATGTAGCAGTTTTCCAATATCATTCTTAGACAAAATATTTCCAATTACTATCTATCTTATTCACTTTTCTTAGTGTTCTATGTCCCATTTATTTTATTAAATCAAATCCCAGTTTATTCCTAGGCCTGTTTGGTACTTTCAAGTGACTTCTAATTATTTACATTACAATATTTATTCAAATAGTCCTTAAATTTCTTCCAATCTTCTTGAGATTCCTCTTCTTTCTGGTGCTTGGCAATTATTGTTTTCAATAAATCTTGCAATGAAAGGGAAAAGGAAAAAAGAGAGAGATCAGCCACTGATCGCAGCTGCTGTAAGGAAGGGGGGCTGACCTACCGGGGGTCTGGAAGTTGAGGGCCACCAGCTGGCTTCCGCAGATCCACATGGGCAGTGGGTCATAATTGGAGGAATCAAGGCGCTGCCCCTTGGGGTAGATGCGACTTAGCTGCCGGCGGTTGTACTGAAGGAACTTCTTGCCCTTCCCACGGTTGGCATACTTCTCCGCCTTGGTCTCCGGGAAGGAAGACATGTCTCTGTAACAGGCTTTCTCCGTGCCAATCTCTGGAAAGAGAGAACAGATTCCCCCATGGCAGATGAAGGTGATAGACTACATGGGACTGGCAGAAATGACTGGCAGAATCCGAAACCAGGGAAGAGAGACGGCGGAAGAAGATTGGAAGAAATTTATTTAAGGACTATCTTGGGAAATATTATAAAATTAGTGAATGTTAGATTGATGTTGGACTGATTAAGTGGTTACCAGCTGTAATGATTAAGATAATTGGGGGGAAAAGAAGAAAGAAAGGTGTAAAATTAAGTGAAAATTAAGGGTGAGGATTTGCTGAATGAATAATTTGAATTGGTATACAAAAAGGGGAGGTATGAGGAGGTCCGAGAAATAAGTTGAAAGAAAACAAGTGAATGAAATTATATGTGTTTTTTAATTTTTTAATTTTTGTCTTTTTTTGTATAAACTTTGAAAAGTTAATAATTTTTTTTTTTAAAAAAAGAAAGAACAGATTCCCCCATCCAAGCGGGGTTTGGGAAACACTCTCTTTTGAAAGAAAACTACCGTATTTTTCGCCCTATAAGACGCACCAGACTGTAAGATGCACCTAGCTTTTGGAAGAGGGAAAACAAGAAAAAAAAATCAGAATCCCAGAAGCCAGGACAGCAAGAAGGATTGCTGCACAGTGATCCCGCTTGCTGTCCTGGCTTATGGGATAGCTGCGCGAAGCCTCTCCCGGGCAGCGGGAGCCTTCATCCCCTGCCCAGGAGAGGCTGCATATGGCTAATAATAATAATAATAATTTATTGTTTATATCCCGCCCCAGCCACTCTGGGTGGCTTCCAACAAAACACTAAAATACAATAACCTATTCAACATTAAAAGCTTCCCTAAAGAGGGCTGCCTTCAGATGTCTTCTAAAAGTCTGGTAGTTATTTTTCTCTTTGACATCTGGTGGGAGGGAGTTCCACAGGGCAGGCACCACTACCGAGAAGGCCCTGGTTCCCTGTAACTTGGCTTCTCGCAGCAAGGGAATCACCAAAAGGCCCTTGGAGCTGGACCTCAGTGTCTGGGCAGAATGATGGAGGTGGAGACGCTCCTTCAGGTATACTGGACTGAGGCCGTTTAGGGGCTTTAATGGTCAGCACCAACACTTTGAATTGCGCTTGGAAAAGTAGATGGGCAGATAGCCTGAATATTACCTTAGATTCCGCCCTCGAATGAATGAATGAATGACCAGATGTTGGGGAGTTTCAAGCCAATTTTGGGCACCTGTTGGACTCCTCTTGGCTCAAAGGCCAAGATGGTCTTGAGGGGCATCGCAGCACCAGGCAGGGAAGGAAGCAGGTACCCAGAGACAGGAGTTTGATGGGTCAAGAGATTCCCCCGAGGCCTGTCTGCCCCCTATTTGCACGTGGGACTGGATGGGAGATGGAGAGGACTCACTCTCTTCGTCAAAAGGCACCGGGCGGCAGTAAACGACCAGCTCGGAGAGCTCGAGGGCAATCTTCTTCCTCCGCTCCATGATCTTCCCTTCCTGCATCTGCACAGGATACACAAAGGGCAGAAAAGGTCAGAAAAAAAACTCCATGGAGCATCTGTTCGTTTTGATCCATCCATATGAATAATTACTTTCGTGAAATAGAGCGAGCCAGCTGACAACAGTACTGTACAACTGATCTATAATGTTTGGCAGAACTGGCACTGTAATAATAATAATAATAATAATAATAATAATAATAATAATAATAATAATTTATTATTTATACCCCGCCCATCTGGCTGGGTTTCCCCAGCCACTCTGGGCGGCTTCCAAAAGAATATTAAAATACTGTGATACATCAAACATTAAAAGCTTCCCTAAACAGGGCTGCCTTCAGATGTCTTCTAAAAGTCTGGTAGTTGTTGTTCTCTTTGACATCTGGTGGGAGGGCGTTCCACAGGGAGGGTGCCAGCACCGAGAAGACCCTCTGCCTGGTTCCCTGTAACTTGGCTTCTCACAGTGAGGGAACCGCCAGAAGGCCCTTGGTGCTGGACCTCAGTGTCCGGGCAGAATGATGGGGTGGAGACGCTCCTTCAGGTATACTGGACCTGAATATAAATGTCGCAAAACACCCATTCCACATTTCTGGGGCAGCACCCACACTTTGAAACCTGTTGATATCAGGCATGCACCTGCTAAATTTTTTTGTTGTTGTTGTTCACTGCAAAAAGTGGTATTACAGGGAACCAGGCAGAGGGCCTTCTTGGTGGTGGCACCTGCCCTGTGGAACGCCCTCCCATCAGATGTCAAGGAAATAAACAACTATCTGACTTTTAGAAGACATCTGAAGGCAGCCCTGAATAGCGAAGTTCTTAACGTTTGTGGGTTTTGTGTTTTAATATTTTGTTGGAAGCCACCCAGTGTGGCTGGGGCAACCCAGTCAGATGGCCAGCATATTATTATTATTATTATTATTATTATTATTATTATTATTATTATTATGGCCCCAACACAAGACACTGGGAACTGCTCACTCATTGCAATCATTTAGCCCTGATTAGGGAAGTTTTTAACGACTGATGTTTTACTGTATTTTTAACCTTCTGTTGGAAGCCACCAAGAGTGGCTGGGGAAACCCCGCCAGATGGGTGGGGTAGAAATAATAAATTATTATTATTATTATTATTATTATTATTATTATTATTATTGACTCTGGAAAGGTTTCCGGAGTGGCTTGTGGATCAGCAAAAACCAACCCCACATCCGGCTTACAATGTCTTCAGGCTTTCAAAGCCATGGCACAAAAGGAAAAAGTGTTGGAGAGGGCAGAGGAAAACAAGTTCTTGGAAGACTCACCCTGGCATCTGCATTCTGCGTGGCCTCCCGGATCTTGGCCACCCAGTCGTTGAGCTCCTCCTGCGTGTCTGTCGCCACGTCCAGCGACTGGGATGGGTGGGTCATCTGCTGGGAATGGATGGTGAAGACAAATGGTTTGGAGCTCCTCCCGTCTTTGGAGATAACTACAAGGACATCAGAGGGGTTGGCTTTACTGGAAGAGGCTCTCAACGCAGGAATGCTCCGCGGAGGAGCACGCAGGGCAAGCGACAGTTCCTGCTCTCCCGTTGCAGGGGGGCTGACTAGGTGGTCCCTTTCCAACTCTACAATTCCACGATTCTATGGAAGCCAGTCACTGAAGAAGATGCTGCCTGCGTGGACAGGCTCACTCTTCATTGTCCCCGATGGGTGGAAACCACAAACCCCACCACGATTTCCTGTAACATTTCTACCGAGGCTCCCCAGTCCCAGTTCAGTTTGACTGGTGCGCCTTCCAGTTTCCGAGCGAACGCAGCCAATTTGGCTTGCCGTTGAGATGGGCAAAGCCGGGCTCGTCCTGGGGAGATGGCGGAAGCCGAACAACCCAACCTGTAGGAATGATCGCTGGGTTGTGGAGCACACTCCCCCCCCCTTAGACAAAGCCACAGCTTTTTGAACATCATGCCCTCTGTCTAACCTTTGCTCTCTTAGTGGTCTGTCTGTGACCTTTGTCTCTTTTGTCATACATTGTCCAAGGGGAAAATGACACGGTGGAAACAGGTGCCAACATAACCTTGTACCACCCCACGGTCTTGGGATTCGAAGATGTGTAAAGCTCACAGTCCAAAATGTATCTGACTGGTTTTGCATATTGTGCTAATAAAAAGAGCCTCAGCAGAGCTGGCCGGCAGCTTGCTTGTGCACAGCTCACCTGCATTACCAACTCCTGCCTCATGTCCATAGCTGTCAACTTTTCCCTTTTCTTGCGAGGAATCCTATTCGGAATAAGGGAATTTCCCTTATAAAAAGGGAAACGTTGGCAGCTATGCTCATGTCCTTCACTTCACCAACCTCCACATTTGCTCCAGGGTCTCCAAATGGCAGCTTCCAAGCGCAACTGGGAGGAGGGAACAGGTGTTTTGCCCTCATCTGCTCCTAGCAGATTAATTTCTCAAGCAATCCTTTTGCATGTTTAAATTCCCTTCACTAATAACCTCAGGGACTTATTCCTTTGGCAAACTGCTTTGAGGTTTTCTAAAATCAAGTGGGAGGCAAATTTTATAAAATGCAGGTAAAAGGTTAAGGTAAAGGACCCCTGGGCAGTTAAAAGGTAAAGGGACCCCTGACCATTAGGTCCAGTTGTGGCTGACTTTGGGGTTGTGGCGCTCATCTCACTTTATTGGCCAAGGGAGCCGGCGTCCAGCTTCCGGATCATGTGGCCAGCATGACTAAGCCGCTTCCGGCGAACCAGAGCAGTGCACGGAAATGCCGTTTACCTTCCCGCTGGAGTGGTACCTATTTATCTACTTGCACTTTGGTGTGCTTTTGAACTTCTAGGTTGGCAGGAGCAGGGACCGAGCAACGGGAGCTCACCCCGTCGCGAGGATTCAAACCACCGACCTTCTGATCGGCAAGTCCTAGGCTCTGTGGTTTAACCCACAGCACCACCCACATCCCCCTCCTGGATGGTTACGTCCAGTCAAAGGCGACTCTGGGGTTGCGGTGCTCATCTGGCTTTCAGGCTGAGGGAGGAGGCGTTTGTCCACAGACAGCTTTCCAAGTCCGGGACATGTGGCTGGCAAGACTAAACCACTTCTGGCACAACAGAACACCATGACAGAAACCAGAGTGCACAAAAACGCCGTTTACCTTCCTGCTGCAGCGGTACCTATTTATCTACTTGCGCTGGTGTGCTTTCGAACTGCTAGGTTGGCAGGAGTTGGGACAGAGCAACAGGAGCTCACCCCGTCGCACACAAACAAGCAGTGCTAGGATTCACGCCCAGGGAAGGTTTGTATTCCAGGATACTGTCCTGTTTGGATTCAAACTCAGTCCTTCTCCCCCAAGGAGGGGTGCATTGATAACTCCTCCTTTTTCCAGTCCCTGCTTCTTCAGACACTTACCTACATGGCAGGAAGGGACGTCAACGAAGCCTTTCAGGAAGTTGCCCAGAGGGCTGTTCTCCACAGACTGAACAAGAGAAAAAGAGAGAGGGGAGAAATCGGGATTTCATTTATTGTTCTTGTTTTTAAAGCTGTGCCGGTTAACCAACGAAAGACAGGGGGTCTGTGAGACCTCAAGGTCTCAATCCCTACCTTTCTCTTGCTACGCTCCCCAGACACAAAAGTAACACATAAATGAACCCCATTTATTTCACTTTTAACCACCCGTCCCCACAATCAATGGTCATTGTACAAACACAGGCTGCAGACCTCAATTGATCCATCAGTTCAATTGATCAGAACTCTAGCTGCAGATTCTAGCAGCGTAACGGTGCATCAAGAAACTCATTAGCCTCGCATCTTAAACAGGGGGTTAGGAGCCGTTGATAAGTCTCACACTCCACGAAACCAGCCACAATTTTAAGGTGTGTCAGATTATCCCCGCTTTCAATTTCCCCAAATAAGGGGTGCTCAAAAGTTGCAACATAGCCGGGGAATTCAAAAGATATTTTGGTCAAATTAATGTAATTTAGTTTTGCTTGGTAAATAAAACATGTGTAAAATTGCAAAAACCTATTTTTAAGACCCCCCCGGCTGAAGAAATTTGCAAAAATTAGGTTTCACCCCCTAAAATGGCACAATTTACCGTCATGTGGGGTTCTCCCCATTCAAGTGGCCCCCTCCCAGCAATGAGATGCAGGCACGGATGGGGTGCCCCCATACAGAACTCAAGTGGCTTCATTACACCGATCCTGGTCCAACTGCACTGGCTGCCAATTAGTTTCTGGGCCCAATTCAAAGTTCTGGTTTTGACCTATAAAGCCTTAAATGGCTCAGGACCGCAATACCTCAAGGACCACCTCTATCCATATGAACCTACCCGGACCCTGAGACCATCTTCTGAGGCCCTCCTTCGTGTGCCTCCTCCTTGAGAGGCCCGGAGGGTGGCAACATGAAAACGGGGCCTTCTCTGCAGTGGCTCCCCATCTGTGGAATGCTCTCCCCAGGGAGGTTCGCCTGGCGCCTTCATTATACACTTTTAGGCGCCATGCAAAAAGTTCCTTTTTAACCAGGCCTTTGGTTGATCTGTTGGACATCCTATACACTTTTAGAATGTGGCTCTTTTGGGGGTTTTTTATTGGGGGTTTTTTTAGTTTGATTTTATATGTTCTGGTCTTGTTTGTGAACAGCCCTGAGACCTCTCCAGGTATGGGGCGGTGTATAAATTGAATAATAATAATAATAATAATAATAATAATAAAAAAAAAAAATAATAATCTGGGAGCGGGTCTGTAAAGGAGGACCACACTGGGGAGCTGGGTGTGCAGATGGGAACTGGGGGAGCTCAGGAGGAAGGAAGGGAGGGAGGGAGGGAGGGAGGGAGGGAGGAACGAAGGAAGGGGAAGGGAAGGATGGATAGATGGAGGAAGGGAAGGATGGAGGGAGGGAAGGAGGGAAGGAGGGAGGGAGGGAGGGAGGGAGGGAGGGAGGAAGGAAGGGGAAGGGAAGGATGGAGGGAGGGAAGGAGGGAGGGAAGGAAGGAACCAAGTAAGGAAGGAAGGAAGGGAGAGAAGGAGGTAGGAAGGAAGGAAGAAAAAAGAAAGAAAGGGAGGGAGCTAAGGAAGGGAGGTAGAGAGGAAGGAAGGAAGGAAGGAAGGAAGGAAAGAAGGGAGGGAGGGAGGGAGGGAGGGAGGGAGGAACCAGAGGTGTTCCCCTCTCAGTACCACTAGGAGGGCGTCATAAATGGCAGCAGAGAAAGGGTTCACTCAGAGGGGTCCGAACTCACGGCTTCATCCTGCTCCGGCACAGAGGTGTTCATGATCTCCTCCACGTAGTTGGCGGGGAACCAGAGCTGCTTCTTGCCGCCGTAGTCTCCTCGCCACCTAGAGAGGGTAACAGGAACAAGGCAAGCAGACTGACTTGGGGGGCACTGGGGGGCCGGCACCGCATGCTATGGCGAGGGGAGAGCCGGGGGGAGGGGGAAACAGAAAGAGAGCGGTTAAGAAAGCCACCATCACACACACACACCCACCCACCCACCCACACACACACACACCCGTCTTGTCAACACCATGCAGAAAAAGTCCCAGAAAAAGCAGGGGAGACAGGAAAGGGGAGATTTCTCTTTCCTTTCCCTGCTGCCTCTTACACAAGGTTGGAGGAGATTCCATGATGGGATCCGCCAGCCGGGAATGAGGGAGCAGCATAAAATCATAGAATTGTAGAGTTGGAAGGGACTTTGAGGGTCATCAGCAAAAGTTCCAGCACTTCTTTTTCTAGAAAAAAGGCCCTGAACTCCTGGACTCACCATCCTCCATCCTGTTTGTCAACGTTGTGAATAATGGCTTGTTTGCAGAACGACAGTTCGTCTTCCCGCTGGGCTTTGTAGTCATATAAGGCCTTCACTGTGCACTAAGATGAAGACAAGAGAGGGATAAGGTGAAATAGTGAAATCAGTAGAATGGAAATTAAAAGAAACTTGATTGGATGTTAAATGACAATAGGAATTAAAATGTAGACTACAATCAAGGTAACTAATTGAATCTGTAAATGAACATAGACAAACAACGTGTATATACAGAAAGATTTATTTGTATATAGACACTGTACGGATAAAGTTGAAAGAAGAAGAACAATATACAAAATCGATAAAGACGATGCAAAAAACTTAGAGACGACATAAAAACGCCAGAAGAAGGAAGGAGGGAAATCAACTCTTAGGAGTAAATGTAAATGTAAAGTAATGTGTGTATGTATAGTAAAGGTAAAGGGACCCCTGACCATTAGGTCCAGTTGTGGCCGACTCTGGGGTTGCGGCGCTCATCTCGCTTTATTGGCCGAGGGAGCCGGCGTACAGCTTCCAGGTCATGTGGCCAGCATTACTAAGACGCTTCTGGCGAACCAGAGCAGCGCACGGAAACGCCGTTTACCTTCCCGCTGGAGCGGTACCTATTTATCTACTTGCACTTTTGACGTGCTTTCGAATTGCTAGGTTGGCAGGAGCAGGGACCAAGCAACTGGAGCTCACCCCATCGTCGCGAGGATTCAAAACGCCGACCTTCTGATCGGCAAGTCCGTGGTTTAACCACAACTCTGTGGTTTAACCCACAGCACCACCCGCATCCCTGTATGTATAGTATGTAATCATAAAATCAATAGAGATTATATTCCAAAAAAAAAGAGAGAGATGCAGACAAGAGAGGTTATCGCCACATTTGTGCTAAAAGCAGCAGTCTCAAAATTAAGAGCAAACTGCAAACGAGCAAAGAAACCTGTGTGGATTACACCCGCCCAATCCTTGTGTGTTCTGCCTTATTTATTTTACTTCCAGTGTTGGGGTTTTAAAATATATTGGAGTGCATCTTTTGCTAGGCTAATGGGAGATCTGGGCCAAGGGAAAGGATTCATAAAGGACGGACGAAGAATTGGGCAGTATCCAGAAGTCTCATTTCTCCCTTAACTGCTTGCAGTCCTATCTAGCGCTTATCTGGGATCAGGAGATTCAGCCCCCTGAAACTTTCTGTGGTCCAGACACAGTTTGCTAACACTGGAGCTCTGATGTGGCAGGGAATGAATGGCCTGGAGCAGAATCTCAAGCTTTCTTTGTGGAAAGCCTTGGCAATGCTTAGATTCCAGCTGATACCAGTGCTCGTCTTTCACTTGATCCTGGTGATCTAGAAACCACAAGGAAAATGGCGGCTGCAGGACACACCTTTTGTCTAAGGTTCGCACACAGCTTCCAGAATCGCATGTTCTGGATTGTGTCTTAAATCACTGACAGTGCTGGAAACACACGTCTTAATTTCATAAGTAGATGGATCTTTACTGCGGTGGTTTTTGTTATGCCCTGTGACGGAAACAAGTAAACTTAACTAATAACAAAAATAGCAAGTAAAATGTTATATGTGTGCTTTAGACGAGATTTTAGTTTTATGACTGCAGAGGAAAGCTTGCAAACATGTTGTTTGGAATTGGTGAGTTTCCCTCTGCCCACCCTGTAATTTATCAGCCACAAATAATTCCGCATTGCCCAAAGTATACTTTGTGACTGCCCTAACGCTTGTCCAATCCAGGATTATTATTCCACCGAGACCATGAGGACTAGAGAGTTGTGAGAATAAATACTCCGTGCCAACAGAAAAATCCAGGTCAAAAGCTGCAAAAGCTGCTGAGAAATGTGTCTTCTTGGTTCAGGAAATACCGGGTATGGCTTTTTCATTTTAACTGATTTTACGTGCAGCCTCCTTCTGTGTTTCCATTATTATTATTATTATTATTATTATTATTATTATTATTATTATTAAATTTTTATTTATACCCCACCTTCCCCAGCCAAGACCAGGCTCAGGCCAGATAACACCAGGTGTAAAAGCAATTGATTAAAATACAACAATAAAATGCAGCCTCATTTCAGTAGAAACTCAAATCAAAAACTTTTGGGGGGATGAAAACGTCAAGTCTTCACCAAGGCCAACTATCCAGACGGGTCCTACGTGGGCCAGAAAAAAGCCAGGGAAGTTCCCAAATTTGTTTCTGGTTGTGAGGATGCAAAGAAGGGACATGGAGATATTCAGAATTAGAAACAAGCCAAGATCAGAGAGCATCTTCTTCCTCACTTACCCTGGCTGTGGGCATCTTGTTGGCTTCCACGTAGAAGTGAGGGGTCCGCACCTCGTACAGCGCTCCATAGTCCAACTCCTGCAGGGAAGAGGAGGGCCACTGTCACAGTCAGCACTGAATCACAAAATTGTGGAGTTGGAAGAGACCCAAACAGTTATCTGGTCCAACTCCTCTCTGTTCCCGGCTGGTAGCTGCCTTGGCTCCCCCCCTCCCATTGAGAAATCACCAAAAGCCCCAGAAATTTCCATCAGGGCAGTCAGGCAGAAGGGAGTCTCTTTGCCCTGAAGGCACCTGACAGCCGGGCATGGAGAACTTCTCCCAGGGGTGTCCTTCCAGAGAAAACCCCTGTTGCTGCATGGAAGGAAAACTCAGAAATTTGGCACACTCCCCCTCCTGCCCACCCTGAATATTCCCCGTGTTCTGGTGTGACAGCAGAAGAAAATAAGAGGGGCATGAAATAAAAAAATTAAGGTTTTCCTGCTTGGCAGGGGGTTGGACTCGATGGCCCTTGTGGTCTCTTCCAACTCTATGATTCTATATATATATATTCATAAATGTACCAACCAAGCACGTACATAAATATATAAACCACATCTCTGAAACCCCACAGAAAAAAATCCTGAAACCATTTTGTCCCTCCCAAATTGACCTCAAATATTTCTCTGCAAGGTCAAAGGAAAATGGAAAAGCCTCCCCATTGTCTTTTCCTTCACAAATCCTGTCTTAAGGGTATGTCTGTGTATGAATAGGGTGAGCCTGTGACCTGGCTCAGGAACTCAGTATTTATCATTACAAAAGACTGGCCAGGCTCCCCAGGGTATCCAATCAAGTGACCATTAACAGGTAACCTGCCAGACAGGAGATAAACAACACACTCGGATTTCTGGTGTAGACCACCTTTTCTGTGATGTAGGTATGATGTATCTAGGGGGTGGTCTTGGACTGCAGGGTGGGCAATTTAAAATGTCTACATAAGGGAAGGCACACCTTTGTTCTGGGTCCTCCTCCTTTCCTGTGTGTGTTGCAATAAAGATCAGGCTTACTAGCTGCTTTGCTTCTCAATATTCTCTGGTTGGCCTCTGTTATTTTCTCCGACCAATGGAGAACCTACAAAGGACTCTATAAGGGCTCTTGTGTCCCCCATAAGGGAATAAGGGCAGGTTTTTGTTTATTACAAGCAAATCTTCCCTGTGTGGAAATGTGAGAAGCCCTTAGACATTGGACCACTGAGATCTGCTTATCCCCCAAAGGGCTCCATTAAGGGGATTTCCAGATCTTCTAAAACACCTTTTGCCCCCAACCAAGCACCTTTCAGGTGTTTTGGACCACAACTCCCAAGGGCTGATGGGAGTTGTAGTCCAAAACACCTGAAAGGCACTTGGTTGGGGTTGACGGTGGCCTTTGAGGTTGCCAGCCAGGGCAGCGCCCCCTCACCGCCGTGCCCATCTTCTCCAGCGTCTCCTCGTTGATCGGGTAGCGCAGCTTCATCTTGCGGTAGAGCGGGTGCTTCTCGTAGTAGCTGACCAGGTCGAGGAGGCTCTCAAACTCCGCAGAGCTGCCCAGCATGAAGAGACGACCCTCCTGCTGGATCCGGCAGTGCTTGATCTTGCCTTCCGCCCTGCAGCCAGAGGGGCCCAGAAAAACAGAGGTGTTGGGATGGTTCCAGTGGCGTAGCGTGGGGGGTGCAGGGGGGGCCGCCCGCACCGGGAGCAACATCTGGGGGTTAGGGTTAGGGGGCGCAAATCCATGGGTTAGGGGGCGCAAATTACTTGCCTTGCCCCGGGTGCGGACAACCCACGCTACGCCACTGGATGGTTCCACAACCCACGAAGGCAGCCCTGTTTAGGAAAGCTTTTGATGTTTGATGCATTACTGTATTTTAATATTGTGTTGGAAGCCGCCCGGAGTGGCTGGGGTATAAATAAATTATTATTATTATTATTGATCATCACTCCCTGAACTTCAGAGCATGGGAAGTCACTCAAAAGATATGTAATTTGGCACTGAGTATTCGGCTTTTTTTGATTGTATGATAATTTGGAATGTTTTATAATGTGGTTTTTATTCGATTGTTAAAATGGAAAAATTAATAAATAATAATAATAATAATAATAATAACAATAATAATAATAATTTATTTGTACCCTGCCCATCTGGCTACGTTTCCCCAGCCACTCTGGGCGGCTTCCATAGAAACCAAAAATACACTAAAATATCACACATTAAAAACTTCCCTAAACAGGGCTGCCTTAAGATGTCTTCTGAATGTCAGGTAGTTGTTTATCGCTTTGACATCTGGTGGGAGGGCGTTCCACAGGGCGGGTGCCACCACCAAGAAGGCCCTCTGCCTGGTTCCATGTAGCTTTGCTTCTCGCAATGAGGGAACCGCCAGAAGGCCCTCAGCGCTGGACCTCAGCGTCCGGGCAGAACGATGGGGGTGGAGACGCTCCTTCAGATATACTGGACCGAGGCCGTTTAGGGCTTTAAAGGTCAGCACCAACACTTTGAATTGTGCTCGGAAATATCATTTATTTATTTTTTAAAGAGTAAACACAATCTTCAAAGCCAGGAGATAATCAAGCTTCTTTCACAGTACAGTACTTCTTTCCCCAACACTTTTTAGCCTCAGTAGCTCCCAGACCCAAATCGTAACACCATGCCCACGTAGAGACACACATGCGCACACTTTCTCCTGAGGGTTTCTGGGTGCGCGTCCCCCCCGCTGCATTTGGGGGGACTGAGGAGAGGCTCACCGGAAGGAGATGGCGTAGGAGTTGGGCTCGCCGCGCTTTCGCACCAGGAAGGCTCCATCTCGCGGGACTCTCATCAACATGTGTTCCGCCTGCAGGCGGGTGAGGTTGGCATGGTACCACCTGGCAGGGAGAGAAGACTCCATCAGTACAGCCTTCGCCAGGTGTGCGCCTGATCGGTTGCTCTGGGAGCCAGGTGAAGCAAGGGCCCCCCCCCCTTTGCTCCCCTTTCAGAACACCCCCAAATTTAAAAGGAGAGGGAACCCAAGTAAAGATTTTCAATTGTTTTTAATTTCCATATTGCTTTATCTTTTTCAGGATTTTTTTTTTTGGGGGGGGTGTCTGTAAGCCAAGATGCATAGAGCCTTGGTATCACTACACCAGGGGTCAGCAAACTTTTTCAGCAGGGGGCCGGACTATATGTTTTTTTGGGGGGGAAATGAACGAAATCCTATGCCCCCCAAATAACCCAGAGATGCATTTTAAATAAAAACACACATTCTACTCATGTAAAATCACACTGATTCCCGGAATGTCCATGGGCCACATTTAGAAGGCGATTGGGTCGGATCCAGCCCCGGGCCTTAGTTTGCCTACCCATGCACTACACAGTGGTGCAAGCAATGCTCTCTGCACATGCTCATAGGCACACAGGACTTATACTGACCGTTGGCCCATTTAGCTCAGTTCTGCCAACACTGGTTGGCAGCAGCCCTCTAGAATTACAGGCAGATGCCAGCAGGGACTGAACTTGCAGCCTTTAGCTCCCTGGCCCTGCGTCCACCTACAAAACCTTCACCCAACGCCCACAGCAAATTCTGCCCAAGCCGGGCTGTTGACATGTGCCTCTGGGGTTAGAGGAGAGGAAGAGGGAAGACAGGATGAGGCTTCTCACTCCTTGCTCTCATGGGCGTTAGGCTGGGGCACAGGGTCCGTCAGGCGCATCTCGAACTCGTTGCAGCGCAGGGGCACCTCGCGGTAGTGGCAGATGAGGCTGTAGAGGCTGTCGAAGACCAGGTTGTCCGTCAGGTAGAACTTTGTGGCGCCGGCTTCCTGACGGGAGTGAATGCGGCAGTGCTGAACACGGCCGGAACGCCTGTGGAAGGAAGGGTGAGAAGTTAAACTACGGAACACTCTGCCACAGGATTCTTCACATGTGGTGGGATTGTCCGTTAGTTAACGAATTCCGGAAACAGACTGGTGTAGAAATATCAGGAATTGTGGGTAGGAAGGTGGAAATACCTAGATTAATGGTTCTTATTAGTCTGAGCGGGACGCAGGTGGCGCTGTGGGTTAAACCACAGAGGCTAGGGCTTGCTGATCAGAAGGTCAGCGGTTTGAATCCCCGGGACAGGGTGAGCTCCCCTTGCTCGGTCCCTGCTCCTGCCAACCTAGCAGTTCAAAAGCACGTCAAAGTGCAAGTAGATAAATAGGTACTGCTCCAGCGGGAAGGTAAACGGCGTTTCTGTGCGCTGCTCTGGTTCGCCAGAAGTGGCTTAGTCCTGCTGGCCACATGACCCGGAAGCTGTACGCCGGCTCCCTCGGCCAATAAAGCAAGATGAGCGCCTCAACCCCAGAGTCGGCCATGACTGGATCTAATGGTCAGGGGTCCCTTTACCTTTACCTATTAGTCTGAGTAGCACCGAGTTAAAAACAAAAGAGGAATGTAAATGGGTAAAACTGATGGTAGTTGCAGCCAGACAGGTTATAGCGAGTAACTGGAAAAATGCAGAAGAGTTAGGGTTGAACCAACGGAGGGAAAATTTGAAAAATATTATAATCTTAGAATACCTAACTGTGAAGATACATAAAATGAAAGCGTTGGGCAGGTTTGAACAATTTGGGGCAATGAAAATGTTAAAAGTTAAATAAACCTTGTGCAGGGAGGAGTGTTAAAGTGTATAGAATTGTACATATGGCTGATCTGAATATGTTATTATTGATTATGTATAACCAATGTATCAGCCACCTGGGGGTTCTCACTGTTTGTTTTCACTGTTTGAGTTTTGGTTGCTGGTAAAAAAAAATTAAAAAATGGGATTCTTCATTCATTTTCTTTATTAAATTTGTTAGTCGCTTTAGCTTGTCCTGGGCAACGCAAAACAACTTACAAGCAAACAATCAATTTGCCTTCAGCTAATTAACAAACCTATGGCTTTTTAAACTGTGGGAGGGGGTGGTCATTGCGAGAGGCCAAGTTACAGGGAACCAGGCAGAGGGCCTTCTCGGTGGTGGCGCCCTTCTTGTGGAATGCCATCCCATCAAGGAAATAAACAACTACCTGACTTTTAGAAGACATCTGAAGGCAGCCCTGTCTAGGGAAGCTTTTAATATTTGATGTTTTATCATGTTTTTAATATTCTGCTGGGAGCTGCCCAGAGTGGCTTGGGAAAACCATCCAGATTTTTTTTTTGGGGGGGTATAAATTAAAAATTATTATTCTTATTATTAGCCTTTCGTTTGGGTCATTCCTTTTCTTTTCTCACGATAATTTAAACTTTATTCAGCCAAATATACAAGTTTTGCTTCCAATTTGCACCTGTTCCAACATGTTGCACAATCCAGAAAAATTGTTTCTCTGGTTTTGCAGGGATGTGTTTTGTTTTCGCAGTTAAAAAGTCACTATCACATTTCAGAAAAAAATAATAATTAAAAAAATAAAAATAAAACAGTGGTTAAAAAAAATAATACAGTGGTGCCCCGCAAGACAAATGCCTCGCAAGACGGAAAACCCGCTAGACGAAAGGGTTTTCCGTTTTGGAGGTGCTTCGCAAAACGAACTTCCTATGGGCTTGCTTCGCAAGATGAAAATGTCTTGCGAGTTCCTGCAGGGTTTTTCCCCTCCCCCCCTTTTTCTAAGCCGCTAAGCCGCTTATCAGCTGATCCGATAAGCTGATAAGCTGCTAAAAGCTGCTAAAAGCCGCTAATAGCTTCGCAAGACGAAAAAACCGCTAGACGAAGAGAATCAGAGAACGGATTCTTTTCGTCTTGCGAGGCACCACTGTAATGGGGAGAGAGAAGGGTAGAAAGTGGAAACAAAAAGACC
This sequence comes from Podarcis vaucheri, assembly GCF_965113315.1. Classification (NCBI taxonomy): domain Eukaryota; kingdom Metazoa; phylum Chordata; class Lepidosauria; order Squamata; family Lacertidae; genus Podarcis; species Podarcis vaucheri. Next base: position 92,297,676 of record NC_138766.1, read on the forward strand.
AGAACAGACCATTCCTTTTCAAGGTGTCTGGCCAGATTAAGCGTCCTCACACCTTGACAGGGGTTGGGGTCGAGCTCTTCCTCGCGACACGACCTACCAGAAGGAGAGGGTGTAGTCGCCCACAAAGGTCTCGCTCTCCCGCACCAGGAAAGTGCCGTCTTTGCCGCCCGTCTCGGTGCAATACTCGTGGAGCAGCTTCTCTGCGATCTGCCGCCCGTCGCGGCCACCGCCCAGCTTGCCGTGGAACCATTTCTCGCTGAAATGGAGCTCGTTGTTGTTAAACTCCTAAAAAGCCCAAAGGCGGCAGGAGGGGGGAAGGGAAAGTCGAGGGGAGGTGGTGGGAGGGGGGAAGGAAAAGAAAGAGGGGGTTCAGTGACAAGGGGGTGGGAGAATGGGAAGCAAGAAGAAGCCACAGAATGTTTAGTATCCTCATGTCCTTTTCAGACTTCGCTGAAGCATCTTCAGGGGGGAAAAGGCATGCATATCAACAAACATTGGGGATGGAGGCAGGACAGTTTGTGTCACCTGTATGAAACAGGAGCTGACTGTGAATGTCAGGATAAAAAACTAAGAAGAGCCCTAAATAAATAAATAAACAAATAAATAATAATAATAATAATAATAATAATAATAATAATAATAATAATAATAATAATAATTTATTTATACCCCGCCCATCTGGCTGGGCTTCCCCAGCCACTCTGGGCGGCTTCCAACAAAACACTAAAATACAATAACCTATTAAACATTAAAAGCTTCCCTAAACAGGGCTGCCTTAAGATGTCTTCTGAAAGTCTGGTAGTTGTTGTTCTCTTTGACATCTGGTGGGAGGGCGTTCCACAGGGCGGGTGCCACTACCGAGAAGGCCCTCTGCCTGGTTCCCTGTAACTTGGCTTCTCTCAGGGAGGTAACCGCCAGAAAGCCCTCGGAGCTGGACCTCAGTGTCCAGGCAGAACGATGGGGGTGGAGACGCTTATTATTATTATTATTAGTATTATTATTATTATTATTATTACCCCGCCCATCTGGCTGAGTTGCTCTAAGCTCAGGCTTACTAGAACTCACGGGCAACGAAGCTGAACGTTGGAAGGTTCAGGACACACAGAAATGCATAAACTGTGGAACTCCCTGCCACAGTTAAAATGGGAGCGCCCCACTGCCTTCTTCACAGCCAAGCGCCTCTGCAAGACTCCAGAAACGCACCTCTTTCTGCTCCGTCTCCTCTTCATCCTCGTTGGACTGGTAGCGGGAGGTCTCCTCGGAGTAATAGATCTTGTTGCTGGTCAGAACAAAGTAGTGCGGGCTCCACGTCTGCCGAAAGGGAGGGGGAAAGAGTGTCAGAGCAGCGGAGGGGGGTGGGACACAAGGCGAGGGACCCCCTGAGCCACGGGAGAAAGCAAAAGAGACTCACGTGGTCAATGGGGTCCTCGAGATAAAGGATGCCGTTCTTGATGGAGTTGCTGATGTCGTTCTCAGAGTAGCTGGCCAAGGAGACTTCCTCGTAGAGGTTGCCTTCGACCAGCTTCTTGTGCTAGAAGAAAAGGACAGAATCACAGAATTGTAGGGACCCCAATGATCATCTAGTCCAACCCCTTGGTAGTGATGGAATCTTTTGCCCAAGGTGCTTGAACCCAGAACCCTGACATTAAGAATCTCATGTTCTACCAGCTGAATGATTACTAGACCGGCCTTCAGCAACCTGGTGCCTTCCAGATGATTTCGGGCTCCAGATGTTGGCTGGGGCTGAGTGCTGCTCAGTGGCGTAGCGTGGGTTGTCAGCACCCGGGGCAAGGCAAGTAATTTGCGCCCCCTAACCGGTGGATTTGCGCCCCCTAACCCGTGGATTTGCGCCCCCTAACCCTAACCCCCAGATGTTGCGCCCGGTGCGGCCGGCCCCCCCTGCACCCCCCACGCTACGCCACTGGTGCTGCTCTAGTCCAAAACATATGGAGGGCACAGGTTGGGAAAGGCTGGTCTGGATATTCAAAAGGATGCCAGAGGCTCCACCTCTCTTTCAAATCGGAACCAGTGAAGGCGGTGAAAGTCCTGTGTGAGTGCCTGGAGGCGGTTGGAGGATGGATGGCGGCTAACAGATTGAGGTTGAATCCTGACAAGACAGAAGTGCTGTTTTGGGGGAACAGGGGTCAGGCGGGTGTGGGGGACTCCCTGGTCCTGAATGGGGCAACTGTGCCCCTGAAGGACCAGGTGCGCAGCCTGGGAGTCATTTTGGACTCACAGATGTCCATGGAGGCGCAGGTCAATTCTGTGTCCAGGGCAGCAGTTTATCAGCTCCATCTGGTATGCAGGATGAGACCCTCCCTGCCCGCGAACTGTCTCGCCAGAGTGGTGCATGCTCTGGTTATCTCTCACTTGGACTACTGCAATGCGCTCTACGTGGGGCTACCTTTGAAGGTGACCCGGAAACTGCAATTGATCCAGAATGCGGCAGCTAGACTGGTGATTGGGAGCAGCCGCCGGGACCACATAACACCGGTCCTGAGAGATCTGCATTGGCTCCCAGTCCGTTTCCAAGCACAATTCAAAGTTGTTGGTGCTGACCTTTAAAACCCTATACAGCCCTATACGGCCTTGGTCCTGTATACCTGAAGGAACGTCTCCACCTCCATCGTTGTGCCCGGACACTGAGGTCCAGCGCCAAAGGCCTTCTGGCGGTTCCCTCATTGCGAGAAGTGAGGTTACAGGGAACTAGACAGAGGGCCTTCTTGGTAGTGGGTGTTTTCACATGAGTAGAATGTGTCCTTTTATTCAAAATGCATCTCTGGGTAATTTGTGGGGCATAGGAATTTCTTTCATTTTTTCCCTTCAAAATATAGTCTGGCTCCCCACTGAGGGACAGTGGACCAGCCCCCTGATCATAGAATCATAGAGTTGGAAGAGACCACAAGGGCCATCGAGTCCAACCCCCTGCCAAGCAGGAAACACCATCAGAGCACTCCTGACATATGGTTGTCAAGCCTCTGCTTAAAGACCTCCAAAGTAGGAGACTCCACCACACTCCTTGGCAGCAAATTCCACTGTCGAACAGCTCTTACTGTCAGGAAGTTCTTCCTAATGTTTAGGTGGAATCTTCTTTCTTGTAGTTTGGATCCATTGCTCCGTGTCCGCTTCTCTGGAGCAGCAGAAAACAACCTTTCTCCCTCCTCTATGTGACATCCTTTTATATATTTGAACATGGCTATCATATCACCCCTTAACCTTCTCTTCTGATGAAAAAGTTTGCTGACCCCTGAACTAAGGGTTCAGCTTGGAATAAAGAGCAGGTAAGAGTCCTGCCACTACCTTGATGAGGATCTTCTTCTTGAGCTGGGCAGGTGAGGGCAGCTGGTCCGCGTTGACGTCCACCGGTTTGGTAAGCAGCATGTCCCCAAAGACCTTCTTGAAGTGCGCGGCCATGTTCCTCTGCTGCACAATGCTGCAATGGTCCTCGATGGAGAGGATGACGGGGAACCTAGGCAAAAGGCAGGCAGCCTCACGCAGGTGAACCTCGAAACACCTGCAGCGTGCCATCATCGGCACGGCCCTGTCCCCATACCTCGTGCTACACAGAGGGCGAGAGGACAGGCCCCTGCCCCAATCCGACAGCCTGAGGCAACATCGGGAGGTTTCACATGTTCACGCACCATGCAATTGCTCCGATGGCACAGCGCAAGAGGAAAACACCTGCGTTTCTGAGACACCTGTATTGCTGAGTTTCCACACTCCCGCACAAGCAACAAAACACAGGACGCTTCTCTCAAGATACGCCTTTAGATCAGTGAAAAATACCCTCCCGGGTTTCATCACTGATTCCAGTTTTCCCGGAGATCCTGGGAAATAGCTTTGCACAAGCAAATTTTCCCAGAGTCATGGGTAAGGGTAAAGGTAAAGGGACCCCTGACCATTAGGTCCAGTCGTGGCCGACTCTGGGGTTGTGGCGATCATCTCACTTTACTGGCCGACGGAGCCAGCGTACAGCTTCCGGGTCATGTGGCCAGCAGGACTAAGCCGCTTCTGGCGAACCAGAGCAGCGCACGGAAACGCCGTTTACCTTCCCGCTGGAGTGGTACCTATTTATCTACTTGCAGCTTGACGTGCTTTCGAACTGCTAGGTGGGCAGGAGCAGGGACTGAGCAATGGGAGCTCACCCCATCACGGGGATTCGAACCGCCGACCTTCTGATCGGCAAGCCCTAGGCTCTGTGGTTTAACCCACAGCGCCACCCGCATCCCTCTTAGAGTCATGGGTAGCAGGCACCAAACATGCCCCTCTCTTAGGAAAGAGAAGGCAGAGGAAAGGGCTGAGAGGAGGGGGAGAATCACTTACTCAGAGGTGACGAAAGCGTGTTCCTTGATGGTGTGCAGCACGTCCAAGAATTTGATTTTGGAGGTGAGCGTATGGCCGTGGTAGATGATTGGCAGGTCGTCCGGACCGTCCCAACAGTCCACTGTGGGTGGAGAGGGTTTGGTACTGCATTAGTGATTAGATTAATTGCCCTTTTCATTAAGATGGAATTTCTTTTTCATCAACCAGGAAGGTTTTATGTATATTTGTCTTTAACACCAGTGCTTATTAAAAACTGCAAGTGCCCAGAGTCCTCTGAAAAGAAGCTTCCCCCTTTCCATGCTTCTTGCTGCAGAATTTTTATGGATACCAGCCTTCTTCAACCTGTCAGAGGCTTTGGACGACAATTCTCATCACTGTAGTCCAAATTTCTGGTTGGAGAAGGCGGGTTTATACTCAGATGCGGAACTTTATCAGTTAATTATTTGGTTGACTTCCCAATTCACGCAATTCATTGGCCAGGATTTTTTCAATAAGGTAGCAACCATAATACTGATGTATAGATTGCCTGGCCCTGGCCCTTTGCTACAGGCACACACTCACACAAATGCACACACACACACACACACACACACACGAAGGCATCTGTTTGTCTCTCTCCTTTTTTGAGGGGGGTGGCAAAGAGCAGAAAGGCACATCTGAATCCTGCTGGCATCTCTGCCCTTTAGTATCAGATATGAGAGAGTGAGCTGAGGTTAGCCAGTGCTTACAGAAAAGAACTCTGTGCATGCTCAGGAGAACTCTCACTTAACAGCCTTACTTTCTAGGCTGTAGCAGGTTTCAGTTTAATCCCAGTCTGCTTGCTTCTGAGCTACGAGATGGAAAGATAACACGGCACAGAAAGCCACAGACCAGGACTGGTTTGCAAAATCTCTCTTTGCCCACCGCCTGGAAAACCAAGTGCTATGAGCCACTGGCTGAGATGTGCAAATTGTCTTGTTTCAATTGACTCTATGCAAGGTGCTCTGGGAGCCCATTTGGCCAAAACTGTTAGGATACAGTTCCGTTCCACCTTAAAAGGATCAGGCATGACTGTTGTGTGTCACATGCCTGTTTACCTCCAGCACAGTCTGCTGGGAACTTCTGTTTTGTATATGCTTTTGCTTTATTGCTGTTTTGCTGGACACGAAGGGAAGCAGACATGTTTTCCTTTGTTCCTGCTGCTGAATAAAATGCTGTAAATAAAGCTTACACATGGCTCTGTCTGCCACTTCCGTTGTGGAGATTTATTCACTCTGCTAATTAGCGGGCTCGTTAGCTTCAGAAGGCAACTGAGGCTCGAGTCGATGATTGATTGATGCTGTTCCGTGACCTGGAGATTGCCCGGCTGGTGGCTGGAGCCAGCTGGGGACCTGCCTGATGCCCCCGTCTCCCTGGCAGCATCCCAACAGAAACGTGGGGTACAAATGCGCCAAATAAATAACAAATTAAGAACCTAGAAAGAGCCTGCAGGATCAGGCCACCGGCTTGCTGAGTCCAGCATCCTGTTCTTACCGTGGCCAACCAAGTGCCCGCAATTGGAAACCCACAATCAGGATTCGAGCCCAAGAGCAACTCTCTCAACTTGTGGTTTCCAGCAGCTGGCACCCGGAAGCCAAGCTGGGGCAAGATCCCCAAAAGTCAGACTCACATTCTATGCAGCGGCACCCCATCCGGAGGCAGCGGGAGTAGGCTTCAAGAGAGGATTCGCTGGAGAACTGGTCCCCCGTGAGATACCTGTAAGATGCAGAGACACCTAAGTAAGAGATGCTATCCTGTGGGCTAAGCGGTAAAGCTTTTTTTAGGCGTTCATGGTGCCGAAGTAGTAGGTGAATAACAACGGACAGGGATCCCGGATAATCTGACTGTTTCCACCCACAGACTTCTTATACTTCTGTGGACTTTCAAAGATTGACAGACGTGTGTTCAATTGATTTCAAATATATTTACAAGTGCACACATTTTGTTTTTGTTACTAAATCATGTATATTATGCAATAAGAATTACAGTGCTATCTAGTATACGGGTCTGCGTGTTGCTTGTATTGTTTGTTGTGTTAAGTTTGCAACACAGGGGTTTGTTGTTCTGTATTGGTTCCCTGTAACCTCACTTCTCGCAGTGAGGGAACTGCCAGAAACCCTTCAGAGCTGGAGCTCAGTGTCCGGGCTGAATGATGGGGGTGGAGACGCTCCTTCAGGTATACTGGACCAAGGCCGTTTAGGGCTTTAAAGGTCAGCACCAACACTTTGAATTGGGCTCCGGAAATGTACTGGGAGCCAGTGTAGGTTTTTCAAGACTGGTGTTATATGGTCTTGGCGGCCGCTCCCAGTCACCAGTCTAGCTGCCGCATTCTGGATTAGTTGTAGTTTCTGGGTCACCTTCAAAGGTAGCCCCATGTAGAGCGCATTGCAGTAGTCCAAGCGGTAGATAACCAGAGCATGCACCACTCTGGTGAGACTTTCTGCGGGCAGGGAGGGTCTCAGGCTACGTACCAGATGGAGCTGGTAAACAGCTGCCCTGGACACAGAACTGACCTGCGCCTCCATGGACAGTTGTGAGTCCAAGGATAAGAGAGGATATTCTGGCTAGACATTAGGATAAGAGATGTGCAACTGTGGAATGGACGCCCTCAGAATGTGGACTCTCTTTCGCCGGAGGTTTTTAAACAGAGGTCGGGTGGCCATCTATCAGGGATTTTAAAAAAGCTGTGATTTCTGCATTGCAGGGGGCTGGACTCGATCCCCCTTGCGGGTCCCTTCCAGCTCTCCAATTCTGTGATTCCATGGTTCCCTTGCAAGACCCAGGGGCCCTGCCAGCTGTGCCGCTGTAGCTGGGCTGGCGTTCAGAAGTTCTGGTGCTTCGACCCAGCAGCCTCGCTTCAACACAACTGAGGCCGCCCCCTGAGCAAAAGACCCTGTTGCCCAGAGATGCTCTTACGTGTTATGGGAGGACGAGATCCAGTACTGAGTCAAGGGGTAGTTCATTTCTTCCGGCACCACTCGGTCGAACCTGGAGTCCATGACCATGTTTTCTTTGGAGAACAGGAACGTCAGGAACTGTGGGGAGCAGTGGGGAGAGAGGAACCAGTTAGAGGTCAGCTGGGGAATGGGATAAAGACTCTCAGAATTAGGTGAGCACCACAGATGTGGTCTGGCTGGAGTCCTCATTTACATGAGTCCTTCTTCCCACAATTAATTAATTGCTGCTCCCAATTAATGATAATGCTACTAATAATAAAGCGATAAAACATCAGACATTAAAAACTTCCCTAAAGAGGTTGTGAAATAAAAAATTTAAGGTCTTATATATATATAAAATAAATGTTCATAAATATACCAAGTAAACATGTACATAAATATAAACCACATGTCTGAAGCAGCCCAGGAAAACAGCCCTGGGCTGTTTTGACTCTCAAACTGACCAAATGATTTCTCTGCAAGGTCAAGGAAAATGGAAAAGCCTCCCCATTGTCTTTTCCTTCACAAATCCTGTCTTAAGGGTATATCTGTGTATGAATAGGGTGAGCCTGTGACCTGGCTCAGGAACTAAGTATTTATCATTACAAAAGACTGGCCAGGCTTCCCAGGGTATCCAATCAAGAGAGCATTAACAGGTAACCTGCCAGACAGGAGGTAAACAACGCGCTCAGATTTCTGTTGTAGACTGCCCTTTCTGTGATGTATGTATGATGTTTCTGGGGGTGGACTCCAGGGCGGGCAATTTAAAATGTCTATATAACGGCGGGCACGCCTTGGTTCGGGGTCCTCCTCCTCCTGCGTGTGAAGGGGACCCTGTTGCAACAATTCAATGAAGATCAGTCTTACTAGCTGCTTTGCTTCTCAATATTCTCTGGTTGGCCTCTGATATTTTCTCTGACCGATGCAAAACCTGCAAAGGGCTCTTGTGTCCCCCATAAGGGAATAAGGGCAGATTTTTGTTTACAACAGCTGCCAGATAGTTCTAAATGCCAGATAGTTGTTTATTTCCTTGACATCTGCTGGGAGGGCGTTCCACAGGGCGGGTGCCACCACCAAGAAGGCCCTCTGCCTGGTTCCCTGTAACCTCACTTCTCGCAATGAGGGAACCACCAGAAGGCCCTCAGCGCTGGACCTCAGTGTCCGGGCTGAACGATGGGGGTGGAGACGCTCCTTCAGGTCTACTGGACCGAGGCCGTTTAGGGCTTTAAAGGTCAGCACCAACACTTTGAACTGTGCTCAGAAACGTACTGGGAGCCAATGTAGGTCTTTCAGGACCGGTGTTATATGGCTGGTGAACACATGAGTGAAATTCCAATTAGGCTGTTAAATTCCAAGAGTTGGTTCCTTCTGCTCGAAAGGGGAACTGCCTCCCACTAGAGGTTATGGGGAGGGGAATGTTTGCCAAGTCTCCCTGTAGCCCCCTATGCCATCTTCCTTGTAGTCCCACAAGCCTTTACAGGGGCACAGAGGGCTGCAAGGAGAAGAGCAGGTCGGTTAAAGTTGCTGCTCCTTCCATGGGGTTCTCCTGTGAGCAGAGCTCAGCTCATGGAAGCTCGAGATCCAAGCTGCAATGCCTTGGAGTTAATTGGAAGACACTGAAGTGCGCTTTCTGTGGTTGCGTCCACAGAATGGAAGCTGGCAGGGCATCCTCTATGGTGAGCTGACTTCTGGTGCCCCACAGGGTGGGGAGGGGAGGGGAGGGTGCCACCCACCTCGTCCAACTGGAAGAAGGGCTCCGCCATGTCGCTGAAGGGATCCCGGAGGTAGTTGCACATGAACTCCCGGACTTTGGCAATGTCACTTGCCCACGGCTCCTGGAGGGAAAGGCAAGGAGGGCAGTGCTGTTAAGTAAGAAGCTCCTCTCTCACGCAAAAGGTCCGTAAGGAATTAACAAATGCTCAGTAATGATCTTCGCGTGAAAGAGAAAACGAACTTGTAAAACCTGGATCTGAAGATTGAAAAAATATACTAGTTTATAGGAGACAGAATGGTTGGCTGTTATCTGGCTGCAGGACAGAGAGCCAGAAAAGACAGCCTTTTATCTTTGTTTATCTTTATTTAATCCTTTTCTCTCTTTCCCCTCTTTGGCCCTCTCTCTCTCTCGTTAGTTATTTCTTTTTCTCCTTTCTGCCCTTGCTCTTTCTTATATTAAGTAAGTAAGTAAATAAATAAATAAATTTTAATTCATACCCCGCCCTTCCCAGTTCAGAAAACCAGGCTCAGGGCGGCTAACAGCAAATTTAAAACACTTAATTGATGCAACAAAAAACAGCATAAAATACAGTATAAAATGTGAAGAACAATAAATTCAGAATTCAACATCAATTTAGGGGGGAAATCCATGCAATAAACATTAGATGAATACCAGGGCTAGCTGGCTGAATTAGCCCTGTATTATTTTTGCTTTATTAGTAGCTGCTTTATTTCAGTATATTATACAAAATATACGTTGTAATGGGTATGTACTGTATTTCTGTACGTCTTTGAATATATGCCAATAAAAAACTATAAAAAATAATAATTGAAAAGGTATGTAAGAGCGACATCAGAGCTCATCACAGAGAGAGACTCTGGGTGAAATCTCTCCAGGCTGAAAACGAATCCTGTGATTGCTGTAACTAGAGAAATCCAACCTTCATTGCAAAGCAACAGAGAGGACCCAACTGGTAGAGCACAGCCTTCTCCAAGCGGGCGCCACTGCAGCTGTTTTGAATTAGCATCACCATGATGTTAGCTGCTTTCACAGTGTAAGAGCATCAAGTGGTTGGATGATTTACTGCCAAATCCGAAAAGTGTTGGGATATTCTGTTCCACTTTAAGAACAGACGTGTGGAATTGTTGTATGTCACATGTCTGTTTACACTCCAGCACAGCTTTGTGTATAGCTTATGCTTTTGCTGTTTTGCTTTGGACACAAAGGAGATTGGATTCCTTTTGTCCTGATGTATGCTGAAAAACCTGGGAGGCGGGTGGCGCTGTGGGTTAAACCACAGAGCCTAGGACTGGCCGATCAGGAGGTCGGCGGTTCAAATCCCTGCGACGGGGTGAGCTCCAGTTGCTCGGTCCCAGCTCCTGCCCACCTAGCAGTTCAAAAGCACGTCAAAGTGCAAGTAGATAAATAGGTACCACTCCAGCGGGAAGGTAAACGGTGTTTCCGTGCGCTGCTCTGCTTCGCCAGCAGCAGCTTAGTCATACTGGCCACATGACCCGGAAGCTGTGCGCCGGCTCCCTCAGCCAGTAAAGTGAGATGAGCGCCACAACCCCAGAGTCGGCCACAACTGGAACTAATGGCCAGGGGTCCTATGCTGAATAAACTGCTTGTAAATATGCTCACACAACGTCTCCTGCCACTTCTGTTGCATAGCGTTTACTCTGCTGTGTAGCGTGCCCTAGCTTCTGAAGCTCAGGTCACTGATGCTGCACCAAGGACTAGAGATCGCCTGGCACACCGGCTGGTGGGCTGGAGCCAGCTGGGGGCCTACCAATTGCCCCCGTTTCCTTGGTTGCATGCCAACCTTGGTCTCTTGGTCTCCAATGTCCTACCTGCTGGCTGTCAGTTACCAAGGAAAGCTGGTTAATGCGTTACTTTCGGGGACAAGCGGATCTTTCTCTGTTGTGCTACTCTGAGCAGGAGAGGCTCTCCCAAGCCCAACCTTCCTCCGCAGAATTAACTAAGCGCTCCTCTCTTTGCAAATACCTTCTGGTCGTATTGCAGGAACTTCTGGAAGTCGTACAGCGTGATCTGGCAGAGTTCTGGCCGGTCCACGTTGCTAGGGAGAGAGTCGAAGAGAGTAGCCACAAAAATCCACCTGGCGATGCCCCATAAACCCAACCACACAAAAACCCATGCACAGGACATTTTGTGAAGTCTGAGCCTGTTCATAAGACGAGAAAACTGGAGCGGAAGGACCCAGGACATTATACCCAGTTCCTTTGGCCTGCCTTTGAAACCCATGCATTTATCTGAGATGGCTTTCCAGAAAATTAGACAAATCCCTTGAGGTTAGTTTACTCTTGGTCCTCTATAGAACTTCCTTCTGCAGAACCAGTATACCAGTAATTACCGCTTACTGGGACTCACAAGGAGAGTGCTGCTGTTGCACTCATGTTTCTGGGTTAACCACTTTGGGAAAATGGATCCTGGGCTGGAAGGTTTTATCCAAATCTGGTGTTTCAAAGAAGCTGTTACGACCTTTCTAGCTTCTTTCTAACAGCCTTCTCCAACCCGGTGCCCCCCAGAACATTGGGGTGTTTTACAACTCCCACCAGGCCCAGGCAGCGTGGATCTATGATGCTGTGTTTGGTGGGAGCTGTAGTCCAGAAAATCTAGTGGGCACCAGGTGGGAGGGAAGGGAGGCAGCTCACCAAACCTGCCAACACCCTTCCTGATCTGTGCTGCTCTTTTCGTTTCAACGAACACATGGAGACTCAGGCAAAGGGACAGGAAGTAAGCGATCCCAGCTTCAGGGAGGTTCCTACTTACCGTAAGGGGAAGGACAACTCCAGCTGCTCAATGATCTGAAACGTAAAGAAGCGACACGGCGATCAGCAATGCAATCAGGACATGGGCAAGGCTGCTAATGTTTTCTGGTTACATACTCCACATAAGTGGTACCCCGCAAGATGAACGCCTCGGAAGACGAAAAACTCGCTAGACGAAGGAGTTTTTCGTTTTCTTAGCCGCTTCGCAAGACACATTTCCCTATGGGCTTGCTTCGCAAAATGAAGCTTGCCCCGCAAGCTCCAGGGTTGGCGGGGAAGCGCAGCGCGCCTTCCCCTCTCTCCCCGGACCCCTTTTGAACCAAGGGGCGGCAACGGGGAGAAGCGATTCTCCCCGCTGCCCCTTCCCTTGCTTTAAAACAGGTCCGGGGACAGAGGGGAAGGCGCGTGCGCCTTCCCCTCTGTCCCCGGAGATTGGGGGCAGGCAACGGGGAGAAGCAATCTTCTCCCTGCCGCCCCTTGCTTTAAACAGGTCCGGGGACAGAGGGGAAGGCGCGCGGCGCTTCCCCTCTGTCCCTGGACGGTCTCCATAGGAACGCATTGATTGATTTTCAATGCATTCCTATGGGAAACTGTGCTTCGCAAGACGAAAAACTCGCAAGAAGAAAAAACTTGCGGAACGAATTAATTTCGTCTTGCAAGGCACCACTGTACACATAAAGGTAAAGGTAAAGGGAGCCCTGACCATTAGGTCCAGTCGTGGCCGACTCTGGGGTTGCAGCGCTCAACTCGCTTTATTGGCCAAGGGAGCCAGTGTACAGCTTCCGGGTCATGTGGCCAGCAGGACTAAGCCACTTCTGGCGAACTAGAGCAGCGCATGGAAACGCCGTTTACCTTCACACCTACCGGTATTTATCTACTTGCACTTTGACGTGCTTTCGAACTGCTAGGTTGGCAGCAGCTGGGACCGAGCAACGGGAGCTCACCCCGTCATGGGGATTCGAACCACCAACCTTCTGATCGGCAAGTCCTAGGCTCAGTGGTTTAGCCCACAGCGCCACCCGCGTCTCTCCACATACACATAATGTGTTGCATTTTACATTTATACTTGCTCCTAAGCGCTGACTTCCCTCCTTCCTTCTTCTGGTTTTTTATATCACATATAATTTTATCGCATTATTTCCATCCATTTTGTATATTGTTATTCATTTTCCATATTTGTCCATAGTATATCCATAAACATATAAAACTGTCTGTATTCATTTAAAACTACTGTTATATTAATCTCCTTATACATTTTGCTTCTTCTTATTTTTATTATCCATCACGTTTCTTAATCTTTCCCGTTATGAGGTTTATTTACAATTCTACTGGTTTCCCTATTTCATCTTATCTTTCCTATATACAACATAAATTTTTCCCATTCTTTTTGAAATGTTTCCTCGCCCTGTTGTCTAATTTCCCCTGTTAATTTGGCTATTTCTGCATAGTCCATTACCTTCTGCCGCCATTCTTCTACGCTTGGTATTAAGGCTGAAAATGTTTATACGTTTTATTTTTTTGCCATTTCAAATTCAGACAATGCATAAAAGGAGGACAGGGCAGCAAACTTTAACCAGGACCGAGGACCAATGGTCGGTTAATGCTTTAAGGACAGATTTTTAAGCAGCACCCCAATTAACGGCAAACCATCGCCAGAGGTGTGAAAGGGAGATGTTTTGGCCAAGTTTGGCGAAGAAAACGATACGCATACGAGCCGCATCTCTGAGGCTGAGGGTGCTATGAGGACTTTAGGGGGAAAGGATCCTTTCTTGTCATGTATTCACTTAAGTGTCACCCCCTCAAGAGAGCAATGCCTGACTCTGCTGGACAAAGAGGACTGTGCTCTTTCGGCACTGGGAGGGCATTCCACAGGGCAGGTGCCACCACCGAGAAGGCCCTCTGCCTCTTCCGTCAGATGTCAAGGAAATAAACAACTACAGTGGTGCCCCGCAAGACGAATGCCTCGCAAGACGGAAAACCCGCTAGACGAAAGGGTTTTCCGTTTTGGAGGTGCTTCGCAAAACAAATTTCCTATGGGCTTGCTTCGCAAGACGAAAATGTCTTATGAGTTCCTGCGGGGTTTTTTCCCTCCCCCCCTTTTCCCCAAGCCGCTAAGCCGCTTATCAGCTGATCCTAAGCCGCTAAACCGCTTATCAGCTGATCCGCTAAGCCGCTTATCAGCTGATCCGCTAAGCCCGCTAAGCCGCTAATAGCGCTAATCCGCTAAGCCGCTAATGGGCTTGCTTCGCAAGACGAAAAAACCGCAAGACGAAGAGACTCGCGGAACGGATTCTTTTCGTCTTGCGAGGCACCACTGTAACTGACTTTTAGAAGACATCTGAAGGCAGTCCTGTTTAGGGAAGTTTTTAATGTTTAATGCTGTATTATGTTTTTAATATTTGGTTGGGAGCCTCCCAGAGTGGCTGGGGAAACCAGATGGGCAGGGGTATGTATGTATGTATGTATGTATGTATGTATGTATGTATAAATAAATAAATAAATAGATAGATAGATAGATAGATATCATTATTACATATCAATATTATTAAATATCAATAAAAAGTACCTCCACTTACGTATCCCTCCGGTTACATAAACTTCGGGATAGGTAAGCAGCAAACCTGGAAGTATATTTTCGGGTTATTACCACGCATGCATGCGCAGAAGCGGTCCCTCTGGTTGCGGAAACCTTGGGATCCAACTGGAGCTCTGGAACAGATCCTGTTCGCAACCGGAGGTACTACTGTATTATTACTATTGTTGTTGTTGTTATTCTCAGGCTAGCTTTCTAAAAAGTGTGAGAAAACCCTGCAACTATCACAAGAAAGGAACCACCCCAAAAAAGAACTTTTACTTTTTAAAGCTGGTCAATAAAAACTCTACAGCAGCTCAACAGAACTCAAAACAGTGTCCCAAATGTCCTTACCGATTTCTGAGCATCAAACATCAGGTTTTTATAGAAGTGTGCAAAGTGGCTGAAGGTGATTTCATTCCGGACTTCGACCTCCTGCGTGGGCAGAAGACAAAAAGGGCAGGGTTAATGAGGTTTGCTTTGACTGAGCACGGATCAGCCCCCCCCCCCCCCAGTCTCAGGTAATGTAATGCTGGAGCCTTTAATAATAATAATAATAATAATAATAATAATAATAATAATAATAATAATAATTTATTTATACCCTGCCCATCTGGCTGGGCTTCCCCAGCCACTCTGGGCGGCTTCCAACAAAATAGTAAAATAATAATAATAATAATAATAATAATAATAATAAAATTTATTTATATCCCGCCCTCCCCAGCTGAAGCCAGGCTCAGGGCGGCTAACAACAATAAAATAGTACAACATTCTAAAATCATTCATTATAAAATTAATTCAAATTAAATTGATGGCAACCTTTGGGCTAGAGATTCTGTGAAGATTGCCAAAGGAGGGAGTCAGGCTGTGCCTTGACCTGGTGGAACAACTCCATCTTGCAGGCCCTGTAGAAAGATGTCAAGTCCCGAAGGGCCCTAGTCTCTTGGGACCACCAAATCGGGGCCACAGCCGAGAAAGCCCTGGCTCTAGTTGAGGCCAGCCTAGGGACCTTCAGTCCTGGGACCTTCAGGATGTTTTTATTTGCAGACCGTAAGGTCTTCTGTGGGGCATACCAGGAGAGGCAGTCCCGCAGGTACGAGGGTCCTAGGCCGTATAGGGCTTTAAAGGTTAAAACCATCACCTTGAACCTGACCCTGTACTCCACCAGGAGCCAGTGCAGCTGGTAGAGCACCGGGTGAGTGTGATCCCGTGGCAACGACCCCGTAAGGAGTCTCGCCGCGGCATTCTGCACCCGCTGGAGTTTCTGAGTCAGTCTCAAGGGCAGCCCCACGTAGAGCGAGTTACAATAATCCAGTCTGGAGGTGACCGTTACGTGGATCACAGTGGCTAAGTCAGGGCGAGAGAGGTAAGGAGCCAACTGCTTAGCTTGGCGGAGATGAAAAAATGCCACCTTTGTTATAGCTGCAATCTGCGCCTCCATGGAAAGGGAGGTGTTGAAGATTACACCCTAACTCTCAACCTAATACCGTAATACATCAAACATTAAAAGCTTCCCTAAACAGGGCTGTCTTCAGATGTCTTCTAAAAGTCTGGTAGTTTTAGGTTGGCTAAATGCACAGAGTCAGCCCAGGAGGAGTGGGACCCTATGTTACTGGCCCCGATCCCAACACTGTGAGTGCTGCCCACCCCGCCTTCTCGGAAGACACATGCCCAGTACAATTAGTAAAGGTAAAGGTACCCCTGCCCGAACGGGCCAGTCTTGACAGACTCTGGGGTTTGTGCACCCATCTCACATCTATTGGCCGGGGGCCAGCGCTGTCCGAAGACACTTCCGGGTCACGTGGCCAGCGTGACAACGCTGCTCTGGCGAGCCAGAGCCGCACACGGAACGCCGTTTACCTTCCCGCTGGTAAGCGGTACCTATTTATCTACTTGCCCCCGGGGGTGCTTTCGAACTGCTAGGTGGGCAGGCGCTGGGACCGAGCAGCGGGAGCGCACCCCGCCGCGGGGATTCGAACCGCCGACCTTTCGATCGGCAAGCCCTAGGCGCTGGGGCTTTAGCCCACAGCGCCACCCGCGTCCTCAACCCAGTACAATTACTTCCTACCAAAGTTTGTGTTCCCTTTTTGCTCTCCTTATTTAAACCAGACTTCCGCTTTCAGAAGGAAGTCGCCTTCTGCCTAAAAGCTTCCTCGACTCGGCTCATTAGGCATGCTGGCATCCTCCTGGGCTTTCCCGATTCCAGCTGAGCTCCTGTCATTGTGGTTTGGAATATCCCCAAGCAGCCCTGACTTTCTCCGCCAGCTTCTTTTTTAGCAGATCCCCTCATTGCCGAGAGCTTTCCTCTTCTGAGGTCAGAGCGAGAAGGAAAAACGAGGAGAGGGGTTTCCTTACCAGAAGCTTGTCCCGGAGGAATCTCATGTTAGGCACACGGTAGTTGACCTGCGGCAACATGGCCTTCAGATCCTTGGGGGTGATGCTGAAATACAGAGACAGGAACATGGAGTCAGGGGTCTTCATTGTGTGTGACAGAGACACAGAGAACAAAGCCCCCCCCCCCTTTCTGGACCGGCCAGGATCTACTCACCCTTGCACTACAGGCCGAAAATGGTACCCCCATTTTTTAAAAAATTATATATGATCAAGACTTAATATATATTTATAATTGCCGCTATATCTGAATTGTCTTTGTTATACCCAATTGCAATTCAATGTATTCCTGTTGTGTTTTACGATTTTGCTAATATTGTAAGTGAGCCGGAACTAGTCTGTGACCGTAATAATAAAATTCAATTCATATATATACCATACCTTTCAGTGTATATGACTGTTTTTTTACTCTAAAATAATCTGGGCTCGTCTTATATACAGATAGTATCTCCCCCCATTTTCTCAAATCGGAGTCCCCAAAAATAGGGGGCGTCTTATACATGGGGGCGTCTTATAGACGGAAAAATACAGTGTGTGTGTGTGTAGCATAGACCTTAAGTTACTTTATCAATTGACTTCCCTTCCTCCCCTTCCATGGTTTCCATATTTACTCTTAAATGCTGCAATATATCGCCTATGCATTCAAATTAACCCATTTGTCTTAATAATTTACACTGTAGCTCATATTTCAAGTCCTGCTTGCATTTTCCTCTTGCTATAATAGTTCTTTAAATACTCAATAAAACGTCTCTAGTCCTCAGGGTATTTTTCGCCATTTGGGTCTCTAAACTTTGCTGTCAATCTTGACAGTCCCACGTACTCCATCGTTTTCAAAAGCCAATCTTCTCTCGCTGGAACATCTCCTTCTTCCTATCTTTGGGCATACAACATTTGTGCTGCTGTCGTTGTATACATAAATAAGTTAACCATCTCTTTTGGAACATCATTATCTATAATTCCTAAAAGAAAAGCTTCGGGTTTTCTTGGGAATCATCAACTTAAACATCTCTTTAATCTCATTAATATATCATTTCCCAACACCCCTTAGCTTTTCCCTTTTTCTTTTGCAAGGCCACCACATAGGAAAGAATGTTCCTTCTATCATTTTGCACTTCCGACACATACTTGGCTTAGTTTTATACATTTTGGCTTAGTTGGAGATAAGTACCACTACTGGGTGGCCAGAGATTGCCGGAGTGCGGCTGGTCGATCGCGGGAGTTATAAAAATGATAGCCGTGTTTCTCCTGAGCGATCACGACACGCCTTGCCCCCGGCGCTATTTACCTCCGCTGCCTCCTTCCCTGCTTTGAAAGCTAGTTCTCCCTTTGTCGACGTCCGATTGGGGAAAGGAGGGAGGGCTGCGGACTGGTTGCTGATCAATGTTATGCAATCATTACCCGCAAAAGCCCAATAACTTTGGTTATCATTCCCCACTAAAAAAAGCTCAAAAACTCTGGTCAACCCTTCCCCAAAAAAGATCAACAACTATGGGCAATGACAATGGGTAGATCACTGCCAGTTTCATTATATTGGGAGTAGATCGCAGTCTCTGTAGAGTTGGACCTGCTTGCACCGGGGTGACAGCCTGCCAGCAGCTGCTTTGTGGCTAGAGGGGAGGCCAAGGGGAGGCGCTGTGGCTGCCAGAGCACAGCGGCAAGGCTGGCAAGGGCCCACGGCTCAGAGACCACCTTAGCTGCGAGTTCCGGAAGACCTGCTCCCTAATTTGCTGGTCTTTTCCAACCTGGCCTGAGATGTCTTGGACTGACTCCAGCTACAAAAAGCTACCGTATTTTTCGCTCTATAAGACACACTCCCCCCTCCTAAAAAGTAAAGTGAAATGTGTGTGTGTCTTATGGAGCAAATGCAGGTGGGAGGCTCTGCTCAGCACTCCCTTTAAAGAGCCCCATGGAGCGTGTGTGCGGCTCTTGGGGGCTTTTCCCCGAGGAGGGAGAAAGGCAGCCCGTCAGTCCCTCCTCGGGGAAAAGCCCCCAAGAGCGGCACACACGCTCCGCAAGCTCTTTAAAGGGAGCGCGGCTCTTGGGGGAGCTTTCATCCCGCTGCCCAGGAGAGGCTGTGCGTGGCTATCCCATAAGCCAGGACAGCAAGAGGGATCGTTGCGCAGCTGTCCTGGCTTATGGCTTAGCCACACAAAGCCTCTTGAGGGCAGGGGGAGCCTTCATCCCAGAAGCCAGAACATCAAGAGGCTATGTTAGAAGCCAGATCCCTCTTGCTGTCCAGGCTTCTGGGATTCAGAATATTTTTTTTCTTGTTTTCCTCCTCCAAAAACTAGGTGCGTCTTATGGTCTGGTGCGTCTTATAAAGCGAAAAATACGGTGACTCTGATGAACACTGTTTTCATGCAAGCATCAAGGGGGGCAGCATGAAGGGGATACTAAGTCTTGCAAAGCAAATCAGAGGCCTGCAGCACCAGGGAGCTGCTATTTAAGAAGCGGGAACGTGAGCCAGCAGTCAGCATATGGTTGCCGCAGATTATTATTCCTTCTGGGGTGAGCACACCATCATTTTGGGGCTGCCCTCTCCCGAAAACTGCAGGTTCACAGTTTTGCACATAGTCTTGGATCCAGCTGCTCCTTCCTAGAATCATAGAATCCTAGAGTTGGAAGAGACCACAAGGGCCATCGAGTCCAACCCCCTGCCAAGCAGGAAACACCATCAAAGCACTCCTGACATATGGTTGTCAAGCCTCTGCTTAAAGACCTCCAAAAAAGGAGACTCCACCACACTCCTTGGCAGCAAATTCCACTGTCGAACAGCTCTTACGGTCAGGAAGTTCTTCCTAATGTTTAGGTGGAATCTTCTTTCTTGTAGTTTGGATCCATTGCTCCGTGGCAGCTTCTCTGGAGCAGCAGAAAACAACCTTTCTCCCTCCTCTATATGACATCCTTTTATATATTTGAACATGGCTATCATATCACCTCCTCTTCTCCAGGCTAAACATGCCCAGCTCCCTTAGCCATTCCTCATAAGGCATTGTTTCCAGGCCTTTGACCATTTTGGTTGCCCTCCTCTGGACACGTTCCAGTTGGTCAGTGTCATTCTTGAATTGTGGTGCCCAGAACTGGACACAGTACTCCAGGTGAGGTCCTGTCCAACCCGTGACCCCATGAGCTCCAATCTCCCCTCCCAGCCTCAGCGGACGTGCCAGCTGGGATCTCTCCTTGAGGCAAGTGATCTGGCCCCAAGTAATTCACACGCCAGCTGCTTAGTCACATCCAGGCTAGATTGCTTTTAAACGGCCTGAGACGAGGCTGGCTTGGGAGAGTGGCTTTATAGGAAATGATTCATAAATGGAAATAAATAAATTAGAACATAAATAAATGAGCAAGAGCTCTCAGATGTTGCAGCCACCGTGGAATGTGGCTGCCAAGGCTGTTAACGGCGGTCGGTCAGCGGACATGATGTCAATTTTGAAGCATGAGAAACGCAGGAAGCTCTCTGGGGCGAGTCAAACCGCTGGTGCTCTGTCTAGCCTTGCATTGTCCATGTTGACTGGGAGGGATTCTCCAGGGTTTAGGAAAGGGGAAATTCCCATCCCTTCCTGGAGACTGAACCTGGGGCGTTCTGCAAGCAAATCAGGTGTCTCCGAGGCCCAATTAAAAGCGCTGGGCTTGACTTTTGAATCCCTAAATGGCTTCGGTCCAGAGTACCAGACTGAATTCTCCCCTGTGAATCTACCCACCCATACCTTATGATCTTCTTTCCCAGCACTCAGAATTGTAAGCGCTGTGGGTTAAACCAGAGAGCCTCTTGGGCTTGCCAATCAGAAGGTCGGCGGTTCGAATCCCTGCAACAGGGTGAGCTCCCGTTGCTCGGTCCCTGCTCCTGCCAACCGAGCAGTTTGAAAGCACGCTGGCACAAGTAGATAAATAGGTACCGCTCCAGCGGGAAGGTAAACGGCGTTTCCATGTGCTGCTCTGGTTTTGCCAGAAGCGGCTTAGTCATGCTGGCTAAATAATAAAATAATAATAATAATAATAATAATTTATTATTTATACCCCACCCATCTGGCTGGGTTTTGGATCATTTAGTCCAACCCCATGCAGTGCAGGAAAATGCAGCTGTCCCATACAGGGATTGAACCTCTCGACTTCTGTTCTGTATACCCACCCCCCTCGGCTCGGTGCCCAATGTGGTGGAAACAGGTGCGTTGCCCTAAATCCGCCTGTGAATGCAAGAATCACAGCTAAACCACATGCCCTTTTCCATTATGGTATCGTGGCTCTGGAATCGCCTCCACTTTTGCTGCTGGGAACCCCAGATGTGAGTGGAGACGTCTTGATTTCAGAAACCTTTGCAGGCATTATCAGTGCCATGCTCTAACCGACTGAGCTAAGCTTAATAGTAATAATAATAGTAATAATAATAATAATTTTTTATTTATACCCCACCCAATTGGCTGGGTTTCCCCAGCCACTCTGGGCGGCATCCAACAAAACACTAAAATACAATAACCTATTAAACGTTAAAAGCTTCCCGAAACAGGGCTGCCTTCAGATGTCTTCTAAAAGTTTGGCAGTTGTTGTTCTCTTTGACATCTGGTGGGAGGGCGTTCCACAGGGCGGGTGCCACTACCGAGAAGGCCCTCTGCCTGGTTCCCTGAAACTTGGCTTCTCGCAGTGAGGGAACCACCAGAAGGCCCTTGGAGCTGGACCTCAGTGTCTGGGCAGAACGATGGGGGTGGAGACGCTCCTTCAGGTATACAGGACCAAGGCCGTATAGGGCTGTATAGGGCTTTCAAGGTCAGCACCAACACTTTGAATTGTGCTCGGAAACGTACTGGGAGCCAATTTAGGTCTTTCAAGACCGGTGTTATGTGGTCTCGGTGGCCGCTCCCAGCCGTCAGTCTAGCTGTTGCGTTCTGGATTAGTTGTAGTTTCCAGGTCACCTTCAAAGGTAGCCCCACATAGAGCGCATTGCAGTAATCCAAGTGGGAGATAATCAGAGCATGCACCACTCTGGCGAGACACTCTGCGGGCAGGGAGGGTCTCAGGCTGCGTACCAGATGGAGCTGATAAACAGTTGCCCTGGACGCAGCTTCTCCCGAAAATGTCCGGCAAGACAGTGGGTAACCGATAGCCTTACCCTCCATGAATCTGTCAAGCTGACGTTGTTGTTGTTATTTTATTAAATTAAGAATTAATCATAAATAAATGAGAATAAACATGTGCACCCCACCACCGAGACCATTCCATTATAACTATCCAACCTCCCAAAATTCCAACACCTCTTGCGATGGTTTAACCCCTTTCCGTTTTGACAATACAAATTCTACAAACACCCTCCATATCTCTTCAAAATCATTTCTCCTGCATATTCCCCGCCTTACCTTATTGGCACATGTTAATTTATCGTTAATAGCTATACAGTCATATCTCGAGATGAATTCGCTTCAGCTTAAATATTTTCGGGTTGTGCTACACAGCGACCCAGAAGTAACAGAAACGCGTTACTTCTGGGTTTTGCCGCTCGCGCAGAAGCTCAAATGACGTCACGTGCATGCGCAGAAGCAGCGAAACATGGCAGACGCGTCTTACGTTTACTTCAGGATGCGAATGGGGCTCTGGAACGGATCCCATTCGTATCCAGAGGTACCACTGTGTGTGTGTGTGTGTGTGTGTGTGTGTATGAATGAATGTTAATAAATAAATAAAATGCAAAAAAGGGGGGGACCCACAAGGCAGTCCATTGCGGGGGGGTGGGGGGGTGTTGCAGCCTCGCTCACCTTGGCTGCAATCCTATCAGGCATGGCACTGCCAGGGTCCCATCGGGGCTGGACCTCACCTGCTGCTCCCCATTTCGGGCGGCAGGTGGCAGCAGGGTGAAGCCTTGGCTCAGCTGCTCCCTCCCTGTGACTCCACCTCTGCTAACTTAAACCAGCTGCTCTGTGCATTGCAGGCCAGGTTTGCTGGGTGCTGGGTTCCCAGGAAGAGGGCGGCTAAAGCCCTTCCTGGGTCCCTTCCCCTCCTCCAGCCGGCACAGGTAGCTTTGCAGGTGACAGGCCTGTGAGGGGAGAACGAAACAGGACTGTGGAAACGGCCAAAATGCTAAGCCGGAGATGGTAGTACCCAGTCGTGTTCCTTCCCCTCCAGGTGTGACGGATCCCTTGCGCAACCCTTGCGAGGCAGCGTGGCGGAATGGTTCAAGCGTCGGACTCGGACCTGGGAGAGCAGAGTTCGAATCCTCCACGAAGCCAGCCACGAAGCTTGGAGTCAGTCGCTGCCTCTGGGCCTAGTCTACCTCTCAGGGTCGTTGTAAGGGCTGTTGAGTTTTATCAGAGGGATTCCAGCCCGATCAGCCTGTTTACCTGATGCACATTTAAGTCCAACATGGAATTTCAGCATAAATTGCGGATTAAAAATGGTTGCTGCAATCTCAAGAGTTTGCTGGAAAGGCTTGTTCTGTGAAGGAACACTACCGATCTTAAAAAGTATGAAATAACACGAGATTAGGCGTATTTTGAAATCCAAATTGGATTAAACCGAGGTTGTTGTTTTTTAGTTTTCTTTTTTTAAATAAATTCCACTGGGATTAAATTAAGCATTTGATTAATACAAGACCGAGGGGACTAAATGGATGCTTTGATAGAGTAAACCAAGTGTAATTGCGACAGTTGCGCCTTGGACCAATCCCTCTGGGGTTAAAATGAGCTGATCGAAAGAATGCGAGCGGGATTAAAGCGAATTCAAAATTAATCCAGTGGGAAATAATAAGAAGGCTGAAAACACCATTCCTCACAAAATAATGCTTTAGAAGACATCTGAAGGCAGCCCTCTTTAGGGAAGCTTTTAATGTTTAATGGACCACTGTATTTTAATACTTTGTTGGGAGCCGCTCAGAGTGGCTGGGGAAACTCAGCCAGATGGGCAGGGTATAAATAATAAATTATTATTAAAGGTAAAGCTAAAGGGACCCCTGACCATTAGGTCCAGTCATGGCTGACTCTGGGGTTGTGGCGCTCATCTCGCTTTACTGGCCGAGGGAGCCGGCGTACAGCTTCCGGGTCATGTGGCCAGCATGACTAAGCCGCTTCTGGCGAACCAGAGCAGCGCACGGAAACGCCGTTTACCTTCCCGCCGGAGCGGTACCTATTTATCTACTTGCACTTTGACGTGCTTTCGAACTGCTAGGTTGGCAGGAGAAGGGACCGAGCAACAGGAGCTCATCCTGTCGCGGGGATTCGAACCGCCGACCTTCCGATCGGCAAGCCCTGGGCTCTGTGGTTTAACCCACAGCGCCACCTGCTTCCCTCCAAATTTATTATTATTATTATTATTATTATTATTATTATTATGGATTGCAGCTGGTTCCTGAAGACGGCTAATGATAGCTCTGTGTGGCATATACAGCTGAGGGGAAAACAATTCCTTTGGCGCTCTGCTTTCTCCTTGCTGCGCTTCCACGCCCGTCTCTTCCTGCATGAACTCCCATCCTTTCCTCTTCGGCATCCTGTTTACAGATCGCTGGCATACAGGGAGGGCTGTCAGGCCAGAACTCCCACCCCCTACCACGAAAAAAGCCTCGGGTGCTCGGCCTCTCTTGCTTTTCCTTAAAGAAGGCTGATCGCCGAAGAATGGATGCATTTGAATTCTGGTGCTGGAGGAGACTCTGGAGAGTCCCATGGACTGCAAGAAGATCCAACCTCTCCATTCTGAAGGAAATCAGCCCTGAGTGCTCACTGGAAGGACAGATCCTGAAGCTGAGGCTCCAAGACTTTGGCCACCTCATGAGAAGAGAAGACTCCCTGGAAAAGACCCTGATGTTGGGAAAGATGGAGGGCACAAGGAGAAGGGGACGACAGAGGACGAGATGGTGGGACAGTGTTATCCAAGCTACCAGCATGAGTTTGACCAAACTGCCTAAACAACAACAATCGTGCTTTATCAACTATGCCAAAAAAAAAGTGCTTTTCATCAGAGGGAACCTCTCTTTGAATATATTATGATAATTTCACACCATAATCTTTATCAAATAATACCTTCTATTATGTTTACATGCCATAACTAAGTACAGCCGTTCACTGCTGTGGACGCCAGTTTGCAAACTGGTTCCAGGACAAAAGGAGCGACGCAACCCCAGGCGCAAACTGGGCTACGAAGGAAGCGTTTGCAATCCTGCGATGGCGCAGGAAGGGAGAGGAGGCCCCGATTTGCGGCTCTTCTGGAGAGAACGGCGCTCCTCACTCACCTGCCTTCTCTCGACCTGTCCATCGAGTCAAACTGCTTCCTCAGCCACCTTTCGATGTGGAGCGGCGTCTGCGATCGCTGCGTGTCCGTCAGCAGCCAGTTCAAGCCGGCCACCCAGAGGTTGACATCTTCTTCGCAAAAGGCTGGAAAAGAGAACGGCAGAGACCGAAGACGGAGGGAAGACCTTGCTGCCTGCACTTCGGCTCAAAGAAAAGGTCCAAACCACCGCCTATTTTCCCATCGGGATCTAGCCAGGAACTGGGGCAGAGGCCCTGCTCACCACACAAAACATTTAACCCCTCCAGCTTTCAACGTAGTCAATGGACCCCTAGGGATGTGGGTGGTCTTCACGAAGTAGAAGACTCTGACAAGGAAGATGGCAAGAGGGACTGGCACATGGGTAGGCAAACTAAGGCCCGGGGGCTGGATCCAGCCCAATCGCCTTCTAAATCTGGCCCGTGGATGGTCCGGGAATCAGCGTGTTTTCACATGAGTAGAATGTGTGCTTTTATTTAAAATGCATCTCTGGGTTATTTGTAGGGCCTGGTATTTTTAAATGAGTAGAATGTGTGCTTTTATTTACGATACGACAATCTTTATTGTCATTGTCCTATGCAGAACAACGAAATTGAAAAAATCTACATAAGACATTCAAAACCCAACAAGCCTCCTATCCCAGCCTGATTAACCCCCTAAAAACTCTGATACCCCATAATTAAATACAATAGACTCCCACAGAGACTACCTTACACTGCATTTAAAACCAAAATCGCATTTGGGTAGAAACTGTTTCTCAGGCGGCTAGTCCTAGTCTTTATAACCCTGTACCTTCTTCCAGAAGGCAGAAGCTGAAAGAGATCATTTCCGGGGTGCGCACTATCCTGCCCTATCTCTGCAGCTTTCTTGTGACACCTGGAAGCGTAGATTTGATCCAAGGTGGGAAGAGGGCATCCAATTATTCTCTCCGCAGTCTTTACAACCCTGGACAGCTTCTCTGGGTTATTTGTGGGGCATAGGAATTCATTCATATATTTTTTTCAAAATATAGTCCGGCCCCCCACAAGGTCTGAGGGACAGTGGACCGGCCCCCTGCTGAAAAAGTTTGCTGGCCCCTGGCAAATTGCCTGCAGCCCAGATTAACCCGGCTCTTTTTGCCTGGAGAAAAGTGTCTTGTTGGAACATTGCAGACAAGAGGAGATTGGGAGCCTGAAAACAGCTCTGGATGAGAGAGTGCCAAGACAAACATCTTCTCTTCCTTATGCTTTACTTGCATTTCTTTGTTTATTGGCTTTATATTCTACCTTTTTCTCCAAGGAGCACAATATTCCCTCTTCCTCATTTAATCCCCACAAAAGCCCTGTTTCTACCACATGTGGTGGAAATGCGAAGAAATTAAAAAAATTTGGGATTCCATCTACAATGATCTAAAGAAAATACTCAAATATACCTTTGTTAAAAAGCCTGAAGCCTTCCTCCTGGGAATGATAGGAGAGGAGATTAAGAAAGAAGATTATGTAATGTTTCAGTATGCGACCGTAGCTGCCAGGATTTTATTAGCACAAAACTGGAAAACCCCTAATATCCCGACTATCAAAGATTGGCAAATTAAATTATTCGAATATATGGACTTAGCAAAAATGACGCAGAATATTAGACAGCAAAAAGGTAGAAAGTTTATTGATGAATGGTCTAAATTTATAAGATATATAGAAACAAATTCTAGAGACATAAAAATCACAGTCGGCGTAACATAACTCTTGCGATATGATGATGCTGTATAATAAAAAACTGCAGATTGGATTTAACATTAACATAACCCAAGACTGAGATGGAGGGAAGTCAACTGAAATTTATTGTAATGCTTGTTTAGTTTGTCTTTTTTTTCTTTTTTCTTTTTTGTTATATGTCTGTGTTTGTTATTGTTGATTTTTGTTGTTGATGTTTGGTATTAGAAAATGAATAAAAAGATTAATAATAATAATAATAATAATCCCCACAAAAGGCCTGCAAGGTAAGATAGGCTGAGAGGCAGTGACCGGTCCCTAAAGTCACCCATGGCTGAGTGGGAATTCGAACCCTGGTCTCCCAGGTCCTAGTCCGACACTCTCTAACCATTGCACCACACTTCCTGGCATGTGCAATTATTCATTTAGTGCACGTGTGTGTGTATGTGAAATCTCTCTAGCTGAGATTCCTGCAGGGCTGGGGCTTGGAAAAGGTGAGCCTCGCGGTCCCATCCGACTCGGCAATTCCATGATTGCATGGTGCCGTTTCAGTGCCGGCTAAAAAAATCAGATATCTTCTCAAGCTTTTGCTGGCTGTTAACATCACTTGGGTGCATTTATTTTATTTATTTGGTTTTTCAAATTAAAGTTTTACAGAGATATATCAAACATAAATCATAAAAACAATTCCAAGGAATCTCCTGGACTTCAATCTTCCCGTTTGTGGGTCTAATAATAATAATAATAATAATAATAATAATAGTAATAATAATAATTTATTTATACCCCGCCTGGGTGACTTCCAACAAAATATTAAAATACCGTAATACGTCAAAAATTAAAAGCTGCCCTAAACAGGGCTGCCTTCAGATTATTAATCATTCCCTCCTGCATTTTTTATGATAATCCAAACCCTTTACTTCTTCCATTGTGTCTAGAATTCACCCTTAAACTACAAGTGATATTCCAATCCTACTAATGATTTTAACTGTTTACAATAGTCTTCAAGATAAGTTATGTACGGTATTTTCCCCATTCCTTATTAATTTTTTTCGTCTTCCTGATTTCTTCCCGTCATTTTAGCCTTTTCGGCATAGTCCATCAACTTCATTTATTAATTTTATTATTGCCCCAGCCTATAGGCTGCTGTTTTGATATTTTGTGCGCATGATGTATTTGGGTAACTAGAAATTCCCCAGAATCTCTCGTCAGGCCTGGGGGCAAAGACTCCTGTCTGAAACCCTGGGGAGCAGCTGCCAGTCCGAGTAGACAATATTGACCTGGATGGACCCAATGGTCTGGGCTCAGGGTAAGGCAGCTTCCTCTGTTCCCACGTCCATTGCTATGCAATGCCTTGTACTGTTTCGGTGACACCCGATACAGAAGTTCCCCTTTAGGGAAACTGGAGCGTGGATTTGCACAAAGGGAAATAGGGATGTTTTCTGGTGGGAAAATTACAGGGAGAGTTGAATGCTGCCGTAAAAGCAGAGCGGAAGACAGGTGCGCCACACCCCATAGGCGTCGCGTTAGTCATACGATGCTTATTTGTCCTGGCCGGAGGCCAGAGGCAGACAAAACAGGCTGAGAACATCACCCTTTAGATTCCAGAAACAGCATCAAGCCAAGCAGAGAACATCTGGAAGGCCGGGTTTGGGGGTGCTATATGGTAATTTATGGACCTAATAGGTATCTAAAGCCTTGCCCTTGTTGCCCTGCAACCAGTCCATGCAGAATGTAGCCCCCCTATATATAGAAATGAGCAAACCAGTTATATTTCAGTGATATTTTAGGGAGCAGGCTAGCAGACGGGGCCCATGATTTACATCCTAGGAGCCTACACAATGCAAAACACTGTTGCTGTATGTACGCTTTATTTTATATATATTTTATCTTATATTTTGGAAATGTACATTCAGGTTTTTTCCCCTTTAATTTTTTTTTGGACCCCCAAGAGAGTGGGGCCCTAAGCCAGGGGTCAGCAAATTTTTTCAGCAGGGGGCCGGTTCAGACCTTGTGGGGGGCAGGACTATATTTTTTGGGGGGAGGGAAGAACAAATTCCTATGCCCCACAAATAACCCAGAGATGCATTTTAAATAAAAGGACACAATCTACTAATGTAAAAACACGCTGATTCCTGGACCGTCCATGGGCCGGATCCTGCTCCTGCGCCTTAGTTTGCATACCCATGCCCTAAGCTATAGCTTGCTTAGCATATACAGTCATATCTCGGGTTACAACCACTTCAAGGTTGTGTCTTTTTGGGTTACGGACTGCCAAAACCGGGAAATACCAGAATGGGTTACTTCCGGGTTTTGGTGGCCGCACATGCGCAGAAGCGCTAAATTGTGCTTTGCACATGCACAGAAGCACCGAATTGCAACCCGCACATGCGCAGACGCAGGTTGCGAATGCTGCAGGTTGCGAACGTGCATCCCGCACGGATCACGTTCGCAACCCGAGTGTCCACTGTACGTAAATCCGGTACTGGGTCAGTCCTGTTGCTGCTGTTCATTGGGATGTGCAGGCAGCAGCGAGGTAAGTACAGTGCCACAAAAACCACCAGGCGCATAGGATCGGCTCTGGCAAAGAGCAACAGGCTAGAGATCAGGCGAGGAGAACCCTCCTTTTGCCACAACTCCTGCTGCCATGCGTCCGTCGCTCCTGCGAGAAACTCGGGCGATTATCTCAGAGCGCAACCTAATTAGGAGAAAGTAATCTTCCATCTATGCTAATCCGAGCAAGGTGTAACCACAGACAGTCTCGGTTTGCTTAATAGAAAGTAGACGCTGCAAATTGAAACAGCTCGGTTTCCAAATCTCATTCTTTTGCTCCTGTATTAATGGCGACCCAAGGAGAGAGGGAACAGGTTGCAATTGAATTTCCAGGTAAAAAGAGGCGGTCTCTGCTTGCGTACGCAAGGCGAGGAGTCAGCAAAGCACCTTCCTGCTCTCCTCCTCTCCCAGGCCTCGACTTTCTAGTCAATAAAATGGATTTGGTGTCTTTATAGAATCGTAGGCTTGGAAGGGACTGAAGAAGTGGCAAAAATCCCCTCCCTCCCTGGCAAGGGGTGTAAAGATTCACCCTCCCCTCTCCCCCAGGCTCCTCCCCATTGCCCCCCCCCCCACTGACCAGCCAGACTCAAGGTCTTCAGCCTGAAGTCAATTCCGTATAAGACAACGAAGCACAAAGCCGAATCCAGCTTCCGGGCATCTTCTGGGTATCGTTCAAAATCCCGAGAATTCTTCCCTGGACGGATCTCCTTAATTTCCCTAATGTCCACTGCAAGTTAAAGAGAGAGGGAGAGAAAGAGATGAACATGTGTCAATGTTTTTTTCCCAAAGACCTGGTAGGTTTAGGCTTGCTCAAAAACACCCACATCACCTGGCTGTTTCCAGGTTCTCCCTTCTTTTCTTTTGAAATAGATTTTTGAAAATTAAATTCGGTATATAAAATAAGACAAATAACAGTAACCCAGAGAGAAATCATTTCATAAGGTATTGCGATCACTATATGCGTGATAGCAATCAGGTTCAGCAATGTGTGTAATAGATTTGATCCCCTGACACTGGGGATTGCAACGACCACAGCCTGTGATTCATGCATTTCATCCTTGTTGACATCTGCATTAGATTAGAACTGATTTTATATGTGTGTTGTTGCTATTGTTCAAAATTATTATTATTTATATATAATTTTCAAACTTGCCTTTATATATGCCAGTGCTTTTGCTGTTTTTATATATGCAGTTTTTTCTCTGTAGGTTTTCATTGCATTGCAAATTGCATTGAGACAGCTCATGGGAAGTGATTTGAAATTGTTTTAAATAGTTTTTAATGCTGTATTTTATATTGCTGTCACTTGCCCTGGGCTGTTCTGGTGAAGGTCAGGTTAATAAACAACAACAACAACAACAATCATAATAATATTCTGCACTAATTAACTTGAAGTTCCCACCACCACCTCATTCCTTTCATATTAAGAGGCAATTTATAAGATTCCCAGGGTGGTATTTATGTGGAATGAATTAATCTAGATTATACAGAATCAATTAATCAACTTAACACTAGCCCTCATGTTGTTTACAGCCAAGAGAGAACGTTGCATTTCTCACTGGAAGAGTTTTTGGGTGGAGGCTTCGAACCTTTCAATGTATCACAGGCAGAATTCAACAGGTGCAGCTCTCCCCAGCATAGAGATGAAGCAAGAAGGCGAGAAGGCAGGGAGGGATGTCCCTGTTGAATATCTGCACAGTCTGCCCCCCGGGCTGCTTCGCATGCATGCCCAGTACTTAGCAGTCGCCTCTCAGCCAAATGCGCGGACAGTCTCCCTCGAAACACGTCACGCGCCACGCAGGCCTCCAGTCTGGGAGTGAAACAGCCTTTGTTCCCGGGGCCCCTCTCCTTTTCTCAAACCGCTTCCACATGGCCAGCCTCATGCAGGGCCCGGTTGCCCTGGAAACGTCGGGATGCAGTCAAGAAACTCCAGGCCATCGCCCGTTTGCATTTAGCCCGGGCCTGGGAATTTCTCTTACTAAGTCGCCCCCCTTGAGAGAAATCTGGAGACGGAGGGGAAGTCAGGACAGTGGGCTTGGCATGAGAAGGGACGCCAAGACCGGGGAGCTCAGTAGGGTGTCCTCCTAAGGACAGGGCCGGCTCTGTCGTTGGGCAGAGGGAGGCAGCTGCCTTGGGTGTCAAAGGGTTACTTCTTCAAAGCATCCATTATTATTGCGATATTTTTACTCCCAGGGAGAGGATTTTTGGCCTCGAGTGACAAAATGGCTCGTCATGCCTTGGATACTGTCAGATGCTGTTGGTGGTTGCTCGTGAGTAACCAGGCAGGACTCCAACCTGTCTTTTACAGGTTTTATTGGTGCAAACACATAGCTGTCAACCTTCCCTTTTTTTTTGCAGGAAATTCCCTTATTCCAGCGCCGTTTCCCGCTGCTTCCCGCTGCTATCCCGGATTGTTAGATATTCCGTACAGTAGACTGTCCCCGGGATAGCTGAGGCTGCTGATCCCTTATTTTCAAATCTGAAAGTTGATAGCTATGTGCAAACTATTTACAGTGCAGAACCACAAAGTTTATGTCCGTCTCAGTCACTTGCAGAATCCGGGAGTGGCCCCTTCTGGTTTCTCCCCCAACTTAAGAACTTCGGCACCCCAAGTCTCCTCCTCCCCTCCTTGCGTTTCACCCCTCAGCGCAGGCTGGACGACGGAAGTGGCGTGCGTCCCTCCTGGCCAGCCTGGCGAGGTGAGGCGCTGGGGCTCTCAGAAGCACCCTCGACCCCTTTCCTCACCTGGCTGGCCCCTTCCCTCTCTTCCCCACTGGAGGTGTGGCTTTTCCCACCGCTGGAAGAGGAGCTGCTCCTCAGGAGCTTTGGAGGCACTCTGTCCCCGGTTCCGATGGCAGTCCCCTGACAGATACTGTGCAGTGTTCAAAATTAGCCAGGCGCCAGGAGCATTTTGAACCCGCAACCAAGTGAAGATGCCTGGGTGCCAGGGTGGTTCCTGACGCCTCCGCCATCGGGAGGTGCACCCCTGGGCATCCTTGAATCTGGGCTGTTTTCACACACCAATACCCCGTCCTGTAGAATTCTATCAGGCATATTTTATCTGCCCGGTCGGAATGAGTTTCGGGAACCAAAAGGCCTTTTCTGTGCAGCCTGAGCAGGGAACGAGGTTATAGCGAATTGCCATCGCTTGTCTTCGCTCACCCCACCCCACTGCCCTGCTCACAGATGTGAAGAATATTCCTACGTTATGAATGGTCTGCGTCACCCTTAACAAAAAAAGGACAGAACAGGCCAACAGATATGCGGTTTCAGTTCTCAAAGCTCTTAACCCAGCTCAAGGCTGTCATCTGAACTATGCAACAAAACACCACCACCACAAACTGGCTTATAAGTATAAAACCATGACACCAGTCAAGCTTGCAAAAATCTATCATTTGCCCGATAATAAATGTTGGAAATGTAAAGAAACTGAAGGTACATTCTTTCACCTTTGGTGGACGTGCCCAAGGATTAAGGCTTTCTGGGAGATGATTTATAATGAAATGAAAAAGGTATTTAAATATACCTTCCTGAAGAAACCAGAGGCCTTTCTCCTGGGCATGGTCAGCCAATTGGTGCCAAAGAAGGATAGAACTTTCTTTATGTATGCCACAACAGCAGCAAGAATAGTCATCGCAAAGTACTGGAAGACACAAGATCTACCCACCCTGGAAGAATGGCAGATGAAGGTGATGGACTATATGGAACTGGCGGAGATGACCGGCAGAATCCGAGACCAGGGAGAAGAGTCGGTGGAAGAAGATTGGAAAAAGTTCAAAGATTATTTACAGAAACACTGTAAAATTAATGAATGTTAGAATGATGTTGGATAGAAACTAAGTGGTCTTTTGCTGTAATGCTATAAGGGAATATGAGAAAATGGTTATTAATAGGTTAAAAAAAATTAATGTTATAATATTTAAAAATTGAGATTAAGATGAATGAAGAGGGGAGGGATTTGCTGAATTAACAATTGGAACTGGAATACAGAAAAGGAAGGTGTGTGGAGGTCCGGGAAATAAGCAAATGAAAAATATGTGATAGAAAGATTGAACTGTTTTTTTAACTATTTTTATTTTGTATTTTTCTTTTTTCTTTTTTCTATTTTTTTCTTTTATTCTGTAATTTTTCTGAAAATCTTAATAAATATCTTATAAAAAAATATAAGTATAAAACCAAATTCACTAAAATAATAACTAGAATAGAGATAGACTTGTAACCATTCAAGCAACAAACATACTAAGCTGCCATGTGCAAAACAAAGCCTGGAGATACTGTAAACATGGAGTGGATAAATGTACAACTGTATCTTAACAAGTTACATGCGCAGTAAACGTTATACAGACTGGATAAATGAACCGTTCAACAAGTAGCGTAAGTCCAGTCACAGAACGGCAACCCAGTGCCGCCACAATAGCAAGGATTCGTCACACTGGAGAATATGGAAAAGTTTTTCAAAGCTGTTTTTCAAAGATTGAACTGGATGAGATGTTCTTCAATGGGTCTTGAGTTGGAAACACAAAGCAATTGGGCAAAAGGAGACTTGTTCTCCGGATATATTACAGGTTTCGCTACACGCTTCATCAGTCCGAAAAGCTACATGATACAAAATAGCACTCCAATTACAATGTGTGGTAAACCATAAAAATCAGAAAATATCAAAATGGGCACTAGACATCCTATTCGGGCCACCGTAACCTTGGTTTAAGGAGCCAATTGGTGCCAAGTTTATATATCTGAGTTTCTGACGTGGGCACAGTGCACTGTGACTTGGGAACAGCCCATCTTTTGACATTCTGCCCTGCGTAGCGAAGTTGCCTTGGTCTGGCCCTGCCTTGCGGAAGCAATGCCCGATGGCCCACAATTCCTCTGGCTGTCCCAGGCCCCTTGATTCCCACCCATCACCACCGGCCATCTTTAATAACAACTTTTAAAGAATGTGGAAAAAACAACCGTGCAGGTTAAAACCTATAGCATATTAACACCTGTGGCTCAGAGATCTGCAACGGTTGCCCATTTGCTTTGAGGCCAAGTTCAAGGCATTACTATTAGCAGATAAAACAACTTAGCAACTTGAGACCGGTTCACCTGTGAGATCACCTTGCTCTAAATATGCCCACCAGATGGCTTTGATGGGGAGAAGTGGTGCTGTTACAGGTGCCACACAATGCCCGTTCCACATCTGTTAAGAACTCAATATTTCCCTTTGGAACTCCTTGCCTATGGACACCAGACAGGTGACATCACTGTCACCTACTGACCACTCCTTCTTTTGGGGTCTCTGTGTCTGGACACATGGACTTCAGTTTACAGAAAGTTGCTGCGCTTTTAATACGTTATTAGTCTACTGCTGCTTTAACTTTTTGAAAGCCTTACAGTACGGTTGTTATTTTTGCTTATTGATAATTTTATCATTTTATCCTCTTTGTCAACCGTGTTGAGGGGGCTGTTGCTTCACGACAGGGGTGGGCAATCCGAGACCAGGGAGAAGAGTCGGTGAAAGAAGACTGGAAGAAATTTAAGGACTATTGAAAGAAATATTGTAAAATGAATGAATGTTAGAAAGATGTTGGATAGAAACTAAGTGGTTTCCAGCTGTAATGCTTTAGGAGACATGAAAAAAGGATTATAAATGGGTAAAAGTTTAATGGTAAGGATTTGCTGAACTAACAAATTGAACTGGAATACAAAGAAGGGAAGTATGAGGAGGTCGGAGGAAATAAGGGTATGGAAGTTATGTCATTGAAAATTAATGTGTGTTTTTAATTGTTTATTATTCTGTATGTTTATTTTTCATTTTTTTCTTATATCCAATTTTTTTTTTAATAAATATATTATTTTTAAAAAAGGTGCACCTTGCCCGGGCCGGTTTATGCCAGCGGAGATCTGTCTGTGGGCCGGATTGCGCACCAGCCCGTGATTTCTGCCATCCGCGTCTGTGCAGACGTGATTTCCGGCGCCGCAGAAGCGAGTCCCCACACTGTGCTGCACCGGTTTAGCACAGTGCACAGGGACTCACCGAGAGGGCAGCTCAGTTTGGGGGCGACTCGTGGGCTGGTTAAAAGACCCCCGTGGGCCACTTGTGGCGCATGGGCCTTAGGTTGCTGACCCCTGCTTTACAACATAATTTCATGGAACAAATAAACAAATTTGAACGCTGCCCCAGACTCGCCAGTCCAAAAGCCTGGCAAACTGTTCCGCATGCCGCAAACTCCTTCCCAACTTGCCCCATCACAGTTTCCACCTACTGTAGACCCCATTGTTCTGAGTATTTCTCAGAAAGCCAAGTCCTGAAACCAGTGCCAGAAAACTACACCAAGGCTGGAGAGGATTTATTTTTGCAATTATGAAAATAGACCTTTGCTATTTTCATCGTAACTCTCCGGCCACCGCAAAGTAGCATTTCCTTCCTTCTTACAGCTTGCCCCATCCTTGGCTTTCTCCTTCCTCGATGTTCCTCCTGAGAAAACCTCTCCTGCTAACGTCTCCTGCCAATCCCAGTTGTGAGGTGGTTCAGTTTTCCCCTCAGCGCCTGGCAGTTTTCAACAGACCTGCTCATCTGGAATGTCCCACCCCAAATTCATCACTGCTGATGTTGTTGTTGCTGTCCTTTTTAATTCCCCCCCCAAAATTACAAAAACCTGTATTCCTGTACATACACCACTATTCGTGACAGTCTACATCTCCAAAACCCTTTATTATTAAGCATAAACCTTTGTGACCGGTCTTTGGGTTTTCTTGAGAAGTTGTAAACAAAATAAATCTCTGCCACTCGATTAATATTTTTAATGCAAAACCTAATAACTGTTCATGGGGGTACCTCAGAGACATCACCGTTCAGACATCTCCAATAATCTGAATGCAACTTCTGCCTCTTCACATCTTTAAATGATTTGCTTGTTGGCAAAAAAGACAGAAAATACCCCGGCAATCTTTGTAATTTTGGCGCAAATTTGGCACAGAGAACCAGCAAGGATCCCCAGAGATGGTACCTTACATCTCATGGTCATACTAACAAGACAGAGCCTCTGATTTCTGGTCATTCTCTCAACATTTTCCTACTTTATGCACCAGTAATGATCCGCAAAGCATGCAAAAGTTGTTCCAGATCACCTTTTGAAATGGGCCTCTGTCTCTATTTCCATCTGTTTCCCCTTTTCTGCCTTATCTGTTCCCTGTCGGCGTCCCTTTTCCTATCTCCTCTGCACATCATGCCTGCTTCCGCCTGTTTCTCCCCACAAATAACCCCACAGGGGATATATTTTATGGGGCCAAATGACTCTGGCAAAAGTGTGTCGCCCTTGCCAAACTCCCCTATCTCCTGTTCTCTGGGAACAACACAATCCATATGGGCACTCTCTCGCTCACAAACAGAATATAAGAAAAAAAGGAAGGAAAAGTTGGGATTTGTGCACAGGCAAAAACCTTCCCCAAAAACAAAAACAAAACAAACACCTTCCCAAAAACCAACAGGACCACATCAAGGTGGACTGCAGTTTAAGAAGTTGGGGAGTAAAAAAAGGTAAAGGGACCCCTGACCGTTAAGTCCAGTCGCGGACGACTCTGGGGTTGAGGCGCTCATCTTGCTTTATTGGCCAGTTTTTCCGGGTCATGTGGCTAGCATGACTAAGCCGCTTCTGGCGAAGCAGAGCAGTGCACGGAAATGCCGTTTACCTTCCCGCCAGAGCAGTACCTATTTATCTACTTGCACTTTGACATGCTTTCGAACTGCTAGGTTGGCAGGAGCAGGGACCGAGCAATGGGAGCTCACCCCGTTGTGGGGATTCGAACCACCGACCTTCTGAGCGGCAAGTCCTAGGCTCTGTGGTTTAACCCACTGCGCCACCAGCATCCCTTTAAAGTGGTATAGTAAAGGTACCCCTGACCACTGGGTCCAGTCGTGGACGATTCTGGGGTTGCAGCGCTCAACTCACTTTACTGGCCGAGGGAGCTGGCATTTGTCCGCAGACAGTTTTTCCGGGTCATGTGGCCAGCATGACTAAGGCGCTTCTGGCGAACCAGAGCAACACACAGAAACACTGTTTACCTTCCCGCCGGAGCGGTACCTATTTATCTACTTGCACTTTGACGTGCTTTCGAACTGCTAGGTTGGCAGGAGCAGGGACCGAGCAATGGGAGCTCACCCCGTCGTGGGGATTCAAACTGCCGACCTTCTGATCGGCAAGCCCTAGGCTCTGTGTTTTAGACCACAGCGCCACCCGCTTCCCCCTAAAAATAAGCCATGGGGTCAACAACTCCTGTCTTATTCCCTCCATCACATTTGGGAACACCACTGCAAAGCCACTTACGCCCCCAGGAACAAGGCTATTCCATTTCCTCCAGTGTTATAAATAGGACCGGGTGCACTTTTGGGGATTTCCGGAGTCTGACACAAGTTTCCAGAAACCATCACACCCAGAGACCTGGGTCACGTTAAGCTGCGATTGTTTCCAGCACTGCACCACGAGGGAGACTCTTGGCACACGGCTGTTCCGAATTCTGTATCCGTGTGGATCTTTGTACGTTTGCTCTTACAGCAGCTGGCTTAGGAGCTCTGCAGAAAATAATTCTCAACGATTTCAAAAACAAAAACAAAAACAATTCCATGGGGTTTATACAGTATATGCATTTTTGGCGAGGGTAGTAACCATGACACTTAAACCAACCTCAAACCTGTTTAAAAGTGAGGTCCGCAAAGGAGACAGAGGGCAGCCTGCGGCCAAACGGACAAAGCCCCAAAACAGTTTGGCTTTCCTTCTCCCGCCTGCCTGTCCTCCGCAGCAGGGTAGTTTGATCTCACCCGTTCAAATTACAGCTGTCTGCCGACAAGGGGCCATTTAAACACAAAACCTGCCCACCTTTCCAGCACCACTCTCATTATGCTCTTTGAAGCAGCCACAGCCAGGGGGGTTATTATGGGGTGGCTTCCGGCTCTGCGGTCTTGGACTAGGAGACGGCTTGGAGGGGTGAGCTTTCTGCAGGAGCCAGAGGTCTGGGGGGCACCACCTTCTGGGGGCGACTTTGGACTCTCCCAGGTGCCCAGCAATTGACCCCCCTCCCCACCAGCCCCACTAAACAGGCACACACAAAAAAGGAGATTTCAGCTAAACATCGGGAAGAACTTTCTGACGGAAAGAGTCCTTCGACAGCGGAACAGACTCCCTGGAGAGATGGTGGACCAGGCTTCCTCAGCCTCGGCCCTCCAGATGTTTGTGGCCTACAACTCCCATGATCCCTAGCTAGCAGGACCAGTGGTCAGGGATGATGGGAATTGTAGTCCCAAAACATCTGGAGGGCCGAGGTTGAGGAAGCCTGTGGTAGACTCTCCTTCCTCGGAGGTTTTTAAGCAGCTCAGCTGTAGAGCATGCTCCCTGACTGAAACCCTGGAGAGCTGCCAGTCAGTGTAGACCATATTGAGCTAGGTGGAACAATAAAGGTAAAGGTAAAGGTACCCCTGCCCGAACGGGCCAGTCTTGACAGACTGTGGGGTTTGTGCGCCCATCTCACATTTATTGGCCGGGGGCCAGCGCTGTCCGGGGACACTTCCGGGTCACGTGGCCAGCGTGACATCGCTGCTCTGGCGAGCCAGAGCCGCACACGGAACGCCGTTTACCTTCCCGCTGGTAAGCGGTACCTATTTATCTACTTGCACCCGGAGGTGCTTTCGAACTGCTAGGTGGGCAGGCGCTGGGACCGAACAGCGGGAGCGCACCCCGCCGCGGGGATTCGAACCGCCGACCTTTCGATCGGCAAGCCCTAGGCGTTGAGGCTTTAGCCCACAGCGCCACCCGCGTCCCATAGGTGGAACAATAGTCTGGCTCAAAACGAGGCAGTTTCCTATTTTCCACCATGTGTGCAAATTCACAGTCATTTCCTGTTATCAATAACAACTCCACCAAATTATAAATGTGCCATTTTTCTTGTACCTATGCTTAAGCTTTACACAGGATTGTACCTCTTGGGGTTTGTGGCTATTTGGCCCCCACTGCTTGAATTCCCCCCCCCCATGCCCATGTGTAGAAATGCAATGCCAACCAAAGATGGCATTTCACACATCGATTCACAAAAGACCCATAACAATAACTTGGTTAGTCTCTGAAGTATCACAAGACTCCTTGTTGTCTATGACTGCAGAAAGGGACGCCGTGTGTTGTATCCAACATTCATCACACTCAGGGTAAACTCACTGAAACTGATGGGTATGATTAGCTTAGGCCCATTAAGTTCAATGGGTCTACTCTGAACGTGGCTACAACCCTGAAAAACCAGTGAGGAAAATAACTGAAATTTAGTTATATTGTCTCTTGCACTCCTTCCCTGATCTTGCTAACTGGGACGTCGTCAAAGATTGCATAAATTCAGACGCAGATGTAGGCCAAGCCTGTTTCCAAGTTTTAGGTTTATGTTGCTGATGGGATTGTGTGTGCTCTTAAAAAAAAAAAATTATAAGCTTCACTGAGCAATGCAAAAGCACTGGGTGGGCGGAGGATAATTTTTCTAATTATGTAAATTGATGATCTCATTGCAGACATGTTTATTTCATCATGTATCTATGCACACAAGTCAGACTGCCTTCTCTGTTAAGCTAAATGCAGGCTTCTTGTAATTCCATTCTCTGGAATCTCGCCCTGTGAAAGAATTCTGACTTGTGCGACTTTAAAAACAACACACACACACAACCCTGCAGGATCTATTATATAATACAGAAGGTCTAATGTTGCCCTGAAAATATTGACTCCAAAACCTTGCAGCTCAGGACTAGGGTCCCTATACGTTTGAAGCAGAATCATACCACTTTTAAACAGTCATGGCTTCCCCCAAGGAATTCTGGGAACTGTAGTTTGTTAAGGGTGCTGAGGCCCCTATTCCCCTCACAGAGCTACAATTCCCAGGGTTACCTGGGAAGAGGGTTGACCGTTAAACCACTCTGGGAATTGTAGTTCTGTGACAGGGAATAGGGGTCTCCTAATAGCTCTCAACACCCTTAACAAACTACAGCTCCCAGGATTCTTTGGGGGGAGCTATGGCTATTTAAAGTGGAATGATACCACATTAAATGTATAGTGCATA
Source organism: Podarcis vaucheri (assembly GCF_965113315.1). Lineage (NCBI taxonomy): Eukaryota > Metazoa > Chordata > Lepidosauria > Squamata > Lacertidae > Podarcis > Podarcis vaucheri. The sequence continues at coordinate 92,337,971 of NC_138766.1, forward strand.
TGTTCATAGAATCATAGAATCATAGAGTTGGAAGAGACCACAAGGGCCATCGAGTCCAACCCCCTGCCAAGCAGGAAACACCATCAGAGCACTCCTGACATATGGTTGTCAAGCCTCTGCTTAAAGACCTCCAAAGTAGGAGACTCCACCACACTCCTTGGCAGCAAATTCCACTGTCGAACAGCTCTTACTGTCAGGAAGTTCTTCCTAATGTTTAGGTGGAATCTTCTTTCTTGTAGTTTGGATCCATTGCTCCGTGTCCGCTTCTCTGGAGCAGCAGAAAACAACCTTTCTCCCTCCTCTATGTGACATCCTTTTATATATTTGAACATGGCTATCATATCACCCCTTAACCTCCTCTTCTCCAGGCTAAACATGCCCAGCTCCCTTAGCCGTTCCTCATAAGGCATCGTTTCCAGGCCTTTGACCATTTTGGTTGCCCTCCTCTGGACACGTTCCAGTTTGTCAGTGTCCTTCTTGAATTGTGGTGCCCAGAACTGGACACAGTACTCCAGGTGTGGTCTGACCAGAGCAGAATACAGTGGCACTATTACTTCCCTTGATCTAGATGCTATACTCCTATTGATGCAGCCCATAATTGCATTGGCTTTTTTAGCTGCCGCGTCACACTGTTGGCTCATGTCAAGTTTGTGGTCAACCAAGACTCCTAGATCCTTTTCACATGTACTGCTCTCAAGCCAGGTGTCACCCATCTTGTATTTGTGCCTCTCATTTTTTTTGCCCAAGTGCAATACTTTACATTTCTCCCTGTTAAAATTCATCTTGTTTATTTTTGCCCAGTTCTCTAATCTGTCAAGGTCGTTTTGAAGTGTGATCCTGTCCTCTGGGGTGTTAGCCACCCCTCCCAGTTTGGTGTCATCTGCAAATTTGATCAGGATGCCCTTGAGTCCATCATCCAAGTCGTTGATAAAGATGTTGAATAAGACCGGGCCCAAGACAGAACCCTGTGGCACCCCACTAGTCACTCTTCTCCAGGATGAAGAGGAACCATTGATGAGCACCCTTTGGGTTCGGTCAGTCAGCCAGTTACAAATCCACTGAGTGGTAGCATAGTCAAGACCGCATTTTACCAGCTTCTTTACAAGAATATCATGGGGCACCTTGTCAAATGCCTTGCTGAAATCAAGGTAGGCTACATCCACTGCGTTCCCTTCATCTACCAGGCTTGTAATTCTGTCAAAAAACGAGATCAGGTTAGTCTGACATGACTTATTTTTCAGAAATCCATGCTGACTATTGGTGATCACAGCATTCCTTTCTAGGTGCTCACAAACTGTTTGCTTAATGATCTGCTCCAGAATCTTCCCTGCTATTGATGTCAGACTGACTGGGCGGTAATTATTTGGGTCCTCTCTTTTCCCCTTTTTGAAAATAGGGACAACATTTGCCCTCCTCCAGTCTGCCGGGACTTCGCCTGTTCTCCAGGAATTCTCATAGATGACTGCCAGTGGTTCTGAGATCACATCTGCCAGTTCTTTTAATACTCTTGGATGCAGTTCATCTGGCCCTGGAGACTTGAATACATCTAAACTAGCCAAATATTCTTGTACTATCTCCTTAGTTATTCTGGGCTGTGTTTCCTTTGCTGAATCATTTGCTCCAAATTCTTCAGGTCGGGCATTGTTTTCTTTATCGGAGAAGACTGAGGCAAAGAAGGCATTGAGGAGTTCAGCCCTTTCTGTGTCCCCTGTTTGCATTTCACCATCTTCTCCTCTGAGTGACCCCATTGTTTCTTTGTTCTTCCTTTTGCTACGAACATACCAAGGTCGTTTTCGCTGATGACCTTAAAGTATTAATTTCACTAAGGTAGCCATCACATTCCATCAAGAGCCGAGACTGCCTTCTTCCAATGGACGAAAATCATAATTTTGACTGCAGTCAGAAGATCCATCACTAACTCCAAAATAACTTTCTTCAAAGCACCCTTCAATTATATGGGGGGGGGGACATGCAAGGGATTCTGATGCCTTTTCAAAATACTTTTCAGCACTACTTTACAAAATAATTTAACTTTATTCTAAATGTAAGAATTCAGGTTTGTATTCAGAATGAGCTGCAATGCCTATGAATATTTTAACCAAACCATTCTGCAAAGTGTATAACCATCTCGCCTCGCCAAACTGTTCAAAGGGGAACTTCAAATTGCAGAATGTGGAATCTTACACTTTGACATATTTGTTGTTGTTTAGTCGTTTAGTCATGTCCAACTCTTTGTGACCCCCTGGACCAGAGCACGCCAGGCACTCCTGTCTTCCACCGCCTCCCACAATTTGGTCAAACTCATGCTGGTAGCTTCGAGAACACTGTCCCACCATCTCGTCCTCTGTCATCCCCTTCTCTTTGTGCCCTCCATCTTTCCCAACATCAGGATCTTTTCCAGGGAGTCTTCTCTTCTCATGAGGTGGCCAAAGTCTTGGAGCCTCAGCTTCAGGATCTGTCCTTCCGGTGAGCACTCAGGGCTGATTTCCTTCAGAATGGATAGGTTTGATCTTCTTGCAGTCCATGGGACTCTCAAGAGTCTCCTCCAGCACCAGAATTCAAAAGCATCCATTCTTCGGCGATCAGCCTTCTTGATGGTCCAGCTCTCACTTCCATACATCACTACTGGGAAAACCATCGCTTTTACTATACGGACCTTTGTTGGCAAGGTGATGTCTCTGCTTTTTAAAATGCTGTCTTTGACATATTAGCAGTATAAAAAAAGGGGGGTGGGAGTTTGATTCCTGGCAAAGGTGAAACCTTGCCTTCATTTGCAGCAGAAAGCTACATTCCTCTACACAGTGGAAACGTTCTTTATCTCTCAGTGGGCTTTCATGGGTGGGTAAAACAAGCATCAAAACTTACAACCCCTTGGAAAGTTCTTCTGCGCGCAAGTCTATCCTGCACAGCTGAGAACTAGTAGATGGATGGATAGTCATTCCTGCTTGAGTTGGGTGACCCTTAGGTCAGAATCCCCTTTCTCGCAACTGTCATCTCACTACAAATTAAGTTCTCCCAACCAAAGTCACCGAGACGCCACCACGCAGAGGCGTTGGAGTGGGGACTTCAATCAGAGCGATGTCAGCAGACCTGAAGTTATTGTCCCGCACAAACAGGCAGGAAACCGGCCGGTTCCCGGGATTTCCAGCAACAAATTCCTTCTGCAGCTGGGCTCCGACAGATCCCAGCAGGTAGAGGGCAGGAAAGAGAATTAAGAGGCTGGCAGACCAGCTGGGAAAGGAGGGTGGGGAGAAACCGAATACAGACGTCATGGCTACGTGCCACGGTCCATGTGGGGCCACACAGGGCCTTGCAGAGCTAGGCAGAGGCCCTGGCCAGGTAGATAATGTGACCCCCCTTTTTTTACCCTGGGGATAAAGGTAAAGGGACCCCTGACCATTAGGTCTAGTCGTGGCCGACTCTGGGGTTGCGGTGCTCATCTCGCTTTATTGGCCTAGGGAGCCAGCGTACAGCTTCTGGGTCATGTGGCCAGCATGACTAAGCCGCTTCTGGCCAACCAGAGCAGCGCACGTAAACACCATTTACCTTCTCGCCAGAGCGGTACCTATTTATCTACTTGTACTTTGATGTGCTTTTGAACTGCTAGGTTGGCAGGAGCAGGGACCGAGCAACAGGAGCTCACCCCGTTGCAGGGATTCGAACCGCTGACCTTCTGATCGGCAAGTCCTAGGCTCTGTGGTTTAACCCACAGCGCCACCCGCGTCCCTGGGGATAAGTGAAGTCTTATAAATAAGTAAGTATATAACGTAATTTTTTTTATAATGTATTATAATTTTAAATACATTTTACAATACATGCATTATTCATTTTAAAATGTATTCTACAATTTTTAAAAGTTCCATAATGTATTTAAAAATCTATTTTTAAGTAGACAACTTTGACTATTATTTATAATTATAATTAAAACTTCTCAGTCTTCTTATTCTACTCTTTAAAAAGATGTATGCTTTTGAGAAAGCCACTATTGCTCATAAGCCACTATTTCTTTAAAAAACATGGTTTCCACCAAATTGTAGCCTCATTGAGCTATATGTACTCCTCGGGTGTAAGTAATATTCCTGGCCTAGTCAACAAAAGTTTAAACAAATGGCCACATCTTCATCAATTTTTCATCATTTTCAAAAAAAATATTACTGTCCACAGCAACATTCATGTAGGCAAGTTTCCGGTGCTGTGGCTGTGCAGACCCTGCGCACTGACAACGACACAGAAAGACACTGGCACACTTCCTGGCGTCTCTGGTACAGTCAGGAAAAACTCTTGTCTGAAACTCTCAGAGCGGACGCTATCGTCTGCAAGGCGGATGAGGGGTCTGACTCAGCGCAAGGCAGCCTTTTCTGCCCTTGGATCGGGTGCGCTTTCATCTCGTCCCTTTTCTTTTTCCTTTTACAGTGGCACCTTGGTTCTCAAACTTAATCCGTTCCGGATGTCTGTTCCAAAACCAAAGCGTTCCAAAACCAAGGCGTGCTTTCGCACGGAAAGTAACGCAAAACGGATTAATCCATACCAGACTTTTAAAAACAACCCCTAAAACAGCAATTGAACATTTTGCTATCTAACGAGACCACTGATCCATAAAACGAAAGCAATAAACAATGTACCGCAGCCACTCAATCAATCAATCAATCAGTAGCTGAACTGGGTTCCACACAGTCACAAAAACTGAAAAAAAAGAGCCGGAAAAACAAAAACGCAAAATAAATTGCAAAAACAGACAGACCTCAGCATAACACTCAAAACGGAAGTGTGGCACTCAAATCAGAAGCGTTATGCTCAAAATGGAGCACGTTTGGCTTCTGAAAAAAGTTCGCAAACCGGAACACATACTTCCAGGTTTGTAGTGTTTGGGTTCCAAATTGTTTGAGTACGAAGGCGTTTGAAAACCAAGGTACCACTGTATAATTCTTTTACTAGGTTTTAGTAATACAAAACAGCCCCCCCTCCTCCTCCTGCAGAGGAGTCATGGAATCATAGGGTCCCCCAAAGGTCATCCAGTCCACCCCCAGCAATACTAAAGCACAGCTGACAGGCGGCCATCCAAGCTGTGCTGAGAAACCTCCAAGGAAGGAGAGGCCACCAATTTCAGAGGGAGTCCGTTCCACCACCAAACAGCGCTTAAGAAGACTGCCGTCCCAAGAAACCCACGAATCTGTCAGTTCAATCCATTAGGAAGCATTAAAATTCAAATCTGTGAATTTCATAGCAGCCAGAAAGGTTTGCATTCTGCCGGGAGATGTCCCTGTGTATCACCTTTGCTTGCTTAAAGAATGAAAAGGTGGCAGTCTCCCACTAAAGAATATCCACACTTTGTCCCTTTAGCTGGAAGTCGACGGTTGTGAATTTTTCCACCAAAGTGACTCGTCAAGTTGTCTTGTGCCAGTTAGATAACATAGCTCCCTTTGGGTCCTCCCAGTGTTGAGCAACCAGCTACAAGAAGATGCCCAACATTGCTCCATTTTAGCAATTTCTGCAAAGGCCAAGGTCCACAACTTTTCCACAAGTCCTACGCATATGCCGGAACGACCCTGGTTCCTTAACGTTCTCCCCAATGTAGCCTCAGGTGAGCTCTCTTCACCTGAAACAGTCTCACAGGGGCTACCTACCATTTTTGTCCCGTTTTCCATGCTTGCCCTTCTAACGGCTGGACGTCCACAGCCAGACACACCGGCAGCGCAACCCGCTGGGAACTTCTCCCGCTCAAACAGGAGGGCTCTTGCGCATTCCTTTCGAGAGATGGCACTGCAGAGCTTACGCCCAAAATATCTTGGGGCACAGCTGTTTCGGAAGGCCTCTTTCTTAGGAAGGAAGACTCAAGAAAATTGCATTGCTGTTGTTGTTTTTTGCTGGGTGGCAGTGAAGACCTCACAGCCCACAGGGAACATCCACCACGCTCAAACAATGGGGTTTTGCTGCTGCAAGAGATTGTTAATTTTTACATTTAAACCCCACTTTTTCGCCAAGAGCTCAAGGCGGCATGCTTCGATCTTGACTGCTTTCACAGACTTACACCCAGTAGTGATGTATGGAATTGAGAGCTGGACCATAAAGAAGGCTGATCGCCAAAGAATGGATGCTTTTGAATTCTGGTGCTGGAGGAGACTCTTGAGAGTCCCATGGACTGCAAGAAGATCAAACCTATCCATTCTGAAGGAAATCAGCCCTGAGTGCTCACTGGAAGGACAGATCCTGAAGCTGAAGCTCCAAGATTTGGCCACCTCATGAGAAGAGAAGACTCCCTGGGAAAGACCCTGATGTTGGGAAAGATGGAGGGCACAAGGAGAAGGGGACGACAGAGGACGAGATGGTTGGACAATGTTCTCCAAGCTACCAGCATGAGTTTGACCAAACTGCGGGAGGCAGTGGAAGACAGGAGGGCCTGACATGCTCTGGTCCATGGGGCCACAAAGAGTCGGACACGACTAAACAACTAAACAACAACAACGACACACTCCCTACAGGCATGCATAACGAAAACCCAGCTGTCTGGAAAAGCTATCATCCACCCACAGCTCCAGTTTCAGCAAAGGAGATTAAAGACATCAGGGGGCCACGACCTAGGAGGCCCTGTGGCACCTCCTACTTGCCTTGGGGCAAAGAATATCCCTTCCACGTTGGGGTCCATTTGACTGCCCTTTTAAAGAGGAAATCCCTGGTCGGAGCCCAGAAGGGATTTGCCAGTCATACAGCTAATCTTTGAATAGCCCTGTGCCCTCCCAGCACCCGAGGGGCTGGCAGCTGCCAAAAACCAAAAATTTATTTATCTAGCCACAAATAAAGTTCTCCTTTGTCCAACACGCAGGGAGCCGGCGGCCTCTGGGCAGGGCTGAGCCAATAGGCAGGGAAGGAGGCCGGGTAGAAAACATGAATGTAACTGAGGCTCATTGGCCTTGCAGAGCAGATTAGCCAAGGAGACGAGGAAGAAGAAGAAGAAGAAGAAGCAATAGATGGGTGTTTTTGTTGTGCACTTGTTCAGATCTGCACATGATATTCCGGGAGATTTAAAGGGTTATTATCACTGAAAAACACGGGTTGCTGTGTTTGATGCATAGCTGTCAACTTTCAGATTTGAAAATAAGGGATCGGCAGCCTCGAAAATAAGGGATCAGCAGCCTCATCTGTCCCGGGGACAGTCTACGGGATATCTAACAGTCCAGGATAGCAGCGGGAAGCAGCGGGAAACGGCGCTGGAATAAGGGAATTTCCCGCAAAAAAAGGGAAGGTTGACAGCTATGGTTTGATGCTTGGGAATCAGAAGACTGAGTGGAAAAGGGAAACTTAAAAAAGGAAGAAACATGCAGGAATCACAGCTAGGTTAACAGAATTCAAGGTGCTGTTGGCAATGGAGGTGTGCAGGAATAATATAGAAAGATACAGAAGCCTTCCTTGAGCACAAACACAAGTCTGTTAATCTCCAGCTGATACCTACTAATAGCAAATTTGTCCCCAGGCTGGCCTTTAACCAAAGGAGCTCTCTGTTCTCCCGTTCCCCCGACATATTTGCAGAGAGCCTGCGCTAAGGGAGGAATCTCACTCGGCTGCGAATGGCTGCAGAGTCGGACGAGACCACAAACCCCCTCCAAAGCACGCTTGCCCTGGCTTATTTATTATATTTCTGGCAGGATCACGCTCTCTCCCTCCGCCCCTTGCTCACTCGCAAGGAGCAGGAGGAAGAAGAAGAGAGTGGGACGTGGGGCCACTCTCAGCTGGGAGAGGATTAGGCAAAGGGACTCCCGGTGCAAAGAGCCTTAACGTGGAGTGAGTCACCCCACACCACACCCCCCCCCCGGCTGCAACAAGGGTGCTTCAGAGAGCACACACAGCCGCTTCCCTCGCGGATGTGGCGTCTGACCAGGCGCTGCAGAAGGGCACGACCCCAAAGCTTTTAGCAGCGTTGGAAGCAGCAAGAGGGAGCTTCCGTTCTGCATTAGGAGGGACCGCAACGCAAGCTGCAAGGGGCCGGCAGAGATTGCTTTTCCTGGAACTCTGACCCTGAGCGTTTGGATGCCTGTGGCGGCCTGTCCCACCGCAACCACAGTGTTTCATCCCACACGGAAGCCACGCCATCGTCACGTCTCGGGAGGGGCAGGGGGAAGAGGGAACAACCATAGAATCCTGGAATCGCAGAGTTGGAAGGGAACCCAAAGGACATCTAGCCCAACCCGCAGGAAACTCAACTGAAGCACCCATGACAGGTGGCCATTAAAAAGCCTCTCAGGCTTGCTTACCCTGAAGGCAGGCGCCTGAGAGTGATGGGGTCTGCAGGCACTGCTGAGGACTAACTGAATGAGGTTTCTCATTCGGAAAACACCAGCGTGAAAAAGGAAGCCAGCAGGGAGTTCCCTGCTCCCTGCAGGCATCCTCGCCAGTTTAAAGCACAGGAGCACCAGGCCAGAATGGACTTGGCAACCTAGAGATCCTAACAACAACAACAACAACAACATTATTATTATTATTATTATTATTATTATTATTATTATTATTATTATTATTATTACCCCATCCATCTGGCTAAGTTTCCCCAGCCACTCTGGGCAGCTCCCAATCGAGTGTTAAAACAATACTGCATTAAATATTAAAAACTTCCCTAAACAGGGCTGCCTTCAGATGGCTTTTAAAGAAAAGATAGCTGCTTATTTCCTTCACATATGGTGGGAGGGCTTTCCACAGGGCGGGTGCCACCACCAAGAAGGCCCTCTGTCTCGTTCCCTGAAACCTCACTTCTCACAGGGAGGGAACTGCCAGAAGGCCCTCAGAGCTGGACCTCAGTGTCCGGGCAGAACGATGGGGTGGAGACGCTCCTTCAGGTATACAGAACCGAGGCCGTTTAGGGCTTTAAAGGTCAGCACCAACAAAGATTAAAAATACATTAAAATGTCACACATTAAAAACTTCCCTGAACTAATTGCTTCTCTTTTTTTTTATCACCAAGACCTGCAGTTTGGGAACCAGGTAGCCCACTTCAGTTGCTGACCCCTGTCTATCCTTTTAGTAGGGACGCGGGTAGTACTGTGGTCTAAACCACCGAGCCTCTTCGGCTTGCCAATCGCAAAGTCGGCGGTTCGAATCCCTGCGACGAGGTGAGCTCCCGTCGCTATGTCCCAGCTTCTGTCAACCTAGCAGTTTGAAAGCACACCAGTGCAAGTAGATAAAGAGGTACCACTGCGGCAGGAAGGTAAACGGCGTTTCCATGCCCTCTGGCTTCCATCACGGTGTTCTGTTGTGTCAGAAGTGGTTTAGTCCTGCTGGCCACATGACCCGGAACGCTGTCTGTGGACAAATACCAGCTGACTCGGCCTGAAAAGTGAGATGAGCGCCGCACCTTATCCTTTTAGTGGCAGGCCAGGGCAAGGAGATATCTGACTGGCTACAGAGCTCTTGAAATGGCACCATTAGGTCAAGGCAAGCTTTGCTTGCGGAAGGTTTTGAGTGACGTTTTGCTTGCCATCCCAGAATTTACAGTAGTGACCCCACTTACACACTGCAAGGAAGCATTTTCTGCTTTCCCTCTCCTTTTCAAACTCCTTTCAAATCCTGAGTACCACATCTGTAAAGTTTTTAAAAAATTCTCTACAAACTCTACAACGGGTCACCTGGTCGCAGTCTTCCTCCTACTAATGTGAGCTGAATAGTGTCCTTATTTTAAGTTGCGGTCTTTATTTCTAAATTTGCTCCTCTTTGTTGAAATTTAGCATATGTAAATATTATGCAAACCTGTGTCCTCCCCCTTTCCTCCCACTTAAAGGCACAGTGTGGCTTTCCAGATTGCAATCACAGATTGGGCACTACAGTTCAAGAAGGACACTGACAAACTGGAACGTGTCCAGAGGAGGGCAACCAAAATGGCCAAAGGCCTGGAAACGATGCCTTATGAGGAACGGCTAAGGGAGCTGGGCATGTTTAGCCTGGAGAAGAGGAGGTTAAGGGGTGATATGATAGCCATGTTCAAATCTATAAAAGGATGTCACATAGAGGAGGGAGAAAGGTTGTTTTCTGCTGCTCCAGAGAAGCGGACACGGAGCAATGGATCCAAACTACAAGAAAGAAGATTCCACCTAAACATTAGGAAGAACTTCCTGACAGTAAGAGCTGTTCGACAGTGGAATTTGCTGCCAAGGAGTGTGGTGGAGTCTCCTACTTTGGAGGTCTTTAAGCAGAGGCTTGACAACCATATGTCAGAAGTGCTCTGATGGTGTTTCCTGCTTGGCAGGGGGTTGGACTCGATGGCCCTTGTGGTCTCTTCCAACTCTAGGATTCTGTGATTCTGTGATTCTATGAATCTCTCCTGGGCACCCTGAACAACAGGTCAGCTGCACACTTTGGCAAAGGAGAACAGGATTTCCAACGGCATTTGTGGACTTGCTCCGTTTTGCCTTCCCACCCACTCCTTGTCTGCAAGCCCCCCTTTTCAAACCAGGCCTTTCTGATCTGCATGTTTATGCCACGTAGATCAAGTAGATCACGTTCCCAAGAAGTGAGAAGGAGCCCACTTGCAAGGAAACAAATCTTTCACCGAAACGACCCATCTCTTCCTTTATAGCACAGGGACTCCCCCCTGCACCCCACTTTGCCTTGCAGGAATTTGACTCCTGGTGAGCCAAATGGGGTCCCCCCATATGGACTCCCCCAAATGGAGCCTCTGTTGCAAACGGACAGGATTTGGCCTTGAAGAGTTTGCCTTGCCCCCTTCCTGCTTCACTTCCCTTGCTCCCTCTCCGCTGGGGATTATATCAGTTCTCTGGGAACTCCGATTTGCCGGTTGTCAGACTGATCTGACCTCCCTGTTGTAGGGCTGGTCCCCTCCCTGTTCCCCACTTGTATGGGGCAGCTTTTAATCCTCTCAACCGCACCAAAGCAAAGGTCAGCCGTGCCCTCCCTCTCTTGATGCGCCTCTTAGGCAGAGAAGCATGCTGTGAGGGGGAAAGGCAGAAGGAGGCTTTAGTTATCTCCCGCTTGGACTACTGCAATGCGCTCGACGTGGGGCTACCTTGGAAGGTGACCCGGAAACTGCAATTAATCCAGAATGTGGCAGCTAGACTGGTGACTGGGAGCGGCTGCTGAGACCACATAACACCAGTCTTGAAAGTTGGCTCCCAGTACGTTTCCAGGCACAATTCAAAGTGTTGGTCCTGACCTTGAAAGCCCTAAACAGCCTTGGCCCAGTAGACCTGAAGGAGCGTCTCCACCCCCATCATTCTGCCCGGACACTGATGTCCAGCTCCGAGGGCCTTTTGGCTGTTCCTTCACTGCAAGAAGTCAGGTTACAAGGAACCAGGCAGAGGGCCTTCTCGGTGGTGGCACCCGCCCTGTGGAACACCCTCCCACCAGACGTCAAAGAAATAAACAACTATCTGACTTTTAGAAGACATCTGAAGGCAGTCCTGTTTAGGGACGCTTTTAATATTTGATGAATTATTGTATTTTGATATTTTGCTGGGAGCCACCCATAGTAGCTGAGGAAACCCAGCCAGATGGGTGGGGTATAAATAAATTATTATTATTATTATTATTATTATTATTAACTGCCTCCGACACGAGTCTGACCATTGGTCTGTCTAGCTCAGCTTTGCCCATGCCAGAGTAGCCAATAGGACTACAACTCCCATCATCCCTGACCATCGGTCATTTTGGCTGGGGTTCAATGGGGACTGTGGTCTGAATCATCTGGAGGGCAGCACATTGGCTACCCTCTCTGTGCACTGACTGTGCAGCTGTTCTCTAGGGTTTCCACATAGGGACATTCCTGGCCCTCCCTGGAGGTGCTGCGGACTGCAGCTGGGACTTCTGTATGCAAAGCAGCTGCTCTAAGACTGAGCTGTGGTCCTTGCTCTTGCTTCTATCCCTTCGCTTGCCAGTGAGCCTGCAGTCCCGAGTCCTGTTCTAGGGCAAGGATGCTGACAAGCTGGAAGGCGTGCAGAGGAGGGCAACCAAGATGACCAAGGCAAAGCTGTCAACTTACAGATTTGAAAATAAGGGACCAGCAGCCTCGAAAATAAGAGATCAGCAGCCAAAATAAGGGATTTTCCAAGCACAGGTATGTTCAACTTCTGAGCCCCTCTTACCCAAGGGCAGAAAACACAGCCAGCAGCCAAACGATGCCTCAAACATTGGTTCCCACAGCGCAGCAACCTGGCAAAGGGGATGCAGCAAGGGAAACCACCGTCACCTCTCCGCTGGGAAGCGCTGAGCAAAGGCGAGTCCCCAGGCAACACGGCCAATTTGATCGGCACAAGGCATGCAAGCTCCACCCCCCAGTCATTCTTAGACTCCTTATTGGGTGAGCAACGCAGCCAAGCAACACAGATGGAGCCTCCCTCCTCCCTGGCTGGCAGGGAGGAAGGGAGAGGAGCTGCTTCCTTTGAAACCCAGGAAATTTAAGGGACAGCAGCGGGACACGGCGCTGGGATAAGGGACTTTCCCGCCAAATAAGGGACAGTTGACAGCTAAGGACCACGGGTCTGGAAGCCAAGCCTGATGAGGAACGGTTGGAGGAGCTGAGTATATTTAGTCTGGAAAAGAGGAGACTGAGAGAAGACAAGATAGCCATCTTCAAATATCTCAAGGGCTGTCACATGGAAGATGGAGCAAGCTTGTTTTCTCCTGCTCCGGAGGGCAGGACTCGAACCCATGGCTTCAAGCTCCAAGAAAGGCGATTCCGACTCAGCATCAGGAATAACTCAAATAATTCAATATCTTCTCAAAGCAATCCTCCTCTTTCTCACTGACCTCACTAACCTTGAGTAGGTTTGAACAATTTGGGGCAATTAAAATGTTAAAAGTTAAATAAGCCTTGTGGAAGGAGGTGTGTTAAGGTATATACAGTCATACCTCGGGATAAAAACGCTTCAGGTTGAATGCTTTCGGGTTGCGCTCCATGGTGACCAGGAAGTGACAGACCGCACTACTTTCGGGTTTTGCCACTCGCGCATGCACAGACGTTCAAAATGACATCACGCACATGTGCGGAAGTGGCGAAATGCACCCCGTGCACGCGCAGACACGCTACTGCGTCTTCTGTTCAGGATGCGAATGGGGCTCCGGAACGGATCCCGTTTGCATCCCGAGTTACCACTGTAGAAGTGTACATATGGTTAATTTGAATATGTTATTATTGAATATTATTGAATATGTATGTTATTGAATATGTATGTTACTGAATATTGTATACTCAATGTATCAGCCGCCTGGGGGGTTTCACTGTTTGTGTTTTGGTGTTTGGTAAAAAATAAAATATATATTAAAAAAATAAATCAGGAACAACTTTCTGAGAGCAAGAGCTCTTTGATGGTGAAACAGACTCTCACGAGAGGCTGTGGCTTCTCCTGCCTTGGAGGTCTTTAAGCAGAGGTTGGATGGTCATCTGTCATGGATGCTTTAGCTGAGATTCCAGGGTCCCTTCCGACTCTATTATTCTATGATTCAACCCCCTCCTCCATTAGCCCCGTGTCCCCAGTTTCTCTCCCCTCGCAGAGGCCACACTGCCCTTCTGTGGCCCAACCTTGAGCCTTTAGGACGTTCTTGATCTCAACCAATGTCCTGGAAGTCAAGAGATGGGCAGGGTTTTCCCTTAAAGCTCATTCTAAGGAACTGGAGAGTCTGTTCTTTGATTTGTGGGAGATAAGGAAGCTGAGGAATTTTTGAGGCAGGAAAGCGAGAGCACATCTGCAAGTACAAAAGGAGGCATTCGGGCCAGACGTTGTGAGCAAAGCACAACATCCTGCGCTGGAACGGCACATCTGTGAGACATCCCAATTGTCCCCCAATTGGGGAGGGGGTCCACTCCTACCTACTCTGCTTGGGTCTGCAAAGATACGGCTAATTTTGGATCAGGCCAATAGTCCGGCCTCCTGTTCCCACAGCTGGCCAACCAGACGCCAGGGGGAAGACTTTCAGTGAGACCTGGGTGGAAATTAACAGGAGACTCAGGTGATGAGCTGCAATGTCTGGGAGACCAAAACTGGGTAACTTGCAAATAAAGAGGAAGGTGTTGTTCAGAGATCAGCTGCTTTCATGGGTGGCGCTGTGGTCTAAACCACTGAGCCTCTTGGGCTTGCCGATCGGAAGGTCAGCGGTTCGAATCCCCGCGACGGAGTGAGCTCCCGTTGCTCGGTCCCTGCTCCTGCCAACTTAGCAGTTCCAAAGCACACCAGTGCAAGTAGATAAATAGGTACCGCTGTGGCGGAAAGGTAAACGACGTTTCTGTGCACTCTTGTTTCTGTCACGGTGTTCCATGCGCCAGAAGCGGTTTAGTCATGCTGGCCACAGGACCTGGAAGGCTGTCTGAATACAAACACTGGTTCCCTTGGCCTGAAAAGTGAGATGAGTGCTGGAATTCCATAGTTGCCTTTGACTGGACTTAACCGTCCAGGGGTCCTTTACCTTTATCCTCATGGGTCAGGTAAGGGAATCTTTCCAGAAAGACAAAGGTGGATCCAGAAACTGTATGAAATAAAGGGGACTCATGTTCCACAGGCCTCCCCAGGTCCTAAACTGCTGAATAGCACCAGGTTGACAAAAGGTGGTTTGTGCTGCCATTTTTTTAACTGCTGCACTGACTTTTTTATTTTAACACATTTTTTTGCTTTACATTTTTGTGGAGTATCATCATCATCGTCATCACCATTATTATTTCACTAGAATATTCACTTGCTACATATGGACCCTCAAAGTGTCTTACAAAATGTGAAGAGCACATTTAAGGAATATTTGAAAAAAATATGTTAATATTTAAATCTTAGAATAGTTTTGGAAGCGGATATAGGCTGTAGGGTTAGAAGATAGTGTGTTTTAAAATAGTATTATTTGTAAGTGATAAAATGTGAAGTTTTTTATGGTTAAAGTAAATGTGATTTTAAAAAAGATGGTTAGAAATTATGAGATATGTAAACTGCTAAAGATGAAGTAAAATGAAAATCAGATAGATGGGACTTGGGGAAGCCCACCTAACAATGTTTAGAAAAATAAGGATAAGACAAGAATCTGTTTGTATTGTTTGTTTTTCTGTTTGTTTTCTTTATTTGTGCTATAAAATGAATATATATTTTTTGGAAAAAAACAAAAACAAGATGTGAAGAGCACTGTCCTGACTCCCGCCCAAATATGTAAAGAAAGGCTTTTACTTGTGAGTAAGAGAGAGGTCTTTACTCAGGCAAGTAATGGTATAGTCTGGGCACCCAGCACACTGCTTAGGAGTAGCGATTCAGGAGTTTTGGAGCGGGCAAGAAGTTCAGAACCGGACGGAAGCAATGAAGACGTCCCAATGAGTTTCCCTGTCTCTCATACCGACTTTTACGGATGAGGTGGGACGAGAGTCTCTACCCTTGCGGGGATGCCAAGAGTGTCAGCATTGCTGTCTCCAGGTCAGGCGGGAGACCTGGCATCTTTATTCCCCTTCCAAAAGTGACTGAAGTCAGGATACAAAGGGGAGACAGCCGCTGCCAGGTTTCCCCATTCCCTAATCTTCCTTCTCCTGCGTCACAGCCTGCCCGATCTTGACAACACTGTGAGACTCATGATAGGAATAAACACGAATGAACCGTATATCACAACAACCTACAAAACGGACCAAATAAAACAGCAGCAGAGACAGCAAAATCATCACAATCCATCCAATATTTGTGAGAACAGGTATTTTTACACCTGGTTCCCAAAAGCATGTTAGTGATGGCACCTAGCAGTCCTCACTGAGGTGAGAGATCAAAGGGAACGCCCGCGAAAGGGACTCAACTGTAGGGCCCAAGTAGATGCCACCCAAAAACGGCGCTCCAACTCAACAACACTTCCCTGCCCGTTTCCAGCGCCCTCACAACTCTCTGGTGTGCCAGTCCTGGTGGCCAGGTTTCCCCAAGGACACATGTGCAACATCGTAAGGATACGTGCTGCTAAGACTGGGGTTGCCAAGATCCTCCCAGGGTTAGAAATTCGCCAGGCGCATTTTGCACCTGGCTATGGGCCAATTGCGACCAAGTGACGATGCCCGGGCACCAGGATGGCTCCTGACATCTCCCCCATCTGGAAGTGCATGCCTGGGGGTCATTGGACTGTTTTCACACACAAATACCACACCCTGCAGAATCCTACCTCTTAAATATTTTATCTGCACAATCAGGAACCCAAAAGTCGTATTGAAAAAGCTGCCTGGCCCCAAATTAGCAACCAGGCATTCTGTTTTAACGACTGTAACCCTGGTTTAAGGAGGCAGTTGGCACCTAGCTAATCCATCTGAGTTTCTAACACTGCGTCCTCTACTCGCTAACCCGTGCCAGTGGGTCAGAGTGCGGCCCAGCGCAGAGCACATTTGAGCAAACTCCACAGTAGTTCCCTCTCGGCAAAGACCCATGGAGTCTTCTCCAGCATCTTGCTCCAGACCTCACGTTCTCAGTCCACCCCACCTCCCCTTCCCCTCCACCATCCCAAACCATAGTACCCCAAACCACGGCAGGCCCCCGGCCAACTCACCATCCCCTTCCACCTTCTCTGGGGTTCGGCTCCAGACAACCTGCCTGCTTTTCAAGCGGACTTGGAAGTTCCTCCGCTCGGGCCTCTGGGATTTCTTCTGGTAGAAGAGGGTGAGGACGGTGCCCGTCTCCAAGCGCTTGAGGACCCCGGACATCTCTCCTGCTCCAGCCGCCGCCTCCGTCTCAGAGGGGTCCTCCAGGAAGCCATTGAGGAAACTGTTCAGCCTGGACAGAGACATCCTCCTCACTGCATGGCCTTTGGTGGCATGCAAAGCCCTCAATGCCACAGCAAAATCCTCTCCCCCTTTTTTTAGTGGAGGGGAGCTCAAGACGCTGCAAAAATCCCGCTGAGATATATAATATTCCTTGCTGGCAATTGCATATATATATATATATTAGAAATCTCTTTCTATTTCTCTGTCTCCAAGCTGCAACGGGATCTCCTTTGATCCTGTGTCTCCTTCTGGAAGCTTCAAGGAATGGAAATATAGATAAAACCAGACTGGGGGGCGGAAAAGGGAGGTGCCCCCCCCGAAAGCTGATGGAAGAGGCTTCTCCAGCTGCGAGGTTCAAGCCCGGCTCTGAGCGATCCAGCCCAGCTGGGATTCTGGCCCATAAAGGAATGGAGGTGGGGGAGATCTCCCCATAGCTGTGGGGCTGGAGAGGGGATGAGACTTTGGTGCCCCCTCTGGGCAGAAGCCCCAGGCAAGCCCCACCCGAGGTGGGCTTTGCAGGGATGGAGGAAGCGGGTGGCGTACCCAAGCAGGCAGCGCCCCTCCTGCCCCAGGGACCCAGGTGGCAGCCCCTGGCCACCCCATCCACTCACATCTGCCAAGGGTCTTCTGTGGGGTGCAGAGCTCTTCTCAAAAAGTAGCAGAATCCCCAGATCCCAAAGGCCAGGAGGCTCCTCTGCAAACGCTCCTCTGCCCCACACCCAGGAAGGGAAACGCGCTCGGGGAGCCTTGGCAGGGTGGTCTTATGGGGTGGACCCCTTCTTGTCCTCCTTCTGGTCCTCTTCTCCTGCTCCCTTTCCTCCGTCTCCTGCTCCTCCTCGCCTTATTTCTCCGCTGATTAATTGCAGCCTGCTGCTGAAATGGACGCCCAGAGGAAACTGCAATCGCACATGGCCGGAAAGAGACCAGAAAGGAATTTAGGAGGGGGAAAAAAAATAAATAAATCCTGGATCTTACAGAAAGCAAAATAGGAAAGTGCGGGGGGGGGGGGGAGGCTGGAAAGGTGGAGGATGGCGACACCTAGAGGTGGAAAGAGGGCGTGGCAGGGGAGCGGAAGGGAGGGGTTGCGGTAACAGACCAAGGTGGGTCCAGATGCGCAGCCCAGATGTTTCGCACTACAAATCCCATCGGCCCCTTCGCCAGCTGATGGGACTTGTAGTCCAAACAGCTGGAGGACACTCGGTTGTCAAAAGGCCTCCCCAGAGAGAGAGGTCCCTGACTCTTCCTTTAAATTGTTGTTGTTGTTATTTATTTTAGTTGCCTTTTTTCCACTCCAAGTAAACGTCTTCTTTTGTTCTTCCAGGCTTTTACAAACATGCATTCTTAGAATTGTTTGGAAATGGCCCTGCTGCAATTGTTTTATAAAATTTCTAAAATTGTGCCTTATCGTTTTATCTTTGCGGGTCACCTACTGGGCAGCTAATCTTAAAAACCAAAATAATATCATTTTTTTTAAAAAAATGGCAGAGGAGCACAGAAGGTGCTCCTTCTGCACCTTTATTGATTATACACTGTTTCATTGTAAAACAAAACAACAACAACAACGAACAAACCTGAAAATGGTTTACAAAAAAGACAAAGCAATTAAATTATCAATAAGAAAAATAAACAACAATAATTTAAGACTTTAGAAAATTTTAAATAACAGATTAAAATCAGATTAAATATTGAACCAACTTTCTAAACATATGGGTAGGCTCGTCTAAACAAAAATGTATTTAGGAGGCATTGAAAAGAGCGAAGGGGCCTGCTTAATACCAATGGGCAGTGAGTTCCAAAGTTTAGGTGCTGCCACACTAAAAGATCAAGATGTGGAACGGGGATTGTGTGCCACCTGCAAGTGCCAGTGCCACCAATTGAAGCCAAATTATAGGTACATGCCAGCATACATGGTGGGAGTGTCTACAAACAGAACAATTTTGGAAGGAAGTTTTTAATTTTAGCCATTATGACAAACTCCTGCATCCTGCACACACACACCCCAAATCCACTCTCCTATACATTATATTATTTGTAAAAGGTAAAGGGGCCCCTGACCATTAGGTCCATTCGTGACCGACTCTGGGGTTGTGGCGCTCATCTCGCTTTACTGGCCGAGGGAGCCGGCATACAGCTTCCGGGTCATGTGGCCAGCAGGACTAAGCCGCTTCTGGCGAACCAGAGCAGCGCACAGAAACGCCGTTTACCTTCCCACCAGAGCAGCACCTATTTATCTACTTGCACTTTGACGTGCTTTCGAACTGCTAGGTTGGCAGGAGCTGGGACTGAGCAACGGGAGCTCACCCCGTCATGGGGATTCGAACCACTGACCTTCTGATCGGCAAGTCCTAGGCTCTGTGGTTTAACTCACAGCACCACTAGTAAACAATATCCTTGCCACAGTGACTATACCTGAAACTTTAACTGGGCCATTCATATAAATTAACAGCAGGACTGGGTCATACCAGATCCAATATCCAAAACTCTTTTCCAAGTTGGAGTGGGGAGGCAGAACCCAAATTGGGCTGCCTTTTCGAATTTGAGGCTGCAGTAATGGGAGAAACTGGACCCTTTCGGAGTTTAATGCTGCAAACTTATCCATTGCAGGTTCAGGTTGTACAGTCATACCTCAGGTTACAGATGCTTCATGTTGCGTTTTTTCAGGTTGCGGACCGCCAAAACCCGGAAGTACCGGAACAGGTTACTTCCGGGTTTCGGCGGTCACGCATGCGCAGAAGTGCTAAATTGCACTTTGCACATGCGCAGAAGCGCCGAATCACAACCTGCGCATGTGCAGGCGTGCTGCTGCGGATTGCGGATGTGCATCCCACACGGATCACGTTCGCAACCCGAGCGTCCACTGTATATGTGTGTGAATAAAACTACAAAGACAACAAAAATATCCAACGGTGAACCATACTGTTATGGATTTGTGGCTGCCAAGACACCCATAATTCCTGGGTTTAGTAAGTGTTAGAGTTGAATCAAAGCTTGGAGAGATAAACCGGAAGTCCGACTCTTAAAAGCTGGACGGATGGGCCATTTGCAGGGAACAAAGACAAGGAGATTGGCTGTCAGCAAAGCCAAACCAGAAAATGGGGGGGAGTTCTTTCCTGAGCCCTGAGATCATCAGTCAGAAGGCAATATCAGTGTTTTTGTTAAGAGGATTTCAGTTTTTGCCCAGTGTTTAAAGATATACCATGATGGCGCCCAGTAAGCTTCCTTGGGGAGAGCATTCCACAAACGGGGAGCCACTGCAGAAAAGGCCCTTTCTCATGTTGCCTCCCTCTGGACCTCTCATGGAGGAAGCACATGAAGGGCCTCAGATGCTGATTGCAGGGTGTGGGGCACTTCCTCTGAGGAGAGGCGACCCTTGAGGTATTGGGGTTCTGAGCATCTGCTTTGCAAGCGGTGTGTGTGTGTGTGTGTGTGTGTGTCTTGCAAGCAGGAAGTCTTACATCTGCCTAGCAATCCCCCCAGGCATCTCCATGTAGGGATGGGAGGGACTCCCGCCTGAAATCTTGGAGAGACGCTGCCAGTCAGTGTGGACAATTTTGAACTATGTAAATAAAAAACCCAAAAATCAATATTTATATACTGCTCTCAGGCTGGATGGGTCCATGGTCTGAGACAGTAGAAGGAAGCTTCCTATGTGCCTATAAGGCTTTGCAGGTCAAAAGAAGGATTTTGAATTGGTATGGAGGAGAGGGATGTGGGTGGCGCTGTGGGTTAAACCATAGAGCCTAGGACTTGCCGATCAGAAGGTCGGCGGTTCGAATCCCCGTAACGGGATGAGCTCCCGTTGCTTGGTCCCAGCACCTGCCAACCTAGCAGTTCAAAAGCACGTCAAAGTGCAAGTAGATAAATAGGTACCGCTCTGGCAGGAAGGTAAACGGCGTTTCCGTGCGCTGCTCTGGTTCACCAGAAGCGGCTTAGTCATGCTGGCCACATGACCCGGAAGCTGTATGCCGGCTCCCTCGGCCAATAAAGTGAGATGAGCGACTGGACCTAATGGTCAGGGGTCCCTTTACCTTTACCTTTATGGAGGAGAGGTAGTCCTGGCAGCTGCGACTTTCCAGGATGTGTGGGGGGGGGGCAAGAAGAGAGCAGCATGCTCTCTTTTCAGCCCAGCAGTCGTGAAGACGTGGAGGTCTCCAGCGCATTTTCCACAGAGTGCCAGAGATTCTAGCCTGGCAGCAACCCACTAACTCTCCTTTGCGCAGGAACCTGCTGTCCCTGCTCTCCTTCCCCAAATGATAATCCCACCTGGAAAATGTGATGCACATTTGACAAATGAAAGGAGCCCTTCCTTTGGGACTGCAGGCGGCAGCTTCCCCTGGAAAAGGAGCCCCCACCTTGTAAGCCAAGTGATGCTCCTTCCCTTGGGCACAGGCTCCTCTGCGAACACTGGCATCAGCAAAAAATTCAATTTCAAACTTCATTTGCCCTTGGGAACCATCTCTCTCTCTCTCTCTCTCTCTCTCTCTCTCTCCCTTTTCTAAAAACAGAGAATTTTTCCACCCGCCCCCAAGCTGTTAACTTTTCTGGAAAAGTTTTACTGGTAGAGAGTGTTATCTGGAAGATCGCAACAACTACCTGACTTTTAGAAGCCTTGTAGAGGGAAGTTTTAAATGTGCGATGTTTTGCTGTGTTTGAGGTTTCAGTTTATTGAAAGCCACCCAGAGTGGCTGGGGCAACCCAGTCAGATGGGTGACTTATTATTATTATTATTATTATTATTATTATTATTATTATTATTCCACCAGGATGGCCCTGCAAAAAATCACCAGGCCAACAAGGCAATGAATATTGGTGATATTCATATATTTATTACCTTTGTCTCTGTTATGTACTGAGTTGAATAGGATCCAAAATGCAGCAGTCTGATTGGTCCTAGAAAAATAGGATCCAGAATGCAGCTCTGATTGGTCCGCAGGAGGCACCCAATCCAACTCCGGGTAGAAGTGAATCTGCAACCTGATTGGCCTGCAGGAGAATCCCAGAATTAGCCAATCATGTGGGGCCCATTGTGTAAATAATGTATATAAAGCAGACATTTTGGGGGCACTTCCATTCCTCACTACTCTGAGATGAATAAAGAGCATGAAATCCACACTCGACTCCGAGTATATTTCAGTCTCCGTATCAGCCCTCTAAGGCAGTGTTTCCCAACCGGTGTTCCGCGGCACACTAGTGTGCCGTGAGACGTTGCCTGGTGTGCCGTGGGAGGGAGGGAGGCGGGCGAGTCGGGCGGCGAGAGGCGGGGCGGCGGCGGCATCTCCTGCTGGATGCAAATCCAAACATGGCGTGCGCCTCCCTCGCTCCTTTGTAGGCGGACCATCGAGAGAGAAAGAAAAGGAGGCGAAAGAGCGAGAGAAGGCGCCTGCGCGGAAAGAGGAGCGAGCAGTGCGCCTGCGCGCCGCGGCGCCCGAGTGCAGCGAAATTCCGTGAAGAGGGGAGGGGGGGCTGGAAAAGAGAGAAAGGAAAGATTTTTCATTTAAAAAAAAAAAAAAAGGAAGAGGGAAAGAAGAGAAAAAGCGGCAGAAGCTGAGGGGAAGGTTTCCGTGAGGGAGAGAGAGAGAAACGCGGGGCTGGCGGGACCCCTCCTCTTCCGCCACGCGTCGCCCGCCACCGCCTCAGAATCTCCTCAGGAGCGGCGGCGGCTGCTCCCCCTCGCCCCCTTCCTCCCCCCAGCCCCCTCCCAACCCCCGGACGAGGGACGCGAGGCGGCGCCGCTGAGAGGACGGGAAGGCCCCCGGCGGCGGGGTCGGCTCGAGCAAGGAGGGGCGAGCGCTAGCCGGCTGGCTCTAGCCCGGCAAGTGGAGGAGGAGGAGGAGGAGCACGCCGTCGCTTCCACAGCGGCCGCCCCACACTCCCCTCCCCGGGCACCGGCGGGGAGAATGACGGAGCTCCAGTCCGCGCTGCTACTGCGGAGACAGCTGGCAGGTCGGTCCGTCGGGGCAAAACACACCACAGCGCAGGCAGAGGCAGGCAGGCCCGTCTCTCCCTGCCCCCCCTCGGACCTGGCCGGCCTGGGGTTTGCACCCCAAACATTCATGTCCACCCCAGCTACACAAGCCACAACTTGCTCTCAGTTCGATCTGTCAAATAACTCACCTATCATTCACATAAAGAACCTAGTCTATCCTCAAACGTCAGAATGTACCTCCTCTCTAGCTTCCCCCACTTCATCTAGGCACTTTCAGCCCTTACTTAACCCTCCCCAGCCTGCTCACTCTTCCTTCATTTGCTATAAAAACTAAATACAGAGAGAGACTGGGAGCTGTTGATGAAGAGCTACGTGTGTGTCTTTCTTCGATTCCAGCCAGAATATCAGCTTTGTGTTCAGCCAAACAGGCCCAGGTTGCGCACTGAATAAAGTATTTTATAATTTTTCATATTTCTGTTTACTTACTATTTCATAATAAAGTAATTATAAAATACTTTCTTTGTGTTTATTTGATTCCTATTAAAGAGAGTTACTTTATATATAGTCAATATAGGCACAGAGTTAATTTTTTAAACATTTTCTAATGGTGGTGTGCCTCGAGATTTTTTTCATGAAACAAGTGTGCCTTTGCCCAAAAAAGGTTGGGAAACACTGCTCTAAGGAGCTGAGGGCAGGTGGTCCCCATAAGAAGAGAAGAAGAGTTTGGATTTGTTATCCCGCTTTATCACTACCCGAAGGAGTCTCAAAGCGGCTCACAATCTCCTTTCCCTTCCTCCCCCACAACAAACACTCTGTGAGGTGAGTGGGGCTGGGAGACTTCACAGAAGTGTGACTG
The DNA here is from genome assembly GCF_965113315.1 of Podarcis vaucheri. NCBI lineage: Eukaryota > Metazoa > Chordata > Lepidosauria > Squamata > Lacertidae > Podarcis > Podarcis vaucheri. The sequence goes on from NC_138766.1 coordinate 92,361,443, forward strand.
GCCCAAGGTCACCCAGCAGCTGCATGTGGAGGAGCGGAGATGCGAACCCGGTTACCCAGATTACGAGTCCACTGCTCTTAACCACTACACCATACTGCCCATTTCATCCACAACAGCTCTGTGAGGCAGACTAGGGTGATAGTTGGTGGCTGGGCAAGTGAAGACCCATGGATGACGAGGGCAGCAGGGGCAGCAACTGGAACTTCCTTTGTGCCCCAGGCTGCCAGCTGTGCCCAGGCGAGGATCTGCAATTTGTAGCCCCCCAAGACATGCTTTTTCCAATAGGGATGTGGCTCAGCAAAAGGGTGGCTGTGCTCCTAAGAGTCCCAGGGGCCAAGCAGAGAGGCCTGGAGTCCACATTTAGCCCGGGGCCCAGGGCTTCTTGCCCTCTGAACTAGTCCTTTTCCGCCTGCACACAGACCAGGGCCAGCTCACCCAGGAGACAAGGTGAGGCAGCTGCCTCAGACGGCAAGATCCACCAGGGCAGCAGATCCCGATGCCAATCTTTCTTCCCCCTGTATTAAACATATATCTGCCCTTATTCCCTTATGGGGGACACAAGAGCCCTTATAGAGTCCTTTGCAGGTTCTCCATCGGTCAGAGAAAATAAGAGGCCAACCAGAGAATACTGAGAAGCAAAGCAGCTAGTGAGCCTGATCTTTATTCATCTTTTGCAACAGGGTGCCCCCTTCACACGCAGGAGAAAGAGGAGGACCCAGAACCCAGGTGTGCCCACCCTTATATAGACATTTTAAATTGCCCGCCCTGGAGTTCAAGACCACCCCCAGAAACATCATACCTACATCACAGAAGGGGTGTAGCTCAAGACCACCTCCCAGACACATCATACCTACATCACAGAAAAGGCGGTCTACAACAGAAATCTGAGTGCATTGTTTACCTCCTGTCTGGCAGATTACCTGTTAATGGTCACTTGATTGGATTGCCTGGGGAGCCTGGCCAGTCTGTTGTAATGACAAATACTTAGTTCCTGAGCCAGGTCACAGGCTCACCCTATTCATACACAGACCCTTAAGACAGGATTTGTGAAGGAAAAGACAATGGGGAGGCTTTTCCATTTTCCTTTGACCTTGCAGAGAAAACATTTGGTCAGTTTGGAAGTGAAAATGGTTTCAGGGCTGTCCTCCTGTGCTGCTCCAGACATGTGGTCCACACATCTATGTATGCGCTTGGTTGGTACATTTATGAATATATATATAAAACCTTAAATTTTTTATTTCACCTCCTTGCTCCTGATGTAAAATCCTCCCTCCCCCTTCTTCCCTGGCGGGGAGGGGGGCACCATTTTGGGGTCTGCCTCAGCTGCATACTCTCCAGGTGTCCCTATTTTCTAGGGACAGTCCTGGAATTACAGAAGCCATCCCAGTTTATGATTTGATTCTGGAAATGTCCTGCTTTTCCTTTTCCCTCCCCTCTACATCTTGGAGAGCAATTAAAAGTGATGTGTGTCCAGGAACAAAAACAGAGTTCCTGTTTATACTGACAATAAAATACTTAGCACCCAATGAAGGAAATGGTGGATCTGGCGTACGAAGACCTTTCTATAATTTTGGAGTAAAATGTCACCAACTTTAAACTATTTAATTGCAATGCTACAGCAGACAGCCATTTCTTAGGAAATGTGTGGATTTATTCCTTTATTGTTAATGGAGCCTCACAGTGTCTACTCAGGGGTAAGCCCCACTGCAGTCAATGGAGCTTACTCCCATGTAAGCTGCAGTCTTACAGTGCTATCCTCTGCATTTTTACTCAGAACTAAATCCCACTGAGTTCAATTGGATTTACTCTCTGGTATGTTCCTGATTATTCTCACCATTTCTATCATCATCATCAGATTATATCCCAGCTTTTTCCCAGACAGAAACTAAAGGCAGATCACAGCAAAAATCAGGGTTGCCATATATCCTCTTTTCTCAGGACACCAGTCGAGTCGTCACAGCAACCCATAGTTAAAAGTAAGGTAAAGGGACCCCTGACTATTAGGTCCAGTCGTGGCCGACTCTGGGGTTGCGATGCTCATCTAGCTTTATTGGCTGAGGGACCCGGCATACAGCTTCCGGGTCATGTGGCCAGCATGACTAAGCCGCTTTTGGCGAACCAGAGCAGTGCACGGAAACGCTGTTGACCTTCCTGCCAGAGTGGTACCTATTTATCTACTTGCACTTTGAGGTGCTTTTGAACTGCTAGGTTGGCAGGAGCAGGGACTGAGCAATGGGAGCTCACCCCGTCGCGGGGATTCGAACCACCGACCTTCTGATCGGCAAGTCCTAGGCTCTGTGGTTTAACCCACAGCACCACCTGCGTCCCATAGTTAAAAGTAGAGGTTGGCAGATGTGTCCTCTTTTCCGCTCTTCAAAATAGGGCAACCCTAATTGTTAGTATTCCTTAAATGATTCCTTCCCCTGCACATTTTTTCTTCACAACAATCCTTCGTGGTAGGTCAGGATGAGAGGTTGTCAATGGCTCAAGGCGACAGATGTGGATGTGTACATGACTTCTAGGAGTGTGGGAGATCAAAGCTTCCTGATGGAGAACAGGATGCCCACATTTTCACTGGAGAAATGTTGGAGGGTATGAAAGTGCCCAAATGTCTTGGGCCGTCCTGACCTAGACGGACTCTCACAAAGGGCAATTCAAGATTCAGTCCAAAGGCTCCCGCAGAGAGGCACTAGGAGAATAGAATAGAATAGATTTTTTATTTACACCCCGCCCATCTGGCTGGGTTTCCCCAGCCACTCTGGGCGGCTTCCAACAAAGTATTAAAATACAGTAGTCTGTTAAACATTAAAACCTTCCCTAAAGAGGGCTGCCTTCAGATGTCTTCTAAAAGTAAGATAGTTGTTCTTCTCTTTGACATCTGGTGGGAGGGCATTCCACAGGGCGGGTGCCACCACCAAGAAGGCCCTCTGCCTGGTTCCCTGTAACCTCGCAGGGAGGGAACCACCAGAAGGCCCTCGGCACTGGACCTCAGTGTCCGGGAAGAATGATGGGGGTGGAGACGCTCCTTCAGGTCTACTGGACCGAGACCATTTAGGGCTTTAAAGGTCAGCACTAACACTTTGAATTGTGCTCTGAAACCTACTGGGAGCCAGTGTAGGTCTTTCAAGTTATGTGTTATGTGGTCTCGGCGGCCACTCCCAGTCACCAGTCTAGCTGCCGCATTCTGGATTAGTTGTAGTTTCCGGGTCACCTTCAAAGGTAGCCCCATGTAGAGCGCATTGCAGTAGTCCAAGCGGAAGATGCACCACTCTGGCGAGACAGTCTGTGGGCAGGGAGGGTCTCAGCCTGCGTACCAGAAGTAGCTGGTAAACAGCTGTCCTGGACACAGAATTAACCTGCGCCTCCATCGACAGCTGTGAGTCCAGAATGACTCCCAGGCTGCGCACCTGGTCCTTCAGGGGGCACAGTTACCGCGTTCAGGACCAGGGAGTCCTCCACACCTGCCCGCCTCCTGTCCCCCCAAAACAGTACTTCTGTCTTGTCAGGATTCAACCTCAATCTGTTAGCCGCCATCCATCCTCTAACTGCCTCCGGACACTCACATGAGCAGAACACCTGTCTGGGTATCTCTGGGATTCGAGGTATTTTCCCCCACAAAACCCCTCCCAAATATCCTTCAAAACAAACAAACAGACCAGGATTCTGCTTGCAGCTGCCTGCCTGGTGCCAAACCATCTTCTCTAACCGCCACCACTCCCTCCCCTCTCAGGTCTCCACAACCTGCTGGCTCAGCTTTTCGCCAACTTGAGTATTTTTTTTTATTTCTTTATTTCTTTTGCTTTTCTCAGCAAATTTCTCATAAGCCACCGAGAGACTCCCACAGCCTGAACCTCGACTGATGAGGCTCTGATTTCAGATGTGTGAGCCAGCTAATTGGGTCCTAGCGCATGCTTGTTGCAAGATTCATCGTTCTGGGCGAGGCTGGACTCATTAGGAGGATAAACGCCCTGCTTATTTGCAAGCTGAATTAGGCAATTTAATTTTCCTTAAGCATGCCACCTTCCTTAGGGTATGTTCTCGCACGCAGGCCCTCCTGCCAACGCAGTGTCAAAAGACACCGCTTGCTTTTTTGAAAAGCGCTCCCCCCCCCCAGGTAGACTCACAAAACAAGGGGCGTCATGAGTGGCAGCAGGTGTCAGTGAAATCTTTGGAAGGTATGGAGTTTTAACACAAACCCAAAGATGGAGATGAATGCTTCTCAGGGGGTGCTAGTTAAGGATGAAATGATGGAAGGAGAATGTTCTTTTTTTTAAAAAATGGTTACACGTCACCCCAATATCAGAGCAGTAAAAGAATCCAGGGCTACCAAGCACTTAATCGAAGGTCAGCGGAGAGGATTGTGGTGTCTTTGGGTATATGGTTTTGTTTGCACACGTATACAACCCAAGCATAAGGTGGCTGGGTGGGGGTTTCACGGCATTCGCACCCCAGCAGATCTCACTTCTCCATTAGGAACAGCTTTGGTTCCAGCACAGAGTAAGCAAGTCTGTGTCTCCACAGTGTTTCCAACTCGGATCAAACCAAGCCTGATGAGGAACGGTTGAAGGTTCTGCATATGTTTAGCGTGGAAAAGAGGAGACTGAGAGGAGATGTTGTTGTTGTTTAGTCGTTTAGTCGTGTCCGGCTCTTCGTGACCCCTGGACCAGAGCACGCCAGGCACTCCTGTCTTCCACTGCCTCCCGCAGTTTGGTCAAACTCATGCTGCTAGCTTCGAGAACACTGTCCAACCATCTCCTCCTCTGTCGTCCCCTTCTCCTTGTGCCCTCCATCTTTCCCAACATCAGGGTCTTTTCCAGGGAGTCTTCTCTTCTCATGAGGTGGCCAAAGTCTTGGAGCCTCAGCTTCAGGATCTGTCCTTCCAGTGAGCACTCGAGAACACTGTCCAACCTGGAGCAGGAACCAGCAAGCCACTCCAGTATCCCTGCCAATAAAACTCCATGGACAAAGACAACAGGAGATAGGATAAAGGTAAAGGGACCCCTGACTGTTAGGTGCAGTCATGGACGACTCTGGGGTTGCGGCGCTCATCTCGCTTTACTGGCTGAGAGAGCCGGCATACAGCTTCCGGGTCATGTGGCCAGCAGGACTAAGCCGCTTCTGGCGAACCAGAGCAGCGTACGGAAATGCCGTTTACCTTCCCACCGGAGTGGTACCTATTTATCTACTTGCACTTTGACGTGCTTTTGAACTGCTAGGTTGGCAGGAGCAAGGACCAAGCAACAGGAGCTCACCCTGTCATGGGGATTCGAACTGCGAACCTTCTGATCGGCAAGTCCTAAGCTCTGTGGTTTAATAGCCATCTTTAAATATATCAAGGGCTGGCACATGGAAGAGGGTGCAAGCTTGTTTTCTCCAGCTCTGGAGGGTAGGACTTGGACCGATGACTTCAAGTTACGAGAACAGAGATTCTGACTGACATACAGAAAACCTTTCTGACAGTAAGAGCTGTTTGACCGTGGATAGAATGTGGTGGAGTCTCCTTCCTTGGAGGTTCTTAAGCAGAGGTTGGCTGGCCATCTGCCATGCATGCTTTAGATGAGATTCCTGCATTGCAAGGGGGTTGGACTAGATGACCCTAAGGGTCCCTTCCAACTCTACGATTCTGTGATCCCATATTGGCTATCGCTCTCCTACCTAGCAGCTAGGAAAGTCTGGTAGGTGTTCTTCTCTTTAACATCTGGTGGGAGGGCGTTCCACAGGGCGGGTGCCATTACCAAGAATGCCCTCTGCCCAGTTCCCTATAACCTGGCTTTTCACAGTGAGGGAACCACCAGAAGGCCCTCGGTGCTGGACCTCAGTGTCCGGGATGGATGATGGAGGTGGAGACGCTCCTTCAGGTATACTGGACCGAGGCCGTTTATGGCTTTAAAGGTCAGCACCAACACTTTGAATTGTGCTCAGAAACATACTGGGAGCCAATGTAGGTCTTTCAAGACTGGTGTTATGTGGTCTCAGCGGCCACTCCCAGTCCCCAGTCTAGCTTCACATTCTGGATTAGTTGTAGTTTCTGGGTCACCTTCAAAGGTAGCCCCACGTTGAGCGCATTGCAGTAGTCCAAGCGGGAGATAACTAGAGCATGCACTACTCTGGCAAGACAGTCTGCGGGCAGGGAGGGTCTCAGCCTGAGTACCAGATGGAGCTGATAAACAGCTGTCCTGGACACAGAATTGACCTGCGCCTCCATGGACAGCTCCAGTCCAATATGACTCCCAGGCTGCACACCTGGTCCTTCAGGGTCACAGTTACCCCATTCAGGACCAGGGAGTCCTCCACACCAGCCGCATCCTGTCCCCCAAGAACAGTACTTTTGTCTTGTCAGGATTCAACCTCAATCTGTTAGCCGCCATCCATCCTCCAACCGCCTCCAGGCACTCACACAAGTAAGCGCTAGTCTCTGCCTTACTGCATTGCAGGGGGTTGGACTAGATGACCCTGGGAGGTCCCTTCCAACTCTACAATTCTATTTTCTGGGAATCCCAAAAACTGCGCTCGGCTCCTCCTCGTGGGTTCCCCTGGAGGCACCTGGCTGACCCCCGTTGACAGCAGGACCCTGCCAGGAAAGAGGAGTTGCCTGCGAGCCTTAGGCAAAGCGTGGAATGCGCAGCCGCAGGGGCCACGCAAACCACACAGAGGTCAGTCAAATCCAAAGCCCGAGCGCCGCAAAGTTTAATGAATCGCGTAAGGACACTTCCGGTTCTCAATCGGCACAGCCTGAGGAGGGGATAATGGGTGCGTGAGTGGCGGCAGCGACCAATCCCGAGTACCCTGCGTGGGTAGAAGCATCGCCTGTCTCGTTCGGCACCGCGCTTTTTGCGCGTCCCCGCATTTCGTAGCGGCGCTCGAGTGGAAACCGGAAGTGTCTCGTCGCACGCATAGCTCCTGGAAGAAAAAAAGGCAAACCGTCGGGCGCGCGGAGAGATGACGTACACGGAAGCGGACGGACCCGTGGGCCTGGAGGCGGCGCGCAGCAGTGACGTCCGGGGCAGGTAGGCGAGGAATTGCCGGCTGAGGCAGCAGCGGGAAGAGCCGGAAGAGCCGGGGATGGAGGAGAAGGAGCAGCTGAGGCGCCAGATTCGCCTGCTTCAAGGTGAGGGACCCAGGCGTCCGGGGGGGGGCCCTTGGGCCTGAGGGGAGGGGGCCGAGGGTCCTGGGAGGGGGCCCTGCCTGCCCGCCTGCGGGAGCGCTTCTGCCCTGGCTGCCTTTCCGGGCAGGCACTCGCTCGCCCAGGCGGGGCTTGAGCTCAGGTCCCTGCCCCAAGGGGCTTACAATATTATTATTATTGAATATATATACCGCCCTATATCCAGAGGTCTCAGGGCGGTTCAACTCTTGTCCCAAGGGGCTTACTCTATTATTATTATTATTATTTGAATATATATACCGCCCTATACCCAGAGGTCTCAGGGCGGTTCAACTCTTGTCCCAAGGGGCTTACTCTATTATTATTATTATTATTATTATTTGAATATATATACCGCCCTATACCCAGAGGTCTCAGGGCGGTTCAACTCTTGTCCCAAGGGGCTTACTCTATTATTATTATTATTATTTGAATATATATACCGCCCTATACCCAGAGGTCTCAGGGCGGTTCAACTCTTGTCCCAAGGGGCTTACTCTATTATTATTATTATTATTTGAATATATATACCGCCCTATACCCAGAGGTCTCAGGGCGGTTCAACTCTTGTCCCAAGGGGCTTACTCTATTATTATTATTATTATTATTATTTGAATATATATACCGCCCTATACCCAGAGGTCTCAGGGCGGTTCAACTCTTGTCCCAAGGGGCTTACTCTATTATTATTATTATTATTTGAATATATATACCGCCCTATACCCAGAGGTCTCAGGGCGGTTCAACTCTTGTCCCAAGGGGCTTACTCTATTATTATTATTATTATTTGAATATATATACCGCCCTATACCCAGAGGTCTCAGGGCGGTTCAACTCTTGTCCCAAGGGGCTTACTCTATTATTATTATTATTATTTGAATATATATACCGCCCTATACCCAGAGGTCTCAGGGCAGTTCAACTCTTGTCCCAAGGGGCTTACTCTATTATTATTATTATTATTGCATTCTTCTTCTTCAATACGACACATTGATATTATTATCATTGCTCCAACAATAGTATCACAGTGGTACCTCGGGTTACTTATGCTTCAGGTTACATACACTTCAGGCTACAGACTCCGCTAACCCAGAAATAGTACCTCGGGTTAAGAACTTTGCTTCAGGATGAGAACAGAAATCGTGCTCCGGCGGCGCAGCAGCGGGAGGCCCCATTAGCTAAAGTGGTGCTTCAGGTTAAGAACAGTTTCAGGTTAAGAACGGACCTCCAGAACGAATTAAGTTCTTAACCCGAGGTACCACTGTATGTCATGTTTCGATATGATAGCAACACTAATGGCAGCTTTAATCACAATATTGTGATTATTATTTACTCAAGCGGCTTACAGATAAAAAGAAAAACCACTGAAAACATAAAAGCGGGGGGGGGGGGAGTTGGGGAACCAGTAACTGAAAAACAAATAGACATTGATGGAATTAAAACTAAATATATAGGTTGGCATCCGTCTTTCTCGGGAGACGGTGGAGGAGAGAGCCCTTGGGGCTGAAGTCAGACAGTTGGAGAGTTATAGCGCCAGCTGTAGCTGTAGAGACTGATAGGGGAGAGACATGTTTTGTTGCAGCTGAGGCAGATGAAGGCATCCGGTTGTGCTGCTGCACATGCACCAGGGCGGTTCTTCCCTCTCTCTTTTTGGGCTAGATTTTGGAGGTTATGGTTATGGTTAACCAGCACAAGGTTGGGGCAGGTAGATTTAAATGTATTTGGGTTTGGTTGAAGATGATTTTTTTGTATTGCAAATGGGGCTTCATATGTTCTGTTCGTTCGGGTGGGACGGATTATGACTTCTTACAGGCAGGGCTACATCCTGCAGAAACATGCATGATGCCGATCTATGTGGGATATGTCTTGGTTTGGAAATAAAATTGTGTTGCAAATCCTTCAAGGTACTGCTGGAGGGATGCTTGAAGGCATAACTAATGGAATCTTTTCCTTCTCTCCTTCTAGGTCTCATCAACAACCATAAAAACATCCATGGGAATACGCCAATTGCCCCACCTGCCCCAGCACCTCAGTGGCAGAATCCCAGGCCGCCTGCCTTTAGCAGTACTGCTTTCTCTGCTAGATATTCCCAGCAAACCCAGAGAGATTTTCAGCCTCGCCAGAGTGGTCCTAATGCCTGGAGAAAGAAATATTCTCTAGTCAATGTCCCGCCTCGGCCGGCACTTTGTTCTGGAACCAGCGTTTCTGCTAGTGCTTCTCGGACCAGCCTGAGCCACGCAAGCCCTGAGGCAACTGAGCCACAGGCCGTGCTCTCGGGAAGAAGTGTCAGCCTCAGTGCAGATGGCAGTATCGTTGTGGGGGTGCAGGCTGGCTCGGCAGCGGCCGGCACTGCCGCCCCAGGATCCCATCTGAGCTCTGCGGAAGCAACAGAAGGCCCAGCTGTGTCTAGAGGATGCGTGAGCAGGACTGCTTGGCCTTCGGGTGCTGGCTCGAGAAAGACTAAAGCACTGAGCGCCTCCACCTTGCCTCACTCGCTGCATTGCAAGGCCTTTGCTAAGGAGAAAGTTGACATGCCTGCCGAGTGTTGGAAGGGGCCTTCTGTTCAGGTTGCATCGGAATCGGCCCCGGACTTGTGCAGGACTATGAGTGAGAGCGCCGTTACGTTGAAATCTGAGCCTCAGCAGCAGCCCCTGACATTGCCTGATCATAAAGCGAGTGGTCTGTTGGTGAGGAAGAAGTCAGCACCAGAGGTTACAGCCCTGCGTAGTTCGCAGCAAACGCCTGCAGTGACGGAGAAGCCCAGCGCGCTGAGGCTTGCTGAGAAGTCTGCTGCTGCTTCAACTTGGGAAGTTCCTTCAGCTGTTGGGACGAGCCTCTCCAAGGACAAACATTCAGCACCTGCTCTCCATGGAGTTCCTACCTCGCCGGCCTCCATCAAGTCTCCAAAGTTCAGGAGGAACAACTACACCTGGGTGGCGAATCCGAGCAAATCCCCCCGTACTGTGAAAAAATGGGCTGCTCCCAGAGCCTCTGAAAATGCACGCAAGTTTGCTGTGGGTGCAGAGAGAGGTCCCAAGTTACTCCCGAAGGGGGAATTGGGAGCAAAGCCAAAGAAATCCAACCCGCAGTCCAAGCTGGGGATTTCTTCCAGCCTGTACAAGTGGAAGGCCTCCAGTCTCCCGCTGTCTCCGTCTCCATCCACCTCTGCGTTCACGTGGCGGCGTAAGGAATGTGTTGGGCTTGGCGTTTCTCCTTCTGTGGGAGCTGGCGCTTCCCTTCAGACTGTGAGACGTGGGCCTCTTGGTCACGGCAGCCCCAGATCACCCTCTGGGAGTAGTGGGGTTTTTAGTTACAAACTGAAGAGCCGGACCAAAATCATCAAGAGGAAGGGAAACGCCTGGTAAGTTATTGGTTGCGTTGGGAGAAATTCCCAAGACTTTCACCTGGAGTAGGCATGTCCAACAACAGGTGGATCGTGATCTACCGGTGGATCGAAGGATATCTATGGTAGATCACAGTCGATTGTGTGATGCTTAGCGATCTCCCCCACCCCACCAAAAAAGCTCAACAGCTTTACCTGTCAGTAACAATGGGTAGATCACAGCCAGTATTTTTATAATGTGAGTAGATTGCAGTCTCTTGGGAGTTGAACGTGCCTGCTCTATAGTAAGGCTTACCATTCCAATGCAGCTGCTGGGGTACATGAAAACATGTGTTTTTGCATTGCAAAGTGTGGAATGAGCTCTGTCAGGGAGCACGCCAGGCACTCCTGTCTTCCACTGCCTCCTGCAGTTTGGTCAAACTCATGCTGGTAGCTTCACGAACACTGTCCAACCATCTCGTCCTACGTTGTCCCCTTCTCCTTGTGCCCTCCATCTTTCCCAACATCAGGGTCTTTTCCAGGGAGTCTTCTCTTCTCCTGAGGTGGCCAAAGTCTTGGCACCTCAGCTTCAGGATCTGTCCTTCCAGTGAGCACTCAGGGCTGATTTCTTTCAGAATGGATAGGTTTGATCTTCTTGCAGTCCATGGGACTCTCAAGAGTCTCCTCCAGCACCAGAATTCAAAAGCATCGATTCTATACTACTATACTATACTATACTATACTATACTATACTATACTATACTATACTATACTATACTATACACTATACTACTGAGCAGTATGAATATGCAGAACATATAACTTTCATTGGATTTGCTTTTTGTAAGATGGACTTGGAAGGTGGAGCTATCGGTGGATGAAGCTCCATTCATCTGTGAGTGTATTTGAGTCACCTTTCTCTATGAGGCTGCTGGGTTGAATCATTCCTGCAGCTGCCTGGAGCCCTGATCCCATAAAAGGGGTTTGGGCTGAGAGCTCCCTCTCCCCATGTGAGACTGCCCTATGAATCTGCTCATGGTTGGAGTGTGATGTGCTTGAGGACTACACCATGGTGACTGCTTCTGTTGTCCTTCCAGCTCCCCGACTGATAAGAGGAGCCCGTCCTTCCCTACTGTGCTTCTGAGAAGCCGCTATTGTCTCAGGAAAAGGAACTCCCCTCGGGGAAGGGGATCGCCCACTGCCCGGAAAGCTGGATCCAAAGGTCTGGTGCAGATTGGCAAGCACAGGCTGCGCCGGCTGCCGGCATCCCGGACCCACCTTTTGGCCAAAGAAGGTAAGAACAAGCTTCTGTTTCTTGGTTTACTGTTGTGCTTTTTAATACACCAGCGCCTTGTCCTGGGAACTTCTGTTGGTCTGGTTCAGAGAAGCATGGTGTTGGTTGAGATTCTCTGTCTTGCTTTGGCCAACTCTGCTGGAAGATTTGGAGACCTGGCTGCAAGACTCCTTTCCCTAACAAAGATTTAAAAACTGGATTGTGGTTGCACATATTGGTCACGTGTGTTTACGTATATTATGTGTGGTGTAGTGGTTAAGAGCGGTAGACATGTAATCTGGTGAACCGGGTTCGCGTCTCTGCTCCTCCACATGCAGCTGCTGGGTGACCTTGGGCCATAGCTGTCAACGTTTCCCATTTTTTAAGGGAAATTCCCTTATTCCAAATAGGATTCCTCGCAAGAAAAGGGAAAAGTTGACAGCTATGCCTTGGGCTAGTCACACTTCTCTGAAGTCTCTCAGCCCCACTCACCTCACAGAGTGTTTGTTGTGGAGGAGGAAGGGAAAGGAGAATGTTAGCCGCTTTGAGACTCCTTCGGGTAGTGATAAAGCGGGATATCAAATCCAAACTACTCCTCCTCCTCCTCCTCTTCTTCTTCTTCACGTGGCTTGGCCCTTGGCCATGGCCTCTGTGTGAGTTTTTTTCCTGGAAAGCCGACAGCGTAAGCCACCCACTTGCTTTTCCAGCCCAACTGAACCGTAACTTGCTCCATTTCTTTGAGCATTCTGTGCCTTTGGCACGACCTTTGAGCCGACTGCCCCCAAAATGGCAGCTAAAGATTTCGTTTTAGCGACTGTGGTCCTGGTTTAAAGAGCCATTTGGCTCCAACTTACATATCTCAGTTTCTAATACCGGCTGGAGATTGGGGTGCCTTGGGAGGGAATGGGGCTAGATTGCATTTTACTTATTTGTGAACTTCCTAGATGGTGTGGGCAGGATAATGTAATGAAAAAACAGCCTCGTGCTCCCTGGTAGTGCTTTGGGTTAGGAAGTCCCTCTGGGCCCAGTCAGCACCTCGAGTGCCAGGTTGATGTGAAGTAATCATGTATGCTTATTTATAAAAAGTCTGGTGAAGGTGGGGCATTATTGTTTTTTAGATTAAAAAACGCCAAAGCGTTGCACACAAATGCCAGAGCGCCTTGTTTGCATGTTAAAGGGTTCTAGAAATTGTTCAGGTGTCTCCAGGATGCTCAGTTCTTCGTATGGAATTAATCTAAGTAAATGTTGTAAAGCCAAGCCTAACATCCCTGAGCAATTCGAGGTAGTTATGCACTCTTTAATGTGTTAAGAAAATTTTAAAAAGCTAGTAGTTGAAAAGCTAGCTTTTAGGAAGAATCGACTGCATTTTGTAGCGCATCACACTTTGTCGTTCATTTTCTCGCTGCTGTCACTCCACCTGTATACATGTTGATTTATCAGCAATTAAGTACACTAAAGAGGCAGACTCTTAACCAGGGAGTATTTTGGGAAGTGTCATCCTGGAATTTCTTGGCAGCTGGGTGGTTTTTGTAGCTGTTTCCTGAGGGTTGGCCAAGTACGGAACACTTGTAATCTTCTGGCAGTTTCACAGTTCTGAAAAGAGGTTGCTGCACCGGTAACTATTATGTGTGACTTCTTTTCAAGAATAAACTTCCCACATTCTTTTCCTCCATACTTTTGAGTCTTTGACATGTGGACATGTGTGACTTCTGACTTTTTGGGCAGCAGTTCTAAACACCTGTGAGTCAGTCAAATTGAACTCAGCAGGACTTACTTCTGAGCAGGCTCATATAGGATCCGGCTGTTACAAAGAATGTTGGAATCGGTCCTGAATGCTCCCTAACTCGATGAGCTGCTGGCTTCATTCAGACCAGTGGCTCCCAACTTTCTGGGTATGGCAATCCACAAGTCCAAATCTACATGAATTTCACATGAATTTCAGACCTTAGTTCAGGGGTCAGCAAACTTTTTCAGCAGAAGCCCAGTCCACTGTCCTTCAGACCTTGTGGTGGGCCGGACTATATTTTTTTGGGGGGAAATGAACGAATTCCTATGCCCCACAAATAACCCAGAGATGCATTTTAAATACAGTGGTGCCTCGCAAGACGAAAATAATTCGTTCCGTGAGTCTTTTTGTCTTGCGATGTTTTTCGTCTTGCGAAGCACGGTCCGTCGCAACTGCGCCTCTTCAAGCGGCTTTAAGAAAAAAGCGCAAGACGTTTTCGTCTTGCGAAGCAAGCCCATAGGGAAATTCGTCTAGCAAAGCAACGCAAAACCGAAAAACCCTTTCGTCTTGCGAGTTTTTTGTCTTGCGAGGCATTCGTCTTCTGGGGCACCACTGTAAAAGCACACATTCTACTCATGTAAAAACATGCTGATTCCCGGACCGTCCACAGGCCAGATTTAGAAGGTGATTGGGCTGGATCCGGCCCCCGGGCCTTAGTTTGCCTACCCATGCCTTAGTTTAGGGGTCAGTAACCTTTTACAGCCGTGGGCCAGTCCACCGTCCCTCAGACCATGTGGGTCTGGACTATATTTTTTTTGGGGGGGGAATGAATGAATTCCTATGCCACACAAATAACCCAGAGATGCATTTTAAATAAAAGGACACATTCTACTCATGTAAAAACAGGCTGATTCCCAGACCGTCTGTGGGCTGGATTGGATCTGGCCCCCGGGCCTTAGGTTGCCTACTCCTGCCTTAGTTCTTCTCTGCTGCCAACAAGCAGTTCCCAAGGATTGAAATGTAAGGTTAAAATATGCCAACGAAACAAAAATCTGCAAGAGGTATTAATCACAACCATTAGGAATTGCAAGAAATAATTATTTTGGGGTTTGCTTATAATCCATGACCCACCTGCACAGGCTTCACGACCCACAGGGTGGGAAGCACTCATTCCGATGTTTTTGTATATTGGGTTATTAAACCAATATATGATTGGGAATTTTGCCTGTGCATGCAACCCTGTCACTACTCTGTTTGCAAAAAGAGTAACTCAAATCAGAAAGTGAAAGATATACACTTGGGACTCTTCTTGGGACACAAGCTTAACGTGAGCCAGCAGTGTGATGCAGCAGCAAAAAAAGCGAATGCTGTTCTAGGCTGCATCAACATAAGTCTAGTGTCCAGGTCAAGGGAAGTCATAGTACCACTCTAGTCTGCCTTGGTCAGACCATACCTGGAATACTGTGTCCAGTTCTGGGCACCACAATCTAAGAAGGATGTTGACAAGCTGGAAGGTGTGCAGAGGAGGGCAACCAAGGTGATCAAGGGTCTAGAAGCCAAGCCTGATGAGGAACGGTTGAAGGAACTGGGTATGTTTAGCTCAGAAGAGAGGAGATATGATAGATACTTAAATATTTAAAGGGCTGTTCCATGGAAGATGGAGCAAGTTTGCTTTCTCCTGCTCCGGAGGGTAGGACTCGAACCAATGTCTTCAAGCTCCAAGAAAGGAGGTTGTGGATTCTCTTTCCTTGGAGGTTTTAAGCAGAGCTTGGATGGCCATCTGTCATGGAAGCTTTAGCTGAGATTCCTGCATTGCAGGGGATTGGACTAGATGACCCTTGGGGTCCCTTCCAACTCTACCATTCTATGATTCTCTAGGATCCTCCTTTGAGGAAGGCTCAGAGGATAAGTCTTTTCAGTTGTGTCACCCCGTTTGCACAAAACTCTACCCACTGAACTCCTTCTGGGTCCTTCATTGACATATTTTCAGCATCTGGTAAAAACTGACCTTTCCCCTCATTACTATGTTGTTTTATGTTAGTTGGGCCTGTGAAGATTTTTGATGCTTGTATGGTTAGTGGTGTTGGTTTGTGGATTTTTAATGAATTGCATGTGTTTTCTGTAAAAGTATTTACTGCATTTTTCTGTGTATAAGACTAGGTTTCCCCTCTAAAAAACAATGTCCAAAATTAGGGGGCATCTTATACACGGATAGTGTCTTCCCCCATTTTCTTAAATCTGAGTTCCCCAAAATAGGGGGCATCTTATATATGGGGGCGTCTTACAGACGGAAAAATACGGTATATTAGAATGTATCTTTGCTTATGCTTATAAATATTTTGCAAGTTGCTTGGGGACGTTTTTGTCTAGCAAGTCACTTAATCTCAGATTATTATCGCGCCGTAGTTTTCTTTTTTATGGTCCCAAACAGGAAGCCTTGGTTGCCAGCAGTGGAACAAATCAGGATATCAAACCAACTTTAAGCTGTAGTTTAATATCACGACTTCTTCCCTAACTGGTCGTTCACAATTTTGTTTTGTTTTTTGCTTTGGACGAAACAGGAACAAACCAAAAAGTTGTGTGACCTCTGTGTATGTGCAAGTTGTTTGCCAGACCTTTGTGTTGATAAGTTCAGTGTGTTGAAGGGGAGCATTTGGATTTATGGTGGCTTCAAGAGTGTGCAAAACCGAAACCTGTGTGTGTTGCTTCCCGTTGGGCAAAATGGGTGATCAGTGGAGCTCCATTTCACATGTCGCACTGTCTTCATGGACGCGGATGCAAGCCAACTTCTGGTCCAGGCCATCCCAAACCTCTGGTGTAACGCGGTGTGAACCAATCCACTGAGCCTTCATCTGGGCTTGTCTAGATACTTGGGTGTGACTTTTGGGGCAGTGGGAGGCTGGCATAATCTGGCTTCTGTGAATCGCCTTCTGTCTTTTCGGGCGGTTGGCCAAGTGGTGGGTGTCCAATAGCAGGATAGACTATCAACAGCAATATATTTTGCTATTTTAGAGTGGGCAGAAGCCCACCTCCCCACCCCTGCTTGGAGTTGCAGAACGGTTTGTCGAGGTGGATTCTTAACAGATTATTATCCTTCAGTGCTGTGGTCAGGCTGATGATAACTGTTCAGGTCTCCGGCGAATTGGAGATCTTGCTCTTCATGCTTGCAAATTGCAAATGGGGCGTGTGCTCTAAGGAGGTCTGAAATTGCCTGGAAACCTATGCTCAAGATACAACATCCTTATAAGACACTTTTATGCCTCTCCCGGTATGCCCTACGGAGAACCTTAAGGTCCATAAATAGCAACACCCTAGAGGTACTGGGCCCTAAGGAAGTCAGATTAGCCAGAGCCAGGGCCTTTTCAACACTGGCTCCGGCCTGGTGGAAAGCTCTGTCTCATGAGACCAGGGCCCTGCGGGATCTGATTTCTTTCCGCAGGGCCTGTAAGACAGAGTTGTTCTGCCTGGCCTTTGGCTTGGAATCAATTTGATTCCCTCCCCCTCTTTCTCCTTCTGTGTTGGAACTCCTCTTTGGGGACTTCCCTGGCTTTTTTCTGGCCCATGTAGGACCAGTCTGGATAGTTGGCCTTGGTGAAGACTTGACATTTTCATCCCCCCCCCCAAATTTTCGATTGAGTTTCCACTGAAATGAGGCTGCATTTTAATGTTGTATTTTAATCTTGTTTTTTAAGCTGTATTTCAATCAATTGTTTTTATATTTGGTGTTAGCCGCCCAGAGCCTGGTCTTGGCTGGGGAGGGCGGGGTATAAATAAAATTCATTATTATTATTATTATTATTATTATTATTATTATTATTATACGTTACTCTTGTTTGTATGCACGAGAGTCACATCTGGAGTGGCACACTAACCTCGAGGCCGACCATTTATTGGGGCAGCTTGCCCGGCTGATGTAGGGCCTCATCCTGCCTGGTGCTTGGTGCTGGAGGGGAGGGGGCGCTGCCACTGGCAGCCGAGGGTCTGGGCCCCTGGGGGAGTCTTGTTCCTTAATGAAACAAGTGGGCAGTGGCGTAGAGGGGGGGTCATGTTCGAGCGGCCGGGCGTTGTGAACCTTTCCTCACCCCAGTAAAATCAATGCTGTGACATTCCCCCTGCTTCTCTGATCGCTCGCGTCGACTCTGCTGACATCTGCTGGAGCTTTGGGTGTTCGGTACAAGACCCGGGAGTGATTCTTTTGAGGGTTTATAAAGCAAACACTTTGGCGCGGTGCCGCCGCCTGTGTCTCCTAGCTTTCCCTCTCTCTAGCGTCGCCTGCTAGCAAAGCCCCTCTTGCTTGTGCATGCAGGCAGCTGCTTGCGGTGTTTTCCAGAGGGTGCCCGTGGGGGTGTGACCCCCCTGTGTGATTGGTGCCCGTCCAGACTCTTTGACTGACAGCCACAGAGTCCCGGGACAGGACCGTCCTCATTCCGGCAAGGGCTCACGTGACGCCTCCTCCCCTCTGACCTGTAGAGGGCAGTCTTGCCCCTTGCATTCTCCCTCGTCCACCTTTTTCTGGTAATTGATTGCCTAATTTCCTCTTTATGTGAAAGAAAGCAGATATCAAGTAATTTGCAGCAATAACCTGCTAATGCTGGGCCAGTATCAAAACTCCCATGTTCATTTCAAGTGGCAGATAAAACACTAATATATAATTATCCTTGCAAATTGGATTGTTTTAAATAACCAAAAGACTATGGCCAGGAGAAAACTATCCCATTTCCCTTGAGTTAGTATTGCGGCATAATTGCTGCGTTCAATCAATTTCCTTGGCATTAGAAATTCCATCACAATCAACATTAAGCTATATTCATTGTGATGGCTAAGAGCCGGGCCATTTCTCCTCTTTTCCTTAACTGGCAAAATTAATCAGGGAAAAGATTTTAAACATTTACCCGTGCGAAAGAGGTCAGCTCTGCCACTATATTGCTCAGCAGATAAGGGGGCTAATAAAAAGAAAATTGAATTACTAATGATCGCCAGGAACCGAGTATATAAAACCTGGCAATCGCCCGCTTCAGGAGAAAAGGAGAATCAATTTTCTTCGGACAAGGTGTGCTCATTTTTTATTTTGGCGCATATTATCAGCGATTTAATTTGAAAGCGCATAAACAGGAGGAAACAGTTAGGAAATAATGAGCCCGAAGGTGTAAAGTGCTACAGGATATATGCTGTACACAATTTATTTGGCACAACAGATAATCACTTTAATTGAATTCAAAACTGCATTGTTCAGCAGTGTGGCCTGCCTCTCTTTGCCCGTGGGGAATTGCAGAATATTACAAAGGTGCCAGAAGAGCCGTGTGTTTTTCTGTGTGTCCCTCCTTTGTAATGTCCCCCGCAAGGCACAACTGACGTGCCTTCGTTCATGCGTGGAAGGATGCAGGCTGTTGATAGTGTAATATTTAAAAGGCAATAGAAGTCTCCTTGGCTTCCAGAGCGCTTGGTGCCAGGGAACTGCAAAATACCCAGCTTCTGCCTTGATGGATAACTTTTGCACATGGAAGGATCCGTGTGGAGCAGGGAGTTGGCTTTCCCTCCCAGCTCTCCATGCTCCTAACGTCCTGCGCATCTCGAGTAGCTCTGTGTGAGGACTGCAGGTCATCTTTCCCGCTTCCTAACTCAGTCACATTGCTAAATCCAATATCCAGATATTGTGTCAGAGGTTTGAGGAGCCCAGGCTATTTTCCAACTTGCCACTGGGCCGTCTGATTGGGAACTCGTATGACAGGGCGGTCGCGATTTTGGTAACTGGTTCTGTGAGCTTTCCCTCTCCCAGTCAAACTCAGATGCCTACGATTTGGTGCGCTAGAATCCCAAACAAACAATGCTCCCGATTTCAGCTGAACCAGCGGTATTTTAAACGTTTTTCTGTTCCTCCCCTTAGACTGCACAGACAGACTAGGTGGTTGTGTGTCTCTCCTTCTGCTAAGTGTACACATTCACTTAAAAATACAGTGATACAACATGTATGCAGTTTTTTTTCTGCCTTGCACTAAAGCCTCATGATGTCCCAGTTGAGAGCTGCAGGTTCAGGGAGACTGTGTGAAGGCAACAGAACTGAAAGTGCCAAATGGCATTTGGGTGGGTGGGCATGTGAAGCCCATAATTTGGGATTCGTGTAAGCCTTTATTGGAGCAGATTATTAGATGCTTAAGAGTTCCAAAAAAACGGATAAGCACAGAATGCTCGTGTTTGGGGAATCAGACAGATCCACGATTCCTTTGCTGCGGGAACATGTCCTTTGGAAAGGGGAAATATGAAGGTGCAACCCAGCAGGAACATACAAGATACAGAGAGTGGAAGTTTGCCGGAGCACAGCTGCAAGTTGCATGTCGTGCCTTCGATTCCGTGGGGCTGGCGGAGGAGACGACGGATTGTGCTCCGCCTGTGTCACGCTATTGTTAATTTCACAAGTATCTCCCCCCTCCCACCCCTTTCAAGATCTGCAGTAAATGAGGATTGCTTAGGTTAATTACAGTTTCATGCTCAAGTTTCTAATGACGGAAGATGAGGGAGTGAAAACGCTGAGATTGCCGAGATAATATCTTGAAACAACGAGAATCCCGAGCTTGCTGTTGAGAGTGCGTCTGTGCAAAACGAAGATGTTATTTTCCTGTGCGTGGCTGGCTAATCGGTCTCAAACAGAAATGGGAAAGCAAGTCTCAATTCCATACTGAGTATATTAAAAGATGTTCACGGTGGGGGTTTACTTGGCCTCATTTTCAGAATTTCACTTCTGACCTCCGGTTGTCTTGACCTGATTCTGCAAAGGTTTTTCACCTGCAAACTTTCATGGCTAGCCTTCGTGGAGCAAGGAAGTGTTGCTCTTTTTTTTTGGTAGGATTCCCATTGCCTTGAAGCAGACAGAGAGAATATGCCTGCGAAAAAATTTGCTGGATCAAAAGTCTCAGGGTGTCAGTTCAGTGCACATAATAACAATTATTATAAATAATGGTAATAATAATTTATTTATTACCTGCCCTTCACCCTAAGGTCCCAGGGGAGGCTACAGCATTGAAAACAATTTAAAATAACCAAATGTGGATGTTGCTTGAGTTAGCAGGGCATTATTTTCGGTGGGATGCTCCTCTCACATCCTGGTTCAATTAGTCATAGGTAAATATGATTTTTTTGTGCATGGCTAAAGCTAGATCAGCTCCCCCCCTTTTGGCAGCTGCCAAAAATTGCAGTTGCTGTACATAAAGCTTTCTAGTGCTGTGCAAACATAACTGGAATCTATTTTTTAATATAAAAAACAGCAACAAGACACAAATACTCATTTAAAGAATATATATTAGGCATTTGTATGGCAGCCTAGAATCGAGTTCCCAAGGAGCTTGGCAGCGAGAAGAAAAGCAAATTAAAATACATACAGTAACATCCTGGTGTGTGAGAGAGGCTGAGGCATTTAAATATGGCTGTGTGGTTAGACTTACTTATTTTGGTTTGTTTTTAAAACCTTTATTTTTCTCTGTGCTTGTTGACCTTGTTCTCCAGGTAGAATCGTAGAACTGTTGAGTTGGAAGGAACCATGCAGGGATCTTTGGCCCAATGTGGGGTACGAACCTGCAACCCGGAGATTAAGTGAGCTCTCCCAGGCCTGAAACTCAGGGGAGCTGCTGCCAGCCAGTCTAGACAGTACTGGGCCAGTGGTCCTACTCAGTGTAAGGCAGCGTCTATGCTTATTATCCACCTTTCCGTCCGTTACGGGAAAGTCTGTTGCAACACTTGGCTTACTCTCGCACATGTCTCTATTCTTAGCGGCCTGTTTTTAGTCCTGCCTGCCTGGATACCTTCTGGCTGCCCCGCGGAGTTTGCAAACCCACCGCCATGCTGCCCTCGGAAAAGTGGAACTCTCGAAATGGCTACTAGCCGTGGCTCTCAGAAACAGGTTGCCTTTGCCTAGAGATCATTACGCTCTTCCCGGTGGAGCGATGGTGTAAGGGAGCTGCTTGGACCCCCTTGCTTTTCAAAGCTGCAAAAGTTCACATACTTGGCCACGATCCCTAGCCGCTGCCTCTTACGTCAGCCTGCTGGGGTGACAGTGTTGGGTTTCCTTGGCACTTTACGGGGGACTGTTCCAGCGTGCTTGAGAGCCTCTCTCGGAAGGATGTTTTCGGAAAACTCTGCTAAGGGATCCTTTCGCCTCCTCCCTTCCCCGGGTTCTGGGCAATTCCCAAATACCGGGTGTGTTTTGCCTTTTATTTTAAGCATCTAAATTAATTTGGTTTTAAATCATGTTTTCCTCTTCTTTGTTTCTGTTGCTCTTCCATAAATCTCTCGGATGGCGTCTGTCCTCCTAGCAGTGCAGCAACAAAACTGCTAGCACGCTTGCAAAGCTAAGCAGGGCACAGGATGGTCTCAAATTCGTGGGCCACGATTCCTGCATTGAAGCGAGTTGGGCTAGATGGCTCTTGGGCCCCCTTCCAGTTCTGTGATTCTGTTTCCTACACCCTGGGCGGCTTTCTGCCCCGGGCGCCCCTTGTCACTGCAGTCTGCATACAGTGGTGCCTCGCAAGACGAAAAGAATCCATTCTGTGATTCTCTTCGTCTAGCGGTTTTTCGTCTTGCAAAGCAAGCCCATTGACGGATTAGCGGATTAGCGCTTTTAGCGGCTTTTAGCGGCTTTTAGCGGCTTTTAGCGGCTTTTAGCGGCTTTTAGCGTCTTATCAGCTAGATCAGCTGATAAGTGGTTTAGCGGCTTGGAAAAAGGGGGGGGGAGGAAAAACCCCCGCAGGAACTCGCAAGACATTTTCATCTTGTGAAGCAAGCCCATAGGAAATTCGTTTTGCGAAGCACCTCCAAAACGGAAAACTCTTTCGTCTAGCAAGTTTTCCGTCTTGCGAGGCATTCGTCTTGCGGGGCACCACTGTATTTGTGTTTTCACGGCAATGCCATCGTCCTGCCTATTCTCTCCCTCGGGACTACCTTCAAAAACGCCTTTTCCAGCATCTCTGAACAGTCAAGTGTCTTTTGAAGAACTTGGAGTGGCTTCAGTTTGGGATGGGTGGGTGCAGATGCCAGTCCCCACCTTCTCACTGTGGAGTAGCCAGTCTCTTCTTCCTGTTTCATTATTTCGTAGCTTCCATCGTGTCAACAGCTTTCCATGGCATTGTGACTAAATTGAGCAGAGAGCTCCTCCTTTTGAACCCCAACTTTGCTTACATGCAAGGTTCCCCTATGGTTTGCAGCATTGTACATTTCTGCTGCCTTTCAGCTTTGAGAAAGACCCCTAAGGTGGTTTGCAATAAAATAAAATTGAATGCTGTCCAACTCTGCAATTCTGTGCTTCTATGGCTGTAGAATTAAAGCAAATAACCAAAATGGCTAAAATTACAACAATTAAAAGCCTAAAGGATTAAAAATATTGTTGAGGCCTGCCTAAAATTCATCCGAGATGGGGCCTGCCTGACCTCCCGTGGGAAGGAGTTTCAGAACCAGTGACTGGGCTGCTCCACATTCCCACCCACTTAAAGTAGAAGTGGTCTCTGGCGTGAGAGCCAGCATTCTGGGTCCTGGTGTTTTTACAGAGACGCTCAAAAGATAAGTTGCAAGCTCCTATCCAAAAGCATAGAAGCATCAAGGGCTGTGACTGTTGCTTCCTGCAACAGTAATAATTATTACTTTTGATAATAGTAAAAAAAGAAAAGTAAGTTAACTGTTGCGATGCAAAAGTCCAAAGCGGTATATGACTATTTCGTGCTGGCTTCTCACTCTGTTGTCTCCTGTTTCTCTCAGCAACTCTGCACAATTTTCTGCCACCCCCTCTACATTAACCCTTTCCCTCCTGTTCCTCTTTATGCCAACTGGATTCTGGGGGGAAATATTCTGCAGGATCCTCAGACGTTGTGTGGGATCGAAACACATACGTCCGGGGTTTATTCCAGTTGCAGAACTTAAGATAATTGCATGTTTTGGGTCTGGTTTTTGGTGTGGCCGATTCAAGACTCCTTCCGCAGGGATGTGACTTGGATCAGGGAACAGAATTCAGCAAGAGAAAAGTTTTGTGCAAGTTTGTCTCTTGATGTCTGAATTGCAGTTTGGTGATACAGTGGTACCTCGAGTTACAGATGCTTCAGGTTACAGACGCTTCAGGTTACAGACTCCACTAACCCAGAAATAGTACCTTGGGTTAAGAACTTTGCTTCAGGATGAGAACAGAAATTGTGCAGTGGCAGCGGGAGGCCCCATTAGCTAAAGTAGTACCTCAGGTTAAGAACAGTTTCAGGTTAAGAACAGACCTCCGGAACGACTTAAGTTCTTAACCCGAGGTACCACTGTAGTTATTTGCATGTTCAGACCCAGAGACCATGCCCACTAAATAAACACACATTTGACTCAAATTTTAGTTTTGGTTTTTGGCAGAATTTAGGCCACAACTTTATTGATTACAGAAAAGTGAGTGGTTGCATAGGCTCTGGTTCAACTAGCTCCCTGCACCCTTGCGGGTAGCGCTGACCCAGGGCACCAGCATAGGTTAGCCAAGGGTGAACACCTGAGGTAGGTGAAAAGCCCGGGAACAGACTCTGTTCCCTCCCCAGATGCTCCCCTGGACTCAGGCACGGGCACAACCCCCTCTCAGGGGTTGCCCAAACCAAGCTGAGTCCCTGGATTCCTTTAACGGAATACCCTTCACATAGGGATGGCGAGACCGTTCTCCCATCCCTATCACCTGAACCAGTGCCCATCCGCAACCTTACAAAACCTGAGTTTTCCTGATCAAAGCAGCTAACCTAGCATGGGTCTCTTCCCCGGTCTGGCTGCGAACATAATTTTCCCTTGGCTGGATTTCACCATTGATTGGTGATCTTAATTTAGTGACAGGCTCTAAAATGGCTCCCATGTAATGCAGCTGTTTAGGAAGATATTAGGGTGGAAGCAATACCCCCATGTTTTATGTGAAACGAGCTGTGTTATCAGCAAGAGAAATCAAGCATGTGAGACATGGTTGGGCTGGTGAGCTATTGGGGGCATCACTGAGAGCAGAGGATTTACACTTCCCTCCAAACATTAACGGGGGTGTTTTACCATTTATCCCCCCCTCTTCCTCCTGGTGTGTAAGGGCGGCGGCGGCTGTGATCCATCATTCCCTCCCTGGTGTTGTACTGTCTCTTGCATTTTACTACCCCAAACACCGTAAAAGGGCATTAGAGCAGTTAAATCCCAGAGTCCTGCTTTCCTAAGGAAAAAAGAAAACGCTGAATTAGGCAGTGGAAAAAAAAAGGCAACGACAGCGATACTTTAATCTTGCATAAATTATCAGAAGAGTCAGAGGCTAGCCATTTTATGTATTGTTAGAGCTGCGCTAATTAATTATTCCCGAATAATCAATGGTTTTTGACTTTTTAAAAACGTGGTAATGGGCCATAGTATATTTATTTCCAAAATGGCAGAAGTACACACATAGATTTGGTTGTGTGGGTTTTTTTTTGACGTGACTATGTTTTAATCTTGCCCCGCATGACTGGGGGGTTCATGTGTCAACGCTGTAAAAGTGGCGAGCAGAGAGAGCAGAACAGTCCACAAATTAGCCCAAAGTTATTCTGAATTCATCCAGTGCTGCGGATTGGATGGAGGGAATGTGCAACATTGGCTGGAGATGCAAGCATTCCTGGCGGCTCGGCTTAGTCTAGGGCAGTTCACCTTTGAAAGGTGCGAACTCAGGGGTGCAGCATACGTCCAGCTGCCTCCCGTTTGAGGTTGAACTGAATGAGCTTCACATTCTTTCTGCAGCTTCCGGTTCATAGACAACTGTTTCACTTAATAAATTTGCAATAGCTGCACCCCCTGGTCTTTGCAACTTGTACTCCCGATCACACAAACTGTGTATTTGCTCTCTGAGTCATAGCTGTCAACTTTCCCCCTTTTTAAAGGGGAAATTCCCTTATTCCGAATAAGATTCCTCCCAAGAAAAGGGAAAAGTTGACAGCTATGCTCTGAATGCATGTCTGCTGAAAGAAGGGAGACAGCAGGGCTCCAACAGAGACAACCTCCCTCCCACCCCACATTTTGCAGCCATGACTTCAGAGGGGGCAGTGATGGCCACCAATTTAGATGGCTTTGAAAGAGAATTGGACCATGTCATGGAGGAAGAGAGGGCTATGGATGGCTACTAGCCATTGAGGTCTATACTCTGCCACCACGGTTGGAGACAGGAATGCTTCTGAATCCCAGTTGCTGGAAACCACAGCAAGAGGGGAGAGGGCTCTTGTGTTTTGCGTCCTGCTTGCTGGTTTCTCATTGGGGCATCGGGTTGGCCAGTGTGAGAACGGGAGGCTGGACTAGACGAGCCTTTCATCGGATCCAGAGAACATTTCATAGATCATTAGATCCTGGTGTGCCTCTCCTCTCTTCTGCACTACTGGGTGATACCCAGCTTTAGTCATACTTGTTGTAAACCTATTGCAATACATTCTGGTCCTGTTGAGTATGCTGCATACACACACACACACACACACACACACACACACACACATGTGTCTGTGTGTAATGCCCACAAGATGCACCTGAGGATTCTCCCTTGACTTTGATACTTGGCTAAAGGTATCCACGCACCCTTTCCTGGAGAGCCATTGTGGTGTAGTGGTTAAGAGCGGTAGACTCGTGATCTGGGGAACCGGGTTCGAGTCTCTGCTCCTCCACCTGCAGCTGCTCGGTGACCTTGGGCCAGTCACACTTCTCTGAAGTCTCTCAGCCCCACTCACCTCACAGAGTGTTTGTTGTGGGGGAGGAAGGGAAAGGAGAATGTGAGCCGCTTTGAGACTCCTTCGGGTAGTGATAAAGCGGGATATCAAATCCAAACTCTTCTTCTTTTTCTTCTTCTGAATTGAACAGGGGCAGTGTTATATATGAGCCAGGCGCCAAATGGCTCCTTAAACCAGGGTTACAGTCGCCAAAACGGAATGCCTGGTTGCCATTTTTAGGTCAGACACCTCGAAATTTGTAATTTTCAATATGACTTTTTGGATGCTGAAATTTGTTCTGATTGTGCAGATAAAATATCACGGATGGATTTCTACAGGATGCGTTGCTAGTGTGTGAAAACAGTCAAGATTCAAGGATCCCCAGGCATGCGCCTCCAGACAGTGGGGACGTCAGCCTCCATTCTGGTGCCCGGGAATCTTCACTTGGTTCACATGTGGCTGATAGCCACCTGCAAAATGCCCCTGGCGAATTTCAAACACTGGGCAAGCATGTGTTCTCCCCCTGGAAGCACCTAACGTGCAGCAGCTCTTGTGTCCTGGCAAAACAGTGTCCTTCCCCCCTCCCTCCCTGTGTCCTCCTGAGTAGGGCAGGGGTCGAGGGCCACATTCCCTTCTGGGCAACCTTCTAAGGGCCACATGCAATTGTGGGTAGAGCAACAAATCCCAGTTCTACCTGTGTACAGTAGGTCAGCTTCTACGCACACTTGGAGAAGCTGCTCTCTGTTCTTTGTCCAGGCAAGCGGAAGCCATTCTCAGAGTCCAAGGATATATTCCAGCCAGGCAGAAACATTTGTGAAGGCTGTGAAGCAGAGGCGCTGAGGTGTGCGTGCCCAGAGAGAGTCCTGGAGGTCTGCACTTGGACCCTGGGCCTGTTTGCCCATCCCTGGTGTGGTATGACCACGCTCTCCCGCCACCCAAGTGCCAATGTAGTTGTGGTGCGCAGAGGTTTCTGAGTGTGTGCTGCTGTTAAACGCCCAACCAGCCCAATCCAATCCCCTGCCTTGAGTGCAACAAAGAGCAAATTGCACCTGTGGCCTACGGCTGTATAAAACCCACCCAACAATAGAGCGGCACGTCCCATTGTCATGCAAATGCCTCCTGCACCACCAAAGATAGATATTTCTATTAACTTTGCTCATTGTGGAGAGTCAGTCGGATGCAAGAAAGACGCGGATGTTTCTCTCGCTGCCTGGAGCAGGCGTGCAATCTTTTCTCTCTATGTGTGCATTAAAAAACCCACCAAGAACCGTCCCATCTGGTTCGAGCCTGGCTGCATCTCTCCTCTCCCCCACCAACACCATTTTTGCACCAGACCTGCTTTGCACCGATTTGGTCCTCCGGTGTCCTTTTATTTCTTCTACCTCTCTGCCATTGTTTTTAAAAGAAAAGTGCTATTTTGTGTGTGCATTTGTATCGGGGCTCCTGTCATTCATCAGGAGCTGGAGAGGAATGAGGAAGCACCATGGAAGATAAGGGGACAGGTGGAATAGGTACCGTATTTTTTGCTCCATAAGACTCACTTTTTCCCTCCTAAAAAGTAAGGGGAAATGTGTGTGCGTCTTATGGAGCGAATGCAGGCTGCGCAGCTATTCCAGAAGCCAGAACAACAAGAGGGATAGCTGCTTTCACTGCGCAGCGATCCCTCTTGCTGTTCTGGCTTCTGAGATTCAGATATTTTTTTTCTTGTTTTCCTCCTCCAAAAACTAGGTGCGTCTTGTGGTCTGGTGCGTCTTATAGAGCGAAAAATATGGTGCCTGCTTCGCCGAGGAAGCGTTAGGGGGCTGTTTGTGGGTGCGTGGGAAGGCTGGCGTGCCTCTCCCCTTGGGGCTGTGTCTGCAGTGGCCACCCTTGGCTAGGGGGCAGAGCAGTTCCTCCTCTTCACTCCACTGTCTGGAGACGTTTTTGAGCGAAGGTGCGTTAGCCGGTGCCTGAATGCCGCAATGGCCACATAAACAAGAGAGATCTGGCTGTAAAAAGTAATGAAGAATATCAGCGTGAAATCAAGATGTTAAACTCCCACTCATGACAGGCAGTAAATTCCCAGGCCACTGCGTTCAGGCCTTTCTTTTGGAAGTGTGTGTGTGTGCGCGCGCGCGCATGTGGGCAGCTTGTTTTATGCTCTGTTTCATGGCAAGAGAGAGAGAGAGAGAGAGAGAGAGAGAGAGAAGTAACTGCCCTTGGTCTTTTCTGTTTCCACTGTGATCACTCCCAGGTCTGGCTGGGTTAACAGCAAGAAGCACAGAAATTGTGGGGCTTTGTCCTTGTGAATCTGTTTACCCTGCCAGTCCAGCGCTTCTTAAGCTGTGGTCCAGGGACCAGGATGAAAACAAAGGTACCTGTTGAGTTTCCTCTCCTTTCTCCTCTCTCTGTTTCATACCGCTACTTACTTGAAGGGAAAGCCTCCTTTAACATGTCCACATTGAGCCTGAAAAGCAGTGCGCTTCTTCGCCTGGGGCTCCACAAGCAGCTGTACCTCCTGTGGCTGATGGAAGTTGTAGTCTAAAAGTGTAGAAATTTGTGGGAGACGCCACAGCTGCTTTTGTGTGTCTGTGTGTGCAGCCTAATATGGCTCCAGCTGATTCCCCACAACCCAGTGAATCATGCTTTGTTGTTGTTTAGACGTTTAGTCGTGTCTGACTCTTCGTGACCCCCTGGACCAGAGCACTCCAGGCACTCCTGTCTTCCACTGCCTCCCGCAGTTTGGTCAAACTCATGCTGGTAGCTTCGAGAACACTGTTCCACCATCTCGTCCTCTGTCGTCCCCTTCTTCTTGTGCCCTCCATCTTTCCCAACATCAGGGTCTTTCCCAGGGAGTCTTCTCTTCTCAAGAGGTAGCCAAAGTACTGGAGCCTCAGCTTCAGGATCTGTCCTTCCAGGGAGCACTCAGGGCTGAATTCCCTAAGAATGGAGAGGTTTGATCTTCTTGCAGTCCATGGGATTCTCAAGAGTCTCCTCCAGCACCATAATTCAAAAGCATCCATTCTTTGGTGATCAGCCTTCTTTATGGTCTAGCTCTCACTTCCATACATCGCTACTGGGAAAACCAGAGCTTGAACTATATGGACCTTTGTCGGCAAGGTGATGTCTCTGCTTTATAAGATGCTGTCTAGGTTTGTCATTGCTTTTCTCCCAAGAAGCAGGAGTCTTTTAATTTCATGACTGCTGTCAATCCACTCCAGTATCCCTGCCAAGAAAACTCCATGAACAAAAGGCATATAAAAGTCCTTTCCTTTATAGCTGAGCATTTGGGGTAGCTTGTTCTGTGGTTGTCCTATATTTGGTTTCTCACGTTTGCCAGGCTGTTTGTGTTTCATGAATCTGTAGGTCACTTTTGGGCATCTTTTTTGTGGAAAGTGGCAAATGAATGCCACCAGTACTACTTCTGCAAAACAATGGCGTGCGAAAGATTTGCATGCATACCATGGAAGCTTGTGGCAGGGCTGAACCACATCAGATTTCTACCCTGGCTGGCCTGCGACTCATGCCACTTGTCATATGAATCCCTGCTTGACCTTGTTCTGTTTTACTCGATAACTTTGCCTCTATTTTTTTTAAAAAAAATTTTAAAAGCACCCAGCCTTTCCCAATCTGCATGGGGGGAGGGGAAACCCAATCAAAACCCCTGCAACCAGCACTTTTGGAAACTCAGCTGCCATGTCCTATTAGCCTCTTTCTCCGCGTGTCTCTTTGCATCTCCAGCTACTTGAGTAGCAAGCGAGTCGCGCTTCTGAGCCTCTCCCCGGCCTGTGACCCAAATGCAGCCAGAGACGATGGCTTAGCAAGGCTGCGAGGAGTAAACAAGACAAGGAGCTCGGCTATTTAGCGCAAGGCTTCTCTCGCTGCCCTTCACCGCATCGCACAACGTGTTGCTTGTTTTCTCAGGGTGCAAGTCCTCTGGAAGCGGCCTTGTGGGTTCTTGCTTCGAAGCCCGTGATGAGCAAGGTGATCAGGGCGGATGGGCGGGGGAACGGCAGCACAACTCCTCTTTCACAAAACTCTTTGACTGCCCAGTGAAAATGTGTTCAGTCTGTTGATGGGCAGTTAATTCATGGCTATGCTCACCTCTGTTAAATCTCCCGTTGCAACGAAAACAGGGTCATGTGGCACTTCAGAGAACAACTGGCTTGTCGTCTTCATCAGATTGTCAAAAGAGCATCACAGCAGTCCTGCGGGATCATGCCAAAGGCCCACCCAGTCCAGCAATTGTGCCAGAGGCTAGCCATTGTGTCCCAGTGCCAACCCAACAGCAGTGCTCTCCCTGCCTGTGATTCCTAGCATGGTATTTACAGGCATACCATCTCCAAGGGCTGTAGCTCAGAGGTAGAGCATCTGTTTCGCATGCAGAAGGTCCCAAGTTCAAGTCCCTGCATGCTCCAGGAGAGTCTCCTGACTGAAATGCTGGAGAGCTGCTGCCAGTCAGTGTAGGCAGCCCTGAGCAAGATGGACCAAATGCCTGGCTCAGTATAAAGCAACTTCCCATGTTCTAGTGTTCCAATACTGAACAGAGACATTGGATTCTTATCTCATTATACATGACTAAGCCATTTCTCACCTTCTCACCCATTGCCTTTTCCTGTAAGACCTATTACAGTCGTTAAGAGTCGTCAACAGGCTCATCTCAGCTATCTGCCAATCTCCCATTCCCACCACCCTTCTGAGTAATACCCCTCCCCACCTTCTCACTATATAGAAGGGTCTGGCAACTTCTGTTTCAGTGTATCTGAAGAGGTGTGCTTGCACACGAAAGCTCATACCAAGAACTAACTTAGTTGGTCTTTAAGGTGCTACTGGAAGGAATTTTTTTATTTTGTTCCAATACTGTTCGTTGCTAATAAATTCGGTTTATGCAGCTTAGAGGTCCTATTTCTGAGTCCCTCAAACTCAGGGCCTGACGTTTTGGGTGAGCTGTGTGCATGGTGAATGTGTGAAGTTAAGTGTTGAGCATTTTCGTACCAGGGTTTAGGGCATGGGTGTCATTAGTGGGGAAGTGGAACCTATAACCTGGACTACACCTGTTCTTATGAGCCACGGAAACTGCTTCGTTGATCAAGCACCTTGCCAAAGTGTTGACCACCTAGGACATGGGAAGGCAAACTAAGGCCCAGGGGCTTGGATCCCTTCTAAATCTGGTCCACGGACGGTCCGGGAATCAGGGTGTTTTTACATGTGTAGAATGTGTGCTTTTATTTAAAATGCATCTCTGGCTCCCAGTACATTTCCGGGCACAATTCAAAGTGTTGGTGCTGACCTTTAAAGCCCTAAACAGCCTTGGCCCAGTATACCTGAAGGAGCGTCTCCACCCGCATTGTTCAGCCCAGACACTGAGGTCCAGCTCCAAGGGCCTTCTTTTGGTTCCCTCACTGCGAGAAATGAGGGTACAGAAAACCAGGCAGAGGGCCTTCTCGGTGGTGGCACCCTCCCTGTGGAACGCCCTCCCATCATATGTCAAGGAGATAAACAACTATCTGGCTTTTAGAAGACATCTGAAGGCAGCCCTGTACAGGGAAGCTTTTAATGTGTGATGTTTTATCGTGTTTTTACTATTCTGCTGGGAGCTGCCCGGAGTAGCTGGGGAAACCCAGCCAGATGGGTGGGGTATAAATGATGATGATAATGATTATTATTATTATTGTTGTTGTTGTTGTTGTTGTTGTTGTTGTTATTAGGGTGAGAGGAGTTCTCAATTGGAGACTTACTTCCCTCCCACCTGATGGCTTCATCAACAACTGTTGCTGGCTGGTTAGCTGGAGCAGAATTCAGGCATGGTGGGGTCTGCCAACTGGACTGGTAGACCCTCTTAATCGCAGGTGAGCTAGCACCTGGTGCAGCCACTTGTTAGAAAGCTGTCCAGTTTATAATTGCACTAATGAAGGCCCAAGCTGTTTCCAGGCTGCCTTGCTTTTGGTTGGGGGTTCTTAATGACAAATATGAAATCTCCCGTAGCAGTGGAAAGTGTTATTTAGGTTTTCTTTTCTTTTTTCTTTTTTAAAAAAATATTGACAAGCCCTCTTTTGTACTTGGAAGACTCCTCTGCTCCATTAAGTAACTCAGCCACTCTCCTGCTATGAATATTTCAAAGAAAAAGCAAAAGTGCCACATTAGTCATCCATTCAGGCCAGAATGGGCATTGATCCCTTGGAGGAGAAGATGGTCATCAGGCGAGTAATAGCAGCACTTACACAGGGTAGGCAACATCTTTTCTGGAGCTTGCAAAATACCCTCCTTCCTTCGCAGTGCCATGGCCTGGAGTTCTCTGTGCATGCGGGTTCATAGGTTATTGTAGCTGGGAGGCGGTTTTACTGAAGCCTTGCAAATGTTGCGATTAGAAAAGGGATAAACAGGGCCATTTTGCATTAGATGGGCTCCGTTAGCAAGATTCAGCCTGCAACCGAAAACCTTCTCACCCGGGTTGAACTCAGTGGGGCTCCCTTCTGAATCTGGGTATAGAATTGCACCGTTGCATAGACTGCAAAGGTTCAGTTCTAGGGCTGCAGCTGACTTGCAGAATGGCTTGCACGCAGAATCTGCAGCTTTCATTATCACTTAACCAGCTTAATCAGTTAATCAGCTTTTATTAGCAGTTAAAACAGTCTTGGGGTGCAGGGATGAGAGAGAGTCTGTGTGGTCTGAGTAGCTTTGTGTGTCCAGACTTCAGGGAACTAGGAAGAAACAAAGGGATGGGGGTTGTCAAACTATTCTTAATCTTTTACCATACATTTGCACGGTGGTGGGGCTCCCGTTGCAACCCTCCTTGCACCATCTGCGGCCACTAGTGAGTGGGTCCAGACCCACCAGTTGAAAACCAGTGCCCTAGCACACACGGGCTTTCAGTGTTGCGGACCAGAGTGCACCTCCCCACCCGCCACTGCCACCCCCCAACCTGGCCTGGCCATCTCTCTGCCTGCTGAATTCTTCTGATTTTCTTCTGGGTTGGATGATTCCAAAGTGGTTTTCTCAGCCGCCCTTTTAAAAGCTCTTTTGCTTCCGTTCCTCTCTCTGAGTTTAGGGAAACTTGCTTACCTGGCAGATTGGAGTTGTTGTTGCTCAGATGCTACTCGGAAGGGTAATTGGTTTTGGTCTGAAATATTTACTGGATGGGAACATCTCTGTGTCTGTCCTAGAGGCTCTTGCCCTACAAAACATGTTCAGGGCAGCAAGGCTGATGGGAGACACACGCTAAGCAGTGAAGAATCCTTTGCTGCTTGTTCGCGGTTGGGTTTTTATCAGCACCCAAACGGAAGGGTAGCGTCAGCAGAGAAGACAAGGAATAACTGAGCTTTCTTCTCTGCTGCTGCTGGAACTGCTGCCCCACTGCTTATTTCTCAGTGAAGCTCACTATATAAAGTTGAAGGACAAACTTTGGTCTTAGTCGTGACCGTGTGTGTCTTTCAGGGAAAAGGCAACGTAGAGAAAATGAGGGGCTACCACGAGCGCTTAACATTCTTTTCAAAACCAATCCAAGTCAAGTTGAAGCGAGACCTTTGCCGGGAAGGAAGATGCCGTATAGAGTTAGCCCATCTTCTATGGGTGTCTAAATGGCAGGTTGCACGTATTGGGTTGCAGCAGAGGCTACAAACGGTTTTGGGCCAGGGGGCGCATATCGAATCCTGGGAAAGCGTTGTGGGCGCCAGTCACAAAATGGCTGCTGCGTGGATGTCGTATAACGCAGCCCAACTGCCCCATCTCAAAGGAAAGGAAAAAGAGGCATGCCGGAAAATGGTGCGAGCATGCCTCAGAGATGCTCGACTGGCGCCATTGTTACATGCCTTTAGGAGCCAGGCAAAAACATTCCTCTTTACCCAGGCCTTTGTCCATGAAATAAACTATGGCCTGTTAAAGCTGGGGGAGGGGGCTGTTGTTGTTATCATTTTAGTAGCATGCTTTTCATTATGTTTTCATTATTGGTGCTCTGTAATGTGTTTTTAATGCTGTACATCACCCTGGGACCTTTTGATAAAGGGTGGCACAGTCGTACCTTGGATCCCGAACGCTTTGGTACTCGGACGTTTTGGCTCCCAAACGCCGGAAACCCAGAAGTGAGTCTCCCGGTTTGCGAACGTTCTTTGGAACCTGAACGTCTGATGGGGCTTCTGCGGCTTCTGATTGGCTGCAGGAGCTTCCTGCAGCCAATCAGAAGCTGCACCTTGGTTTCCAAACGTTTTGGAAGTCAAACGCACTTCCGGGACGAATTCCGTTCGACTTCCAAGGTACAAGTGCATACAAATTGAATAAATAGTGAATGAATAACAGCCAGCCTGCCAGCCAGCCTCTCCAGCTGGCTCTGTTGAGAAGCCCTGTTTCGATGGTGCGCCTGCCCCTTCTCTGCTCCTGCCGTGTTGGGTGCTCTGAGCCAAAGCAGCCCAGCAGCTGCGAGGGCTTCCGGGCCACTGCTGGGCGTGCGCCTCCTTCTCCCTTGCCTCTGCTGCCTGCTGTGCCTGCAGCCTGGGCCTCCCTGGCCCTTCACTCCCTGGAAAGAGTGTTGCGTTTCCTGGGAATGTGGCCGCTCCATTCCTTGGGAATACAATTTGAGCGATGATCTAATCCCTGTACCAAGTGAGGAGTCATTAGCAGGTTCTTTCTTACTGCAGTTGGTAGTGAGGGAGCCGCGGCTCCCGGGATTCTGCTCATTCCTGGGTGTTTTCTCATGCTCCAGAATACCAACAGGTGACGCTCTTGGCAGCCGTGGGACGGGTCCGTCAGGGGCAGAGGGTGCCTTAAATCATTCAGCGCTGCTTCCTCCCCTCCACCCCCTTCCTCCAGGCATCTGGTCTGCAGAGCCCACTAACTCCAGGAATTGAGCGCATATAAATAGAAACGAAAAACCCCAAGGGTGGGAAGTGTGCATTATAGTTTTGTAGGTCTTTGCCTTGCTGAATTTGACCAGGCAAGTGTTCAGTGGTCTCTCTCTGTTGACTGACTGCTGTTAGGACGAACGGGACATTTTCTGTTGGCATCGAAGGAACTTGCTGTGTTCAGATACTGAGTGGGGCATATGCCTCTTGGAACAGCAAGCGAAAGTTTCTGTCTTCTCTCTGCCTTCCCCCCCATACATAGCTGTCAACAGTTCCCTCCTTTTAAGGGAAATTCCTTTATTCCGAATAGGATTCCTCGCAAGAAAAGGGAAAAGTTGACAGCTATGCCCCCCTACCTTTTCAGATGGGATGTATAAAGTATTCAAGCCCTCCCCACAATTCCTCATCATGACACAAATAGAAATTGCAGAGCGTTTGTTATTTCAGTTAGGCTTGTTGTGTTTATTTGGAAGCGTGGATTTAGAAGGTGGAGGCATCCACAGCGGTGTATTTTGGCAATGGCTACCTTAACTTTGCGTAACTTTCAGCCTGCCTAGCCGAATGCAGCCTGTTAGCCCTGTATTAATGGTGCCCTCGGGGCAAGATCAGCCCCCTTTTGCTTGCTGCCTGCCCTCTGGGGCGTATGGGTCCTTCCTGACGCTGGTCCTAATCCTGCTGGGGTGCACAGCGCCTGCTCTTCACATGCTTGGCTGACCGTGGCCCACCTCTCATCTCCCGGGGCTGCTTGTGTGTCTCTTCCACCAGCAACTCGGTGTTGATATATATAAAACAGCAAATCCCCTCGAAGAGAGTGATGAAAATTACCAATTAGCCGCCTGTGTGAAAGTGAAGAGAGGTGCAGCTGTGAGCAGGCTATTGCTTGCCTTTCTGGTCTCCCAGGGTAACCCTATCCCTCTCCAATTTGCCCTCCAAACTTTCCATTTCAGTGTAACAAGACAAAAATGCAAGGCAAGTGTGTGTGTGTGTGTGTTTGGAGGCTTGCGGAGAGGGCGATTGGGATGGGAGAGGGAAGGCTGGGGAGGAAACCTTAGCTGCAGGTTTATTCTGGTGCTTAAGAGCTATCTTTGCGTCTCCCTTTGGTGGTGAAGAGCACTTGCGCTCTCGAATCACCGGCAGAGGCATCCGCCTTGGCATCTGAGCCACGACAGGCACGTCTCCCTCTGTTCAGCCAGCTCAGGGCAGCCTTGGGGAGTTTCTTGTTCGGCACACGGATGCCATTCCAATTTTAAGGTTTGCTTCAAATGGTTGGAATTCACAAATTAGATCTCTGGCCACATGCAGTCACCATAAATTAGAAAAGCACTGGCTGCGGCACGCAGGCTGGTTGTGGGGCCCGGGGCAGCTCGCTCAACCTGGAAGGTTGTTCTGGAAATGGACTGGAGTCTGGAGCAACATAGCTGACCTGCCTGCCTTAGTTGGCTGGGCTACTGTGCTGGGCTTGAGTTTCTGCAGCCAAAAACAACTGCTTCCTCCAGATGCGCTTCGTAGGTGCACGTGGCTAGGAAAGCAGTGATTTAAATTTCAATAAAATGCTTCGTAAATACAGTATGATAACCAAATTGTTTGTGTGTGTTGGGGTGTGTGTGAGCAAATACATTTTTGTAGAAAAACACACACCTGCAATTCTTGTGCAGATCCTGAGGGATGCTGTCTAGTGTGGTCATGAAATCGAATTCCATCCAGTTTCGAAGCTGTTTCCGTGCATAAGTTGCACTAACTCACTGTTGGTAGCAGGTTTGCTGGACTGCGTGCTTCCATTTTGACAGTCTTCAGTGCAACAGCGTAGATAGGTATTAAGTGGGCTTGTATTTGAGGTGGAGTGCAAGCTCAAACATGTGCCGCTGAACACCTGTCTATTTGCATGGAAATATCCCCCTGCCCCGATAGCTGCTCCCAAGCTTAGGGTGCATGCAGGTGTGACCTTATAAATCGATGTAGTCGTCACCCACCCCTCTCTGAAATGGCAAGTCTTCCTAGATGCATGCCATTTGTGTGAATGGGGCTTCTGAGTCATCCTGCCTCAAAAAAACTGCCAAAATATCTGCACAGAACTAATTTAGCCCATTGACATTTTTCTTCTGCACATGATTGGTAATTTCCACATTTCCTTGTACAGTAGATTGTTTAGGAGTTCGTATACAGTCTGTGCCAAATCAACAATTCATCTCCCAACAGAATTTGTAATACCCAAAGATGGGAGAACTTCCTGTTGCCTGTAGAAAAGATTTAAAAGCACATTTATTGTAGAGCGTTCAAGCTTTAGAGCACTGTTTCCAAAACTTGGGTCTCCAGCTGTTTTTGGACCACAGCTCCCATCATCCCTAGCTATCAAGACCAGCAGTCAGGGGTGACGGGTCTCAAGTTTGGGAAGCACAGCTTCAGTGCCTCGCAGAGCTGTTCTTGAAGGCGAAGAACAATTGAAAGTCTGGCTTTTTCTTTTTTTCTTTCTAAAGTCCCGCTTAGTAACATTGTGCCACATGGCCAAGCGGGGAGATACTGTTTTAACTTCGCCTTCAAGCTTTCAGCTCCAGGTTCCGACTGAGCTTTTGGTGGCAAGTGCACCTAAAACAAGAGAGCATCTATTTATGAAAGTTTAAGCTTTTAAGTTTAGAGAATAAGTAGTTTTGCTTTGAACCGAAGGGAACAAACAGAATTCTGGAGTCAGTATGTCAAAGGGTTGTTGTCTTGGAGGCCTGAGGCCAAGCCTGTGGCAGAGTCTCCCACTGCACCCCTCACTCTGGGCTTTGCAGGCAAATAAAACAAAACTCTTTTTGCAGCTCCAGCTGCTTCGCCATGGACCTTGCGAAACACCAGGCCGCTGTTGTTAGCAGGCTGAGCCCATCTGCGAGATCTCTCCATGGAGGATTCTGACGGGCTGCAGCTTGCGGGGAACCGGACCAATATTTTCCCTTCCTCCCTGGGGGGACGCCAAAGACAAAAGGGGCTCCGGAAGCAACAGGAGCCCGATTAGCTACAGTTGGTTGAGAAACTAATGCACCAGGATGCCTGCGATTAAGTGCGGCTGACAGTTAATCCCACCTTTCCGTAACTTTGGGTAGGATTCAGTGTCATGCTATGATGCTCCTCCTAGGCAAGCTGTCCGGGGGGGGGGGTGTCCCTCAACCCCCTGACCCAAATTTGGGGTGTATGGAATGTGTGTGGGAAGAGGAGGAGGAATAAAGCCCTGTTATGGAAGAGGAGTTGGAAGGACAGATCCTGAAGCTGAGGCGCCAAGACTTTGGCCACCTCATGAGAAGAGAAGACTCCCTGGAAAAGACCCTGATGTTGGGAAAGATGGAGGGTGCAAGGAGAAGGGGACGACAGAGGATGAGATGGTGGGACAGTGTTCTCGAAGCAACCAATATGAGTTTGACCAAACTGCGGGAGGCAGTGGAAGACAGGAGTGCCTGGCATGCTCTGGTCCAGGGGGTCACGAAGAGCCAGACACGACTAAACGACTAAACAACAACAACATGGAAGAGGAAGTCCTTGCACACAGTTTTCACTGATGGTGCTGCTTAGGTGAATCCCACCCCAAGTCTTCAAAGTGATCTGCCCCATGTAGGTCTGATGGTATAAATCTTAGAATCTTAGAATTAATCTTAGAATTATTATTATTAATATTATTATTTTAAACCAGGGCCTGCCACATCCCCCCTCCTTTCCCCTCCCTCAGGATAGCTGGTCAAAGACAACTATTCCATTAAGGACCACTTCTTCTGCAGCCAATAATACAAAGCCCTGTATTGTCTCAAAGGGCTTTGGCTCAGAACTGTGCTTTTAAAAATTGCTTTTAGAAACATGTCTGCATGCTGTTGACCACACAGCACAGGACCAAACAGCCTTCTTATCATGATGCCTATGCAATCTCTCAGATTATATTATTTTCAGACTTAGAAAAGTGGGGTATTGGTGGGGGGGGGGAGGAGAGAATCGGTCAGCACAGCCTTTGCTGCTAGAATAGTTGACTTTTGTAGGAAGACATCCTTTTTGAGATGTGCAGCAGGGGTAACAGGCCGTTCAAGGGGAAATGACACGGATTGCTTTTGCCCCTCTCTCTTGCTGGTGGGATTAACAACTCCTGGACCGTACCTCTCTCTGTGTGTGTTGGCACTCTCAGGTATATTCTAAGGTGGACTCCAAAGGGCTCAAAGCTGCATCTGTGAGCATGTCCTGTAGGGGGCGTCCTGGACCTGTCTTTCTGCTCGAAGACTTTCCTCTGAGCCTTGCAAATGGAGGGTTTGCTTGCCTGCTTGCAACTGAGGAAAAGGTGGTTCATCAGAAAGTGGTGAGAATTAGCTCCACTGAAGGCTGAACATTAATATCAAAAAAGCAAAACGCAGTCAGCCAAGAACACTGGCTTCCTCAGAGCTGGTAATCTTTATAGAAGTTTCATTGGAAACAGCTTGCAGCTGTAGACTCTGAAGAGCCCAGGCCCCTGTGTGGCATTTTGGACGAGGGGTTCCAAATGGAATTCATATCACCTGTTTACTTTTGTTTTGTATTTCTTCTGCAAGATTTCTACGCCAGCTTCCAGGGCAGTTAAAACAACAAGATGAAACAGGGAGACATCAGAAATGAAATTGAATAAACCAAAGCATGCTAAAACAACACATAAAAAACCCCGGGTGAATTAAAAACGCATTTGCAAGGCATCAAATGGGCAACACTGTTGGTGTTGGAAGGCTCTCTTTGTGGAGTAATTCCACAAATGGGGCACCACCACTGAGAAGACTGTGCCCTTTCTGCTCAGCTCCCAGTTAATATTGGGTGGCACAGGCATTTTGAGGAGAGTCGCTGAAGAAGTTCTCCACAGTTGCTGGAAAGAATGAAGAGCCAAAGGCAAACCCCCCCCCCCACTACAAGTCAAATTTACACACTTGGCAACAATTTCTAAAAAAATCTGAAAGCAGGCAGGCATCGGGGGGGGGGGGGAAGGACTTTGACAATCACACCTGCCATTGAACCCAATGTGTTTTGGCTATACAGTGGTGCCCCGCAAGACGAATGCCTCGCAAGACGGAAAACTCGCTAGATGAAAGAGTTTTGGAGGTGCTTAGCAAAACAAATTTCCTATGGGCTTGCTTCACAAGACGACAATGTCTTGCGAGTTCCTGCGGTTTTTTTTTCCTCCCCCCTTTTTCTAAGCCACTAAGCCGCTTATCAGCTGATCCGATCAGCAGATAAGCCACTAAAAGCTGCTAATAGCGCTTATAGCGCTAATCCGCTAATCCTTCAATGGGCTTGCTTCACAAGACGAAAAAACCACTAGATGAAGAGAATCACAGAAGAGATTCTTTTCGTCTTGCGAGGCACCACTGTACGTGATTTTAGCTGCAGGGGGTTGGACTAAATGGCCCTTGGTGTAACTTCCAACTCTACAATTGTATGATTCTGTGATTTTGGCAATAGGCACAATCCTTGGAAGGTAACCCTTTGGGTAAGTTGCAGGCTTACTGTATGGCACTGGGAGGGCAGGAGCTCTGCTTCCAGCAACAGGCAGGTAAATGCCATATCAGTTGGCCTTGGGTTCACAGGTACATTTTCCATTTAGGTAAGTGCACTGTCTTGCTACTGGGTTTGATACTTAGTCCTTTTGGTTTTTAAAAGTATTGTAAATGAAAGTTCATTCAATTCTTTTTTATTTGGTGTGAAAAAAGCAAAAAGAAAAACGTATCTAAAAATGACTGTTAATACTTACATGAAAACTGAACTTTGAGGTTGTTGCTAATAAAAATAACAATAGTTCACATTTCTGTAGTGCTTTTAGGTGTTCACAGTGCTTCACATGTATTATCTAACCTTTCCCTTATACCAGAGCTTCACGGTATGTTGGCTGTTATCCTCCATATTGCAGACATTAATTTGGGTGTTCTGGAAAATTTTGAATTTCCATGCGGTAATTTGCATTGGAAAATGTTCAGGTTGCAAAGAATTTTTTGTGATGTCCTACAGAATAATCTAATTTTAAAATTTGTTTTTAGTTTGTTTGTTTTTGTTTGTTTGTTTGTTTTTAAAAAAACCTTTGAGGCTGCCAGGGTTGCCTAAGATGTGTGCATTGCAATTGGGAATTGAAATGGAACATTTTCCACATGAAGTTTTTTAGCCCCACACCACCGATTGAAGGATGGAGGTATCTGAGCCTGAGAGCCTGCTAACTTGTGGCTGTATTCTAACCCCACTGTCAGAAGCATTATGCCTCTGAATACCACTTTCTGGTGAGGGTTCGCATTTGTCACTGTTGGAGACCCTGAGAAGGGAATTAACGCAAGAAAGACCACCCTGGATCAGTCCGCAAGGCCTATCCAGTCCAACATCCTGTTCTCATAGCGCCCAACTAGATGTCTCTGTAAAGCCTGCACACTCTTTCCACTTGCAGTTCCTAGAAACTGCTATGCAAAAGCATGCTCTAGACCAGTCACTTAGGGGGTCACCAACATTTGTAGGCCTTTGCAGACTCTTGGATTCTCGGGTGAGTGCCATCCCTTCTAGCTACTTCTCTCCTTTCCACAACAGATCAGCTCTCCTCTCCCTGAGAAACAGAAAGAAAGTATGCCCCCCGCCTAACACAGATGCACATTGGGTTCCCTCCGTGCTCACTCTAGCAAGTGTCAGGCTGTTCTTGCTCTTCTTAATACCTTGTTCCTGCTCAGTATGTGAGTATTTTTATGCCACACTTGTTGCCGTCCCTTGTTCTTACCTGCGGAATTCAAGGGGCCACCTGCAGAATTCAAGTGGCATCTTGAATACAGTCATACCTTGGGTTGAAGTAGCTTTGGGATGAATATTTTCGGGTTGCGCTCTGTGACGACCTGGAAGTAACAGAGCGCGTTACTTCCGGGTTTCGTCGCATGGGCAGACGCTCAAAATGATGTCACGTGCATGCGCGGAAGTGGTGAATCGCGGCACACACAGACGTGCGGATGCGGGTTGCGTTCGCTTCAGGATGCGAACAGGGCTCCGGAACGGATCCCGTTTGCATCCAGAGGTACCACTGTACTACTACTACTATTCTGCCTTTCATCCGAAGACCACAGTGCGGTTCACAAAAATACAAAATGAGAACACAGAATACATAATAAAACAAAAGCCGAAGCAAACCAATCTGGATGCAAGAGATGTCCTTTGATAAAGGATGAACTGGCTTGCCACATGGGTTCAACTCACTGGGAATGAAAACATTAGCAGTGCTGAAGAATTCCTAGAGAGGGATGCTAACCCTCGAATCTTCCAAGGGAACGTGGCTTGGGGGAGCAAGAGAGGGAAAGGGATATTTCTGCTTTTTGTATGCTGCTGGGCTGAAGTTCCCCAGCCAAGAAATCAGAAGTTGTAACAGCCCCCCCCCCCCCGGTTATCCGAGGCCTTCCCCTCTGCCTTTGCCGTGGTGTCGGTAGGACTCTGGGTGGAGGAGAGGGTGAGCGCCCCTGTGGCAACGCAGTGCTTGAGCACAGCACAGCTGTTGGTATAGCGAAGAATGCAGCGCTGGTGTGTAGCAGAGCTGGTAACGAAGACACTCACCGGTTCACTACATTGTGAAGTAATGAAGTGGAAATGA
Source organism: Podarcis vaucheri (assembly GCF_965113315.1). Taxonomy (NCBI): domain Eukaryota; kingdom Metazoa; phylum Chordata; class Lepidosauria; order Squamata; family Lacertidae; genus Podarcis; species Podarcis vaucheri. The sequence continues at coordinate 92,403,977 of NC_138766.1, forward strand.
ACTGCCTGCCTCGGGAGGCGAGCTGGGAGGGGATTATCCTCTCTGACAGTAGTTCTCTGCTGGCGAGATTGATGGGATGTGCTGACGTCGGGCGCCAAACATGACCGTCTCACTTTGGAGAGCAATTAATCTGAGGAGTCAGTAATCTGTCATCCCCTTGAGCTCTCTAATAGGTGGAGGGAACCTCACCAGAAGCTCGAAATTGTTGGGGTGGCTTTGGAAGAAGTGCCACGTGCATTTCTCACTCCTTCCCCCCCCCCCCACATCTAGAGACTATCACAGGTGCCAGGCATGAGCCCTCCTCTTGCTTTTATCACACAAGATGCTGATGGGCTGTGATGATGTTCAAAAGCACTTTAGAAAAAGAGAAATTATAACTTCAATAACATGTGATCCTGTGTTGAGAGAAAGAGGGCCTTCAGAGATTTCTGACATCAGTGGGACTTGAGGACATCTGGGTTGAAAGGGTTGAAATCGTGTAAACCAGCCTTCCCTAATCTGGTAGGTGTTTTGAGACGTGACTGGGTTCTTGTTACAGTTTGTGTCAATGATATAGAAGTGTTCCTCTGATTTCCACGTGCGTCAGCAGCCTTCTGGATCAGGCCAAAGGCCCACCTTGGCTGTGATGCATGCAAGTGTCTCAGCATCTGTCAGCATCTAAGAGGATGGAGGTTGAAGAACGGTCTGTGGATGGAGGGAGCTCCTTTCTCCATCCTTTGGACCCCTTGGGGAACTCTGCAAACCTGCTGTACCTGGAACTGGGGCTGGAGAGTGCAGCTGAATGGGGGCAGCTGCTAACCTTCACCTGCTGGTTCTGAAGTTGGAGCTATTAATGGGTATCACCAGGCAGGTAAAGGGGCAGAAAGCTGCATGCCAAAGGGGATGAGGAGGAAAGCCTGTGGCTTTTTCATGGGGCTCAAAACCGTGGTTCGAAGTTGTCAGAAAGGGCCACAGCATAGTTTCAGGGTTAAAGAACAGGCTTCCCTTTTTGTGCAGTCCGTTTTTCCTTTTCCACATGGGGAGTGCATGGCATAGCCAATACATTTGCTTTTTCACCCCAATCTCGATGTGGGGGCGTAGAGAAGGAAAAGGGAAGAGCAACAGTATAATCCCTGTATCTGAAGAAGTGTGCATGCACACGAAAGCTCATACCAATAACTAAGTTGGTCTCTAAGGTGCTACTGGAAGGAATTTTTTTATTTTGTTCCGACTACGGCAAACCAACACGGCCACCTACCTGTAACTAGTATAATCCGTGCTAAAGTTGTCATCTACATTATTTGCTAGATGAAAAGGGTAGGTATTGGACGTATAGGATCTATCGGTGAAAAGGAAGGATTTAAAATCAGATCTTAGCCACCTGTGTTTATATGTGTGTGTGTTCTGCAAAGGGGAAGTTGATGCTGTGAGCTGAATCCTGCGAAAAAGCCTTTGAAACTCAGTGACTTCTTTCCTCTTTGATGCTGGGAAACTCCGTGCTATTTTGGCACAAACAACAGTTGCGTTGAGGGATTGTCTCTATCTGTACTGCTGGCCTTTCAAGGTGGGGTGCTTTCCAGCTCTGTACTTGAACATACATTTAATGGCTGTTTTCCTCTCCCTTCTTTTTTTGTCTTTTTATCTTGCAGTGTTTTGTGTGTTTATAAACGGTTGTTCCTTGCCCTACAAGGCCTTGCGGTCAAAAGTGCATGTTCTAAATGGAAATAAATGCCGCCATGAGTGCCTAGAATTTAAGGGCTGCGTGATTTTTATAGTTTGCAAAAGAGCTTCCTAGAAAACACCCTTGTTTTCTCCAGAATTTAAACGGCGATGCCTCTGTTGTTAATTGTGTGCTAGCCAGGGGTCTGTAGGGGGTGCCCAGGAGGAGTAGGGCTTTGTGGCAGGAGAAAAGGAGTAAAATGTGTCAGCCAGGGGTCAACCATCAATAATGGGCTGTGTCTCTGCTAAGCCCCAGCTTCCTGCATCCAGGACTTCCACAGTTTTGGAAGTGCTCAGGACATGACACGCTAATGTTCCAGCATGTAACTCCTCCTGGCAAGAACGGATGTCTAAGATTACGATTAGTTCTACGCTTCGGGAGTTTATGGGACTGCATGAAAACAAGCCAGCTGCTCTTACACTTGTGGCTCTGCAGATGGACAGGATAGTTTTGGGAAGTTGCTGGCAGCGTAGCTGGGCTCACAGCCTGGGAGCCATGCCGCAGCGTGAAAACGCCATTCTTTTTATTCTGCAACCCGTTGGGACAACCTTTGCCAACCTGGCGGGTGCCCTGCTGGCATCTTGGGCTACAAATCCCACCAGCCCCACCCAGCCAAAACACCAGGAAGGGTGCCAGGTTGCAGAGAGTGGGTCTGACCCATTGCTCTTGGAGGAAGAAAAGTTATGTCAGAGTCCTGTGTTAAACCAGTGGAGGATCCCTTCAGCTGGTTCAGGATTGCTGTACTTTTTTAGTTCTTCCCATCAGGAGTGGACTAGTGGCAAAAAGTGATAGTTGAGAGCTGGGGAAGCCCAAGGGTGTGGCCTGAAGGTTTCTGGGACTACCCTATTGCAGACGTTAAGCAGATCTGGGTCTGGTCAGGGGAAGACCTCCTGAGATCTAGACACCTACCGCTTTGGGTTCCTGGATGGAATGAAGGTGGGTTGTGGATGTAAGAAAATAAGTTCCTGGTGTGCTGGACCCGGGGGTAACCCAAGAAACACGGTCCAGGTCCGGTCCAGAATCCGAAGGTTCCTCTAGGAGTCAGTCCGACAGGGTCAAGGCAGGACATGAAGCAGGAAACCAGGCAAGGACAGGTACAGGATCTGGCATTCAGCAATGTTGCTCCCGCAACCTGGAAAGGGGGCCTTTCATCTTTGTCGGGGTAACAGCCGGTCCTGATCCCCACACGACTCACCTCTCTGTCTCGCCCGAAGGCGAGCACTCCTCCTGCGAGTACTCAGGTCTCTCCTTCTCTCAGACCTCAGTCTCTGCAGCTTGGGAGATGTTGGTGGGTTACTAGACCCAGAGGCTGCCTCAGCCTCTCCTGACCCAACCGGTAGTGGAGCAGCTGTAAGTGGTGGCCCAGCTGGAGGCGACGAGGGAATCCCTGCATCTGGAGCCAGGGCAGGCTCAGGCCCCTGACTCGGCCCAGCTGGTGCTTGTTGCAGGGGAACCTGTGCAGACTGGGACTCTTCAGGATCAGGCCCCAGACTTGGTCCGGATGATGCCTGAGGCAAAGGATCCGCTGCAGACTGAGACTCCTCTGGTTCCGAGTCTGAGCCTGAGTCCCAGGCCATCACACCTGGTTTGAATGTTGCCTCTTCCATAAACTCACCTGATAGCCTTAGGCAAAGCAGAGAGGAAGACATGGATCATAAGCTTCGGCTCTTGAGATCCCCTCTGTAGAATCCAAAGAATGTTAGTCACTGTTGAGGTTGCAGTTGAAAAGTTGGCAGTTCCTGCTTAGCTTCTAGGCTGTGGGTTATGGCCAGGGCTTTTTTTACAGCTGAAACTTGCCAGAGTTCTGTTTTGGCACCTCTCAGGTGAGCACCATTGCCCTTATAAGAGAACAAGGGAGGTGTACATGGTGAGTTCCGGCACCTCTTTTTCTGGAAAAATAGCACTGGTTACGGTGTCCTTGTCATTTGCACGAGTTGTGTAAAGAGTTGTTCCCTCTCTCAGAACAGGCCCAGCCTTTCTTAATGGCCCCACCCGTGGTTTTCATACCTATGTGTGAGCCGATTATATCTGAGGTGCCTTTAAGGACAAGGGAAGTTGTGCTCGCCCAGCAATTATTACTTTTTATTAATTCCACGAAACGTATTGGAATGTTGCTAAAGTTATTGTCAATGGCGCACATTTCTATTGTTTAATACTGTACGCAGTGCAAATTACCCGCCAGTACATTAGAAATGGCTCCCTGGATTGTTATAAATTTCCATGTAGCTAAATATTGATATTCTGCTTGGATTTTATTGATATGCACTCTCCTGGGCTGCCATATTGTTCCACTTTTTATGAATATGAAAAATCAAAGGCGCTTTATTATTTTAAATAGACCCCAGTTCAATTGTATTGTTGTTTTATGTCCAAAATCAGCTGCACTAATCAACGGGGAAGGGCTGGATTTATACTCTTGCCCGGCCGTTCTCAGGATCCTGCGAAGTAGCTTAGTGCAGCGCAGCTGAGAACCTGCGGCAGGGACAGTGGTTTATCTTAATGATGGCAGAGCAGAGAAAGATGCCTTATTCTGAGTCAGACTGTTGGTCCATTGTACTGTCTACACGGACTGGCAGAGTCTCTCCAGGGTTCCAGGCAGGGAGTCTCTCCCAGCCATTGGGAACTAAACCCGGGATCCTCTGGGTGCAAGGCAAATTCTCTGCCACTGAGCTACAGGCACAGAGAGGGGTCCTTGTGAGTTTGCATGGCCATGGCAATGTTGCCTCCCTTCAAAATCACTGTGAATCCCCCTCCCGGTTCTCTTCCCTCCCCCCAAATAACACTTGTGAGAAAGTTATGCAGGCCGGTAACTTTCCAGCCAAGTGACTTGTCCTTCCTATATGGGGGCTGCAAATTGTTAGCAGAAAATGAGCCGTCACTTAGAGTCTGGCGGAAAATGTGTGGCTGCTGGCAGATGTTGGGAACCTGAACCTGGCATGGGTTGTGAGATGGGAAGAATCCTTGTGTGGCTGTGGGCTTGTTGTTGGTTTTTTACAGCTGTGCCTGTGAAATCTGGGTGTGGCTGCAGAGGCCGCCTCTTGCACAGTCCATCCGAAAGCTATTAGAAGACTTGGTTTTGTCTTCGTTAATCTTGCTGTTCCCTCGCCTCCTCCCGCAATCAATCTGCGGCGAAAATTCATTGGAAAACGATAAGGGTTGCAACAGCGAAACATCATATAGAATTAAAAAACACTGGGCTTTCAATTGCTACCTCCCCTCCCCATTTTCCAGCCTGTCTAAATGTGACAAATCGTGTCTTCTTGTCTCAGGGGGCGAAAAATAACTGAAAATTTGGGAGGAACTACGCTAAGTTCTGAGCAGGCCAGTGACTCTGTTCCCAACGGAGGCTGACTTTGATGGTGCCGGAGAGCGCTTCGCACTTGTTCGCGTCCCCTTCCCTTCTCCCTGCAGCCTTTGGGGGGGATTGCTGGTCCCAGGAGGCTCAGCTCTGCACCTTGTGCTCCGCTGATGTCTGTTCCCGCGGGTCTTGCGAGCGCCGTGGGGCACCTCTCTTTGCCAGTATCCTGCTGCATGAAAGCAGGTTGTGGGGGGGGGAATTGCGTTGGGGCAGGAGGGCTAGAAAAGGAAGGTGTCTCTTGATGAGTTGCAAAACACCCCGATCTTCTTTCTTTCTCCCCTCCTCAAGCAATGCTTCTGTCACTTCTCTCTCCCTGACATATTCCACCCTTGTCTTGGGAGGGGGGGGCGATGTGCGCATGCGATGCGTTAGGAGATGCTTGCCGAGACTTCTGGGAGTTAGGAACAGGCCCACGAAGGAGAAGAGGACCCCTTTCCCGTTCTCCAGATGAAACATCTATCTCCTGCTCCTCCCACCCCACTGAATCTGTAAGAAGGAGCTATGCTTCATTCCCCAACTTCTGTTTTCATCTGTGGCGAAAGGTGGCCCGGCTGCTACAGCAGACTTGAAACCTAAAACATGCGGCCAAACTGTACATAGCATTAGTTCTGCACCAAAGAGCAGAGTGGTTGTTCTTTTTAACAGAAAGTCAGCAATGCCCCTCCTCAAATCCAAACTGGGAGCCTCGTGAGTAGGGGTATAGCGGGGCTTTAACACTTTGCCCCCTGCTGCAGGCTCAATCCCTATTTGTACCCCCCCCCCCCCGGAACCTATGCTTTATATTGCTAAAAAAAACCGGTTTCATTCATTTATTTTGGCAGGTGTGGGGTGTCCAGTATGAATCAGCCCTGCAGAGAGAGGATGATCCCTATACCCCACCCCCAGGCTAAGTTCCTAATCCAGATCAGCAGCCCCCTCCCCTCTCATAAACTCCTCCCCCTGCACTTAGGGGTGGAGCTCTATGGCTAACATCACATGCATTTTGGCAATGAGAATTTCCGAATAATGAATTAAGCAGCTATATAGGTACAACTGAACTACTAATTAACCAGAAACACAGGATGTTCGACCCTAATTAGAACAATCCATAGGTATGCAATGGTGCAGTTGTAAGGAACAGAGTGTCATAACCGTGCATCTGTCAACAGGCACGGGTAGAGCTCATTTTGAAAACCACCACCCAAAACACACATATTTGCTCCAAACGTTTCTTTCAATCATGCATGTTGCTTCACCGATCATATACTCGAGAAGGCAGCTGGATTCATAAATCTTCCATTATCGTTGTGCTGGAACCAATTCTCGCATGCACCATAGGAGACTTCCCAACCTCAAGCATGCTTTTGAAAAGTTACTGAAACTCCAAGCTAGAGTCACGAGAAAGGAGTTGTAAGAAAGCTCTGTCAGATTCTTCCATTGAATCTGAAGGTGCTGGGGATTTCTCAGCGTGGCTTGTTTTATGTCCTGAAGCAGCAATAACAGCCAACAGCCTGGCCAATGTATTATAAACCTCCCTTCGCCTTTGTCTTCCTTGCCGTCCCTGTACTCTCTGCCCGTAGCTGGTGTTTTCTCTGAAGGTGGACTTTCGGAATGTGATTTTTGGAGTCTGGCATGGTGCCTGGGATTCACCACTCCTCCCTCTGACCATCCCTCCAATTTCCAGAGAGGCTGCCATGTTAGCCTGCCTCTGTAACTATTTTGTTTTTATGTACAGCAGTCATCCCTTTTCTTTTTGCATTTTCCTTCCCACTGACCTTGCTCTTCTCTATTCCCCCTCAGAAGCCACTAGGGTTTTTTATCTGGTGTAGGGTTAAATAACTTGCTCCTTCAGTGCAAAGATTCATGCTTGCGGAACCACATGCTCTCTAAATCTGTGGTTTTCCCTGACCCTCCCAAGCAGATTTAGAGAGGGCAATATATATTGTTTGGGGGAGGGGAGGAAAGGGGGAAATTCCATTGCACAAGCGTAAATCCTTGCATCAACAGAACAAGTGCCTTTGAACACCCCCCAAGGTATGTATGTGTGGATGCCTGATGACCATCTTCCAAAGCAACTACTCTATTCCGAACTTAAAAATGGAAAGCGTAATGCTGGTGATCAGCAAAAGAGGTTTAAAGACTGTCTCAAGGCAAATCTAAAAAAAAGTAGTATAAACACCAACAATTGAGAAACACTGGCCTGCGAGCGCTCTAATTGGAAAACAGCTTTTACCAAAGGTGTCATGGACTTTGAAGACACTCGAACTCAGGACGCAAGGGAGAAATGTGCCAAGAGGAAGGCACGTTTGGCAAACCCTCACCATGATCAACTCCTGCCAGAAAACCTATGTCCCCACTGTGGAAGGACGTGCGGATCCAGAATCGGCCTCCACAGTCGCTTACTGACTCATTGTTAAAACGGTGTTTATGGAAGACAATCTTATTTGGCTACGAGTGATCTCCAAAGAAGAAGAAGATGTCTGTTTATGTCTGCCAGTTTAAGATTGCAATTCACACATATGCAGCCGACAGAAAGCTTCTACCATCTTCCCTTTTATCATTTACATCCCCCCCCCCTCAAAGGGGAAGGCAAAATCGAAACCCTGCGGCTTCTCCCTGACAGTGCAAATTAAGAATCTGCCTGCAGATTTCCTTTGATTGCAGAATTTGGTTTTCTAGCTACAGAATATTGAGAGGCTTTGTAGCGCAAAGTTCAAGACTCTTGCAATCTGCCCAGCGTGTCCATTGTCAAAGAGCGGGCGAAGGCTGGCAGGCGATTCCCTCCCCCTCTGGTACTTTGCTAATTTCCACAAGTAGCTAATAAGTACAGCTGGCTAACTGCTTTTTAACTGAACTTCCGGAGCCACTGACATTGACAAAAGGTTGTGCTCCCCCAGCCAGGCTTCGATTAAGTGTGGAGATGGAGGGAAGGGCGGGAGGGAGAGAGGGACCAAAGCTGGGAGAAGGGAACCTCAACCCAAGCAGGCAGGCGTTGGAGCTGAAATCACGAACACCCGTCGCCCACGGAGACCAATTAAGGAGTGCAGCAGCTGTTTTTGGAAGCGGTTTTGGAGGCTTACATGCCGAGCACATGCTGGAGGAGCTCCCTGAGCATGAAATGTTTGGAAATCTGTTCCACTTTGCCTCGTGCGCAGCCACTGTGTCCCAAACAACTGTACTGCGAGATGGATTGCATGTGTGCAAGCAATAAGGGCCAAAGATGCTCTTGCATCCTTTGTTGCTGAGTCCTGTGCCCCCGCACAACAACTCTCATCTTGGCCTCTGCTAAATGTGACGGTGGCTGGTCTTATCACCAGACAGCTAAGTTTGTGCATTTCTGAAAGTTCCTGCTCACTCTGTGCTGCGATATATGTGCTCCTGAGTCTCTGGCTGGTCTGTTGAGTTTCTGCTTTGGCCCTTCGTTCTTCCATACTGCTTGCAATGGTTGCTGAGGTCCTGGCCAAATTTGCTGCATTTCCTTCTGCTGTGCGCACATGTATGCTTTCAATGTTTCAATATTTTAATGTTGTATTTTAATCTTGTTTTTAAGTTGTATGCATTCAACTTGTCTTTATTATGGCTTGTTGGCCGCCCTGAGCCCGGCCTTGGCTGGGGAGGGTGGGGTATAAATTATTATTATTATTATTATTATTATTATTATTATTATTATTATGCAAAGAGCCAAAGGAAAAAGTGGCTACTACAAATAAACAAAATAGGGGATTTTAGGTGGTGCACAGGTAGATGACACATACACAAGATGAAGAACCAGCTCTTAAATACTCTAGTATTAGGGAACCATACTTGGCTTCAGGGGCCAGAAACTTCCTAATCCGAGTTTGGGGAATGATGGTGACACTTCTGTGAGAATGGGCTGGAAAGAGCCAGTGTGGCACAGAGGTCAAAGTGCTGGATTAGGCGCTTTGGGAGACCAGGGTTCGAATCCCTACTCAGCCATGAAGCTCACTGGGTGTGACCTTGAGCCACTCCCTGCCTCTCATGACCAAGGTGGAATCTAGACATACATAGAAAATGCTGTGAAAATGCTTTTTTAAAAAAAATGTTTTGAAAAATATATTGAATTTGCCATAGCTCACCATCGCCATCTAGTGTCACATTTGTATAATGCACTTTACAACACATGTAAAATGTTTTCTTTGCAGCTATATAGCAGGGTCCTGAGTTAGGCCCATTAATTCCAGTAGGTATGCTTTAAGTAAAACTTAGCTGACTGCCACCCAGAAAAGAAAAATCAGCTTACGCAGGAGAATTTTCTGATGCCCTGCAGAGTGAGCCAATTTAGCATGTTCATTTTACTGGTGTTTAGTAGACAAAATGGCCAACTGTGAAACTGTTAAGCTTGCCTAATACTGTATTTGCAGCTGGCACCCTGGTCTTGTTAATAATGAGCTTGTGAGATTCATTCGTTCATTCATTTTATGTGTACAGTGGTACCTCGGGTTAAGGGACGAGGGTGGCGCTGTGGGTTAAACCACAGAGCCTAGGACTTGCCGATCAGAAGGTCGGCGGTTCGAATCCCCGTGACGGGGTGAGCTCCCGTTGCTCGGTCCCTGCTCCTGCCAACCTAGCAGTTCAAAAGCAAGTCATGTGCAAGTAGATAAATAGGTACCGCTCTGGCGGGAAGGTAAACGGCGTTTCCGTGCACTGCTCTGGTTTGCCAGAAGCGGCTTAGTCATGCTGGCCACATGACCTGGAAGCTGTACGCCGGCTCCCTCGGCCAGTAAAGCGAGATGAGCGCCGCAACCCCAGAGTCAGTCACAACTGGACCTAATGGTCAGGGTTCCTTTTTACCTCGGGTTAAGTACTTAATTCATTCTGAAGGTCCGTTCTTAACCTGAAACTGTTCTTAACCTGAAGCACCACTTTAGATAATGGGGCCTCCTGCTGCTGCTGTGCCGCCGGAGCATGATTTCTGTTCTCATCCTGAAGCAAAGTTCTTAACCAGAAGCACTATTTCTGGGTTAGCGGAGTCTGTAACCTGAAGCCTCTGTAACTTGAAGCATATGTAACCCGAGGTACCACTGTATGCTGCTTTCCCACAAGTCATGCTCAAAGTGGCTTCCAACAAACAGGGATGCATTTCCAAACAATTTCATATCAACATAGCAGATGGGAAAGGTTCTAAATAATAATAATAATAATAATAATAATAATAATAATAATAATAATAATAATAATAATTTTTTTGCCCCACACGAAGGGGAGTCTTGCTGTTGCAGGAGAGCCAGCAGTCAGTGGTAGACGCTGAATGCCTTTATTGGCTGCATGTATAATGCATCTTATTTAGGATAAAACAGAATGTGGTAAGAGAATATGGTTTGCATATGAATACCCATCTTGTTTCTCTTTCTCTCTCTCTCTTAAAAGAGAAAATAAAAAAATTCCTTCCAGTAGGACCTTAAAGACCAACTAAGTTAGTTCCTGGTATGAGCTTTCGTGTGCATGCACACTTCTTCAGATACACTGAAACAGAAGTTGCCAGATCCTTCTATATAGTGAGAAGGTGGGGAGGGGTATTACTCAGAAGGGTGGTGGGAATGGGAGATTGGCAAATAGCTGAGATGAGCCTGTTGACGACTCTTAACGACTGTAGTGTATCTGAAGAAGTGTGCATGCACACGAAAGCTCATACCAAGAACTAACTTAGTTGGTCTTTAAGGTGCTACTGGAAGGATTTTTTTTTATTTTGACTATGGCAGACCAACACGGCTACCTATCTGTATCTTAAAAGAGAGTAGCACATGGTAGAAAAATTTGAGGAGCTAAGGGTGTCCCCCAGTCACATTTATGATAAATCAGCATAAAGTGAAATTAGGGTTAGGAGGTACCTGTTTGTCTGAACCCTGGAAGGTGACAGTAGGATGTGAAGAAGAAGAAGAAGAGGAGGAGGAGGAGGAGGAGGAGGAAGAGTAAGAGGAAGAAGAAGAATTGTCTAAGAACCAGCGGTGAAAAAAGCTGCGGTCCTCCTCAAGTAGGAGACCCAAACCAGATGTTTGGGTGCGATTTTGTTGAATTACAGAAGCGGAAACTCTTTCTGGTGGCCAGCTTTGTCGCTTCCCTCTCTATTAGGAAATTCTCTTTTAAAAAAGGGGGGGGGGGTGAAACACTGCTATGTTTGGTTTAATAACAAGCCGGAGTGTGAACCCTTTCCCAGTGACTACAGAAATACTCCTGTAGCGCTGTCAATAAAAAGATTACCTGACAGCCTAGAAGGGAAAATGAGAATTTATCAAATATTTGCCAAGCGCTTGTCGAGAATTGCTTGTCAAACTGGACGTCTGGATAAGGGAGTTTCTCTGCTGCCTCCCCGCCCGCCCCCCTCCCCCAGACATCATTTTGGTAATCCCAGGGAGAAGGTACAAGGGAAGCTGATCTGCTCGCCTGTCAATCGCGGTTTAGAAAATTAGATGTTTTCCAGGTAACAGGAAGCGCAAAGCCGCTGTAAGTTTCAGCGCTGGAAAAAGCAACACTCTTTTGGGTTGGACGGGAGTGTTGGGAGAGAGAGAGAGAGAGAGAGTGTGTGTTTGGGAGGAAAGCGATGTGAGAGCGAGCGGATTGGACTTTGAAGATTTAAGAACAAAAAGCAAAGCGCTTCCGATGGTGGCGGAGAGGTTGGATTATTGACTTGTCGGATAGAACAATGCTAACTGTCAGACGGCAACTTTCCCCTCTCTCCAGCCTGTTTGGAGAGTGTCGGATGAGCAGAGGCAGGTTGGGGACACCGGTTTGGTGACATCTTCCCAAGTCATTTGACTTTTCCCTCCCGTACGTTTGCATCTCCACCTTTGAAGGCTAAGAACGGGTGCCCTCCAAACATATCTCGGCTGAAAATCTTGGGGCGTTTTCATCCGAGGAATGTGGGAGGGTCTGCCTGCCCTCTTATGTTTCCAAGCTGTTCTCAGCTGTAAGCAGCCAGGGCGAAAAAAGACAGGGTGCAAATAAATATATATCAGCAATAGCAATAATAAATGAAAATGAATTAAGACCGCCCCTCTGCGTCCAATTCACCTCCCCTCCACATTCTCCTGCTCTGCTGCCTTGTGCTGACTGCTGCCCAGACTCCTCAAATCCCCCCACCGGCCCCCTCCCTCCAAAGCTCCCGTGCCCCACAGGGACCCCACTCACAACTCGGTTCTTTTTTTAAAAAAATAATTTTTATTAATGATTTCAATATAACAAATTATCATAACATATCATCTTCATCACCCCCAATTCCCCCCTCCCCCCAAAGAACCCTCCCTCCCTCCCCCCCAGACTTCCCTTAGCTCCTCTCTCTGATTTTTCAGCACATGTTGTTTTCTGCATATTGTAAAATTGTAAAGATCCTTAAATTGTCTATTATATTAACACTCAGTAAATTTCTGTATGTTTATTCAAAACCTGCCAAGGAGTCCAATTCATTTTGGTTGTTTTTTTTAAGTAGTTTGTAAAAAGTTCCCATTCTTCTTTAAAGTCACAGTTGTCCTTGTCTCGCAGTTTGTATGTCCGTTTCACAAGTTCTGCATAATCCATCAGTTTCTCTTGCCGCTGTTCTTTTGTTGGGGTTTCCTCATTCTTCCATCCTTGTGCTATTAAGACTCTTGCCGCCGTTGTCGCGTACATAAATACAGTGGTGCCCCGCAAGACGAATGCCTCGCAAGACGGAAAACTCGCTAGACGAAAGAGTTTTCCGTTTTGGAGGTGCTTCGCAAAACGAATTTCCTATGGGCTTGCTTCGCAAGACGACAATGTCTTGCGAGTTCCTGCTGGTTTTTTTCCCTCCCCCCCCCTTTCTAAGCCGCTAAGCCGCTTATCAGCTGATCTGATCAGCAGATAAGCCGCTAAAAGCCACTAATAGTGCTAATCCACTAATCTGTCAATGGTCTTGCTTTGCAAGACGAAAAAACCGCTAGACGAAGAGAATCACAGAACGGATTCTTTTCATCTTGCGAGGCACCACTGTACTCACAACTCAGTTCTGGTCCATGATGAACTTGTTGATGTTCTGCAGATAAAACTCATCTTCCTGGGTGTGTGTGTGTGTGTGTGTCAGGGTTGGTAGTGTCCAGGGTCCCAGGAGACCAACTCTCAAACTCCTAGTGGAGCTGGAAAAAACCGCCACTGTCATGACAACCCAAAGCTTCCTAGAGTGTGTTTGTACTACGGCAGCCATGTGGGGAAACTCTGGGCGGGCATTTCAGTGCCAGCCACGGGCCTCTTTCATGCGTGTGTGTTATGGAAGCCGCACCAGGCCAGCGGTGGCTGAGACTCCTTTGTGATCACGTGTGTTCTGGCCCCTCTCCCAGGGGCTGATGGGAGTTGTAGTCCAGAAGGTCTCAGAAAAGCGCCCTGTAGGTGGGGAAGGAGCGGGAAGGCGCTCTCGTGCCTCCTTTCCCATGCCAGTGGCGCCCCACGAGCTGCTTCTGCAGACCCTGTCCGCTGACCGGGAGAAATTGGGTCAGCCTGGGATCAAGGCAGAAGCTGTGATGGCTTTAGATATTCCAGGACCGTCCCTGCAAAATTGGGACACTGGGTAACAGAATGTAAGAAGAGCCCTGCTGCTGCTGGAGGAGGATTGGGTCAAAGACCATCTTCGTCCAGCATCCTGTTTTCACAGTAACCAGTCGGGAGCCCATAGGACCTGAGCAGCGTTCACAATTAGCTAGGCGCCAGGTGCGTTTTGTGACTCACTCTTGTGTCACCACCAAGTACACCTCTGAAGGTTTGCAGCACATGGATTCTGGCCTCAGGTGTTGAATGTGGCACAGGAGCAGGTTTATGTGGGGCAGGAAGGTGTATCTCAGACAACTCTGCTTCCTTTTGTGAGTGTTTTTCCATTGATATCTCTGAGTGGTCCCGAGTTTTTGTACTGACTTCTTCCCAACTCTCTCTTCCTGCATTACTCTCAAGATCTTGTCCAGCTCTGACACACCCATCTTTGCAAACCAACAAAGCCCTGGTAGTTTTAAGTCTTTCATTTGTCCTGCACGAGGGTTTTTGCCGGGATATTGATTGCCAAGAGGCAAGAAAGAGTAAGGGGTCCAGGGCAGGACCAGGCGGTTGGCAGAGCAAGGAGTGGTGTTGTGGGCAGCCTCCAGGAGGAAGGGGACGGGGACAAGGTGGCTCGGACAAAGCTCTGAAACAAATTCCTATCATACCTGATCAGACCTGGCAGCCGCTCATATCCCTTCCCTCGTGCAGAGGGTGCAAAGGATTTGAAAAATCATTGCTCTGGCTTGCAGCAGCAGCAGTGTCCTGTGGCTCCATTGTGTGGCCAGTTGCCTCCTCAACTGGCAACCTCTTGGGGAGCAGACAGCCTTGGGGTGGTTAGAGGGCTGATGTTGGAGGGCTCACAGTTTCCTGTCCCAAAGGATCTGAGCCACCTGGGCTCAGCAGCTGGCAACCTTCCCTTCCCTCTGGAGAGGCCTTCAGGCTATTCCTCCTCAAGGCTTCTGGGTGGGTTTTGAGCACTGCAAGATGTCCAGGGGTCAGAGTCAGTGCAGTTTCCATTTGTTGTCAGTTTCATGCTTTTCCCCTCTTGTCTGCTGAGATCTCTTTTTATATATATTTGCGGTGGGCTGATTATAGTTGCAAGCAGTTATGGGCAACTGTAAGTAATAAAACTTTATACAATCACGTTGTTTAAGCTGAATTATTGTACTCGAAAATGCATTTTCTAACAGTTCCTGGCACCTTTCACTGCCACAGCGCACAGAGTCTGGTATGTTACTTCTTCGACAAAGGCTAAATTTAGTTAGGTGTAAATCAGCTCTTCCGTGTTATGGGACTGGCTTACGGGAGTTTGTCCTCTTGGGAAATTGTAACATGGGAAACTGCCTGCAGATGACTCTGCTTTTATGATTTCTGGCTTGTGTGCAGGAAGCTTGGAGCACTGTGTGTCTTAGGGTGTGTGTGAGAGAGAGAGAAAGAGAGAGAGAAAAAAAGAGAGAGAATGAATATAAGTTCTCTCACTCATACCATTTTTGGCTTCCTTTTCAGTTTAGTCTTTGCAGCGTAGTGGGAAGGAGTGGGGGGGACGACCCCCACCTTCCATAATCTATAGCAACTGTCACGCAGCAAACTACTCCCATTTCATACAGATAGGTTAGGTGTCAGCCCGCGATCGATGGCTCTCGAACAATAATTATAAAAACTAGCAGGTTGTGTTGCTTGAGTGAGTTTAAGAAGAGTAGGGTCTCAATCTTCTCTCTAATAGGGCGTTGACAGTCCACAGACGCAGAGGGCTCTGTCTTCGTCTGACAGCGCTGTCATTAAACACCAGGTAGCGTGGAACAAGGGAGAACAAGGATCCCGCGCGCAAGGGAACATGCGGTGTTGACAGGAGTTATTTGTCATCGCAGAGCTGCCCAAACTCTTCAGACTGTGGTTCGGGCGGCTGCTTAAAGTGACTTATTGCCCCTGTCTGTGGCTGCAGTTGTGATTTGATAATCGGTAAATGTTTGTCAAAGATGAATTCCCTCCCTGATTCAGTGCTGTGCTGGAGAAGCAAATGAAAAGTGGTTGCGCATGAAAAACACGTTGGATGGATTTAAGGAACCAATTCAGGGGTGTCCAAAACCCGACCAGGTTGATCAACTCAAAACTGCACTCCTGATAGGGAAATAGCCAGAGCTGGAATGATGTTTTCGGCAAAGCATGAGACCTCAGGCACTCTTGCCTTCTGTAATTCTGGACTTCCAGCGACCTCGGGAGCAACGGGTACTTGAGCATCTTGGCTCTAATTCATCCCTTTTTACTTTTGCCTCTTGCTTTTTTCCTTTTCGCATCCCTGCATGATCAAAATGTGCCCAGTCTTTGCAGGCAGGAGCCTGTCTTCTCTGCTCCTGTTACTCTCCGTAAAGCTCTGCAAAGTGTGTTTGATGGTTTTGCAAAAGTATCACATGAAAACCTAGCTGAGGCGCGTGGGGAAAGCTTCCTTAGTTCAGGTGTTAAATGTTCTGTGGCTTCCGTTTCCTCTCTCGTCGGTCTTTTATTTGTAGCAGCCCTTTCATCTCTATCAGTCCTTTCCTGTCCTTGCACTGTTCTTTGTCCTATAATACTCTGATCCTTCGAAAACTCAGATACCAAGTTCAGAATGAGACACGCAAATGGAGAAAAAAGTTTATGCAAAACAGGGGAACAAGCATGAATATCATTGATTTGTGTGATTTATTCAAGATTTCTTGGCACAGGACTTTGACTTTCTTGGCACAGAATGTGAGCAGGCCCTGAACATGGAAAGCACTTTCAGGATTAATTTGATCTCTCATTTTGGGTTACTAGCAAAGCTTCCATGGGGCAGATTATTTATTTCTCATCTGTTACATGGGATTTTCTCCGCATTATCTGAAGTGGGCAACAGTGACATGGTCCATTGATCAGATGTGCCATCCTACACAGTCTCTTCCTGATTTTAAATGTTATGGTGTGTCTCAGTAAATATGTTAAAAGCAGCCTTGGGGCAACTAACAATTCCCCCCGGGCAAGCAACTTCCCAGGTTAACCATTGACCACAAAGTGTGACTCACACACAGCTGAATGAGCTGGCGACATTTTGAGTGGAGGAAGTAATACATTAGGTAATTTTAACGTCTAGAATGCTTCAGTTTGTAGGATGCTCATTGCTGCATCAGCACATCAGGTTTTTCCAACTTTATTCATGTGCTGCTAGCATATTTGGGGTGCACCTAAGTTCTTTTCTTTTTGTAACTCTCCTTTACCCCCCTAACTCCCAGGCTGATCCACCTGGGCTTGTCAGGAGGGTATAGACCTAGCTTCCTTCCTCAGACTAATAATAATAATAATAATAATAATAATAATAATAATAATACAGTGGTACCTTGGGTTAAGAACCTAATTCATTCTGGAGGTCCGTTCTTAACCTGAAATTGTTCTTAACCTGAAGCACCACTTTAGCTAATGGGGCCTCCTGCTGCTGTCGCATGATTTCTGTTCTCATCCTGAAGCAAAGTTCTTAACCTGAGGTACTATTTCTGGGTTAGTGGAGTCTGTAACCTGAAGCATATGTAACCTGAAGCGTCTGTAACTCGAGGTACCACTATTATTATTATTATTATTATTATTATTATTATTATTATTATTATTATTAATACCCCGCCCATCTGGCTGGACTTCCCCAGCCACTCTGGGCGGCTTCCAAAAGAATATTAAAATACTGTGATACATCAAACATTAAAAGCTTCCCTCAACAGGGCTGCCTTCAAATGTCTTCTAAAAGTCTGGTAGTTGTTCTTCTCTTTGACATCTGGTGGGAGGGCGTTCCACAGGGAGGGCGCCACCACCGAGAAGGCCATCTGCCTGGTTCCCTGTAACTTGGCTTCTCATAGCAAGGGAACCGCCAGAAGGCCCTCAGCGCTGGACATATGCCTATGAAGTTGGCAGCAGTGACTCTTTAAGGCACTGGGGGCAGGAAGAAGTACCGGTATTTCCCTATCTCTTCGATCTTTTTAATTGGCTTTGATAGGGATTTTGCACGCCAAGGATGTGCTTCGCCCCTGAGTGATCGTGGGGAGGGACGTGACTGTCAAGCCTCTCT
Organism: Podarcis vaucheri; assembly: GCF_965113315.1. Lineage (NCBI taxonomy): Eukaryota > Metazoa > Chordata > Lepidosauria > Squamata > Lacertidae > Podarcis > Podarcis vaucheri. The sequence goes on from NC_138766.1 coordinate 92,421,569, forward strand.
TCAGGAATTGGTAATCTTGCAAAGACTCCCAGAGGGCCCATGGGCTGTCCCAGGAGAGAAATCTCTGCCTCGCCCTATGCTTGTGGAGAACCAGTGTGGTGTAGTGGTTAAGAGCGGTAGTCTCATAATCTGGTGAACCGGGTTTGCGTCTCTGCTCCTCCACATGCAGCTGCTGGGTGACCTTGGGCTAGTCACTCTTCTCTGAAGTCTCTCAGCCCCACTCACCTCACAGAGTGTTTGTTGTGGGGCAGGAAGGGAAAGGAGAATGTTAGCAGCTTTGAGACTCCTTCGGGTAGTGATAAAGCGGGATATCAAATCCAAACTCCTCCTCCTCCTCCTCCTCTTCTTCTTCTTCTTCTTCGTGCTGCTTGGAAGCTTGGGATGGGGGCAGATAAGAATTTGTCCATCCCATAACTTCATTGAACCATAGAGCTGAAAGTGGAATCTGTATGGGAATTCGGAGCTGGAACATCCCCAAGAGACTTCTGATGAAGGAGAGCAAGAGGAACAGAGGAAGCTGCCTTACAGCAAGTGAGACCATTGGTCCCATCCAGCTCAATATTGCCTCCACTGACTGGCAGCAGCAGATGGTGTAGTAGAGCAGAGATGGTTGGGACCAAAGTACCACCTCATATTTCACAGCAGGGACTGTTCTCTCCTGGGGATGCTATTTGCAAATGCTCTGTGTTGCCAGATAAGCAGATCTTGGAACAAACCCAGCTAAGCAGAGGTGGGAGCTAAGCATGTGTGGCTAAGGGTTAAGCCGTGGGTAGGCAACCTAAGGCCCTGGGATGCAGGATGCGGCCCAATCGCCTTCTAAATCTGGCTCGCGGACGGTCCGGGAATCAGCGTGTTTTTACATGAGTAGAATGTGTCCTTTTATTTAAAATGCATCTCTGGGTTATTTGTTTGGCATAGGAATTTGTTCATCCCCCCAACAAATACCGTATTTTTCGCTCTATAACATGCACCAGACCATAACACGCACGTAGTTTTTAGAGGAGGAAAACAAGAAAAAAAATATTCTAAACAAAATAGTGGATATATGATTTTTGTGGTTCATGCTGTGGCCACAGACATGTGATCTGACAGTGAATTTGGAGTAGCCCAATGCAGAAATCCTGAGGATCCATGTGGATCCATGCTTTGTAACCATGGAGGAGGGAAGGAAGGGGAACCATGGATCCTCTGCTCACGACTGCAGCAGATCCCCCCACCACCCGCAGGCATTCGCTCCATAACACGCACAGACATTTCCCCTTACTTTCTAGGAGGAAAAAAGTGAGTGTTATGGTGCAAAAAATACGGTGTATAGTCCGGACCACCACATGGTCTGAGAGACAGTGGACGGGCCCACGGCTGAAAAAGTTTGCTGACTCCTGGAAACCTTCCTATGACCAATCAATATGTCACACAATAGTGAGCAAGGGGAAGTGGGAGAGAAAAGCTGGCTTGGTATTCCAGCCAAAATATCCGCATTGTCCAAAAGATTTTGGTGTTTGCCATGTTTTCTTAGAGGAGGCGAGGCTCTGGGCGTTCTGGTGCAGAGGGCCGGCGTATCAGGATTTGCCACTGCGTTACTGCATAAAAACAGAAACGCAGAAAAGCCGCATGTGATGTATGTGTTGTTGGCTTCTTCCCTGTTGGGAAACTTTTCGTAAGAACATAACAAGTGCCCTCCTCGGCCAGGCCAATGGGCCATCTAGTCCAGCAGATTGTTAAATAAGGAAATAAGTTCCATATTTTAACTATGTGCGGCTCAAATCAGGTTTTTTAAAAATCTGTCCCAAACCTTCCAACATTCAGATTCTAGCGCCCCTGATCTAGCTGTAGGACTCTTCTTATGTTTTTATGATGATGATGATGATGATAATTTTTATTTATTCCCCGCCTATCTGACTGGGTTCGCATTTGGAAGCGTGTGCCTGTGATGCGAGTGAGCGGATGGGGAGAAAATAGCCCCATGGCTTCTGCATTTCCTATCATTAAAGGTCCAGTCATGGCTGACTCTGGGGTTGGGGCGCTCATCTCGCTTTATTGGCCGAGGGAGCCGGCGTACAGCTTCCGGGTCATGTGGCCAGCATGACTAAGCTGCTTCTGGCGAAACCAGAGCAGCGCACGGAAAAGCCGTTTACCTTCCCGCCGGAGTGGTACCTATTTATCTACTTGCACTCGATGTGCTTTTGAATTGCTAGGTTGGAAGGAGCAGGGACCGAGCAACGGGAGCTCACCCCATCATTGCGGGGATTCGAACCGCCGACCTTCTGATCGGCCAGACCTAGGCTCTGTGGTTTAACCCACAGCGCCACCCACGTCTATCATTAGCCGGAGAGAATTGCTTTGCCCCAAGCCAAGTGCAGACCCTTCCCTGAGCCCTGAGGAAAGAGGGGCTTCGGGCTCCTCTCCTCTCCACCCCCACCCGCCAGGTGGCCAGCCTTCCTCCTCCTGCGTGTGATCCACAAGGCCATTTGATTACAGCCCCGGATTCCCCCCCCCCAAATGCTTGAAGTGCTGAAAACGATGAAGAGCAGGAAAAGTGGAGTGATTTATTAGACTCATAAAAATTCATACTTTGTTATTCCAGTCATCTTACATCTGAAGCTTGTTAGAATGAGAACCCCTGGCGGCTCCTGCCGAGCGAGCGGGGTGGGGAGGGGGCGCATTTATCACGTTTCATTCTTGCTTGGACTGCCACGGCGGTTCTCATTTAGAGAAATGGACTGGGCTCCTGGAAATGCATTAATAATCATCCGCTGAAGGTGCGGGGCGTTTGGGGGTGGGGGGAGCGGCGTTTGTCAGAAAACCCCTTCGTTATCATAAGGGGTTGTGTTTGAACAAGGCCCAATACGCTGGGGACCCATTTGCTCTCTTTAACTGGGGCTTGAGCAAGGAAACGCGTGCAGACTGCAACCACCTCTCCAGCAATCTCCGCGGAGAACGGAAGAGGCGCATGGCTGCTCCTCGCCCGCCTGCGATCTCCCGGCAGAACCAAATCGCCCACTTCAGGCCAGAGGCCATGTAAACCTAGGAGGACACGAGGGAGCTTTCTCTGGTTCAGTTGTTAGCACGCAGGTGTGAAACGGGGCCAGGGAGTCCTGGGTTCCAATCCTGACGATCGCAAGTTAAAAGCGTGATTCGCTCTGTATTTTCTATCTCTTTATGGCAGGGATGGGGGGTATTTTCAGCCAGAGGGCTGTATTCCCCTCTGGGGCAACCTCCAGTGGCAGGGGGGTGGGGATATGACAGTGATGGGCGGGGCCAGAGGCAAAAATGGGCGGGGCATTATCAGAGGAAAGAGGCGTTATCAGAGTTGAAGGACGCATTCCAGCTGAAGGCTCAAAGCAGGGCAATAAGAGGTAGCCCTGCCGAGAGTGTAGGTGCCCTGAGAATAAGACAGAGAGGGCTGTATTTGGGACCTGGGCTTATGGCTCCCTCTCCCTGGTATGTGGGGACGCGGGTGGCGCTGTGGGTTAAACCACAGAGCCTATGACTTGCCAATCAGAAGGTCGGCGGTTCGAATCCCTGCGATGGGGTGAGCTCCCGTTGCTCGGTCCCTGCTCCTGCCAACCTAGCAGTTCGAAAGCACGTCAAAGTGCAAGTAGATAAATAGATACCACTCCGGCGGGAAGGTAAATGGCGTTTCCGTGCGCTGCTCTGGTTCGCCAGAAGCGGCTTAGTCCTGCTGGCCACATGACCCGGAAGCTGTACGCCGGCTCCCTCGGCCAATAAAGCGAAATGAGCGCCGCAACCCCAGAGTCGGCCACGACTGGACCTAATGGTCAGGGGTCCCTTTACCTTTACCCTGGTATGTGAAAATAATAAAGGTGCTTGCCTTACAGGGTTATTGTGCACACACACACACACACCCTCAGCTAAAATTCAGAGAGATTGAAGGCATGAAATGCTCTGTATCCCCAGCAAAAAATGCAGCCCACGCCGTTGTGTTTTTGCCAGGCACCTTTTAGAGCAGAGGGGTGCTGTTTTGCAGAGAGGGTGCTGGGCCTGGGCATGTGAGAGCCAGGTTCAAAACTCCTGGGTTCTCCGCACCTTATTTTATACACCTTTGTGCAGATCCCTTCGTTTCAAATATTTCCTTATGATTTGGTCATTGACGTGTGAGCTGTCTTGGGGAAATCTGCAGCCAGGGGTTGTAAATCGTAGGGGGAAATCGGGAAATGGTGACAAAGTCTTTGCTAACCGGGTTGCAAGTTCTACTTTGAAGGCAGCCAGTACACCAGAAGTGTTCCTTGCACCACAGTCAGTTGAGGTGGGATTCATGCACAGAAGAGGCCGAGTAAGCATGCCAGCGCAATGGTTTTGCTCCTGTGGCTCTAAGTGTGGTGGTTGGATCCAGTCCGGCATGTCTGTATTAGGCAATGTAGGAGAAGAGTTTTTGCACTTGATTGGGACGTTCTGAATGTTCAGCATAGCACAGCCCCCTGGCGGTGGGCACCACGGCTTCTTGCACCAGCAAAGTTCTGGGTCGAACTTAGAGAGGCCTGCTTGCCTGCATTGGACATACATTGTGGGCTGCAAGATGTGCAGGGTGGAAGTGCTTAAAAGCCAAGGTGGAAGCAGGAGTGCACTCTCTGCGCTGTGTAATGTGCTGACGATGGGAGCGTAATGGGCCACCAATCATCAGTAAAGATCTCTGGGTATTAAATCAGCATTAGCCTTCTGAGGCCTCGAAGCCATACACCGTGAATCTTCAGTAGCAGAGGTGAGATTTACATGCCTAATTTAATACCGTGAAGAAGGGGGGGAAGTCCCCAACGGGGAAAGAGTGCTTGTGTGGCCAGAGGGTTATTTATAGATGTGTTTAGGGGAGCCGTTTAGGGGCCCACCTCTTTCCTTGGCACACATTTCAAGAGAGCCGGCATCAGGAGGAAGCAGTCAAACCATATTAAAATGCTGGCAGTGGATGTTCTGGGAATTAATGGGCTTTTCAATTTTGCATGTGCGTAGTTAAGCACCAAACATCTGGATTCACAAGAACCTCCCTGGCTTCGTTTCTCACCTTTCCTCTGACCCTCAGAAAGCAAGTAATCATCTCCCAGGCGAGGTTGCCTGGCTAATGTGAATGGTTCTTCTGGGCCCTCTCTTGCCTCTTGCTTTTCTTTCTTTCTTTCTTTCTTTCTTTCTTTCTTTCTTTCTTTCTTTCTTTCTTTCTTTCCCACCCACCCGTTCTTTGCCTCCTTCACCACAGCCCATCTCGTTGAGAATTTCTACAAAATCCAAAGCATCCCTTTCATAAAGAAGCAAGCAGACCTGGGCGTGCCAACTTCTACAAAGGTTTTGTTGATTTGCACACCTTTCTTGGAAGAATCTGATTTGCTGGCGCTGGTTGGGGGGGCATGCAGTGTGAATTTGTTGTTTAGTCGTGTCCGACTCTTCATGACCCTCTGGACCAGAGCACGCCAGGCACTCCTGTCTTCCACTGCCTCCCGCAGTTTGGTCAGACTCATGTTGGTAGAAGAAGAAGAGTTTGGATTTGATATCCCGCCTTTCACTCCCCTTCAGGAGTCTCAAAGCGGCTAACAATCTCCTTTCCCTTCCTCCCCCACAACAAACACTCTGTGAGGTGAGTGGGGCTGAGAGACTTCAAAGAAGTGTGACTGGCCCAAGGTCACCCAGCAGCTGCATGTGGAGGAGCGGAGACGCGAACCCGGTTCCCCAGATTACGTGACTACCGCTCTTAACCATTACACCACACTGGTAGCTTTGAGAACACTGTCCAACCATCTCGTCCTCTGCCGTCCCCTTCTCCTTGTGCCCTCCATCTTTCCCAACATCAGGGTCTTTTCCAGGGAGTCTTCTCTTCTCATGAAGTGGCCAAAGTCTTGGAGCCTCAGCTTCAGGATCTGTCCTTCCAGTGAGCACTCAGGGCTGATTTCCTTCAGAATGGAGAGGTTGGATCTTCTTGCAGTCCATGGGATTCTCAAGTCTCCTCCAGCACCATAATTCAAAAGCATCAATTCTTCGGCAATCAGCCTTCATCGGCGACCAGCAGTGTGAATAATCCCGGATAAAAAGGAGATTAAACGACGGTGTTTTATTGTTCTCCCTCTTCATTTTCCTGGTCCGCTGTGGCCAATTTGCCATCAGTTGGTTCAGTTGCCATCATTGCTCTGCTTGCTTCCCATTCTGCCCACGCCCCTTTCTGGGGAGAGGCAGTTGAGGTGGACCCTTGTAGCTTTCTGGAAAGATGCCATGGTGCCATCTTGGCTGTGCGCACTTTCTCTGCTGGTCCTAGAAGGTTGCCCGGCAGAGGCTACTGCCGCCACCATGAATGAGTTCAGATGCCTTTCCTGGGGAAGGTTATTGCAGCAGCTGGCAGGACATGGTGCCCCTCACCTGCTGCCACCCGAGGCAATTCCTTGCAGGTGACTGAGTGCACTATCAGGGGTGTGTTTGTGTCTTGCTGCCTTCACATTTGCCCATCTTTCTTCCTCTTTGTGTTTTAAGAATGGGGCCTGCTTGTTCTGTTTCAACAGGCCTCTTTGCTACAAGGCCAGAGTTAAGGTTAAAGTTAGGATTAGTAGATGTTTGCATTGTCTGGCTATGCAGTGCTTGGTTTTGAGGGCTGCTTTTTTATTTTCTTTCCAAAAAGAAACACCCTGAAACCTTTCATCTTTTATATAATTTTTGGTCCACTGGATATTAATAATGAAGAATAAATAATTCAAAGGGAGCCTCTGTAAGCGCCAGAGCCCTCGATCTTCCTACCGTCCGCGCGAACATGTGTCCTGTTGCACATCATTAACTTGCCATAATGCCAGAGCTGCGTGTTGTGTTAAGAGTTCCGGTGGCAGACAAATTTGAAATGACAGATTCCACAGACAGATGCCGAGATTGTGCTCTACACATAGACAGGGCCCAGACAGATGGGGGAAGGAAAGTGCAGAGGGAGGTTGAATAGATTAAACAGATGGGCGGATTGATCAGAAAGACGGATAGGTGGGTCTAAGAGACTGACGGATGGATCTTGGATCCCCTCTTGCCTTGCAGCTTTAGAACGACAACAATAACAAAGAAGTTTTTTGCGGCCAGGGGAGCGAGCCTTCATTCTGAGAACCGGTGGGATCTTCTGCATGGGATGGAATTTGACATCTCATAGAATCAGAGTTTCCATTGCTATTTTTGAAAGGGAGATTATCCATTCTGGAGAAGAACATGGCTGCCCCGTAAAGCTGGGTGCCTTAAATCTCCACCTTTCCCTGTCTCACTGTTTCCCTCTTTAATCTCCACTATCTTGATGTCTTCTTCTTTTCAAACTGCTTCCTAAGAGTTGCAGTCTCTTCCTCCGGATCTTCTTGCCCTCTTTGACTCAGAAGCTGCCCTCCACCTCTTTTCCTCTTGGCAGTATTGAGAGGGGCTGTGGCTTTTTGCTGGGGTGGGTGGGGGGCTTCCATGCCACGCTGCCCAGAGCTCTGTCAGTGTCTAACGATCTTGCTCTCCCTTTAATAGTCCAAATGCTAAAGCACCATAATAATGTTCTTTTGCATTCCGCTCCTGAGTGTTATTCCATTAGCCTGGATTACAGCTGCGATTCCTTATATTGATGGCTTGAAATGCGTTGGCTTCTGTTGTATTGCTTCGTTTTTGCATTATGGATCTCCGAGGCTGGCTGGCTGATGACTGATTCTTAGCCTAAGCTGCAAATGATGTATACAACCTCAACCTGATATGTACGGTCTCACTCCCCCCACCTAGTCCTGCTCGCTTTCCTAGCAAGCTTCTTCCCCCTCCCAACTGATAATATCAAGCCTTTAGTTAACGAAGCTGACTGCTGTGTCCAGGTCTGCTTTCTAGGGCCAGCCAAGGCAAGGTCTGTGGATGAGACCCATCTCTTTTGGGCACAGGGAGCTGTCTTCTCTGGCTGCCTCCTGCTTCTTCTTTCCAGCGCCTGTGAGATTGCCGCCTCTGGCAACGGTTTCTTCTTCTTCTTCTTCTTCTTCTTCTTCTTCTTCTTCTTCTTCTTCTTCTTCATTTTTATATCCCACCCTTTTCCCTGACAGGGATTCAGCTTGGCTTACGGATAAAAATTTGTTGTTGAGTCGTTTAGTCGTGGTCCGACTCTTCGTGACCCCATGGACCAGAGCACACCAGGCACTCCTGTCTTTCACTGCCTCCTGCAGTTTGGTCAAACTCATGCTGGTAGCTTCAAGAGCACTGTCCATCCATCTCGTCCTCTGTCATCCCCTTCTCCTTGTGCCCTCCATCTTTCCCAACATCAGGGTCTTTTCCAGGGGGTCTTCTCTTCTCATGAGGTGGCCAAAGTCTTGGAGCCTCAGCTTCAGGATGTGTCCTTCCAGTGATCACTCAGGGCTGATTTCCTTCAGAATGGATTGGTTTGATCTTCTTGCAGTCCATGGGACTCTCAAGAGTCTCCTTCAGCACCAGAATTCAAAAGCATCCATTCTTTGGCGATCAGCCTTCTTTATGGTCCAGCTCTCATTTCCATACGGATAAAAATAAGGGCAGCTAAAAACATGGAAAAGAAACAGGCATAAAAAATTAAACATTGATAGAATTAAAACTCACATATTTATCTGTATCTCTATATCTTTATCTGTCTCCAGTCCAGTCTGAAGTTTATTGGTCAACGTGGCTGGCGCTGTGGTCTAAACCACTGAGCCTAGGGCTTGCCGATCGGAAGGTTGGTGGTTCGAATCTGCTCAGTGGTGGTGAGCTCCTGTTGCTCTATCCCAGCTTCTGCCAACCTAGCAGTCCAAAAGCATACCAGTGCAAGTAGATAAATAGGTACCACTATAGTGGGAAGGTAAATGGCATTTCCGTGCACTGCTCTGGTTTTGCCAGAAGTGGCTTAGTCATGCTGGCCACATGACCCGGAAAAACTGTCTGTGGACAAACGTCTGCTCCCTCGACCAGTAAAGTGAGATGAGCACTGCAACCCCAGAGTCGTTCGCGACTGGACGTAACTGTCAGGGGTCCCTTACCTTTTTTTTTTTAAGTTCAGGCTATAGCCAAAAAGTGAAGCAACAATAATCCAAAGAAGCAAACGGATTCCAACGGACTAGGAAAGGGATTGAAAACAGCATATGAGAAAACATGCAATAAAAGACATGCAACAGACAATATACTATGTGTGTGAGAGAGAGTTGGCCTCCATTGTCACTTACAGGGACATGGTTAACACTGTGTTCATGGATGACAATCTTACTCGGGATCGCCAAAGAAGAAGACACACACACACACACACACACACACACACTATTAAGACTATACAAATAATTACATTAAAAACAGCATGGCACCAGTCCATTCATTAAAAGCAATCAGTCCCCCAAATCCTGTTGGAAAACAAAATTCTCCACCTGCCACCCTTTGGACAAGGCTGCACCCTGGAAGCTTCCACCGATGAACTGGGCTTGAGCTGCCTTTGCTGAAACTCCTCTTGTGCCCCAGAAAAAAATCCCCCCCCCCGATGTCCTTTGCACAATCTTCTGCTAGATTGCTTCCCATTTAAAACGAAGACTCTGAAACTTCTTCTCTTCAGCAATCTGCAATGGGTTATTGATAAACCACTGAAGGATAGATAGACCTCCTGCAGTAACCTTATAGGTTATATGTAAAATGTATTACTATATTGTATGCTGGATGTTTAAAAAGTTGATAGTGGCCCTTTAAAAATACAGTGGTACCTCTGGTTGCGAACGGGATCCATTCCAGAGGCCCATTCGCAACATGAAAAGTACTCAACCTGCAGCGGCGCGTCTGTGCACATGCGGGTTGCGATTTGCCACTTCTGTGCATGTGCACAACGTCATTTTGCGCTTCTGCGCATGCGCGAGCGGCGAAACCCGAAAGTAACCCTTTCCAGTACTTTCGGGTCGCCGTGAGACGTAACCTGAAAGAACATAACATGAAGCGGACGTAACATAAGGTATGACTGTATACCTAAAGCGTTTCTAACATAATGGAAAAGTTGAGGGCTAAGAAGATGGGAGAGAGGAGGTTTTGCTTGACTTTGCAGAGAAAGGGGGATGCAGTGCCATTTCTAACATGTATTCCTCAGAAGAAGAGGCCTGGATGATGTAGGGCAGAGAGTCAGTGTCTGGGAAATGAAAAAAGAAAAGCGACCGAGAGACCCTTAGCGATAGGAAAGGGATTTTGAGCTGAGAAAGAAACGGTATTTCCCTCCTCCATCCCCCACTCCCCAGCTGTCATGGGCTTTCGTAATTTCTGCATTAAGAAACTTTAATCATTGCCACTGCTATGAGTGTTCTTGGGTGTAATCGGTAAATTACTACTTTCATAAAATTCTGCGCACTACCCTCAAGGTCTGTTCCAGCCAGCTAGCCTTATGCTAACCGCGGCGCGAGTATCAAATTGATTGGGTGAGCGGAACAAAACCAGCTCGATGGCCACAATAAATATCTCTGTTATGTTCTGTAATTTAATGGAGATAATTTATTAAGGAAAGCATGCGGTAGGTGGGAACATTTCACAGGGTTAAATTAAATTGCCCTTGCTTCTTGAATCCGGGGGGGGGGGGTGTCGTAGGTTTTGAAGCAGGGGTGGCTCTAACCCAGGGTGCCCTCCAAATATTATGGACTCCAACCCCCCGACTGATAGGCGCTGGGGTCCGAAGCATCTGTAGGGTGCTGGGTTGGTGAAGGCTGCACTAAGCCCAGCCGTCCAACAGACCCTTGGTTCTGTGAGTGTGCACACAGCTAGACTGGTGACTGGGGGCGGCCGCCGAGACCACATAACACCGGTCTTGAAAGACCTACATTGGCTCCCAGTACGTTTCCGAGCACAATTCAAAGTGTTGGTGCTGACCTTGAAAGCCCTAAACGGCCTCGGTCCAGTATACCTGAAGGAACGTCTCCACCCCCATCGTTCAGCCTGGACACTGAGGTCCAGCTCCGAAGGCCTTCTGGCAGTTCCCTCCCTGCGAGAAGCCAAGTTACAGGGAACCAGGCAGAGGGCCTTCTCGGTAGTGGCGCCCGCCCTGTGGAACGCCCTTCCAGCAGATGTCAAAGCGATAAACAACTACCTGACATTCAGAAGACATCTTAAGGCAGCCCTGTTCAGGGAAGTTTTTAACGTGTGATATTTTACTGTATTTTTGGTTTTTATAGAAGCCGCCCAGAGTGGCTGGGGAGGCCCAGCCAGATGGGTGGGGTATAAATAAATTGTTGTTGTTGTTGTTGTTGTTGTTGTTGTTGTTGTTGTTGTTGTTATTAGTTGGCCGAATCCAGGCCCAGTGGGTCACTGTGCAGGCTTGAACTAGTGTGATAGGAATTTTATGGTCTTATATGGTAATGTTCATAAGTGTACCAACCAAGCACATACATAGATCAGCACAGGAAGACGGACCTGGAACCATTTTAATTCCTAAACTGAGCAAATGTTTTCTCTGCAAGGTCAAACTGGAAAAGCCTCCCCATTGTCTTTTCCTTCACAAATCCTGTCTTAAGGGCACATTTAAGATATGAATAGGGTGTGAGCCTGTGACCTGGCCCAGGAACTAAGTATTTATCATTACAAAAGATTGGCCAGGCTACCCAGGAAATCCAATCAAGTAACCTGCCAGACAGGAGGTAAACAAGGACAAGAGAAAAACAACATTTAAATTTCTGTTTAGACCGCCTTTTCTGTGATGTAGGTATGATGTATCTGAGCGGTGGTCTTAGGTTACACCCCTTCTGTGATGTATGTATGATGTTTCTGGGGGTGGTCTTGATCTACAGGGTGGCAATTTCAAAAGTCTTTATAAGGCCTTGCACACTATTTTTCTGGGTCCTCCTCCTTTCCTGCATGTGAGGGGAGCACCCTGTTGCAACAGATCAATAAAGATCAGGCTTACTAGCTGCTTTGCTTCTCAATATTCTCTGGTTGGCCTCTGTTATTTTCTCCTACCAATAGGGAACCTATATAAGGACTCTATATGGGCTCTTGGATACCCCATAAGGGAAAAGGGCATATTTTTGTTTACAACACTAGAGACTTGAACTAGCAAAGATCATGGGTCATTTCCCTTTGTTGGCAAATGTCCCTTTGGCCCTGCCCAATAATAAAGAGTGCAAGTTATTTAATAACAAGCTGATTTAGAGCATGCATTTAGTCGTGGCATCCAGGGATTTTGGATGTGTCAGCCTACCCTGGTCCATTATATGGCGTTAAGTCGCTCTGTTGCCTGCGGGGGATGAGAGATGGTGAATTATTGCTACCGCATCCTGCCTTTCCCCAGAACCTGTATTGTTCCCTATCCCTGGGACCATGATTGAATGGTGGTACGAAATAAATAAAATTGACCTCTGCCTATTAATGGCATGGGTTCACTCAGTTTGATTTGTGTGGTGTGTGAGAAGCGGTGGGAAGTGGTTTCAGTCGGAAATACCCAGAGGTTGGGGGAAGGGGCTTTGGGGCTTCTGACCACAGCTAATAGCCTGCCTGAGAACTGCATTGGAGAGCAGAAATGTGTTGATATCCATTTCTAGTCTTGTCCTCAAAGTCCTGGGTCAGGTAACAGGTAAATAGGGATATTAAGGAAATTCTGCCCTTGGTATGTTCAGTTGCCACCTCTCCATTTTGATTCTCTGGCCCCATATCTGCACAAACTTATTATCCCAAAATACAGACGTGCTTTTACACTTTCAAGACTGGATGTTTTGCCATCTGCGGTACTTGGGGGTCGATTCCAAAAGATCCCACCTGAGAAACGTCTTTGCACCTGTGGAGATGGTAGCACCAAAACAGCGGCACACGTCCTCCTGTCTTGCACTCTCCACAAAGACCTGAGGAACGAGATCGTCACCCCACTCGTATTAACTATCCCAGGGCGCTCAACCACTGCCACAGCGTGCTTCCTTCTATCAGATCAAAACGAGCAGAAAACAGCAAAGGTTGCTTAGTTCATGGCAGGGGCAATCAGAATAAGGGCCACTAACCGACTGCTGATTCAGGACTTTAAATCGTGCTTTAATATCAAATTTCCTTTTCTGCGTATACTGTAATGTTTTACTGTTGCTATGGCCATTGGCTAATGCGAATAAAGTTTTATCTCTCTCAAATAGGGATATGTAGTTCAGGAACTATAATTTGAAACAGGAACACAGGGTTCTCCCTTCCACACCTCACTGCCCTGATGACATAGAGCACAACTTTGTAAAGCTTTTTCCAAATGTCGAAGGATGCCAGCACTCCTGTTGTGGTCAGTCTGGAAGATAAGAGGGCCCCACAATCACAGGACTGCTACTTGAGGTTTTTTCCCTCCAGTGCCTTTGCTGTGGAAATCTAGGCGCAGATGGTATGATTCAACTGGGACTGATGGGAGTTGTCCCAAAATCTGGAGGGCTCCATTTGGGGAAGGCTGGATTAGTTCAAAAGGGGTATGGAAGAAAGCCAGGTGCCCCCAACACTTCACACAATTGGTCCATCTTGTCCAGTATTCTTTGCTCTGATTGGCAGTAGCTTTTCAGGGTTTCAGAGTACAGAAGGATCTTCTTCACCTGAGAATTGATTCTAGGACCTTCAGCATGCAAAGGGTGGGCTTCACAATTTGCAGCCAAGGACTCATCTATGAGATTTGGGGCAAATTGCTCAGTGTCTAAAAGGGGAATAAAACTTGACAAAGGGTTGTGGGAACAAAGGCGAGGAACAATTAATTAGATATCTGTTCAAAATTTCAGATGTGGGGTGGCAAACACTTATACAGTGGTACCTCGGGTTAAGAACTTAATTCGTTCTGGAGGTCCGTTCTTAACTTGAAACTGTTTTTAACCTGAAGCACCACTTTAGCTAATGGGGCCTCCTGCTGCTGCCGCACCGCCGGAGCATGATTTCTGTTCTCATCCTGAAGCAAAGTTCTTAACCTGAGGTACTATTTCTGGATTATGGGAGTCTGTAACCTGAAGCGCCTGTAACCTGAAGCATCTGTAACCCGAGGTACCACTGTATAGCAGGATTTATGAGGGATCTTGTTAGAATATTTCCGTTCCACCTTAAAAGGGAGCAGGTTTTGTGAGTCACAGAGTCTGCGCATTTCCTGTTCACAGGATGTTTATGTTTCCTATTGCTTTCGTTTTCACTCTGTGTCTGAAGACACTGATGCAGGCAGTCATGTTTTTCTTTGTTCTGATCAACGCTGAATAAAACTTGTAAATAATGCTCCTCTGCATGCAACTTCTGCTGTGAACTATCTGCTGATAGAGTGTGCATGAGCTCTGGATTGTGGCAAGATATTTTCTAGAAACTCCTGTCGCTAATTGCTGATACTGTATCTACGGGAGATCGATGGATCGTCCGGCAGCCGGCTTGGGGGCCATGATGGACTTTGTCTCCCTGGCAGTATCCCAACAGATCTATCTGTAGCAAAGTTCTTTGCTCTATTTTAGAATGGCTCTTGAATGAGTGAGAAGGTAAAATTCAAATTGCCACGGTGTTTGGGAACAGAGTATCATCTCTACTGACATTCTCTGCAGCTGGCTGCTCCATTCATTTCCTTGTTCCACTTTAGTCCCATGCCTTCATCCAATTTGTTCTATACAAGAAAGCCCCTAATTGAAGTGGTTTCTGAGATGGGCTATTGCTTAGCATGTGCCCTGCAGCTAAGAAAATGTGATTATTTTGCTTAAACTCGGCAATAAATACTTTGAAAACATGGTGCTTTTATTTCTGGAAGATGGACTTTATTAGTGATATAGAATAAGGCATGAATTCTAGTGTATTTTTTAAAAAATAAGCTCTCTCGTTGACATTACAGAAAAGGAGATAATTCTTAAATATCTTAGTGAGCTTAGTACAAATAATCAAAGGATCTTTCTGTAAAAGCAAATGTGGCACATAACTGGAATATGTTGCAACCTAGTGTAAACAACCAAGGATCTTGTGGCATCTTAAAGACCAACAAATATATTTTGTAAGCTTTCATGGGCCAAAGCCCTCTTTATCAGATGCACAAAGGTGTTGTTTAATTGGTAGATATTAATATAACAGCATGATGGAGAGGAAACACTAAAAAAGGGAGGGAAAGGCCATGTTCAAGATTGTCTAGTACCATGGCAGAACCCAAATATAGGCCTGGTTCACACTCTGTGACTTAGCTTTACAAACCACAAGTTGTCCCACGGACAAACAAACCATGGCTTGTTTCTCCAAAGTTTGTTTCGTTTCCCAGCTGCTCTTGTCTGTTGCCATTGTAGCTTGGTGAGCACCTGGGGTGGGGTGGCCAAACAAACCATGGTTAGTCCTGGGTTGTTATGTAACACCAGACCATACTTAAAATGAACCAAGGTTTGTAAGCCAACAGCAAACCATGGCTTTGGATTGTGGTTTGTTGGAAGTAAGAATACCATAATTATGTCGCTGTGCTGGGCTAACACCATAGTTTGAATAAGCCATGACTTAGTATTATGTGCAAACCAGGACATGCGCATTTGCTTGGACCTTATGTTCTACATCCAGCCAAAGTAGTGATGTACAAATTTTAACAAATCTAAACCTAAACCAAGATTACTGCTGCTAAAGAACTGGCATTGCAAATCCCTCCTGAGCTAAAAGTCCTTGGTTAAGGTATTGGATTAAAATACTTCTTAAATATGTCTAATTTGGTTTTTTAAAAAAACACAAATGAGATCCTTTGTGGCCAAGTGGTTCTGCGTGCTCCTTATCTTGCTTGAATGGATTCCAAGGGTTTAAGAACAAGGCAAATTCTCTTGGATCTTGCAGGAGCCAGAACCTGTGTCTCTGCTGCCTTAGGATCCTTGATAAGCATTGCTAGCTACTATTTGGAAGTCCTTTCAGCACACAGACTTAGCAGAGCTGATTTGGCACTAATTCCCCTTCAATGCCTCCAGCTGAAGCAGATTGCCTTGAGAGGCAAACGTTGGAATGCACTTGGAGCCCAATAAAGACGTTTAAAAGTTTCAACACTCATTGTTCTGATGTCCTCCATTGGAGCAGCCAACTGGCTTTTGGGGGGTGGGGGTCGCAGGTGAAGTGTGTTTGATTGCATGGATTTATTGCCTATTAAACTGTGGCTTGTGATCATAAAGTGCTGCTTAAATTCTGGCATAAGTAGATCTCTTTTTCTCTTTCCAAAGAGCCCCGGACTGAATAAGAGTGAAAATTAAATTCCCCTCTTAAACCAAAGGAAAGGCCTTCTCAGAAGCCGATTCCGGTAGCAATATAATTAACCTCTCGCTGTGCCATTCTGTGGGAACATATTGAGCAGCCTCTGTACTAATCACCCCATAATACCCGGGTCTGCTTTCACACTGAAATTGGTAACAGTATTAGAGTAATCCTGCCTCTTTTCTTTTTAGCGCTGGGGACCTGAGCCAACTGGGGAAATCAGAACAAGGGCTGTTGGGGCTGAGCAATGCGGCAGAGATACTTTTCAGGTGTTAACTGACTTAACCTGCAGTGTCAAGTATGGAGGATTGTCTGGAGGCGCGTAGGAGCACTGACAAGCTTCCAGCAGATTTAAGGTCTGCCCAAGGGTAAGACGTAGGGGGAAACGAGGCAATCTCTTCATTCAAACCAAGCAGGATAGAAAATGCTGGGAGGAAGCTTTGGGGTTGTGCAGGATGTCCCAGGCCAAAAAGAGCGCATATTTAGGTTGGGTGGAAACCAGGAATGGCTAAGAAGCAGGGTGCTGGTTCAAAAGATGCCAAATGTGTTGATATTGGAAGAAAGGGCACTTGAGCAGGTAAAGTAGCCAGGACAGTTCCAAATCTGTAGGGTTGCCAACACAGCTTTTGTTGGCGTCAGTGTGTCCAACAGTGCCTTATTCAATGGTGCCCATGCAAGGTCTTGGTTACCATCCCTTCGAAAATCCAGAATGCATGGGAGACTGTTTTGCTCTTCTTAAAGGTAAAAGGACCCCTGACCATTAGGTCCAGTCTTGGCTGACTCTGGGGTTGCGGCGCTCATCTTGCTTTATTGGCCGAGGGAGCTGGCGTACAGCTTCCGGGTCATGTGGCCAGCATGACTAAGCCGCTTCTGGCAAACCAGAGCAGCGCACGGAAACGCCATTTACCTTCCCGCCGGAGCGGTACCTATTTATCTACTTGCACTTTGACGTGCTTTCGAACTGCTAGGTTGGCAGGAGCAGGGACCGAGCAACGGGAGCTCACCCCATCGCGGGGATTCGAACAGCCGACCTTCTGATCGGCAAGCCCTAGGCTCTGTGGTCTAACCCACAGCGCCACCCGCATCCCTTTTGCTCTTCTTACTCAGTTCTTATTGCACTGGCACGGCCTCTCCTACATTGGACACCCCCTTACACATGCTGCCAGGAACCAGAGTAGGGTAGCTCAGCAATAAAACACTCGGTGTCAGTGAAGTTAACTCAAAGGAACCAAAGCAGCACAGGCCTAGTGGCCACAGCAACTCTTCCCAGTAGGTCTTGCCCCAAAGAGGCAGTTTTGAGCACTGAAGTTCCTCCGCTCTCTAAGACTCCTCCCTTGGTTCTTTCCCCAGCAGCCTAAGGCTCCTTCATCTTGTCTCTCTTTGCTATGTCCTCTTGTTCTGGGTGTCCAGGGCGGAGGGGAGCTGGTCACAGCAGGAGGGAGAGATTCCCTGGCTTATTCAGCAATCTGCCTCTTGATTCCCCTCTGATCCTGCTCTGCTGCCACAGCAGACTGATACTTGCAACTGATTTCAGAAATGGGTTGCATCTCACCAACATTCACCAACTCTGTAATGTTGTTGTTGTTTAGTCGTTTAGTTGTGTCCGACTATTCATGACCCCCTGGACCAGAGCACGCCAGGCCCTCCTGTCTTCCACTGCCTCCCGCAGTTTGGTCAAACTCATGCTGGTAGCTTCGAGAACACTGTCCAACCATCTCATCCTCTGTCGTCCCCTTCTCCTTGTGCCCTCCATCTTTCCCAGCATCAGGGTCTTTTCCAGGGAGTCTTCTCTTCTCATGAGGTGGCCAAAGTCTTGGAGCCTCAGCTTCAGGATCTGTCCTTCCAGTGAGCACTTAGGGCTGATTTCCTTCAGAATGGATTGGTTTGATCTTCTTGCAAGTCCATGGGACTCTCAAGAGTCTCCTCCAGCACCAGAATTCAAAAGCATCCATTCTTTGGCGATCAGCCTTCTTTATGGTCCAGCTCTCACTTCCATACATCACTACTGGGAAAACCATAGCTTTAACTATACGGACCTTATGCATGGACTATACGGACCTTAACTCTCTAATAGCCTGAAGTAAAAGTAAAACGCCAGATAGAAGTGTTAAAGATAGAATAAAATCTAGGATGGTACCTGGTTGGACAGCAGTTTGGGAACTCCAATGGGTGTTGCTAAAATTTCTTTGATAAAGTGGGATTTTATTGTGCTTCATTTTTACTTGAGCCTTTGTGCATTATTAGACTGCCTTCTGCTGGTTACAGAATTTAAACTGGCAACTGGAACTGATACAGAACTTTTAATTACACTTAAGAACCTAAGGAGAGCCTGCAGGATCAGGCCAGTTGCCCATCCTGTTCAGCATCCTGTTCTCTCAGTGGCCAGCCAGATACCTATGGGAGACATCACTTTGCACTTGTTGGCATTGAACTCCATTTGCCGTTTTATGGTCCATTTGCTCAGTTTGGAGAGCTCCTTTTGGAGCTCTTCGCAATCCCTTTTTTGGCTTTAACCACTCAGCAAACTTGGCCGCTTCGCCGTCTAACTCACTGAGTGAGATGTAACTCTCTGCCACCTTTTGTATGCCCGGCACACCTCTGCTTCCTCCTACATTTCTCCCAGGATTACAGTTCAGCAGCCGTGCCTGGCGTAACCTTGCGTTTGCAAGCCGAAGAATTGGCAACTCCCTCAATCCCTCTCTCCAGGGTGCCTCATTTTATGCAAAATTTGATATAAATAACAATTTTCCACTGTGTTATCCACCGTGCAATGTAGTCTCTTATTCAATTTGTTGCGTATCTGGGGAAATGGGTTGAGAACCCTTATGAGAGATGATTTTTTTTTTTTTACAAGACTGCAAATTCTGAAGGCCTCCAAGCCTGTGGGGCTAAGTGCCTGTTGAGAGGAAGGAGGGAGGGGACTGTTCAAACTGTGGTCTGCCAGCAGGCTTTTTAATATTTAGCTGGTCTCCGGCTTGCAGCATACAGTGATTAAATTTCCCTCTCCCGGTTGTAACGATTCAGCTGGGCAATTCAGTCCTACCCTTAGCATAGGAGCCGGGGGGAGAGGAAAATAGGTCCATGTAAAAAGGGAGGCTCTCCTGTCCTTAAAAATAAAATAAAAACCCTGTTATCTGGTGGGATAGTCATAGCACATGTTGAACTAGTATTTAGAATTGAATTGAATTGCTGTGCAGCTTTATTTCAATAACCTTTCACAGCAAGGCCCAGAAGAAGAGAGGAAAGATTAATATGTGAGGCGCTCCCCTAAACTAAGGATGGGGAAAATATTCTGCTTCACATCCCTAGTGGCTAAATTTGTAGGAGCAAACATTACATTTCTGATAAGCGTTTTGATCCTTTGAGATTTGTGAAGAAGCAGCAGCATTAATATTCCTTAACAGTCCTATTAACCATGCCTCCAATGTTGGAGGTGGCGTGCCTCCAAATGCCAGTTCCTGGGGAGCACAAGTGTGGAGATGGCTGTTGAGCTCAGATCCTGCTTGCTGGTTTCCCATGGGCACCTGATGGCCCACTGTGAGGACAGGATGTTATGCTAGGTGCTATTTGGTTCGATCCAGCTGCAGGGCTCCTCTTGATTCTGACTGGTAGCAATTCTCCAAGATCATAGATGGGAGACATAATTTCTAGCCCACCATTCTAACTGGAGAGTCTAAGCCAGGACTGAATCTTTAGCCTTCAGCATGGAGAGCATCTGCTCTGCCACTGAGCTTTGTTCCCATCATGCACGTATAAACTCACATTCTCAAAGACTCAAGATCTTGGGGGACGGGACAATCTTATGTATTGATAAAACGTAAAGGGACCCCTGGCCATTAGGTCCAGTCGTGGCCGACTCTGGGGTTGCGGTGCTCATCTCGCTTTATTGGCTGAGGGAGCCGGCATACAGCTTCCGGGTCATGTGGCCAGCGTGACTAATCCGCTTCTGGCAAACCAGAACAGCACACGGAAACACCGTTTACCTTCCCACCGGAGCGGTACCTATTTATCTACTTGCACTCTGACGTGCTTTCGAACTGCTAG
This sequence comes from Podarcis vaucheri, assembly GCF_965113315.1. Lineage (NCBI taxonomy): Eukaryota > Metazoa > Chordata > Lepidosauria > Squamata > Lacertidae > Podarcis > Podarcis vaucheri. Next base: position 92,441,717 of record NC_138766.1, read on the forward strand.
GTTGGCAGGAGCAGGGACTGAACAACGGGAGCTCACCCCATTGCGGGGATTCGAACCACCGACCTTTCGATCGGCAACTCCTAGGCTCTGTGGTTTAACCCACAGCGCCACCCGCGTCCATTATGTATTGATAGCATAAGCTTATCCTGAGAAAAAGAGTCAAAGGGTGCTGTTTCATTTCCCTCTGTGGCTTGGTTCTGCTGTCAACTTTTTGCCTTCCTTCCCCAAAACTTCCTCTGCCCCTGGAGAAGTTGAATTCACCATAGGGGCTCAGGACGGTTAGCTAATTCATTCCAGCTGTGGTCAGTGGTATGGCTTGAACCTTGAGGTGCTGGTTATGTGCTGCCACCACTGTTGGACCTCCGGAGAAATGAGCTTGTCATTGAGATGCGAGCCCACAGAGAGGAGATGAGCTCAGCGCATGGAGCTCCCCATTCTGCCATACCTGCTGCTTGTCAGGATAGCTCCTCTGCGGCTGTGGAGATAATGAGGTATGGCAGCATGGGGGAGAATGAAGCCGAAGAGAACGGAAGCTGGAAAACAGCCTAATGATGCGGTCTGGTGGACTGTGCAATGCCTTCCTGAAGCAGCCATCTCACAAGGGAGCGCCGGAACATTTACCCCAATGGAGGATTAAAGAAGATGAGAAACTTGAAAAGGAAGCCAAGTGGATAGCCTCGAATCCCTTCTTGGCTCACCTGATAGGGTGGCAACAATGAGTACCCAAGACGGAAGCACTCTGGGTGCATCACGAAAATCTTCTATACAAGGGAGGGCGTCTGAATATACAGTGGTGCCTCGCAAGACGAAATTAATTCGTTCCGCAATTCTCTTCGTCTTGCGGTTTTTTCGTCTTGCGATGCACGGTTTCCCATAGGAATGCATTGAAAATCAATTAATGCGTTCCTAGGGAAACCACCTTCAGACCAGGTCCGGGACAGTCTGTCCCCGGACCTCTTCTGAAGGCTGGGGGGGGCAAGGGCTTTTCTTCCCACCCCCAGCATTTTAAAAAACCCTGGGACAGCGGAGGACTTCTCCGCTGTGCGGGGCTATCTTAAAATGCTGGCGGGCGGCATTTTAAAATCGCTCCGGACAGCGGAGGACTTCTCCGCTGTCCAGGGCGATTTAAAAGCCCCTGGGAAGGCAGGCAGGGGGGACAAAGACTTTTGCCCCCTGCCCGCCTTCAGAAGGTGTTCCCGCCCCCCGCCCCACTTCGGAACAGCTTTCCGAAGTGGGGCGGCGGGGCCAGGTGTTCCCGACCCCCCTCCCCACTTCGGAAGAGCTTTCCGAAGTGGGGCGGCGGGGCCAGGTCTTCCCGACCCCCCTCCCCACTTCGGAAGAGCTTTCCGAAGTGGGGCGGTGGGGCCAGGTGTTCCCGACCCCCCTCCCCACTTCGGAAGAGCTTTCCGAAGTGGGGCGGCGGGGCCAGGTGTCCCCGACCCCCCTCCCCACTTCGGAAGAGCTTTCCGAAGTGGGGCGGCGGGGCCAGGTCTTCCCGACCCCCCTCCCCACTTCGGAAGAGCTTTCCGAAGTGGGGCGGTGGGGCCAGGTGTTCCCGACCCCCCTCCCCACTTCGGAACAGCTTTCCGAAGTGGGGCGGCGGGGCCAGGTGTCCCCGCCCCCCCGCCCCACTTCGGAACAGCTTTCCGAAGTGGGGCGGCGGGGCCAGGTGTTCCCGACCCCCCTCCCCACTTCGGAAGAGCTTTCCGAAGTGGGGCGGTGGGGCCAGGTGTTCCCGACCCCCCTCCCCACTTCGGAACAGGTTCTGGACCTCTTCTGAAGGCTGGCGGGGGCGAAAGTCTTTGCTCCCCCTGCCTGCCTTCAAAAGCTGTCCGGCCCAGGCATCCCGGACCTTTCCGCCAGCAGCGGCAGCGCTGCCGCTGCTGGCGGAGACTTGCCGGCATGCCGAAGCCTGTGCGCAGCGCGCCCAGGCTTCGCGGATCTCTCTGCCAGCAGCGGCAGCTCTGCCGCTGCTGGCAGAGACTTGCCGGCATGCCGAAGCCTGCGCGCAGCGCGCCCAGGATTCGCGGATCTCTCTGCCAGCAGCGGCAGCTCTGCCGCTGCTGGCGGAGAGTTGCCGGCATGCCGAAGCCTGCGCGCAGCGCGCCCAGGCTTCGCGGATCTCTCTGCCAGCAGCGGCAGCTCTGCCGCTGCTGGCGGAGAGTTGCCGGCATGGCGAAGCCTGCGCGCAGCGCGCCCAGGCTTCGCGGATCTCTCTGCCAGCAGCGGCAGCTCTGCCGCTGCTGGCGGAGAGTTGCCGGCATGCCGAAGCCTGCGCGCAGCGCGCCCAGGCTTCGCGGATCTCTCCGCCGGCAGCGGCAGCTCTGCCGCTGCTGGCGGAGAGTTGCCGGCATGCCGAAGCCTGCGCGCAGCGCGCCCAGGCTTCGCGGATCTCTCCTGCCTTCAAAAGCCGTCCGGGATAGCAGGAAGCGCTTCCCTGCTATCCCGGACAGCTTTTAAAATGCTGGCGCTGGGGAGCAAAGCCTTTTGGCCCCCGCCAGCCTTCCTGGACCTCTTCTGAAGGCCGGAGGGGGGGGGAAAGGCTTTGCTCCCCACCGCTAGCATTTAAAAGAGGTCCCCGGAGATTTCCCTATGGGCTTTCGTCTTGCGAAGCAAGCCCATAGGGGAATTCGTCTTGCGAGGCAAATCGCGGACGAAAAAACCTTTCGTCTAGCGAGTTTTTTGTCTTGCGAGGCATTCGTCTTGCGGGGCACTACTGTAATACATATTGGGTGAATCATTTAAAAATGAATACTTCCTCTTCTTGATCATTGCCCTTCAGGACTCCCATGCTGGAATAGCTTTTGTTGCAGTCCGTTTGCTGGTTCAGCATTAAATCTGGTTTAATTATCATTGGAATATCTGGCTGTGATGTTGAACATCCCAGGGGAGCCAACTCCGAATGAGGAATGTAGGTGATTCTGGGGCTTGCTTGACTCAGCGATTGTTCTTGGGAACAGCAATAACTGTTCTGAAAAGGGACACCCTTTTAGAACACAGCAATTGGGCTTACTTTGAATTGGGACCTCCCCCTCAACTGTGGTGACTTCTTTCCAGTGTTAGGGGCTTAGGTCTGGGGGTTGCAAAGTGGGAAGGAGCCAGCAGTCCTGGACATCTCCAGCTAGAAGGATATCTGTGATGGAGAAGCAGCTTTTGCCTCAGGGCCTTGGAGAATGTGTTTTTTCTGGTCAGAGAAGACATTACTAAACCTGATGGACCAAGGGACTCACTTGATGTTCAGAGTTCTCCCTTGCTACCAGTCCCCATCTTTTCTGAGATTAGCGACTTCCAGGTGAACTTCAGTCTTGGTACTGGTCTCAAACTCTCTCTCTCTCTCTCTCTGTCTCTTTTTAAATAATAATAATAATAATAATAATAATAATAATAATAATAATAATAATAATAATTTATTTATACCCCGCCCATCTGGCTGGGTTTCCCCAGCCACTCTGGGTGGCTTCCAACACAATATTAAAATACAGTAATGCATCAAACATTAAAAGCTTCCCTAAACAGGGCTGCCTTCAGATGTTGTCTAAAAGTCTGGTAGTTGTTCTCTTTGACATCTGGTGGGAGGGCATTCCACAGGGCTGGTGCCACTACCGAGAAGGCCCTCTGCCTGGTTAACTTGGCTTCTCGCAGTGAGGGAACTGCCAAAAGACCCTCGGTGCTGGACCTCAGTGTCCGGGTAGAACGATGCGGGTGGAGACGCTCCATGACGCATGGAGAGGGTTCTGTTCCTGTTGTTGTTGTCTTGTTTTGGTGCACCCTGTGCCGGCTGCTTGGGATTGCGTGGGCTAGCCGTTCCGTTTTGCTCCACACAAAGGTGCTTGTTGAGGACACGCCACGGGAAACGAGAGCAGGAGTGCCACGGAAGCAGCTGATGCCCACAATGGAGCAGGGCCAGAATGGATACCAATCAGTTACCGGCAGTGACCGAGCTTCTGGTTCCCTTGCCTGGGGATGGGTGGAAAAGGTTGCTCATTAATTCTGAGACCCACTACAGTAGAGTCCTGTGCTCTTTGCTTCCGCATTCCCATCACCTGCGTTTGCATGCTGATACGATGAGCTCGCCTGCCGAAACCCCTGTGGGGCCCTCGTGGAAAGTATACGGGAAGGTCTCCGATCCTTCCCCACTGGCCTCCCCGCCTCCCCTCCCCTCCTTCGGCAAGGTTGGCAGGAAATTGTTCAAGGGAGGAAGCATGTCTGGGCGTGAAAGCACCCTCTCAGCAATGCGCCGGGGACTCTGGGTGTGTGCAGGCCGTGAGCTGCGGGCTGATAAATGGTGCTCATATCCCATTCAAATATGATGCAAGCAGTTTCTTTGTAGTTTGTCTTCCATTGCGGTAGTAAAGTTTTTAATTAGGAAAGCTAATGAGATCGATTAGTCATTAGAACTGACCTCCGGATCTCTGCAAGGAGCGTGCATGTGTGTGCCGGGCTGATAACGCGGGACGCCGGGGCATTGTTTGTAATAAAAGCGTAAAGTGTTTGATTTGAGTGAAATGTGCCACGGGGAATACATCATGCGGAGAAAAAAAATTACAACCCTGGGAGCCTGTAATGAAGGGAATTAAACCAACATCCTATCTAAATAACATGATTATCTACACAAAACCCCTCAGCTAGCAAGTAATAATAGAAAACCGAGGCTGCTTCGGAGAGCCCCTTTCAGAGTGCAGTTAATGCTGAGGGCTGATGCCCGGACTCCGTCAGAGGAGGAGCTCCAGGATGAATGCGACATCCAATTACCGCTGGCAAATAGAGTTTTCACCAGGCACTGTTTTCAGGAGGGGAGGCTGAAAGACCTCAATCATGTGGGATCTCTGCTTGTGTCTGTCTGGGTTGGAGCTTCCACGTCTGCCCAGGGGTGTACGGAGTGAGGAAGTGTTTGATTGGGTTTCTGATGGATTAGCAGCAACTAGCAGCGCTTGTTCAAAGGCCAGAGGCTGAAGGGCTGGGGAAATGGGTGGAGGGAGCCAGAAAAGATGCTTAGTGGTGCCTCAAACCAGTACTTTTTCCGAGGTCCGGAGGGGGGGGGAGAGAGAGAGAGAGAGAGAGAGCGCGCGCTCATGGCCACTTGGAGAGGTGCAAAAGGGGAGCTGCTTGGAGTGTTGGGCAGGGAAGGAGAGAGAGGCCTTGCTAGAAGAGGGCCCCCCGCTGTTTTTCACCATTACCCATTGGGCAAATCAGCATAAAGCATCCCTGAAGAACAGGATTCCTTCTGATGTTACTCATGCTCCTCTTACCCCACCATGTCCCAGAGGCTCAAGGTGAATAAATTGGCTGATGACACCATGTTAAAAATAGGGATATCTATCTGTCTTAAGGTTACCAGATTTTTTTTCAATGAATCCAGGGACACTTTTCAACTTCCTACTAAATAGATGGATTTTGTCAGGGAACTGATTTGTAAATCCGGGGACTGTCCCTGGGAAATGGGGACATCTGGTAACCTTGACCTATCTATCTATCATCTATCTATCTATCTATCTATCTATCTATCTATCTATCTATCTATCTATCTATCATCTATCTATCTATCTATCTATCTATCATCCATCTATCGTCTGTCTGTCTGTCTGTCTGTCTGTCTGTCTCACTTCACTCAATTCTCAGCCTGCAGGTCCCTTCTGAAGTTGACCATGGGAATCTTCTGAAGTGTACTCAGGTCGGGATTCCCATCAGCTGAAGGGGGCAGAATATGAGAGAGAGAGAGAGAGAGAGAGAGAGAGAGAGAGAGAGAGAGAGAGAGAAATGATATCACAACCCTTGATATTGGGGTTACTTTATGAAATTGATGGACTTTAGGCTCAGGGTGGATAAAAACAAGCACTTTTTCACATAATGTATAATAACTAACACATGAAACTCACCGACATAAGATGTTGTGACAGCGAGTAGCACAGGCGGCATTAAAAGGGAGATTAGACAAATTCCTGGGAGTGGCAGAGGAGAGATCTATGAATGACCATCACCTTGCCCTTGTGACTTGCCATGGGCCTCTCCTCTGTATCTGGTAGGCCACTATAGGAATCAGGGTGCTGAACTAGATGGCGGTTGGCCTGACCCACCCACACGCTTCTTAGCAAGGAGAGTTCTGAAAAAACTGCCCTGGAGTGGTACCTGGTTACCTGTTTCCCCAGGTCAAGGAGGCTGGAACTTGGGGGATACATGTTGCTTCAACCGTGAAGCTGCTCAGACTTGGAGCTTGCCTGCCTCTAAGCCAGGGCGCTTTCATGCCACCCCCTCTCTTCCCAAGTAGCATTGTGCGCAACTAGCTGGACACTTGGGCAGTGGGTTTCAAGGTTGTACCTGGTTGGCCCTTGGGAGATGAGGAATGGCCTAAGATCATGCCCCAAACTCTGGCATCCTGTGTGTGCGACCTTCAGTCCTGGGGGAGGGATGCCCAGATCCAATGGCTCTTTGGGGTCACTGGTGCTTGTGGGAGAACTGCTCCCCTTCCTTGTCCTCTGCAAAGTGAGCAGGTGAGTGTCTTCCTGGCTTCTAATCTCCAAGGAAGGAGACTCCGTGGTCCCTCCACAGGGGTGGTGCCCTCCAACAGGGCAATGGGCTTGTCTGCTCTGTAGGCTTTCCAAAGAAGATCGATCAAGAGAACTTTAGTATAGGAGAGCCTGGAATGTGGGGCTGAAATTGAGGACTCACCTGTGCTCTCCCAGTCTTGTGCAGATGACTGTTGGCCCATTTGCTTCATTGCAAATAACTACTTTATGTGTATCTAATCACGGATTGGACATGCTTGGTGGATTTTATGTACGGACATTCTATCATTTTATCACATTTCTCTTGCTGTCTACTCTCTGTCTTCAACGTCAGTATATTTTGTGGTATCTCGGTTGCTGCCATTTTGTGTTACTTTTTACTGTTTATTTTAATGGTGTGATGTGTTACAATGAGTTTAAAATATTATAAATGTGTGTGTGTGTATATATATATAGAGAGAGAGAGATAGTAGGTCACTTTAGTTTGCTTTCCACAAAAGTGTGGTGCACATTATAAAATAAATAAATCTAACTTGTCTTGCAGACATGTTGCAAGGAACACTGAGAGAAGGGTTTCCTTTGAAGGTTTTCCCCAGGAAGAATAAAATGATGGGCTCGTTGAGCTGCAGCTGAAATGTTGCTAAATTAAGCCCTTTGCACAGGATTTGCCGAAATACTAGATGGCATAGAAGGGGGCTGGAGAAAGGCTGCCCTGATGCTTTTGTGAGTGCTGGAATGAAGATCTTTAGCAAAATGGGCTGCTTGGTGAGTGACAGCTAAATTGGAAGCTGATCTGTAGAAGGGATGCCCTGGAGACTGACAGGAGGAATGTGACTGGTGTGTTTTGTGGAGTGAGTTAGTGCCAGGGAATTTCTCAAAGCAAATAAGGATGGGGAAGTAGGAACGAGAATTGGTCACTGTTCAAAGAGGCGCACACATACATAGCTGGTAGCATTCCTGGCATTGCTGTGAGCCAACCTTTGGCAACGTGGTGCCCTCTAGCCATTTGGCAGTCCAAAACAGCTGGACGGCACCAAGTTGGCAAGGCCTGGTCTAAGTTCTTGGCTCAGTTTTTTGGCTGTCCCTCTGTGCTTTTCTTTTCTTAGACATCTAACTTGGAGGTTCAAGACAACTAATAACATATTTTTGTTATTATTCTGCTGAAATAATTTACTTTACTGATTGAGCTCTGGGAATCCTGCAAGTCTGCAGCTGATGTCACTCTAGGAATGAGTTTTTGGGGATGTGGGTGGCACTGTGGTCTAAACCACTGAGCTCTTGGGCTTGCCGATCGGAAGGTTGGTGGTTCAAATCTGCTCAAGGGGGGGTGAGCTCCTGTTGCTCTGTCCCAGCTTCTGCCAACCTAGCAGTCCAAAAGCATACCAGTGCAAGTAGATCAATAGGTACCACTGCAGTGGGAAGGTAAATGGTGCTTCATTGCACTCTGGTACTCATCACAGTGTCCTGTTGTGCCAGAAGTGGTTTAGTCATGCTGGCCACATGACCCGGAAAACCTGCCTGCGGTCAAACATCGGCTCCCTGGGCCTGAAAAGCGAGATGTGTGCCGCACCCCATAGTCACCTTTGACTGGACTTAACCACCCAGGGGTCCTTTACTTTTACCTTTAATCTAGCAGTGAGTTTGCTCTTCTGCAGCCCACACTGCCACTTTCAATTGCAGCCATCAAAAAGCCAGACTGTATAACCAGCTTGATTCTGAAAGTAGCGCAAAGCTAAAAAGATCCTCAACAACATGTCCAAAGGATGTTCAGGTTGAGATTTTGGTGACTCTCCAAAGGGAGGGAATTTCAGATCTGGAGGATAGCTCTTCTTTGTAGTTGTCAGCATCGCCCTTGAGCCAGTGCCACCAACTGGACTCATCCACTTCAGCCCCAACTGGGCTAGGCGAGCTGGGTAGCACTTCCAGAGACCACCTTCTGCACAGGAACAGGTCAAAGTGCTGTGGACTCACAACTCAGAGCTGTGAGCACCGGATTCACTTCCACAAGAAGACAGTCGTCGCACAGCAGAGTATAGCAGAGTATAAACGACTCGGAGAGCAGCTCTGTAGAATATCTTCTTTATTCTATCTACAACTATAATACACAACTATATACAGAGCTAAATGAGGTCTAAACGAAAGGCTGAACTGCACTGAGTGTCTGCAGCTGCTCTTAGCAGCAACCTTATCTATACACACGATCTCTCTCTAACACTCAGTCTCTCTCTCTCCTCGATACTTTAATGTGAGGCTGGAGCGGAATAAGTAGAGAGCAGAAACCGCCCCCTCCTCTCTTGAGAATCAGCAGAGAACATCAGAAGATTCTCGGATATGGGAGGGGTGAAATCTCCTCAGTAGTGTGATGATAAAAATAGAAGGGTTCCCTCGGCTGGCTTCCAATAAAAGAAAAAAAAAAATAGAAGGGTTCCTTTCCTTACCACTGAAATTGCAACTGGACACCCGGGAGGAGGTTGTGTCTCAAGTCTAGAACCTTTTAAGATCATGCCCCATACTTTGAATGGTGCATGGGAGAAAAGAAGGCAGGGCAGTTCTAGAGTGGGGTATTGCAACCTGCTTCTGATAGGAGAAGCCGTAAGAGCTGTAGAGAAGCTGTTTCGCTTCTCAGTGGTTTTAAGGGGCTGCCTTCACGGAGCACAATGCAAGGGTTGCAATATGTCCTGAATTTCCCAGACATAGCCAGGATTTGGATGTCGGAAACAGTGTCCAGGCGGAAGTCGTTGGAGTCTCGTTTTTGGCAATTTCCCCTAAAAATTGCTCCAAAACGTCAATTTTTGTGTCCGGATCTTCGCAAGAGAGGCATCCCTCTCCGCACTCTGGCTGTGGACCTGAAGAGCAAGGGAAGGGGCTGGACCACATGGGAGTCCAAAAACATCCTCCCAGTTAATAGCATGGCCTGTCAATCAGCAGCACCTGCCCGTCCTCCTGTCAAGATTCAGTTTCGTGTTTCCTTCACATCATCATGTTATATGATGCTTTTGGATTGTAAGCTACCATGAGCCCTAGGGATGGCGTGGCAAAATAAAATAAAAATTCACTGCTTTCTTCAGGAGTGGGCAGGTTTACTCTCACTTGCCAGCCGAGGTTACTCTGGGAGCTGGTTTTCGTTCTTGCAGTAGGTTAGAGCAGAAGCACTTGCAAACAATCCTTAATTAACAGGGGACAGATATTGCAGAAGGTTGATTAATATACCTTTTCCCTCAGCTAGTGTGTGTTTTATTACAAGGCAACAGAAGGTCTTTTAAGCCCAGACTTACAGCTTTAACTTCCTGCCTTTTGTGGGAATTATGAGACTTAACATTACCTTAATGTACCCTTTTTTGTCTTTTAATATACTTTATAGCAACTCTTCTTTTATTAGTCCTTACTGGCAATGGCTTAGTAAAATTATAGCTATAGGTCTTCTTGTGAGGAACCCTGGAAAGCGGATATGCTGGCATAGCATGGAGCTTTGTCGATGGGAGTCCAAAAATTCTTTTTTATTTATTTATTTAGAGAGGTGCGCGTACACACAATTGCAACACACACATCGCCTGATTGTACGAAAATCTCTTAAGTGGTTTGCAATGTGGAGTTATCCAATCCATGCAGACTGGTATGTATGTACTATTGCAATGTTGTTGTCCATTTATCATTATTACATTTCTACACTGCCTTTTATCCGAAGATCACAGGGCAGTTTACAATATAAAAACACAAAAATACAGACCACAATAACAAACAACCCCCCCCCGCAAAAAATACAATGCTTTCAGAGCCAATTTTTGTTCATATTTTTCCTAGTGCTCAAGGTTGCAAGCCTCCATTTGATAATGTATTCTCTTTTCTCGGGAGCCAAGTAGCTGTTACTTATTAATTTATTATTGCGTTCTACATATTTCTCAAGGCGATATGCAAACATGCCACAAATGCAGCTATTAGTAGACTTTTGTCACTACACTGAAGTATCATGGTAGAATTTTGCCCCGGAAAGCAGTGGGTGGTATCTCAACCAAGTCATGCTCCATGTAGTCCCAGTGAAGCCAATGGACTTAAGTTTGTCATGTCCATTGATTTCACTGGGTCTCATTTGAGTGTGACTTTGTCACAAGGCTGGAGGAGAGAAGCAGCAACGACTTGCCAGCTCTGGGAAGGTGTGAATGGGATGAACTTTTTGGAGAGCACTGTGAAACTGCTGAATGGTAGCTTTGAGCAAAGCTCCAGCAGACCATCTCTGTCTACATCAGCCGCCTTCCAACTTTCCATGCCCAAGACCCACCTTAATCCTCCAGGCTGTTTTAGACCTACTCTAGAAGCAAAAATAGCACGATCGTCTAGATTTGCTGTCTCCCTTCACTCTTCCTCTGTCAGTCCCTTCTTGATCACAGCATAAGAGTTCCCTTGTAGGTTCAGACTGAAGGCCTCTCTAATCCAGCAGTTTGTCTCCAGCAGAGACCAATCAGATACTTCAGCAGTCTTCTTTTGTTTGTCCACGGCATCTGTCAGAAAGAGGTGCACTGCATCTGAACATGGAGGTTCTACTGCTCCTCTCTTTGCTTCTTTTCTGTCCAGAAGATAGCTTTGCCGCTCTGGGTGCAAGTTGCCTTGTGTGACTCTTGATTCACACAACTCATTGGCAAAGGGCCACCACCATCGCTCGGGGGGAGAGCATCTGCTTCGCGTGCAGGAAGGTCCTGGGTTCAATCCCTGCGTCTCTCAGGTAGGGCTTTGAAAAAAGACTCCTTGTGTGAAGACCCAGAGAGCCATTGTTGCCAGTCAGTGTTGACAACACTGAGCAAGATGGACCAATGGTATAAGGATGCTTCAAGGCAGTGAAGGTTTGTGAAGCAGACAAGTCATCCTGCTGAGTTGTTAGAGAACCTAGTTTGGTGGTAATGCAGAAGGGGTGATTCCTCTTGGTTTGAGAGGAGCTAATTCTTCTTAGCTAATTCTACTCTTGAGAGTCCCATGGACTGCAAGAAGATCAAACCTCTCCATTCTGAAGGAAATCAGCCCTGAGTGCTCCCTGGAAGGGCAGATCCTGAAGCTGAGGCTCCAAGACTTTGACCGCCTCATGAGAAGAGAAGACTCCCTGGAAAAGACCCTGATGTTGGGAAAGATGGAGGGCACAAGGAGAAGGGGACGACAGAGGACGAGATGGTGGGACAATGTTCTCGAAGCTACCAGCATGAGTTTGACCAAACTGCGGGAGGCAGTGGAAAACAGGAGTGCCTGGCGTGCTCTGGTCCAGGGGGTCACAAAGAGTCGGACACGACTAAACAACAACAACAGTTCTACTTAACTAGGCCTGAAAATGTGTGTTACCAGGCTCATGGTGTCTGCTACCTGCCTCTGGGCAAAATTTTGGCCCCTTCTCTAGAGAAGGGGACCACCCCATAGCAATCGCCTGTGGATTTTCATTTGGTGCTGCTCCTGATAGATTGCCTTTTAGAAGTTGCCTAACTTAGCTAGTAGGGAATATTAAGGTTGCATTTCCCAAGGCAGGCAGAAGACATTCAGAAAAAAAAGATAAAGATATATATGGGCCTCCTTTTTTCCACTTTCCACCTTGCAATAATTTTAATTAGAGGATTCCCAAAGGGGGGGTGGGTGGGGGAAGAGTCATCTCTTCAAATCAGTTATAAAACCAGCAGACTTCGTCTCAGCATGTAGTGTCAGCTTTAATTATCTGGGCAGTTATAGCTGTATGTTATAAAAGTCAGGCAATTAGATGCATTCCTTAAAGCTGTGGAAAAAAATTGCTGGCTATCAAGAAGGGGAAGAAACAGAATCAAACATATAGCTGTTAATTGCATGGGGCATTCAGCAGAAAAAATGGTGTGTATATCACATTGCAAAATATTGTGAAAGTAGAAATGATTAAATACATAAATCTGTTTGGGAGTGTAGATGTCGCGGATAAAGGTGTTCTTTCTAAATGACTGCAAAATGTGTCCAAAGACACTCAACAGCACAAATAGGAAGCCTTTGTAATATTCAAGGCTGGCAGACTAGGCACCCACTGCTCCCCAATGTTTTATAAGTGTGGATTCCTTGGAGAAGGCCAGAAGGTCATCATTCCCTGCTCCCCAATACAGGAGAAGGCCCACACAATCACAGACAAGCCCACACAATTGGATGTGCTGCACCCCAGAGACCAGGGGAGGAGGCTGGCCACAGTGCCAGAGTGAAATGCAGGACAGAGCTGGTTGCTCTAGATGACTCGGGCAAGTGAGCCAAGCCACATGCTACAAGGGAAGAACAAAAGCTGTTCATCTGATCGGGGGGCAGAGAGGTAGGGCAAGGGGCTATGTGGGAATTCGCAGTGAGAAGTGTAGCTCAGGCATATTGTGGCACCTGGGGATAGAAAGACACGGGGCTTAGATGTGAGAGGTGGTGCTGAGGGGGTCTGTTGTCATTGTAGGTCTGATGGAGTTGGGTTTGGGTGCTTCTCTTTGGCAGAAGTTGACTGTGTTGTGCTTGGTTTGGGGGAAGGCAGCAGTTGCTGGCAAAACGCCACTGAGGTCTGTGCCTGGAGCTCCAGAGAAGCAGGCGCATCTTTCTGCTAATCTTTTCAAGTTCAGGCAACAAAGATGAGAAGCAGTCCTCAGAGGTTGCTGAAGGCTTGATTATAGAAGGCGGGTTAGGATGGAGAGACACGGGGCAGCGTTCTGTAGGTTTCACAATCTGCTCCTGGTGAGCACACAGAGGGAACTTCACGGGTTTTCTAGTCCACTGCCCGCTTGAAGCTTCCCTCTGATAGAAACCTGTTCAACCTTTTCTTTGAACACTCCCATGGAGAGAAATGAAGCAGCCTCCTCTGGAAGCTTGCTTCCCTGCTGTATTGTTCGAGCTGTTAAGATGCTCTTCCAAATGTTCAGCCCATATATCCGTCTCCCCCAGCCTAGTGGGAGTTGTAGTGCAAAACAGCTGGAGTTTACCAGCTTCGGGAAGTCTGGCATAGCTTAAATGGTAGGTCTAGGAAAAGGATTCTGCTGGAGACCTTGGAGTCTCGACCAACCTTTGCCAACTTGCTGCCCTCCAGATATTTTTGGTTTACAAGGCACATCCTTGCTGGCTGGGCTGATGGGAGTTGTGGTCCAGAATATCTGGAGGACGTCAGGTCCGTGAAGGCTGGTCTAGAGTCTAGACTATAGCGAGTTAGATAGGCCTGTGGTCTTACTCAGTGTAAGACAACCATCAGTTCAGTTTATGCAGAGTATGTATGATTGCATCTTTGTGATCAAAACCACTGATGGAGGGAAAAAGTTGGTTCCCTCCTTGTTTTTTTGCTGTCCATTCTTCAAAACCCTTTCACAATGTTTGTTACCAGATTTAAAATTTGAGATAGATTAGCCAGAGAATATATTCTGATGTTTCTAATGTGGTTTTAAATTCCTGCTCTATCTTGTAATAAAGTCATACCTTGGGTTGAAGTAGCTTCGGGTTGAGCATTTTCCGGTTGTGCTCCGTGGCGACCCGGAAGTAACGGAACGCGTTACTTCTGGGTTTCGCCACTCACTCATGCATGCGCAGACGCTCAAAGTGACGTCATGCGCACAACAGGTGAATCGCGACCCGCGCACGCTGAGACATGGGTTGCGTTCGCTTCAGGATGCAAACGGGGCTCCAGAACGAATCCCGTTCGCATCCAGAGGTACCACTGTACTTGAAGGAAAATGAGAACATTTTTGCTTTCAGCTTCTGTGAGAACTGCCTGATCCTGTAATGCTCTTCCTGGGTTCACAGTTCTGACTATTTTGCACTTGGGGAAAGTAGTCAAAAGTGTAAACTATTGAGGGATATTATAACCATGGGCTCTGTTTTATTAAACGGCGCTCCATTTTGTATGTATGTGTGGATAAGGATTCGTATCTATACATTTCAGCAAAGAGTTGATCCTTTTTTCCATGGCCCCAGTCTTGTTCTACATGTTTCTTCAGGCCTGCGTTAATTTCTTCCTCCTCTCTCTTTAAACCCCAGGCTCCAGCTTCCTTCTTGCAAGCCCCACAGCCAATAAAGTGGTGAACACTCGCTACAGGATTGTGAAGAAGGCGGCAACGTCTGCTCCTTCGGCCTCTGCGGCGTCTTTTGGCAGCCCTGCTCACAGCTGGAAGTCCAGAAGGCTCTCGACATCCAGGTAGAATTTTCGACAGTTTTGACCATTGTTCCAGCGTTGGTACCGTGTTATAGTGGGCATCTGTTTACAACTGCTGATCAGCTAAAAAAGGCCACATCACGTTGTTCTTATGAGCGATGGAAATGTTTGATGGTCTATTGCAGGGGTCAGCAAACTTTTTCAGCCCTCCCATCAGATGTCAAAGAGAAAAACAACTACCAGACATTTAGAAGACATCTGAAGGCAGCCCTGTTTAGGGAAGCTTTTAATGTTTGACGGTCTTTTGTATTTTAATATTTTGTTGGAAGCTGCCCAGAGTGGCTGGGGAAACCCAGTCAGATGGGCGGGGTATAAATAATAAATTATTATTATTATTATTATTATTATTATTATTATTATTATTATTATTATTTTGTGAGGCATAGGAATTCGTTCATTTCCCCCCTCTAAAATATAGTCCGGCCCTCCACAAGGTCTGAGGGACAGTGGACCGGCCCCCTGCTGAAAAAGTTTGCTGACCCCTGACCTAGGAGATACCTAAAGCCATGGGGCCATTAGTGTGGTTCTTCAGCACCTGTCGAACAAATGCTGATTCTGTTGGTCTCTTTCTGGACAGCTTGGGCTAGAGGAGGGATGGCATGATGATGATGATGATAATAATAATAATAATAATAATAATAATAATAATAATAATAATTTTAATATTTACACCCTACCCAATTGGCTGGGTTTCCCCAGACACTCTGGGCAGCTCCCAGCAGAATAGTAAAAACACAATAAAGTATCAAACATTTAAAACTTCCCTAAACAGGTAACAAAACCTAAACCATGGAAACAAAATTTGTTGCTTTTGATATGTGCTCCTGCCTTGTCAATGAATTCTTTGGGTCTGGTGGTCATCTCAGCCTTCACATCAGTAGCTGATCAATATTTGGTCATCACGTTGCATGTATAGATTTTTATTTTTGTAACCACCTCATTGTGCTTTAGGGGTTCTTCAGATTATGTGGCATATAAGTATTATACATATTTGAGGCTTCCCGGTATTAGAAAATGTACTTTCAGCCCAATCCCATGTTCTTGTTCTCATAGATAAGTCTCCCTTGGTTTCTTGGGAGCAGGCTGCATAGAGGAATTTATAGGATTTCATTATTCCTCTGCCAGCATTTGCTTTTATTCATTTTTCTGTTTCCCCCTTCCAGCTTTCCCAATTCCAGCCTGAATAAGTTGCCCCTTTCTCCCCATGCTCTATAGAGGTTGACATCCTTTTCAAACCTCCCTCCGTTACACGATCCCTTCAGCGGATGACCAGTAGCAATTTGCAAGCAATTAGTTTAAGGTGCTCAACTATATTATAAAGTTTTGCAAATGAGTGTGGCAGCTGGCTTGAAAAAAGGGGTGGGTGGGAGAGAATGAATTTTAAAATCAAATAGAATAAACTTCCTCAATTACTTGGTGAAATAAAAGAAAATGCTGATATTCCCGTTTTTTAAAAGCTGATTATACAGTATTTGTTACAGTTTGAAAACAGTTTAAAAATTAAGAACCAGATGCTTTATCTGGGAACTTCTGTCACCAGCAATTTAGTAACACTTGACAGTATCAAAACAATTGCTATTTCAAGAATTTAAAATTGGATTACAGCATTTACCTTCCTAAAACAATTGATTATCCCACCCAGCCCGCTTAAGAATAGCTTTATGTAAAGTACAGATTCAGTATATGAAGGGGGAAAGACTGAGACATCGAATACGTGAAGATCATTCGTGCTTATTGTAAAACATGAGCTGGTTTTCTGTTGGAGGGTATTGCACTCATTTGTAACTCTGAATTCTTCTGGAGGAGGAAACGTACGGACTGCTAAAGCCAAGTCACAAAGCCCTACTTTATTCTTATTTTAAGCCTGACGCAGATGAGATTTATATCAGTAATGTTGATTGCAGCAACGTTGCATTTAGGCGGACTGATCACATGCCCCTAAACTTGGCATTGGATAGGCAGTCCTTGGCAGGTCCTGGTGAGATCCCTGACCATGTGATTGACACCCCTGGCTTAATGGATATTCCCAAGAATGTGTGAACAGATACTCCTTTTGCAAAGCACACAGGCACATTTCAGCTGATCTGGCTCTAAGAGTTGTGTCATTTCTCTGTCGTCGGTCTTTTTATTTTTACCCCACCTCTTCCCAAAGGGCCCTGCAGATTTCCAGCATCATTTTTGTTGTTTAGTCGTGTCCGACTCTTTGTGACCCCCTGGACCAGAGCACGCCAGGCACTTCTGTCTTCCACTGCCTCCCGCAGTTTGGTCAAACTGGTAGCTTCGAGAACACTGTCCAACCATCTCGTCCTCTGTTCGCCATTTCTCCTTGTGCCCTCCATCTTTCCCAACATCAGGGTCTTTTCCAGGAAGTCTTCTCTTCTCATGAGGTGACCAAAGTCTTGGAGCCTCAGCTTCAGGATCTGTCCTTCCAGTGAGCACTCAGGGCTGATTTCCTTCAGAATGTCCCAGGTTCTGTTTACCAGCTGCATCTCTTGTCGATATCCTTGTTGTGTCCTTGCTTCCTGAGTAAATTTCCTGCAGGTATCACTGAGGAGTCCATCACAGGGGATGCAGCCAGCCTTTTTCGGACAGTCTCCGGGGGGTGGAAGCCGTTCTTCACATGGGCATTGTGCAGCATGAGCCCAAACTCAACCCCTGACATCTCCAGAAAGGGCTGAGAGAGTCCTGGAAAGCTGCTGCCAGTCAGTACTGAGATAGATAGGCTGACTCAGTGCAAGGCAGATTCCTATGTTTCTTTGCATCCACCCTAAGGTTTGGTGTGTCCATTCCCTCTCTCTCTCTCTCTCTCTCTCTCTCTCTCTCTCTCTCTCTCTCTCTCTCTGCCTCTGCCAGCACTATTGATTGACTCTCCTCGCTTTATTTAAGTCCGTTGAAAGAAGCCTATCTTGATCGAAACAGTTTCCTCTCTCCCTTCACGTGCCACGGGTGTCATGCTGAAATGACCATTCTTCCTCAGTTACCTCATCTGCTGCAAATGCTGCCCATTTATCGGAGGAGATTGGTTTGCGTGTTTTCTCTCTCCCTCGCCTCCCCCCTTTTTGCACGTTGTGGAGGAAGACCACAGATGCTCAGTGAGAGACCCGGACAAAAGTGCTTCTTGCATGAGCAGAGAGTGTAAACGGAAGGGCAGGAGTTCTGTGATAGGTTTCTCCTCCCGCCCAAGTAGTTCTAGGACTTGACAACGCAGCAGGTTGTTGGGAGGGAAGGAAAAGGATACTCCTTGCAGGTTAATAATAATAATAATAATAATAATAATAATAATAATAATATATTTATTACAGTGGTGCCCCGCAAGACGAATGCCTCGCAAGACGGAAAACTCGCTAGACGAAAGAGTTTTCCGTTTTGGAGGTGCTCCACAAAACGAATTTCCTATGGGCTTGCTTCGCAAGACGACAATGTCTTGCGAGTTCCTGCTGGTTTTCCCCCTCCCCCCCTTTTCTAATCTGCTAAGCTGCTTATCAGCTGATCCGATCAGCAGATAAGCCGCTAAAAGCTGCTAATAGCGCTAATCCGCTAATCCGTCAATGGGCTTGCTTCGCAAGACGAAAAATCCGCTAGACGAAGAGAATCACAGAATGGATTCTTTTCGTCTTGTGAGGCACCACTGTATTTATACCCCGCCTATCTGGCTGGGTTTCCCCAGCCACTCTGGGTGGCTTCCAACAGAACACTAAAATACAATAACCTATTAAACATTAGAAGTGTCCCTAAACAGGGCTGCCTTCAGATGTCTTCTAAAAGTCTGGTAGTTGTTCTTCTCTTTGACATCTGGTGGGAGGGCGTTCCACAGGGCGGGTGCCACCACTGAGAAGGCCCTCTGCCTGGTTCTCTGTAACTTGGCTTCTCGCAGGGAGGGAACCAGCAGAAGGCCCTTCGCGCTGGACCTCAGTATCTGGGCAGAACGATGGAGGTGGAGACACTCCTTCAGGTATACTGGACCAAGGCTGTTTAGGGCTTTAAATGTCAAATTTTAAAGGTTAATTTTTGCCTTAGCGCTTCCGCTTCCACCTCACCTGGACAGTGGCAGGACTTGTGGTCTAAAACATCTGGGGAGCACAATGTATGCTATCCTTGACCTTTGCAGTCTTAGTCAGCTACCCTACTGCAGGTGTGCTGTCAACATGTGAACATCCTTAGAGAGGAGCCGAAAGGTGCAACACACTTCCCTTGTTCTCACAGAAGCTGCTGCATGGCTTTGAATGCTTGAAAAAGGCTGATGTTTGCTCCAGATCCTGGCCCTTTTCTGCTGTCACTTTTCAACTCAGTGGACTCTGTGATCTGGGATATCTGGTTTTAAGTCTCACGGCTACCATCAGTTCACTGAAGTTCCTCCCTCGGCCTGTATTTCCTGATTGTAAAAATGCATGTTACTTGTGCTTGCTGTGGAATATTACCTGCAACAAAAGTACCAGGTACTGCGATCCCACCGTAAGTCCTGTCGGTGCTCAGGATGTCTCTATGCATAGCTGTCAACGTTTCCCTTTTTTAAAGGGAAATCCCCTTATTCCAAATAGGATTCCTCGCAAGAAAAGGGAAAAGCTCATAGCTGTGGTCTCTATGGCTGCAGCTTGCAAAGTCTCTTTGTGTTTTACCTCTTGCACAGCCTCCTCACGTGTAGCCGGCAGGAATATGGCGTCCCCCAAACCCACTTCAGGGTTATCTGAGTGATGACGACTGAGGCCCTGAGTCCTTCCCTTGCAATTTATGTGAGTGAAGCTGACGTGGTTTTGCTCCCCTCGTAGTGAGGCTCTTTCACAGGGTCTAATTTTGCTTTGTTCTGTTTCACATTGGCTGGGGCATTATGCCCACGTTGGGAGAGGTTCCTTCTCCCATGAAGTAATTGTTTAGAGGCAAAAGACAAATGTGCCTCCAGGAAGGTGCCAGGGCAGAGGGATGGGGGGAGAAGAGAGGGGAATCCTTAGCCTTCTCTCTCTTGCCCCCCCTCGACCCCCAGTGCTAAACCCCTTGGTGATTTCTTGCTTTCTCCCCTTATTGCTAGATTGCATTAAACTTCGCCCTGCCACTGACTTTTCTGCAGGCGATAGATGGGAGTATATTTTAAATTAATTTTACTGCACTTTTGTAATATTTTTGTTTTAAATAGATTTATAAGCAGCTCGGGGGCTATTTCTACAAATTTATGAAGATAATTTTCACTCTCTTGATAAGGTTAAATTTACACCTGCTATTTCCATATTAATTCACATTGCTAAGTGGATCTAATTTTCTTCCGTTCTTCTATCTGGTGTGTGCGCCTTTCCTAATGCAATTTCCCCCCTCACTAAATCACTGTGATCGGGAGTCATGATCGAGTTAAATTAACTTAAATTAATTTACTTAATAAGAGCTCCAATGAGGTTGAGATTTATTGATTGTGCTTCTTTCTCACTCCTCCCCCTTTATCTCTTCGGGGAGTTCCTCCCCCTCCCCACCTTTTACGTTCCATTGTGGGGCTGCAAAAGAGTGGGGCACAAGAAATCCGTCGGTCTCTCTGGTGCCCTTGAGAAATCACTTGGGACCAAATCCTGGGGGGTGATTTTCGATTGGTGCTGCTTCAGTGAACTGTGCGGGTGCCAGTGTGTAGATAAATGATCACGGCTTGTGGTATCGTGACCGTTCTTGCATTTGAGGATGAAACCCGAGCGCAGCCAGAGTGCTCCGGAAAGTCATTGTGATCTTCCAAGGTTTCCTGAACAATGGACGCAACTGAAGGGTGCAATTAAGGCATTCCAGAGAAGCTTATGAGAGGGGAGCAGCTGCCTAATGAAACAGGCAGTAGTGGAATCGCTGATGGCTTTATCTGCTGTGATCCTCCACAAGTTAACTAGGATGTCTTGTACTTAACCAGGTATCTGAAGAAGTGTGCATGCACATGGAAGCTCATGCCAACAACAAACTTAGTTGGTCTCTAAGGTGCTACTGGAAGGAATTTTTTTATTTTGTTCCAACTACGGCAGACCAACATGGCTACCTACCCATAACTAGGATAAGTACAATAAGCCGTGCATTGATTGTATGTGAAGCACAATGGGGCATGGAAGTACCAATTTTAGAGCCCTCCTTTAAAAAAAAAAAAGTGGCAATGCCAGCTTAGCTATGCATATCAGTTTCACAGAGCAGCTTGGGAGCTGGGTCTCTCAGGTGGTTCACTTTGGCAGGAAGTTTTTGACCTGCACACTTCCTTGGGGCAGTGCGCAGCCTGGGAGTCATTTTGGACTCGCCGCTGTCCATGGAAGCACAAGTCAATTCTGTGTCTAGGGCAGCTGTTTACCAGCTCCATCTGGTATGCAGGATGAGACACTCCCCGCAGACTGGCTCACCAGAGTAGTGCATGCTCTGGTTATCTCCCACTTGGACTACTGCAATGTGCTCTATGTGGGGCTACCTTTAAGGTGACCCAGAAACTACAACTAATCCAGAATGCAGCAGCCAGACTGGTGACCTACATTGGCTCCCAGTACGTTTCCAAGCACAATTCAAAGTGTTGGTGCTGACCTTTAAAGTCCTAAACGGCCTCAAAGGCCCAGTATACCTGAAGGAGCGTCTCCACCCCCATCATTCAGCCCAGACACTGAGGTCCAGCGCTGAGGGCCTTCTGGTGGTTCCCTCCCTGCGAGAAGCCAAATTACAGGGAAGCAGGCAGAGGGCCTTCTCGGTAGTGGCACCTACCCTGTGGAACGCCCTCCCACCAGATGTCAAAGAGAACAACTACTACCAGACATTTAGAAGACATCTGAAGGCAGCCCTCTTTAGGGAAGCTTTTAATGTTTGATTCATTATTGTATTTTAATATTTTGTTGGAAGCCGCCCAGAGTGGTTGGGTAAGCCCAGCTAGATGGGTATAAATTATTATTACTATTATTATTAGGCCAAGTCAGCATTTGAACCTGGGTCCCGTCCTACGCCTGCACCCCTTGAGTCCTATTTGCCCCTATAAGAAGTATCCCTTTGCAAAAATGTCCCCAGTTCTCAGGCACCAGAATGAAACCTCCTCTCTCTCCCCCCCCCACCTTTGTGTGTATGCAACTCAGTGCAAGCACTCCTTGGTCACTGGCCTCTGAGCTGGTGTTGGTGTCCCAGTTTCCGAGGGGGCTGCTGATCCCCATCTGGGTCAGCCCTTCCTGTCACATGTTGAGGCATCAGGGAAAAAACAATGTTGTCCAGGGTTGTAAAGGCTGCAGAGAGAATAATTGGGTGCACTCTCCCCACCTTGGATCAAATCTATGCTGCCAGGTGCCATAAGAAAGCTGCAGAGATAGCGCAGGGTAGTGCGCACCCTGGAAATGATCTCTTTCAGCTTCGGCCTTCTGGAAGAAGGTTGTTGTTGTTTAGTCGTTTAGTCGTGTCCGCCTCTTCATGACCCCATGGACCAGACCACGCCAGGCCCTCCTGTCTTCCACTGCCTCCCGCAGTTTGGTCAGACTCATGTTCATAGTTTTGAGAACACTGTCCCACCATCTCGTCCTCTGTCGTCCCCTTCTCCTTGTGCCCTCCATCTTTCCCAACATCAGGGTCTTTTCCAGGGAGTCTTCTCTTCTCATGAGGTGGCCAAAGTCTTGGAGCCTCAGCTTCAGGATCTGTCCTTCCAGTGAGCACTCAGGGCTGATTTCCTTCAGAATGGAGAGGTTGGATCTTCTTGCAGTCCACGGGACTCTCAGGAGTCTCCTCCAGCACCAGAATTCAAAAGCATCCATTCTTTGGTGATCAGCCTTCTTTATGGTCCAGCTCTCACTTCCATACATCACTACTGGGAAAACCATAGCTTGAACTATACGGACTTTTGTTGGCAAGGTGATGCCTCTGCTTTTTAAGATGCTGTCTAAGTTTGTCATTGCCTGGAAGACTAGGACTAGCCGCCTGAGAACAGTTTCTATTCAAATGCGATTTTGGTTTTAAACGCAGTGTAAGGTAGTCTCGATGGGAGTATATTGTATTTAATTATGGGGTATCAGAGTTTTTAGGGGGCTAACCACGCTGGGATAGCTGGGATAGCAGGCTTGTTGGTTTTTGAATCTCTGATGTAGATTTTAAATTTCGTTGTTCTGTATGGAACAATGACAATAAAGATTATCGTATTGTATCACTCTCACCCACACTTGCCTGGTGGGCTAAACACCGCGGCTTTTGTTACCTAGAGGAGTCCCTGTAGTTTTGCAGACGTGTCCCGGTTTCGGGAGCTGGTTACAGGCACTTTCGCATAGAGAACAAGCGCTATGCTGCCCCAAAAGTTAAGTACTCTTTCGATTTTGGCATTTCTCTTCATTGTTGACTGTTGTTCGCTGTGACGGAAAAAGACATGTTGGGAACACGCTGCCTTCATGCTTCGCTGGTAATGGCCTGGGCGGATGCACGGATCGCTCCCTCTCCGTTCCTTTCCCGGAGGGAGGGGGGATGAGTGTTGCGAAGGCAGATTTTTCCCATCATTGGCCCTGTGCTCATCTGGATCCTGGCAGAAAAGCGGAGTTTTCCCTGGGAGGTTTCCCTTTTCTGCTTTTCTTCCTTTCTGCTGACACTTCTCCAATCCCCGTTTTAAGTTCCTCCAGGGAAGCCAGGGAATGAGAGGTGTGTGTCTGTGTGTGCAGATTGTGTTTTTCGGAAGTATTGAGACCGTATTGTTCTAAAAGGTCAGTTTATCTTAAGCTGTCGTGGAAAGACAGGCCTCCTTTTCTTCCCCGTCTCCCCCGAACGGCCGGCAAGTGGCAATTAAAGGTACCAAAATGAGATTCCGTGATTCTTCTCCTCCCACTCTGGTTTTAATTTGTGCTTTTATCCAGGCAGCTGAAGCAATATTTAGGTTGAGACTCATATTTACTTCATTACAGTTAAATATTTTGTTCCTGCAAAACCCATTATGAAATTGCTGAAGGTATTAAAATAAAGTGTTCGTTATTGCTCTAATAACTTAGATTTGTTTCCCCCGTTTAAGCAATATTTGGTAAAGGAAGAGAAGGTGACAGATGTCCTGGGCTGCAGTTCAGCACTTCAGCACCTGCTGAGGATTGCGTGAGGGGGGCCAGCGCTTGAATTACTGGTTTTAAGGAAGTTTTTGGGTGCCACGCCACCCTGCTGTTTTAGCAACATAAAATGAGCCCTGTAGCTGAAACAGATCAAAGGCTTTTCGGCTCCACCGCAGTGGCTAACAAGATGCTCCTGGGAAGCCTGCAGGCTGGTCCTGAGCTCAACAACTCCCTCTCCACTCCTATTCCCCATCCTGCCTCTGGCATGAGGAATACTGCACAGATATCATGGCCAGAAGCATTTTCCTCCATGGAAATTCCATAGTTTAACTGTATGCTGTGGAAAGAAGTGCTTCCTTTTTCTGTCCCAAATCTTTATTGTATTGTATTGTATTTTAGTGTTCTGTTGGAAGCCGCCCAGAGTGGCTGGGGAAACCCAGCCAGATGGGCAGGGTATAAATAATAAATTATTATTATTATTATTATTATTATTATTATTATTATTATTATTATTATTATTCCAACGTTAGGTGTTGTTGTATGCTCCTGAGTTCTAGTACTATGAGAGAGAAGGGGGAAAGTGAACAAGCGAGTGAAAAACTTTATCCACTTTCCCTCCATTCTGTATACTGTACATTTATGTCTGGGACCAGAGTGACTGCCTGGTTCGGCTCACCATTGAAGAGCTGTGTCCCTCCACCTCCTGTGGAGCAGTGGAGTACATGGGACGGAGCCTTCTTGGTTGTGGCACCCAGACCCTGGAGTTCTCTCCCTTGAGAGGCCCGCCTAGCTCCTTCACTAATTTGCAAAGAAAGAAAGAAAAAGAAAGAAAGACAGACTTTCCCCACCTGTTGTTGCTCTTCGTAATTTGCTGCTTCAACTTCATTTTATTTGTGGCAGCCAGTTGCTTTGGGGGCTTGGCTGGAAACGTGTGGCAGCCAGGACCTGAACATTGGAACTCCTTGCCTCTTGAGATCAAGCAGGTGCCTTCACTGTACTCTTTTCGGCTCCTGCTAAAAACCATTCTTGTTTAGACAAGCCTACCCAGATGCTTAGAGGTAATTTTAATCTGTTTTAATATTTTAACTTTTCTATGTTTTAAAGTATGATTTTGAATTTTTCTCGGTTTTATTTGTTTTATCCTTTTTTTATAAACCACTTGGATGGTTTTTTTTTTTTAAAAAAGCAAGCGGTGTATAAATTTTATGAAACAAACAAACCAAAGAAGAAAAAGCCCTGTAAAATGTAGGCAAACAAGAAGGCCTTGGGAGCAGCAGCTAGACTGGGTGCATCTCTCAGGCTGCTGGCTGAGTCCTATAGTGGAGTGAAATTGGTCTTGTTTTGTGTGTTAGCATGGGGGCGAACAGCAATATTTGGCTGCGGAGGGAGCCTGCCAGGTTTAGAGGATTAGTGGGTGCAATGGGAGGCGATGGAGAGAGAAAATTTGCACTGAAGGCTGGAATATGCATCTTGATAATAAGCCGTGTGCCTCAGTTTCCAAGGGGATGGATTGAGACCTCTGCCCTCGGACATTTCAGCAGTGTTCGAAACTCCCATTGTTCCAGGCGCATTTTGCAACAGGGAATTTCATCAGCGCAAGCAGTTTCTGAGCTCTGGGCTCAGTTCTGCACCTAAGATTTCAGATTAAAACTGCAGAGTGTAAGGAAAGGAGGACCTTTTTCTGCCTTCCTACTTCCAGCTCCTCTCTGAAGACTGGAGAAGAGACCCTCTTTAGGAATATTAGGGGGGTAGGCAGGGGAAGAGAGGGGCGCGGGTGGCGCTGTGGGTTAAACCACAGAGCCTAGGGCTTGCCAGTCAGAAGGTCGGCGGTTCGAATCCCCGCGACGGGGTGAGCTCCCGTTGCTCGGTCCCTGCTCCTGCCAACCTAGCAGTTCAAAAGCACGTCAAAGTGCAAGTAGATAAATAGGTACCGCTCTGGCGGGAAGGTAAACGGTGTTTCCGTTCGCTGCTCTGGTTCGCCAGAAGCGGCTTAGTCATGCTGGCCACATGACCCGGAAGCTGTACGCCGGCTCCCTCGGCCAGTAAAGCAACCCCAGAGTCGGCCACGACTGGACCTAATGGTCAGAGGTCCCTTTACCTTTAGGCAGGGGAAGGACTAGACCATGTGAAAAATTAACACAATATTTTGCCTGCAGTTCATTCATTTTCAGCTTTGTATTCTTGTTACAAAAAAAGCACGCCTAGACATTCTGTTGTTGCGCCCATAACCTAGATTTAGGGTGCCATTTAGCTCCTATCTTTCATATCTCAGTTTCTAACACTGCGTTTCAGGCTAGATGTGTGTCGAAGTGCCAGCAGGTGTTCTGTTTGTGAGTGAGGCTCACAGTCCTGCTGCTTAGCCTAGCCGAGGGAAGGACATCTACCCCGAATGTTGCACCAGTTGCATGCTTCAAGGCTGCCTGCGAGTGTTTTCCTCCCTTGCAAGCCAACAGCTTTTGCCAATCCTGCTTGTTCCCTCCTGGTCTGCACGTCTAAAAGTACTTTTGTGAGTTGACAGCTGGCGAGACCCAGCATTCCTCGTGTGTTCATCTTGATTAAATATCTTACAGCTGATTAAATATCTGCCTTTTTAACTGGTTGATAAAACCAATTGCTATTATGCCTTGTGACATCTCGATGAAGACGCCTTTTTGAGGATGCTGAACGGAGGTGACAGTTTCTCTTAAGTAAGAGGAGTTCAGAAACTTGTTTGGAAAAGAGCAGTCTTCTTACTTTCATCCTATAAGCTCTGGCCCGCCCCAATTTCGGAATTTACAGGTATTTTCTGAAACGACAAAATCTGCCAGTGTTGTTTTTCCCCAGCTGGCCACTGCTTCTTGGCAACGAGTTCTAAATTCACCAGCTGAATGCCCCAATTCCAAGCCAAATTATTTTGTTAAGACAATTCTGGAAGTGTGTCTTGGGAATTTAAAACAAAACCAAACCATTTTAATAGTTGAATAGTTTTCAAATCTTTACTCTTAGCATTAATAACTAACCGTGATATACATTGAGTATACATTGAATTTAAAGTTGCGTCTGCATGCTACTATCTACATTTACTGATAAATCAAATGACTGGAGACAATTGCTCCTATAAGCGTGGCCAAAAAAACTATTTACACAGAGGAAGTGGCTCCTTTCCATATAGGCTAATTGCTCTTATTGTACCATGTATATATTTCACTTGGGCAAGGGGGCAGGAATGCACTAGGACCAAAGCTTCCACACATCTTTTATTTTTCATTTGTTGGGCACCCTGTGCCAGTCAAAAATTCACTAGAAAAATGCAACCTTTGCTGCTTATAGAAGTAGTGCGACATGCAACACGTTGGCGATTAATATAAAAGGTAAAGGGACCCCTGACCATTAGGTCCAGTCGTGTCCGACTCTGGGGTTGTGGCGCTCATCTCGCTTTACTGGCCGTGGGAGTTGGCATACAGCTTCCGGGTCATGTGGCCAGCATGACTAAGCCGCTTCTGGCGAACCAGAGCAGCGCACGGAAACGCCGTTTACCTTCCCGCCAGAGCGGTACCTATTTATCTACTTGCACTTTGATGTGCTTTCGAACTGCTAGGTTGGCAGGAGCTGGTACCGAACAAACGGGAGCTTACCCCGTCGCAGGGATTTGAACCGCCGACCTTCTGATCGGCAAGCCCTAGGCTCAGTGGTTTAAACCACAGCGCCACCCGCATCTCGGCGATTAATATACACAGAACAATAATTATACATACTTTAGCAACCTTCTGAGAAAAATACAAAACATTAAAGAAAGCCACAGAGACTTGAGAACTACCCAGTCTAAAATGAACTTACAATGTCTGGTTTCAATAGATTTTTCAAATGCTTAACTCGGTCTTTTAAATAAGTTCATGAAGATACCAACAAAAGGTAAGTTCCTTGTTATTCACAATACCGAGAGATGCTAGTGGGATTGTAGATAGATGTTAATAAAGTTGTAGAGAATGAAGTTGTAGACGACAGCAGGAAAGGATGGTGGGGTGTCTGATAGGCTTTTCCCTCATCCTGGAAGAAAGAGCTACACAGCCCTTCTCCATGCTGCCGACACTTTGCTATTGCAAGGGGAAACTGGAACCCTGACGCAGAGCCTGGCGAAGGGTTAGGCCTGTTAAATCACGCTGGGATTTATGAGCAGGAGAGCCGGGTTTTGGGGTCCCAGCTAGCAGGCAAGTGCTGAGACTGCGTGATTCCAGCGTGCAATGCATCACGGAGACGTGGCGATCTATATTTCACCGGGGGTGGGGGTGAGGCAGTAGTGAGTGCTGGCGTTTGGAGAGAGCAAGCGGCAAAGTGCTTTCCTTTCTTGTGGTCTCGCTGGGCATCCTGGCGGCAGAGAAACAGCTTTAGGTGTGGGACCCCGCAGTGGGCGCTGGAATAACTTGGCTGGGAACCTCTGAATGAACCTGCCTCTTTCTCAATTCATGTCCAGTGTCTCTCGGAAGGCCTTGTGAAACTGTTTCTCGCCTGCCCTTGGAATCCAAAATTATGTATTTTGCCAGAACTCTAAATGTGCACCATTTCTCTCTCTCTCTCTCTCTCTCTCTCTCTCTCTCTCTCTCTCTCTCTGTGTGTGTTCTCACTCTTTTCAGCTTCTGGCACGCTAATCTGAAGGGGCGCTGAAATGTGACTAATGTCCTTAAAGTTCCTGTCATTTTCCTTTTCTTTCCAAATTCATTTGATAAGAAAGTGAGAAGTAAACAGAAACCTTGTGTTTAAGCAGATAACTCGGAAAGCCTTTTCCATCACATTTGAAAAAACAGCTGTGTCATGGATTCTGCAAAATGGCTGGTTTTCAGAACTTTTTTTTAAAATTTTTAAAATATATACATTTGTCTCTGGTAAATTTTGTTTTAATAATCTTGACGTGCTTTATAAAGGTTTAGGAATAAGACTTTTTTGAAGGGATGTTAAAACCATTCTCTAAAAATGACATCTCATTAAAGTGAAATTCATCTGCTGGGATTGGAAATATTACAGACAAGGAGAAAACAGTGGCTGTAGTTCTTTAAAATGTGTGTTTTCTCCCCCTTCTTAGAGGAAGTACTTCTTAATCTTTTTAATGAGGATGGTGAGAGACACACAACCCCATATTGTTTCTAAGAAGTCCTGACATCTGGCCTAACATAATCCATTTTCTGTTAGCTAGTAGTTGGAGGCTTCTTAATAATAAAAATAAAATAATGTAGCAGCTCTTTTGCCAAAGCTGTGGATTAATCTTTTGAATGCTCAGTGCGCTCTCCTCCCTCCTGCAGCAACGAAAGACAGTTTATAATGTTCAATCTGCTTTTCCCAACTGGAGCTGGCATCTGGGGGCTGGTCTTGACTTATCCTCAGGCGCTGCCAAGACCTGAGCTTGGCTGCAATGTGGAATCAGGATTGTGGGACAGCCCAAGCCCCAGAATTGGGCACATGGCTGGAGGTGGGTTTCG
Source organism: Podarcis vaucheri (assembly GCF_965113315.1). Classification (NCBI taxonomy): domain Eukaryota; kingdom Metazoa; phylum Chordata; class Lepidosauria; order Squamata; family Lacertidae; genus Podarcis; species Podarcis vaucheri. Next base: position 92,470,806 of record NC_138766.1, read on the forward strand.
ACCATTCTGCCCATGCTCATTCTGCCCTCGCACGTCCTCCTTCCTGGCCTTTTCCTCCTTCTTTTCCTTTCCTTCATGTCGTGTCGCTTTGAGTCAGGGCCCAATCCTGCACAGATCCTCAGACAAGGAGTAGGACCCTTACCCCAAATACACCTCCATACTGCCAATACATGGGTAGGCAAACCAAGGCCCAGGGGCCGGATCTGGCCCAATCACCACCTAAATCCGGCCCGCGGACGGTCCAAGAATCAGCGTGTTTTTACGTGAGTAGAATGTGTCCTTTTATATACAGTGGACGCTCAGGTTGTGAATGTGATCCGTGCGGGATGCACGTTCGCAACCCGCAGTGTTCACAACCAGCGTCTGCGCGTCTGCACACATGTGGGTTGTGATTCGGCACTTCTGCACATGTGCAAAGCGCGATTTAGCACTTCTGCGCATGCGCGACCGCTGAAACCTGGAAGCAACCTGTTCCGGTACTTCCGGGTTTCGGCGGTCCATAACCCGAAAAAACGCAACCTGAAGCGGCTGTAACCAGAGATATGACTGTAAAATGCATCTCTGGGTTATTTGTGGGGCATAGGAATTTGTTCATTCCCCCCCCCCAATATATATATATATATATATATATATATATATAGAGAGAGAGAGAGAGAAACACCCTCACAACATGAACAAGCGTGACGACACGTCCCGCCTGCCAGACATCTGGAAATTAGCCCTCCCCACAAAAACCGACACCAGAACCAGAGGCACACAGAACGCCGTCACCAATCAACCACACCAGACCCAAACCCAGACCCTCTCCACAGACATATTACAGACTCCATCCAGTAGCCAAACTATAGTGGCACCTCCGGATGCTGCACCCCCCTGCAATCCCTACACAGATCTGGCTGGCACAAGGCACAAAACCACAGCTCGCCCCTATACACGAAGCCAAGCCAGAGCACAACTAAATGCAGCACAGCCATCTTCTCAGAAAAACTCTTCACAAGCTCAAGAGGTCAAGACACAAAAGCTTTAGCAACTAATCTACACTTAATGACCCACCCAGTGGTATTCAGAATATCACTCATGAAATCACTCAAGATATCCCTCAAGTAATTAAGGAACAAAAGAAGAAAAGGCACACTAATCTAGGAACTTCCTCTCTGCCCAGAACGTTGGAGGCTATACACCACACCCCTCAACAGTATTTATAGGAACTCAAACACCAGATTCTGCTCTGTTCCAGTAACAAGAAGCCGAAAGCACCAGCCTGAAGATGACGAGTGAGACCTCGTCGAAACGTCGCACAGACACCCCGACTCTTACACGGGAAGACACCCGAAGACACCAAAACCTGCATATATATAGTCCAGGTCTGAGGGACAGTGGACTGGCCCTCTGCTGAAAAAGTTAGCCAATATATCCCTCCCCAGGACTGGGGGCTGGCTGCCTGAATTCCTGGCCAGTTCTCCAAGGAGCAGAGGGAGGCAGCAAACCAGGCAGGCGCTTCAGCGCTGTGCTGAAGTATCTGGCTGCTTGCTCAAGAGGGGATATGTGTGCACGTGAGTGTCTGCCTGGATCAGGACCTGGCTGAGAACCAGGAAGAGTAGAAGCTTCCAGCTCCTCTGAGCCACAGTGGCTGATTGCACCGTCTCAAGCACCAAGCCCAGTGCAGAGGGGAGCTGCTCTTACCTTTTGTCAAGAATCCCACTGCTGCCTCCATAAGGATGCAACAGCCCACTGAATCAGGCCAGCGCCCCACCTGGACCGGCGTCCTGTTCTCACAGCAGCCAACCAGATGACTGTGGGAAACCTGCAAGCAGGAGTTGAGCACAAGAGCATCTCTCCCCTCCTCTGCTTTCCAGCAACTGGGATTTATTTTATTTTATTTATTATTTATACCGCGCCCATCTGACTGGGTCTCCCCAGCCACTCTGGGCGGCTTCCAACCAAACATAAAAAATGATACAGCGTCAGACATTAAAAACTTTCCTAAACAAAGCATCTTTTAAAAGTAAAAAAGTTGTTTATTGCCTTGACATCTGCTGGGAGGGCATTCCACAGGGCAGGTGCCACCACCGAGAAGGCCCTCTGACTGGTTCCCTGTAACCTCACTTCTCGCAGGGAGGGAACCGCCAGAAGTGTCCGGGCTGAACGATGGAGGTGGAGACGCTCCTTCAGGTCTACTGGGCCTTTGAGGCCGTTTAGGGCTTTAAAGGTCAGCACTTTGAATTGTGCTCAGAAATGTACTGGGAGCCAATGAAGATCTTTCAGGACCGGTGTTATGTGGTCTCGGCAGCCGCTCCCAGTCACCAGTCTAGCTGCCGCATTCTGGAGTTCCATAGCAGTGCATATTTAAACTATGGAAACAATTGTGCATATTATTCCAAAGTGGATGGGACCCAGCAGGCACTGGACACGCAAGAGGGTAGAGTCCAGAGAGAGAGAGAGAGAGAGAGAGAGAGAGAGAGAAAATCCTGCCCAGGTTTCTGTGCCCTTCAGGGAGCAGCTACAGTAATTGAGCTCTACTTTGGAGGAACTAATGAAAACAAAATAAAACTGGGACTCAGAGGTTAACGACCAGCTTTAAATGCATATGAAAATACTTAAGAATAATGGGATTTTCTTTTTTTAATTTTGGTTAATGGAGTAGTAGATTTTTGAATTGATCCTATTAAAAATAAAACTGTCACTTTCAAACCTGGGGAAGCAATTATGGGTTATTTAGTTGACAAGGTATTTTGTGTTAATCTTGGGCTGCTCTTTCTGCATGCTTCCTTCCCCCGGTGCAGATCGCACGCGGAAGGGAGTGTGCGCAGAAGGTCTTAGCGAGTGCCTTCGGGTCAGCGAGGGGTGTGAGTCTTCTCTTGTCTCCCCACCGTCGCCAGGGGAAAAAAGAAAACCCCTCCATTTGAAAGAGGATTTGACAGATTCATGGTGGAGAGTGCTGTGATTCATACATTGCCGGGGCTTGGACTAGGTGGCTGGGTCAGCGCTCTCATTTCTCAGAAGAGGAACGGAGGCTGATTTGAATCCCACCCCCTTGCTACACACAGAGGAAACCACTTCGAAGCCATTCACTAGGTTGGATTTGAAGATGTTCCTGTTGTTCCTTGCCGCCCACGTGAGCGAGCCCGTCACACCTCTTGCCTTGGCCGGCACATAGCCTCCGTATTGTGAAGAAATGCAGGAGCTGAAACTGATGGGGTGGGGTGGGGGGTGGGAGTGGAGCAAGCAGCACAAAAAGATGCCTGAACAGTGGCGATGGTCAGATAAAGGGAATAATAATAATAATAATAAATTTTATTTGTACCCTGCCCTCCCCAGCCAAGGCCAGGCTCAGGGCGGCTAACAACCAATAAAAAAACAAGTTGATTGAAATGCAACTTAAAAAAACAAGATTAAAATACAAAATTAAAATATTAAAATGCAGCCTCATCACAGGAGGAGAAAGGAAAAAGAAAGAGGGGGAGGGAATCAAATGGACTCCAAGCCAAAGGCCAGGCGGAACAACTCTGTCTTACAGGCCCTGCGGAAAGAAATGAGATCCCGCAGGGCCCTGGTCTCATGAGGCAGAGTGTTCCACCAGGCCGGGGCCAGTGTTGAAAAGGCCCTGGCTCTGGTTGAGGCTAATCTGACTTCCTTAGGGCCTGGGACCTCTAGGGTGTTGCTTTTTATGGACCTTGAGGCTCTCCGTGGGGCATACCGGGAGAGGCGGTCCCATAGGTACGAGGGTCCTAGGCCGTAAAGGGCTTTAAAGGTCAAAACCAGCACTTTAAACCTGACCTTGTACTCCACCGGGAGCCAGTGCAGCTGGAAAAGCACTGGGTGAATATGCTCCCATGGCAGGGACCCCGTGAGGAGCCTCACTGCTGCATTCTGCACCAGCTGGAGTTTCTGGGGCAGCTTCAAGGGCAGGCCCGCGTAGAGCGAATTACAGTAGTCAAGCCTGAAGATGACTGTCGCATGGATCACTGTGGCCAGATCAGGGCGGGAAAGGTAACGGAAGGGACAGAGGGACCCTGGAGGCTCCTTGGAGAAGCTCAGCCGTTCCTTGAGGTTGCCTTTCCTCCTGGCCTTTGGAGGGCCCCCGTTGCACGAGAACGCTTTCTCCTTTTGGGGGCTGAATCCAACGTTCAAATGCGAATGCTCGGAACAAAATCGCTGGCTGAGCTGAGTTTTCTCCTCCTATTGAGCTATGCCATCTGGAGGCTTCCAGCATCCCTGAAAATCGCCCCCCCTCCTTCACTCTCCCACTCCCATATTTCTGACCCCCCCTCCTGTTCAGCCGCTTTAAATATGGATTTAGGCTCCTAACGCCGAGCACCCAAGCTCAAACTCGTGTTGTGAACAAGGCAGAGGGAGCCCGCGGGGCCGCCTGCCTTCTTGCTTAGGGGATTATGAGATGATTATATAAAGGAAGAGCGCAGCTCCTCAAACCTTGAAGAGCAGCGCTGAGCGTCGCCTGGGTTTCTGGAGCTTTGGGCGGAACTGTGTTTCTGCAAGCGCTTTATTCGACCCAGCGCACCACCTCTTGTGTAAGTGGAAGTTCTGCGAGAGGCTCTCACTTCCCTTGAGTTCCGCCTCTCCAGCCCCCTCGGAGGGGGCTTTCGTCTCTGTGCAAACTCCCTCTGCAGCCCTCGCCTAGTCCCTTTGGCACGCTCTGACCTTATTTCACGAGCGAGGCTGCAGAGAGTCCCGAGATGAAAGGAAAGGAAATAACTAGAGAGAGGTTTCCAGTTGGTGCTCCGGTTTTTTCATTAGAAAAATCTCTACTTCTGGGGCTGCTCGCTTCAGATGGCGATGGCAGAAGAGACGCAAAACTGAGCTTCTTGGGTTCTTTGCTTCTTCACCTGAAGCAAATTTCAACCTCTCTGTGCGTAACTAAAACTGCTTTTTTGGGGGGGCAAGAAGTGTTGAACGAAATTGATTTGCTCTCCTCTTTCGCCAGACATTTCTGATCCTTTGCGGTATCGCTTCCCCTTGGGTCAGTGAGGCAAGGCCTGAATCTTGCCAGTGCCCTTTGTGGGGCCAAAAAACCAGGGATGGCCAAGTCAGCTGCTCTCCCAAGGTTTGAAGCATGGAGTCTTTTCCCAATCCACCTGGAGATAAGAATGTAAGCAGAGTCTGCAGGATCAGGCAAATTTCCGATCTAGTCCAGCATCCTGTTCTCACAGGGGCCAACTAAGTGCTTGTCAGAAACCAGCAAGCAGGATTTGACCACAAGAGCCCTCTCCCCTCCTGTGGCTTCCAGCAGCTGCTATTCATAATAATAATAATAATAATAATAATAATAATAATAATAATAATAATAATAATAATAATTTGTTATTTATACCCCGCCCATCTGGCTGGGCTTCCCCAGCCACTCTGGGCAGCTTCCAACAAAGTATTAAAATACAGTGGTCTGTTAAACATTAAAAGCTTCCCTAAACAGGGCTGCCTTTAGATGTCTTCTAAAAGTCTGGTAGTTGTTTTTCTCTTTGACATCTGGTGGGAGGGCATTCCACAGGGAGGGCGCCACCACTGAGAAGGCCCTCTGCCTGGTTCCCTGTAACTTGGCTTCTTGCAGTGAGGGAACCGCCAGAAGGCCCTTGGTGCTGGATCTCAGTATCTGGGCTGAACGATGGGGGTGGAGACGCTCCTTCAGGTCTACTGGGCCTTTGAGGCCGTTTAGGGCTTTAAAGGTCAGCACCAACACTTTGAATTGTGCTCAGAAAGGTACTGGGAGCCAATGTAGGTCTTTCAAGACCGGTGTTATGTGATCTTGGCGGCCGTTCCCAGTCCGCAGTCTAGCTGCCGCATTCTGAATTAGTTGTAGTTTCCGGGTCACCTTCAAAGGTAGCCCCACGTAGAGCGCATTGCAGTAGTCCAAGTGGGAGATAACCAGAGCATGCATTCATATTCAGAAGCATTTCTGTCTCCAGCTCTGGAGTCAGAGCATAGTCATTATGGCTAGTAGCCCTCTATAGCCCTCTCCTCCAACCCGCTTTTAAAGGCCACCTAAGTTGGTGCCTTTGGGGTTTGAATCTGGGACCTTCTGTGTGCCAAGCGGTGTTCCACCTGAGCCACAACCCTTCCCATCACAGAGCTCAACACCTGAGTGACTGCATCTTGGCGTAGCCTCCTACCTTGCAGGGGTGCGGTAGCGATTAAGTGAGGAAGGGGAGAACCAGGCACATCACTTTGGAGAAAAAGAGGTGGGATATAAATGCAATAAATAGAAAATAAATAGATGGACCAATAGCCTGACTTGTCATAAGGCAGGTGTGTGTGTGTGTGTGTGTGTATGTGTGTGTGTGTGTGTGTGTGTGTGTGTATATGTGTGTGTGTGTGTGTGTGTGTGTGTATATATGTGTGTGTGTGTGTGTGTGTGTGTGTGTGTTCCTGTGCTCTCGGCACTTGCCCCAGGAAACCAGAGGAAACAGCAAAGTTTCCCTCTGTGCTCTAGGAATTTCCCAGGAGCCTTTGTGGCTACCGGCAAAAAGATCTGTGCTTGGCTATCCTGTTGGGACAGTACATAAAAGCCTCCTCTCATTTGTCTGTGACACCGTCGTGCTGCTCACAGAAAAAATAAGGCAATTTTGTCAGGCTGGTATCCCTCTATTTTTATGCTCCCCATCAGCTTCTCCTGGCTGGTTGCCTGTCAGGCCCATCCATACACTGTTGTCTCATTTTTACCATGTTGACTCATATTCTGCGTCCCAGATATATAGGGAAATCTAACTTAATTTGAATAAATGTTCGTCTTTCCTCACGGATCTTTTGCAGCTGTCTGTGGAGCGTTGGTTCAACTCTGTCTTCAGCTCTTTACATTTATAAATGGTCACTTCACAGGACTCCATCCTTCTGTCTGCTTCTCTTTTGGGCTCGCCATAAAACACTTCCTTGAAACCGCCGGAATCTGTGACAGCGTTTATTCATACGGCAGTGAAATCTCTTGCGAGGTGCTACGGAGACCCTTAAGAGACAGGGCCTGTTTCGAAACACTTTTAGGGGGGCCCTGTAAAGTTATTTCAGTGGCGTGGTTTACCTTGTAATGCTCACTTTTATTTCCCTTTGGAAAAAATAACCCAGTTGGAGTTTGTAGGTGGAAACTGGGCTCAAAAACATCTTTGGTAAAGCTGTTTGGTTGCTTTCAATTGGTAAAATAGACCCATTTTGTATGGAAGGTGCCATTTCCTCTTGGTGTATTGTGTGATTATGTTTGCTAGTCATTCCATACCAACTACTTGAGCCTCTTGGGCTTGCTGATTGAAAGGATGGCAGTTCGAATCCTCGCAATGGAATTGAGCTCCCGTTGCTCTGTCCCAGCTCCCAGCCTAGTAGTTCGAAAGCATGCCAGTGCAAGTAGATAAATAGGTACCACTGTGGCGGGAAGGTAAACGGTGTTTCTGTGCTCTCTGGTTTCCGTCATGGTGTTCCGTGTGCCAGAAGTGGTTTAGTTCTGCTGGCCACATGACCCAGACGGCTGTTTGTGGACAAACGCCAGCTCTCTTGGCTTGAAAGCGAGATGAGTGCTGCAACCCCATAGTCGCCTTTGACTGGACTTAACCGTCCAGGGGTCCTTTACCTTACCTTTGCCTACCAACTACCTCCCACCAGAAATCCACCCTGGAAGATCCACCAGCCCTCTGTAGTTGGTTTTTTGAGGACCCGAGTGGCCACAGAAAGGGACGTGAATCCAAGTCCCTTTGTGACAGTGAGGGGGAAGGACCAGAGACAACAGTGGGCAGAGAAAGAAGTGCAAATGTTGTCTTTTGTACAGTAGGTTGCCTTCTGCACATACACAGCTTTCAATGTCTTGCATCCAGATATGTAGAAGGAGTAGCCTGTTAGTGACTTGTGGAAGTCAGTCTGTAGTTCTCCACACTTCAGCCAGTGTGATATACGAGTGGAGAATGCAAAACCCTAGCAGAGTCTTCCTGCTCCCAGCAGAACAGCTTCTTCCAGAGTCTCTGGTTAAGAGGAAAACTCCTCTCCTACACAGCTCAGAATAAAGAAGCATTTATTGTCTCCACACACAAGACAAAGCTAAAGTGAACGGCCCTGAAATCTTAAGATGAAGGGCAATGTATAACAACAACCACCACCACCACTGCTATACAATGGTACCTCTGGTTACGAACTTAATTCTTCTGGAGGTCCGTTCTTAACCTGAAACCGTTCTTAACCTGAGGTACCACTTTAGCTAATGGGGCCTCCTGCTGCCGCCACATCGCCGGAGCACGCGATTTCTGTTCTCAACCTGGGGCAAAGTTCTTAACAAAGTACTACTTCTAGGTTAGTGGAGTTTGTAACCTGAAGTGTTTGTAACCCGAGGTGTTTGTAACCCAAGGTACCCAAGAATATACAGTTTTTTGGGTCTCTGCAGTGAAGATTCATATGTGCAGAGAGATCTGCTAACACAATCTCCATGCTAGCTAAGGCTCCACAGTCTCTTCCCCTGACTCTCACAGATTCAGAGTCAGACCCTGACAGCAAACAGGACAGGGCATGGATAGGCATCAGGACAGGACAGGTGCAACAGGACGTTGGCATGATGAAAACAGTGCCCTAGAGACGATTATACCCGTCTCTGCACATAGGCATGTTTCCTGAACCATTGGGAAGGCGAGTGGCTCAGCAAGTCATATACCTGCCCACGCCAGCACCCTTATCTCAGAACATCCAGCCTTGGTAGACACGAGCCCAAGCCCTGTGGAACTGGACCCACAGTTCACATGACACCAACATGGTCAGAGTCCAAGGACGTGTCCAAACTGGGCAGAAACACCCAAGAAAGTGTTGAGATGCTGCCGGGGAGACAGGGGCATTTGGCAGGCCCCCAGCTGGCTCCAGCCACCAGCCGGCAGCCGGGTGAACTCTGGTTCTCGGAACAGCATCAAAACTGCGACTCAAGCCTCAGAAGCCTTCAGAAGCTTAAGCACGCAAGCCAGCAGAGATAAGAAGTCTTTGCAACAGAAGAGGCGGACAGAGGCGTATGCAAGCATATTTACCACATTTTATTCAGCAGCAGGCGGGACGCGGGTGGCGCTGTGGGTAAAACCACAGGGCCTAGGACTTGCTGATCAGAATGTCGGCGGTTCGAATCCCCGTGATGGGGTGAGCTCCCGTTGCTTAGTCCCTGCTCCTGCCAACCCAGCAGTTCGAAAGCATGTCAAAGTGCAAGTAGATCAATAGGTACTACTCCGGCGGGAAGGTAAACGCCGTTTCCGTGCACTGGCTGTACGCTGGCTGCCTCGGCCAATAAAGCAAGATGAGCGCCACAACCCCAGAGTCGGTCACGACTGGACCTAATGGTCAGCGGTCCCTTTACCTTTACCTATTCAGCAGCAGGACAAAAGAAAAACATGTCTGCTTCCCTTCGTTCCAAGCAAACAGCATAAGCAAAAGCTATATACAGCGGAAGTTCCCGGCAGACTGTGCTGGAAGTAAACAGACATGTGACATACAGCAACTCCACATATCTGTTCCTCTTAAGGCCGACGGAACATCAATATCCTAACAGAAAGGTGCAAGCAGGGCTGGTAAGACTCCTGGCTGCAGAGGGACTATGGGGACAGTCCCAAGGGACGGACAGAGATGTCCGAACGCTGCATCGACCTCCCTGCTCTGGCTAGACGTTCCGCATCTCTGTGCTACATGAGTGAAACTGCCTTCCTACTCACAGAGTGCTATCTTTGGATTCATGCCAGATATATCCAGCCGTGCATCTGGATTGTTCTCTTTCCAATAACCTCCTCCCCTTCAATCTTTCCAATTCTTTATCAAGGAGAGCAAAATGAATGAATTTCCCTCCCCGCTGCCAGCCCTGCCATCTTTATGTTTCCGACGCCTCCCTCCGTTTCAGAAGTTCACAAGAAGAAACGGAGGCTTTGTGGGTTGCTTTTGCTGCCAGTCTTTTCTGCCCTTTGCCCCGTCGGTCCAAGAGGTGTCTTGCGCGAGCCGCTGGCATGGAAGGTGGCGAGAGCAAGCTTTGCCTGGTGAGTGGCAGCCCTGTGCCCTCCATAAGTGACCCTGTGGCCGCTCCTGATTAGCCACTGCTTCCAGCTTGACCAGGAAGCCCCTCTCCAGCCCCCGGCCAGCCTCTACTGTGCTGAGGCCCCTCCAACTGTTGCTGGCATCTGGGCTGCGTCTGGCTTGTCTGCCAGCGCGTTACGGATGACTGACAGGCCGAGTCTCAAGGCTCGGCGAGAGAATCGAACCCGCTTCCCGGGGCAGGAAGGTCACTCGGCTTGGCAAATGTTCGGGCTTAATTTTAAATTGATTAATTCTTCCCTTTCCAGGCTAAGACAAACACGTCGTTCTTTCCCAGTCTGAAGGATGGATCCACCTGTTTCTTCCTTGCGTGAGAAATGCTTGCATAGGCAGGCAGGGTCTCCCACCCTCAGGCAGGGCACGAGAAATGAAGTTTGAGCTTGCCTGTGGGTGCAGGAACTCTGCTTTTTGGCAGGGCTACCACCCTGTTTTGGACAGCTTTTTTTGTTATTTGAATGACGATTTTAACCAGGGGTGTGGGGTGGGGTTAGGAAATCAAATGGTGTTTTTTTTAATGAGTTACAGAAACTGACCTGCAGGTACATGTGTGCCCTTCAATCTGCTGCTCTCTGCTCATTTTTTTAGTGTGTGTGGGATAAAAACAACAACTCATTATATTCTGCTGCTACATGGGTCTCCCATCCAAGAAAAGGATCATGTTTGCACCTGCTTAGCTTCAGCACTTGCTCCTGGGCCATTCACAGGGCCCAACTGCTACTTATCACATCCGTGTGCTTGCTGTCGTACAGAATAACCGAGGCAATAACAACAGATCTCTGCCCTCAAGCAGCTTACTTTTTACGTACGGCTTAAGCCCAGGCTACCTGAAGGACCTCATTCTTCTTCTGAGGTCTTGTGGGGAGGCCCTTCTCTTAGTCCCCCCCCCCTTGGACACGCTTGGTGGGGACATGGGACAGGGCCTTCTCACTGCTGGCTCCTCCCAGACTTTGGAACTCCCTCCCTAGAGAAGATAGACTGGCTCCCTCCTTGTTGAAGACCCTTATTCCAACAGGCCTTTGGGAACTGACAACTTTGTATGGAAGCAGCTTTCAATAGCGCTGTGCAGTTTTTATCGTGTTTATTATCTATATTTTAATAGATTAGTTTTTAAATACTGTCTAAATTTTATTAGCGTTTAATTACTTTTTAATGATTGTCCTCTGTATGTTTTTTTAGCTTCTTGCATTTTAACTGCCTTGTTTCAATTTCTGTATTCCACCTTGAGTCTGGGGGAAAGGCAGGATATAAATAAATATCACATTTGTAATAATTTTGAGTGCGTGGTCAACAACAACAGGAGTAAATTGAGGCATGAGTAAATGAATAATGATCAACGTGGCCCCGTGTGATTCTGCATAATTTAAATTGGAGCTGCCAGATCGTGAGCAAAAAGTCCTTTTTCCAAATCACCCCAAGGAAATTGGACCAGGGCACATAAATACCCAGCTTCCCCTGGGTTTGATTGCCAACTGTGTCGCCTTATCCTTTAGGTGTAAATTACTGCAGAAATGAACTGCCCCTGTTGTTAGATGGCCAGAACTCCTTGAAGTAAATAGCGATCCCATGAACAAGTCTGCTGAGACGGTGAGAATGGAATGGTGGCCTGTTCACCGATTCAGCAGTTTTTTAGCTCCATTGACAGCCGAGCCCAAACCTGGCAAGCTGTTTCCATTTCCATTTGGCTAGTAGCCTAACTTTAGTCAGCTGGTACCCGGCCCCCTTGCAGTCGGCTATCAGGGGATCACCATCCATTTCGAGAACATCTGTGCCTTGTGCCTCCTCCGCTGCCTTTGCTGCTCTTGATGGCTGGCTGGAAAGTCCTGGGCTGCTTAGCTGACCACAGGAGCATCTGTTTTTTGTGCCCTCCTGCAGGCTTTTCCAAAAGGGGGAGTCAGAGGTGGAGGCAGGGGGGTCGTAAAGGTCACAGCTGCTAAACTCTGAGAGTGGCAGAGGGCAAGCAAATTGCGGAATCTGGCACAAGCTCTTTTGGCTTGTCCGGAAAAGCCGTCAAAAGTTTTCCAGGTTCTTGGTCTAACAGCTTGTGCAAAACGTACAAAAGTATAAACTTAGGGTGTTGTTCCTGGCCAAACGGGTTTTCAGGGCTGTGCTAGCAAAGCTCCTTAGCCTTTTGTAAGCAGGGCCGGCAGGGGGAAGCATTGACCTCTCTGCATGCCCTTAATGCCTTGGAAGCTGAAGGTCTGCCCAAATGGGAGCTCAACCTCCTTGGCTACAGCTGATTCGTTGGTGTATAGAATCACAGACTTGTAGAGTTAGAAGGGACGTTGGCTGTTTTGTCATGCATTTTCTCTTTGAATCAGTGTTAGAAACTGAGATATGAAAGCTAGGAGCTAAATGACACCTTAAATCTAGGTAATGGGTGCAGCAACAGAAAGTCTAGGTACTTAAAAAAACAACAACTAGCAAGAATACAAAGCTGAAAATGAATGAACTGCAGGCAAAATATTATGTTCACTTCTCACATGGTTTAGTCCTTCCCCTGCCTGCCCCCTAATATTCCTAAAGAGGGTCTCTTCTCCAGTCTTCAGAGAGGAGCTGGATGTGGGGAGGCAGAAAAAGTTCCTCCTTTTCTTCCACTCAGCAGCTTTAACCTGAATTTTTGGAGCAGTACTGCGCCCAGAGCTCAGAAACTGCTCGCGCTAATGAAATTCCTTCTTGCAAAGTGCGTCTAGAACAATGGGAGTTTTGAACACTGGTTTGGAGCTGGTGACTTGGAGGGTCCTCTACAAACTCCTCAAGCTAAGTATGTTCCTTCCCCAAAGCCTCTTCCGAAGTACAATGACATCTTTCCATCCTTGGAGAGCCAATTATATCCCGCCCTTCTTCTCAAAGGAGCCCAGGATAATAATAATAATAATAATAATAATAATAATAATAAATTTATTAATAACAACAACAACAACAATAATAACAATAATAATTTTTTATTTATACCCCGCCACAACAACAACAACAACAACAACAATAACAATAATAATTTTTTATTTATACCCCGCCCTCCCCAGCCAGAGCTGGGCTTAGGGCGGCTAACACCAGTAAAATTACAATAAAAACATAATAGAAAGGAGAGAAAAAAAACATTTTAAAATACAGGTTAAAAATACAATTTAAAATGCAGCCTCATTTTAATAACAGCCCATAGATCAAAACCATAAGGGGAGGGAAACATAAGGGTCAGACTGAGTCCAAACCAAAGGCCAGGTGGAACAGCTCTGTCTTCCCGGCCCTGCAGAAAGATGTCAAGTCCCGCAGGGCCTTGGTCTCTTGTGACAGAGTGTTCCACTAAGTCGGGGCCAGTGCTGAAAAGGCCCTGTCCCTAGTTGAGACCAATCTAACCACCTTGTGACTTGGGACCTCCAAAGTGTTGTCATTTGTGGACCTTAAGGTCCTCCGTGGGGCATACCGGGAGAGGCGGTCCCGTAGGTACAAGAGTCCTAGGCCACATAGGGCTTTAAAGGTCAAAACCAGCACCTTAAACCTGACCCTGTACTCCACCGGGATGGCAAATACATCCACAACATTGTCTTTTTAAGCCTTCTAAAAACAGATACACTAGAAACATTATTCCATTCAGCGATCACAGGGTTTGCAGGAACATTGTCCTTCAGCCACCCATTGCCTGGGTAAAAAGGAAGGTTTACCAATTCACCCCCAAAGTTAATAATGACACAAACGGCTGCAGCTCCCAAGGGAGGGCATTTCACAAACAAGGGATTACCATGAAATAGCCCTGTCAATGCCAACTGGGCGTTCTCCGAGTCTTCAGCTGCTGATCGTAGGGTTTGAGATGGTTGATATGGACTTGACCCCTGAGCATAGGCCTGGGCTGAGTAACTCATTATTCCCTCCACAAAACCCTTCAGTGCCCTGGCAGTTCTGCTCAGAGGCTCTGATGTTTGCAAGCAGCTCATTGCATTCCTGTGGCTGCAGCAGCATTTGAATCTTCTTACTTAGGAGATCTAAGCAAGAAAGTGGCCTATTGTAATTGCTCATTCTCTCTCTCTCATCCCCCATATTGCATTAACAAGTCTGCCATGCAAGGTTGTTGTGAAAACAAATGAAGGAAAAGTTGTAAAAACAAGCAAACACCTTGTGTGGAAAAGTGTTGCATATAGGACTATGAATATTCACCAGCTGGCACGGTAGTGCTAATGGAATAGCGTTGTGAGAAGTCTAAAGCACTGGAGAGAAAAATGTTTTTCAAGTTACACTGTGGCTCATTTACTATTTTAGCGTCTTAAAAAAGCTGGCTGTATTCTCTAAAAGGTGCGTGACGAGATATGTAGTTAAATTTACCAGTTGAACCATTTGTGTACGGCCATTTCAAAGCCCCATATGCACAAAGGATGGAATTGTGTTGGGTGGCAATAATAGTTAGACGGGCTTTTGTTCTCCGGAGTGTTGTATTTGAGTTGTGCATTTATATTCATCTTGCCCTCTTAAAAGCACACAGAAGGCTTTGGTATTTTAGCGGGTGCCTCTGCTTCCCACAGATCCAAAGGGGAAGGCGCAAAGGCTTAAGCTTCTCTCTCTTGATCTTGTATTTTGCCACCAAGTCTGTTGCTTGCGCTCTTTGCGTCAAGACTAGCACTGGTTGATGGAAATCCTTCTGTGTCAGCGTTAATGCAGGGGGTCGAGATAGGGATGGTTGTGCGGTCTGTACAAGGGCATGCAAAGGAACAACACAGCTCACTGGTTTATCCTGAGACAGACTGTTCCACTTAGCCCCGTACTGTCTATTCCAGCCTCACCAGTGTGCTGTAGTGGTTAAGAGTGATAGACTCGTAATCTGGTGAACCGGGTTCGCTTCCCCGCTCCTCCACCTGCAGCTGCTGGGTGCAGCGGTGTAGCGTGAGTTGTCAGCACCCGGGGCAACGCAAGTAATTTGCGCCCCTTAACCCGGGGCAAGGCAAGTAATTTGCGCCCCCCCTAACCCCTAACCTGCGAGTTGCCGCTGGCGCTGCTGCCCAAACGACGCCGCTTGCCCGGAGGAGGAGGGGGGCAGAGAGGCGAGGAAAATGCAACGGCCCAGCAGCTGCAGCAGCACCGGCGGAGGCGGGGCTGTGAGGAGGGGCTGCCTGGCGCGTCCTCCACGGCGAGCGCTGAGAGCCGCTGCCTGCCGGGCGCCTTCAGCCCGGACGCGCGCACAGCTCGTCGGTTCCGCGAGACATGCAGCTCCGCTACAGCCTGCGCCCGAGGCTCTTCGGCGACTCCGGAGGCAGCGAGCGCGCCCCCCCCAGATGTTGCGCCCGGTGCGGCCGGCACCCCTGGCACCCCCCACGCTACGCCACTGGCTGGGTGACCTTGGGCCAGTCACACTTCTCTGAAGTCTCTCAGCCCCACTCACCTCACAGAGTGTTTGTTGTGGGGGAGGAAGGGAAAGGAGAATGCTAGCCGCTTGGAGACTCCTTAAAGGGAGTGAAAGGCGGGATATCAAATCCAAACTCTTCTTCTTCACCAACCTGGTGCCCTCCAGTGTTTTGCAGTGCAACTCCAATCAGCCCTGGTCATCATAAGGCCATAAGAACATAGGAAGAGTGGGCAGGATCAGGCCAATGGCCCACCCAGTCCAGCAGCATCAGCTTCTCACATGGGAAACCCGCAAGCAGGATTCGAACCCAAGAGCACACTCCCCTCTCTCTATTTCCCGCAACTGGTATTCAGGAGCATTGCTGCTTCTGACAGTGGAGCCAGAGCACAGCCATCTTGGGTAATAAAGGTAAAGGGACCCCTGACCATTAGGTCCAGTCGTGACCAACTCTGGGGTTGCGGCGCTCATCTCACTTTAGTGGCCGAGGGAGCCAGCGTACAGCTTCCGGGTCATGTGGCCAGCAGGACTAAGCCGCTTCTGGCAAACCAGAGCAGCACATGGAAACACTGCTTACCTTCCCGCCAGAGTGGTACCTATTTATCTACTTGCACTTTGACGTGATTTCAAACTGCTGGGTGGGCAGGAGCAGGGACCAAGCAACGGGAGCTCACTCCGTTGCGAGGATTCGAACCGCCGACCTTCTGATTGGCAAGCCCTAGGCTCTGTGGTTTAACCCAGAGCGCCACCCACGTCCCATATCGTGGGTAATAGCCATCTATAAAATGGTCATATAGGCCAATGGGAGTTTTGGTTCAAAAGAAGAAGAGGAGGAGTTTGGATTTGACACCCCACTTTATCACTATCCTAAGGAGTCTCAAAGCGGCTCACAATCTCCCTTCCCTTCCTCCCCCACAACAAAAACTCTGTGAGGTGAGTGAGGCTGAGAGACTTCAGAGAAGTGTGACTAGCCCAAGGTCACCCAGCAGCTGGATGTGGAGGAGCGGGGAATCGAACCCAGTTCACCAGATCACGAGTCCACTGCTCTTAACCACTACACCACACTGGCTCTCAGTTAGCAGAGGATCACCAGGTTGGCAAAAGACAGCGTGCTCCAGCTGGCAGTGATTCACCAGGAACTCAGAGGGCTGCCTCAGATCCTTTAACCAAATATTGAACTTTAGGACCTAATGTGTGCAAGGCATAAAAGTTCCAGAGCTGATCTAGAGCCTTTCCTCATCCGCTGACAGGCTTCTCCACGTGTGTGATTCACCGTCTGCTCTGTGAGACCTTGCTTGAGACGCTTAGCACCTGTAACTTCCTATGAAGGACCTGCTGAGAGTTGAGGCACCCACAGTGCCAAGGGTATTGATGTGGGGGGGGGGAATTATGTGAGGCTGCTGTTTGTGGATTTTAGCTCTGCTTTTAACACTATCCTCCCCCATAGACTGGTGTCCAAGCTAGAGACGATTGGACTCCCCAACTCCACCTGTCTCTGGGTTTTGGATTTTTTGTCAGAACGTTCTCAGAGGGTTAGAGTAGGGTCACATGTGTCCACAGCCCTTAGCCTTAACACCGGCTCACCACAGGGTTGCGTGTTGAGTCCCCTGCTCTATGCTCTCTATACGTATGACTGTACAGCCATCTACTCCAGCAACAAAATCATCAAGTTTGCTGATGACACCATGGTGGTAGGGCTCATTTCAGGAGGGGATGAGTCCGCCTATCGGGACGAGGTGGAGCGGCTCTGTGTTTGGTGTGGAGAGAACAATCTGGCTCTCAATACGGCTAAGACCAAGGAATTGGTGGTGGATTACAGGGAAAAAAAGGCGGACATTCAGCCCTTGTATATCAACGGGGAACGGGTGGAGAGGGTGGCGGAATTCAGGTTTTTGGGAGTGACTATGGATCAGGGCATGACTTGGAGCGCAAATACCACTGCTCTGGTGAAGAAGGCCCAGCAGAGAATTTATTTCCTCAGACTTTTAAAAAAGAACAATCTGAGTGAGAGACTGCTGGTGTCCTTCTACCGAGGCTCCATAGAGAGCATACTTACATACTGTATTTGTGCTTGGTTCTCCAGTTGTACAGCTAGGGAGAGGAAGGTGCTCCAGAAGGTCATAACCACAGCCCAAAGGATTATTGGTCACCCTCTCCCACCTTTGGAAGAACTGTACGGTTCCCGTTGCCTTAGGAAAGCAAACAACATCCTGCAGGATCCATCTCACCCGGGATACAGTCTGTTTGCACTACTGCCTTCTGGCAGGAGGTATAGAAACATCAAGTCAAGGACAAATAGACTGAAAAACAGTTTCTATCCAAGAGCTGTGGCCTTTTTGAATGCTGTAACTCGATAGTGAGACCTGGGAGTTTGATGGGTGTGGGTGTGGGTGTGGTTGGAAGGTGGTTTGTTTGGTTGTTGCTGTTGTTTTGCTTTTGTTGTTTTTAAGGGATGGCATCCAATTTCGTTGCACTTGTGCAATGTTGCACTAGTGTAATGACAATAAAGAATCTATCTATCTATCTATCTATCTATCTATCTATCTATTGATTTGGGGGGGGGCAGTCAGTCTGCAGCTGGTTCTCATGTATCCACAAATGCAGGCAGGTAGCAGTCCAGCACTGAGCATTTGGAGTTTGTGCTAAGCGGTTGGGCTTGGAGGCTAAGCAGGGCTTGAGTGAGTCAGTTCACCAGACTGTAGAGTTGGGAGTCAAAGGCCCACGTGGTCTATGGTGCAGTGAACATTGTGGTGATGTTCCAAGTGGCCTGGAGATACCAGCATCAGAAGAGCCCTGCAGCTGTTTCTAGTCCAGCATCTTGTTCTCACAACGGCCAACCTGGTGCCTATGGGAAGCTTGCAAGCAGAGCCCAGGAACAACAGCAGCTCTTCACCTGTGACTCCCAGCAATTGTCATACCGACTCTTGACCGTGGAGGTAAGAGTCAGACAAGCGTACACGGAGCAATGGATCCAAACTACAAGAAAGAAGATTCCACCTAAACATTAGGAAGAACTTCCTGACAGTAAGAGCTGTTTGACAGTGGAATTTGCTGCCAAGGAGTGTGGTGGAGTCTCCTACTTTGGAGGTCTTTAAGCAGAGGCTTGACAACCATATGTCAGGAGTGCTCTGATGGTGTTTCCTGCTTGGCAGGGGGTTGGACTCGATGGCCCTTGTGGTCTCTTCCAACTCTATGATTCTATGATTCTAGGTAGCACATAGCTGCATAAACAAGGCTCTCTCCTTTATCAGTCTGTGACGATAAGGATGGCCTTGTCCACTCCAAAGTGGAACAGGGATGACACTCTAGGTCTTATCTGACCACAACCCTGACGCACAGACCTAAGTCCGGAACAACGCCAAAGCGTGTTCTTGGAGATGATGACCTCTTCCTCCAAGATAAGAGTAGGAAGAGGAAGATCCTTTTATGGTCAGAAGTACAGGAAGGAATTTCCTTTTATGGTTGAGAATACCAGAGCAGGAACATATGTGATGTTAACCTGCGTACATAGGCTGACGTGGTTGGATTCCTGGGGAAGGAGGGAGAGGATGCCTGGAGGATATATATACTGCATGAAACTTCTCATTTCTTTGGACTTGCTGTGGACTCACCACGCAAGTGTCTTCTGCTATCCGGAGAGCAGAATAAACTCTTTCTTTGAACCAACCTCGGTGTCATTTGACTTCCTTCCTCCTGTCCCAGAGCAACACAGACCCAATCGGTGAACTCCAATAAGGCTACAGCTAGAGGAAGATTATCAAAGCAAGTAACAGACTCCTTAAGAGTATTTGGGGCACATGAGTCCTTGACGCCAGCAACTTGACTCTGGTGGTTTCTGGTGCCACAGGGGAACTACCAGTTCTTGTGGGTTTTTTTTACCCATAAAAAAATGGTCTTACCTGCTTTTCTGTTCCTCTTGCGTGTGCATGGGTGTGTTCCTGTGTGTTCCAGCTCTCTGTCTCTCACTCACACACACTTGTATTGCTGAACCTCAGCTTGCTTGGGCAGGTTTTTTGAAATTTTATTTTATGAGAATAGTCGGTTACGACTCCCCAAGTGCTGTAAAAGTTAATGTGATGGTCTCCTTGCGCCTGTGCTCATTTTTATAATTTTTTATTTTATGAAACAGGACAGGGAGCTTAGTGACTTATTACTATTCATTTCGTTTCAATGCAGTAAATATTGATTCAGTTGGGGGTTTTCAATTTAAACCACTCGGCGATTATATAAAATATTACTAGCCTCTGAAATTATGCTTACCGATCCCTTCGGCTGCTCATTAAGGAAGGAGTGCAATTTTTAGATCCCTCGGCTTTCATCATTCTAATAAATGGGCCCAGCCACGGTTCTTGCACGCAAGGTGCTGCAGAGACGCAGCTAGCGGGAGCTTGACAGCTCGGCAGCGGCTCTTAATTTGGCACCACTTTCAAAGGCTTTATTTATTTATTTGGAGATCTGTAGGCTTCTTTCTCACACTCTTTCTATGGCAGAGGGGGAGGCATGATAGATAAACGAGACAGCTTGCCAAGGCAGAGTTAAACGCCACAGAACCCTGGCGTCTCCTCCTCTTCCTCCTGTCGGACCCTGATCTCAAGGGTCCCTTTTGCAGGTGGGCAGGGATGGAGGGGGTGGGCATGTGAGCGAGCAGCTTCAAAAAGCAATTCTGCGTGTTGGGGGAAGAGACGCCTGACTGGCGTAATTAGCACTGGCATGATGACACCTTTAGCGACAATGTTCCTACCAGCAGCGGGCCACATGCCGGTGATCAGGTTTTTGCGTGTGACAAATCTCGGCGTGAAACCAATTCAATCAACTCCTTGGAGTGCCTCTAGATTGTGGAGCAGCTTCAACGGGATCAGTTGCTGTTGGTTCCGTGAAATTGCAAGGGGGTGTGGAGCATTGCGGATGGGTCATAAATCTGGAAAACCTTGCCACCTTCTTCTTGACGTATGTGTGTGGCGCTCCATCTTTTGGGCCCTGCCAGCAGAATTGCCAATTTGCATCCAAGCAGAGTCTGGCCGCATGAGGTCTTCCACTCGCTGCATTGCCAAAATCTCTGTTTCTTCTGCGTTCTCCAACTCTCAGACCCAGATAAGCCAAGAGCTGTGGCAGGGTTGAATGCGTTGCTGTCCCCCCAACCAGTGTGTACCCTAAATCGTTCAAAACATGAGAACGTAACAATAGCCTGCTGGATCAGGCCAGGGGCCTATCCTGTTCTCAAAGTGACCAAGCAGATACCTGTGAAAAACCAGGGAGAAGAACTTGAGTACAAGAGTGCTCTTCCCTTCCCTGGTTTCCAGCAGTTGGTATTCAGAGACACTGCTGCCTCCAGCTGTAATAATAATAATAATAATAATAATAATAATAATAATAATAATAATAATAATAATTTATTTGTACCCTGCCCATCTGGCTGGGTTTCCCCAGCCACTCTAGGCGGCTTCCAACAAAATATTAAAATACTGTAATACATCAAACATTGAAAGCTTCCCTAAACAGGGCTGCCTTCAGATGTCTTCTAAAAGTCTGGTAGTTGTTTATTTCCTTGACATCTGATGGGAGGGCATTCCACAGGGCGGGGGCCACCACCCAGAAGGCCCTCTGCTTGGTTCCCTGTAGCTTTGCTTCTCGTAATGAGGGAACCGCCAGAAGGCCCTCGGCGCTGGACCTCAGTGTCCGGGTAGAACGATGGGGGTGGAGCTGCTCCTTCAGGTATATTGGAAGATTGTGAAGCTCCTTGACATCTGACAGGAGGCGGGTGCCACCACCAAGAAGGCCCTCTGCCTGGTTCCCTGTAACCTCACTTCTCGCAGGGAGGGAATTGCCAGAAGGCCCCTGGGAGATGGACCCTGGTTTCCGGGCAGAACAATGGGGGTGGAGACGCTCCTTCAGGTATACTGGACCGAGGCCGTTTAGGGCTTTAAAGGTCAACACCAACACTTTGAATTGTGGTTGGAAACGTGCTGGGAGCCTATGAAGACAGAGAACAGTCATATTGGGTAATAGCCATCAAGGCTAGTAGCTATTGATAGCTGTCTCCTCCATGAATTTATCTAATCCTTTTAAAAACGATCTAGGTTGGCTGCAGAGACAACAATGATAAAAATGTTCTGAATAGTCTTTTCCTGAGATATTTCAAGCAGGACATAGCAGGCAGGACTTGCTTGCATTCTTAATAGAGAATTAAGTACCTCTTACTCATAAATCTTGAAAGCAGTGGGGCTGCTCTACAAGTCAACTGGCCTCCCTGCGATGGGAGTCTCCCACTTTTTGGTTTCATAGTCGAGCATCTCTTGACTGCTGTGCATTGCCTGTCTTTGGATGAGCAGAAGCTGTTCCAAAAGCTGGCTTCTCCCCAGTGGCTTTGGGTGGTTGTTCCTTCCAAACCTTAATTTTGAAAAAAAATCTCTTGAGAAAAAGATACAGTTGTACGCTGTACAGGATTTTAATGCCCGGAGCTATGCATATTAGGTGGGACAGCAGTCCCCAGAGCCACAAATGCTAGGAAATACTTATTCACTAACTTGTTTCGATTGCTGAGTCTAGAAGCTGTTCACAACTTCCTCAGGTGGCCCCCTGTATTTGAAAAGGCCCGTTCATACCTCCTCTGGAATATTGGCAGATAAATTTGAAATGGTTCCAGTTACAGATAGGTAACCGTGTTGGTCTGCCATAGTCAAAATAAAAAAAAATCCTTCCAGTAGCACCTTAAAGACCAACTAAGTTAGTTCTTGGTATGAGCTTTCGTGTGCATGCACACTTCTTCAGATACACTGAAACAGAAGTTGCCAGATCCTTCTATATAGTGAGAAGGTGGGGAGGGGTATTACTCAGAAGGGTGGTGGGAATGGGAGATTGGCAGATAGCTGAGATAAAAAAATTCCTTCCAGTAGCACCTTAAAGACCAACTAAGTTAGTTCTTGGTATGAGCTTTCGTGTGCATGCACACTTCTTCAGATCTGAAGGAATTTTTTTATTTTGACTATGGCAGACCAACACGGCTACCTATCTGTAGATAGCTGAGATGAGCCTCTTGACGACTCTTAACGACTGCAATAGGTCTTACAGGAAAAGGCAAGGGGTGAGAAGGTGAAAAATGGCTTAGTCATGTATAATGAGATACATTCTCACCCCTTGCCTTTTCCTGTAAGACCTATTGCAGTCCTTAAGAGTCGTCAACAGGCTCATCTCAGCTATCTGCCAATCTCCCATTCCCACCACCCTTCTGAGTAATACCTCTCCCCACCTTCTCACTATATAGAAGGGTCTGGCAACTTCTGTTTCAGTGTATCTGAAGAAGTGTGCATGCACATGAAAGCTCATACCAAGAACTAACTTAGTTGGTCTTTAAGGTGCTACTGGAAGGATTTTTTTTATTTTGCAGAGAAAGTTTGTCATTTTTTATTTGGTGACTTGCTCATATAAGATCAGTACAAACAGTTAGGCCTGGTGACCATTTAAGGTCCCCATCCCTAATTTGCGGGTTGCCATCTGATTGGGTTTCACTTTGATTCTGATTTGATTTTAGGATGTCTTTTAATTGATTGCCTGATTTTATGGTAATGTTATATATTTGATGTTAGCCGCTCTGAGCCCAGTTTTGGCTGGGGACGGCGGGATATAAACAAAATTTAATTTTTGTTTAATTTTTATTATAATTATTAATTGGAAATGGTGGCTCTTGCCAACTGTTTTGATGTGTTGAAATGGTTTGGGAGAGGAATCAGGTGTGTCTGAACAATGTAGTTGTTTTATACAACTCATGTTTTATTATTATTATTATTAATATTTATTTACCCTGCTCTTGGATTATTTTAAAGGAAAGAGGGCAAGAAATCTATTTAATAAAGTAGAATGTAGATGGGAGTGTTGGATGTCTCTTGATGTGAAATATACTTTTGGATCCTCTATGGCTGGCACAAACTTTCTGTCTTCAGGGCAAAACTAGACAGAGCCAAAGACATGAAGCCAAAACTCCCGGTTGGAGCTGATGAAGAAGCCAGGCTAGGTCAGCCAGATGTTTTGGGACTACAACTCCCATGATCATTAGCTAACAGGACCAGTGGTCAGGGATGATGGGAATTGTAGTCCCAAAACATCTGGAGGGCTGAGTTTGCCTATGCCTGTGTTAAGGCATCTCCTACTATTGCTTCCAATCTAGCACTCTTTTGCATTTTAACCTTCGTTGGACGATCACTTTAGGAAAGTGGGTGAACATTAGAGGTCTTGTTGACGGGACATCTCCATGGAGGCCCTAGAAGTCACTCTGGTCTGGTGGCCTAGGGTCCTCAATCCTGCAGCTTCCCTGTTTGACACAGAGCTCCTTCTGCCTTGGATTTGGTCATCTGCATGGTGCCAAATGGAGCTTCAGATCCCCCAGGATCTCCAGATTCCTCAGGACCCAGCTAGCCCTTGCACCTGCCCCACACCTACCAGACAGGTGTTGGGTCGCTATGTAAAGCCAGGTATGTGACAGCATCACTTCCCCCCTCTTCTCTTGTCGTTGTCTGGGTTGCTGCTTGAAATGCCTCTGTTGGACATGGAACTGATCTAGGACAGCTAGTTGATGGGTTGATGGTGCTTTCTTCTAGATGGAATTCTGTGTCTGAAAACAGACACCCCCCTCTAGCAGAGTCTGCATGATAGCGTTCCATGGACCAGTGGAGACTGCGAGGCTCAGACCCATCCAGATTCTGTGACCTCAAAGTTTATCCTCGAAGCACTCAAGATGTGAAGTGGGTTGTTGCCATTTTTCACATGGGAAACTGAGGCTGAGCCAAGGGTCCTTGAGACCATTGGGGATTGACTTCTGGCCTCCTGGGCCCAATGCCCCACCCGTTGACCCATGCTGATTTGCGGAGATTTCCCCCCAAAGCGGACTTCAGTTGCTAATTTTTCTTAGTTGGCTTATGTAGTTAAACACTGTTTTAAATAGTGCTTTAGCTCTTGTTTTAAGGACAGTAGTAAACTTCCTTTAAGGTGATCAATAGAATATTAGACTAGTGGTATATTTCAACGGGCTGCCCCCTAATCTCACCCAAACTGCGGCTCACTCTTTTATTGGTCATGCTTATCAGCTCATTGGAATTCAGGGTTGACCACTACATGGGGGTCACCTACAAATCAGAGCCCTCCCACAGGGTTAGCTGCTGCTGCTGCTGCTGCTACTGCGAGCATCAGCAAAAACACTCATCTGGGAAGTTTAAGGAACTTGTAAACTGCAGTCATTCCCCAGCTTTGCATCTGAAGGCCCCCCCTTTCCACATTCACTAATGTTGACCGTTCCTTGTTCATATACAGTGGACGCTCGGGTTGCGAACATGATCCGTGTGGGAGGCATGTTCGCAACCTGCAGCGTTCTCAACCCATGACACATGTGTCTGCGCGGGTCGCGATCCGGTGCTTCTGTGCATGTGCAAAGCGTGATTTAGCGCTTCTGTGCACACGCAAGCGCCAAAACCCAGAAGTAACCGTTCCAGTACTTTTAGGTTCAGCGTGGTGCGCAACCCGAAATCGCGCAACCCAAAATCGTGCAACCCGAAGCATCTGTAACCCGAGGTATGACTGTATAGATCATTTAATCCTGTACAAAAGAGCTATTGAGGAGCTTACCAGGGTGGGCCAGTGTTGGTGAGCATGTCGCTTCAAAAAACACGTTCTGGTAGAAAATAGCACCTTTTGTCAACCCCTCTTCTGGTCATTTTGAAGACTAGGACGCAGCCTCCAGCTTCATTGTAGGGAATGAGTTAAGTTTGAAAAATGCGGCAAAGCAAGCGATTTCCCCCAAAGGGAGCCACCTGCCCCACCGTGGAATCTGCAAAGGGGCTCCGGCAGGTGTCAGTGCAGGTAAGTGTGGGAAATGCAGTTTTCAATGCAGATTGATAGGATCTTGCAATTTCCTCCTTTTAATAAATTAGGCACCTGTCGTGACCTGCCAAATCCTAACCAACAGATCTGTTCAAATAAAAGGCAGCTGCAGCCAGAAAAATGTAAAAAAACAAACAAAAAACCCTTCAAAAGCCTGGGCGTAAAGGAATTTTGCTTGCTTGGTTCCTAAAACTAGACAGAGAGGGCTGCAGGCAAGCCTCCCTGGGGAGAGCATTCCACAAGTGGGGAGCCACCACTGAAAAGGTCTGTTTTCATGTAGCAACCCTCTGAACCTGCCATGGGAGGGGAGCACACTGAGAAGGGTCTTGGGTGGTGATTTCAGGGTGTTGTTGGCTTACCTGGACAGGGGATGGGGAATGGCGTGTTTTGGGGCACAGCTACTTTTGCCACACTCATCGTTTTAGGTGGCGCCCCAGAAGATTGCCAGTGAGAACAAGTGACCCTGTGGCTGAAGAAAGCTAACCCACCAATGGCTTATAAATAAAATTTTAAACCTTCCGGTTTAATGTTGAGACAGGGGCGGGGTGAGGGGAACTTTCTGGCTTCAGCTCCCAGTTGCAAATGCCTGATCCTCCCTTCTTCCCAGAGCAGGCCCTGGTGAAGCTGAGAGCGAGGCTAAGAGATAGGAAGAGGTAAAGGAGGTCTGTAGCTTGTAGGAGCAGAGCATGGAGTTCGCCTCTCTTTGATACTTTGAGCACAATAGAACATTTCCTGCTGTGGCCTCTTGGTGCTAGGAGAGCTTCCTTTTCCGGTGTGACTGATATTTCCAGCTTCTTTGGCAAGCGCTGGGTGAATTCTCAACCTGAGATCTCTCAGGGCGCCTGTCAAAACCCCTACACCCTCTAGCTTGAAGAAGGGAGTGTCCTTAGATCTCAGAATGCTTCCGGGAAAGACTTCCAGGTTTACTGATCAGGAAATACTGTAATACAGCAATGGGCTGTTTTAGCTGAAGCAAGCAATGACCTCGTAGCATTTTGGAGCTCAAAATTAACCTATGGCGTTTGTAGTGACTGGGGGGCTTCACACAGGTGCACCGCTCTCTAGCCCAACCTTTCTCAACCTGTGGGTCCCCAGATGTTGTTGAACTACAACTCCCATCACCCTTGGCTAGCAAGGCCAGGGCTCAGGGATGATGGGAGTTGTAGTCCAACAACATCTGGGGACCACAGGTTGAGAACCACTGCAGTCTAGCCCAACAATCACCTCCCTCCCCTGTGGAGAACAGTGTTCTCTTTGCTTCTGTCGGCATTGGGAGGCTATGCTGGAATGGAGTTAAAAATAATGCCTTTCGCCAAAGATCACCCAGGGCAAATGCAGTATAAGGACGCAGACACAGATTAGCTTGGCATGCGTTGCGCCCCCCCCCGCTCCTTTCAAGCCCAATTTTAGAACATTCCTCCTTCTCTAACGGCGGAGCCATCTGTGGTCAGGCTGAGGGCATCTTTCCATGTTCTTGGAAAGCGCCTTGTGGATTCCGCCCCACCTCCCTGTCCCCCTTGCTTGGGCCTGAGCATCTCCCCATAAGGGCCGTGCCTGAGACCCCACGCCTCTTCCGTCAGCACCAGGTAGGCGGTCTCAGCCTCATGCCGTTAAGGTGCTAATCTATCTAGCAGAGCCGCAGGCTGCCCTCGTTTCCTATTAAGAGCAGCGTCAGGCACTGGGACATGCAGGAGATATTTTGCATTTTTTTGGTTTAAAAATAAGCCCATGGGGGGAAGGCAGCCTGTATTCTCAGCTTGGGGAATTTCATAATGGCTTTTTCTTATGTGAGCTTTGGAGGTGCCCTCAAAGAGTCACAGGAGGCAGCAATACCCTGGGGAGAGATAGAGACTCCTCCTTCATCCCTATGCCAACTTGGTGCCCTCCAGACATTTTGCATGACCCCTTCCATAAGCTCCAGCCTCATACGGCCCAGCTGGCAGGGGCTGATGGGAGAGGGCACCAGGTTGGCAAAGGCTGAACCATGCAGTTCTCTTTCCCCCAAGCACGCGTCAAAGGGCTTTGGCACGCAACCCATCAATCTATCATCCACCAGAGTAATAATAATAATAATAATAATAATAATAATAATAATAATAATAATTTATTTATACCCCGCCCATCTGGCTGGGTTTTCCCAGCCACTCTGGGCGGCTTCCAACAGAACACTAAAATACAATAACCTATTAAACATTAAAAGCTTCCCTGAACAGGGCTGCCTTCAGATGTCTTCTAAAAGTCTGGTAGTTATTTTTCTCTTTGGCATCTGGTGGGAGGGCGTTCCACAGGGCGGGCGCCACTACTGAGAAGGCCCTCTGCCTGGTTCCCTGTAACTTGGCTTCTCACAGTGAGGGAACCACCAGAAGGCCCTTGGCGCTGCACCTCAGTGTCCAGGCAGAACGATGGGGATGGAGACGCTCCTTCAGGTATACTGGACCGAGGCTGTTTAAGGCTTTAAAGGTCAACACCAACACTTTGAATTGTTCTCGGAAACGAACTGGGAGCCAGTGTAGGTCTTTCAAGACCGGTGTTATGCAGTCTCGGCAGCCACTCCCAGTCACTAGTCTAGCTACCGCATTCTGGATTAGTTGTAGTTTCCGGGTCACCTTCAAAGGTAGCCCCACGTAGAGCACATTGCAGTAGTCCAAGGGGGAGATAACTAGAGCATGCACCACTCTGGCGAGACAGTCTGCAGTCAGGAAGGGGCTCAGATGGAGCTGATAAACAGCTTCCCTGGACACAGAATTGACCTGCGCCTCCATGGACAGCTTTGAGTCCAGAATGACTCCCAGGCTGCGCACCTGGTCCTTCAGGGGCACAGTTGCCCCATTCAGGACCAGGGAGTCCCCCACACCTGCCCACCTCCTGTCCCCCAAAACAGTACTTCTGTCTTGTCAGGATTCAACCTCAATCTGTTAGCTGCCATCCATCCTCCAACCGCCTCCAGGCACTCACACAGGACCTTCACCACCTTCACTGGTTCCGATTTGAAAGAGAGGTAGAGCTGGGTATCATCCGCATACTGATGAACACCCAGCCCAAACCCCCTGATGATCTCTCCTAGATGACTTGCCCAGAAGACCCTGGGGCAGCGGCGACGGCGTGAGCAAAGTTTCTGCAGCAGGCCTTGCTGCGTCACCTGCTGCCAAAAAGACGAGATGGACTGATTTGCTGACAGGCGCTTGGAATGGAAACGAGCTGTCAGACCCAGAGCAGCAGCATCTGTCGGCCGAGAGATGGCGTCACCGTCGCACCCAGCTGGGACGTGCAAAAGAGTCGGCCCGCCTTGACCCTCTAGCGACAGCTGTGGGGGTGCAGCAGCCTTTGTGGGAGCCTGCGGGAAAGAGGCCTTGCCATGGCGACGGAAGAGCTCACGTCTTGGCTTCTCGGGTGTCTGTGGGGCACCCAGCTTCCTTCAATTCCCCCCCCCCCCCCATTCCAAGTTATTTCCTTTTTGTTTTGCGGGGTGGGTGGGTGTTCTACGCCCTCCGCCCCGCAATCTCTGAAGTCAGCAAGGTTTGTCTCCTTAGCCCCACCGTTCCGCACAAACTGCGAAAACCTCCTCCCCCAAGCTCAGTTTAATTTGCGGTTAGATATCTGTTAAGATTGCATCCACTTCCCTCAGTCAGCAGTTAATTGGCAAGTCACTTGATTTAACAGCGTGGGAGCCGGCACCGGAAAAATGGCTTGAATAAATCACCGTCTGACGCCAGAAAATAGATATAATCTCAACATTAACTACATTAATAGTAGCAGGAGCCGAATTAAGAAAGCCATAAAGTATAGGCAGGAGAGTATAAATTATCGCCATCTCTCTGTCTCCACGCTCCCTCCTCCTTGCCCACCCGACTGCGTTCAGGGGTGGCTGAAACAAGCTGGTTTGATCCTGAAGGACTTAGGTGAGCCAAGGAGGAAGATCCATTCTCTGGATCACCCGCTCGGTCGGCAGACGAGTAGGAGCAGCGAGGGCTCAGGCTGTGCCGTTCCTAATAACGTGGTATTGATCCCAGCAGCATTCAGAACGGAAGGCGCTTGTCACAATACTTTTCACTTCGTTTTTCTTCTTTATTCGGCTGGTGCACACTCAGTTAAGAGCTGTGTTGGCTCACAGAGCAGTGTGTGTGAGAGAGATAGCAAAAGCGTTAAAGTTGCTGCCAGATGTGGTGGTCTTCCCATGTGGTCGGCAGTAGCAGTTTGCCGCCTGCAGTTGTTAGCCCTGGTGAACACCGTATTTTGGAAGGTGGAATTAACACATCTTTGCAAACAGCGTCACCCATGTTACTAGCCCATGGTAATTTCTCGCAGACACAAGCACTCTCTGGATGCTAGACAGTGTGGAAACTTTAGCAAGGTCCAGCACTCTGCTGTTTTTGTGTTCTTGTTTACCGGCCCACACAGAACTCTCATTTAGTCATTTCAGCTGCTTCGAAGGAGGGGGAGAGGGAAGAAGAGGGGCCAGCCCCTGTCCAGATTACAAGCAGTTCCCTTTCTTGTCGCCTTGGGGCTACTCTCTCCTTTTGCAGGCGACCAGGCAGGTGGCTGAAAAGCTTCTTCCTCCCCCCCCCCTCACAAATGCTAGAAAGAGACCGTGCGGCTGCTTCTGGGGCAGAATTAGCTAGAGCAGCCTTTGCAAAGGAAGGGAGGCTGTTTCAGATCAGGACAGTCGCTGGGTTCCCGTTGCTTTGCAAAGCAAAGAGCTGCGCTTGCTTCAGTCCCCACTGAAATGCAAAAACAACCAGGAGTGGTTTCTTGCTGTATCTACAAAGACTCCCAAATTTATTACGGAGTAAACTTTTGCGGACTCGAGGCAGCTTTGTGCATGACGTGAAATCTCAGTTAGAAGGTGTGTAAATGAGAAGGTCGTAAGGTGGGGGGTTGAATGGTAATGCGATGCAAGAATCACAGTCCGTGGCAGTTGGAACTTATATGGGAACCATTCACACACTCACACACACACACACACACACACAGCCCTAGGTAGCCCAGATAAACTAGGTAGCCCTGGTAAACTAATGGGTGCATGCAGTGAGATAGAAATTCTTCATCTCGATTTAACCCACAAGTGAAGGCATTGTGTGAACAGCACAGAAGTACTTGTTGCTGCAGTTGATGTGGGAATAAGTGACAGCTTGTGCAAAGATGATCCGGAATCCACCAAAGCATGAATCATTGTTCAAATCCCAGCTAAGGCCTGGAACAAGTAATTTATTCACCTTCTCTCTCCTCTTCAGTAAAATAAGGATAATGTGAACCCACGTCAGTGAATTTTTCTGTGAGGAAGAATAAGGGCTGTTTAAATAGGCATGGGGTTAACCCTTTGAGGCAAGAGTTGGGATGTAAATAAGAAGTTAATTGTTCTGGTCGCCGAAAGCTAATAGCCCATAATACATTTTCAACATTTGCAATCGGTTTTAGTCCTGTTGTATGGGGTTCTGTGCATCCATTATTTCCCTTGGTAGCCCTTGTCCTCTCCAGACTTCTTAAAAAAGTCCAAATTTCAGTTTTCAGAATGAACGATGCAGATTGATAATCTAAAGAAGTATTATTACTACCAATAATTTTAATACCACTTTTCCATCTGTGACTAGGTTAGATTTCTGCCTCTGAAGACAGTTTGGAAACTTCAGCTGGTTCAGAATTTGGCAATCAGGTTGCTCACTGGGGCAAGACGGTCTGACCGTATAACGCCAATCCTGACCCGACCTCACTGGCTACCGGTTAGTTACTAGGCCCAATTCTTGTTTTGACCAAAAAAAAGTTCTGGTCTTGACCTATAAAGCCTTCAATGGTCCAGGACCGCAATACCTCAAGTACCACCTCTTCCCATTTGAACTAACCTAGACCCCGCATTCATCACTAGAGGTCCTTCTTGGTGTGCCTCATCCATAAGAGGTCCAGAGGGTGGCAACACAAGTACAGGGCCTTCTCTGCAGTGGCTCCCCATTTGCTTAATGCTTTCGCCAGGGAGGCTCACCTGGCACTTTCGTTACATATCTTTAGGCGCCAGCAAAAACACTTCTTTGGCCAATTAAACAATCTGACCTTTTCAACTGTGGGGAGGTTGTTGTTGTTGGTTACCGTGCCACGTATTTTTGTATTTTTACATTGTAAACCTCCCTGCGATCCTCGGATGCAGGACGGCGTAGAAATTTTAATCATCCATCATCATCCATCAAAAGGGGTTCACAATAAAAAGTGCAGTAATACAATAATAAATCATTCCATTAAAATCTTCAATAAACATTTAATTGGCATTAGTGACTGGCATTACTTATCTTCCCACACTTTGCTTTAGAACCTTTCTTGTTGTAAGGAACCATATGCTGGGACTTTGGTGAGATTCAGTTGGGATGAGAGAGAGACTGAACAGGGTTTCCATTAATCAGGAGGGTGCAGCTTTGCTGTCCTGGGTTCCACTTTCTTCCTCCACCTTTGTCTATGGCAGCGGTGGCCAAATGTGGCCCTCCAGCTGTTTTGGGACTACAACTCCCATCATCCCTAGCTAACAGGACCAGTGGTCAGGGGTGATGGGAACTGTAGTCCCAAAACAGCTGGAGGGCCAAGTTTGGCCACCACTGGGCTATGGGAAGCTACGGTTGCCATATTTCAAACAGTGAAAATGTTGTTGTTGTTGTTGTTTTGCCCAGAGTTGCTGTTTTTGAGCTATTTTTGTGGGAAAACTGCAAAAATGGCACTGCCAACATGGGCTGCCATATGTCTGGATTTTCCTGGAAATTTTCCCAATTTCCGCCTAGGCACTGCTGCCAACTGCATTATTCCGGATATGTCTGGGGAAATCCGGACGTATGGCAACCCTCTGGGAAGTAGAAAAACTTTGCAAAACGTGCTGCAACATTGCCTTTGGGTTTCTTGACTCAGACTTCCCATGCTAGTTGCAGAGGGTTTGCAGGTGTCCACAGGGAACCTAGAAGCCCCCACTCGCAGTGGTATCTGTTTCCCCCTCATCAATGAGGATTAAGCAGTCCATGCTCTGCCTAGGAGTGGATTGGGGAGAAATCTTGCCTTCTGTGTGGAGGGTTATGTTAGCCATGAATCATAAGCTGAAAGGCAGCTCGCTGGAATGTTTTTTTTGTCCCGTGAAATGAATTTGCATCTCAGTCTTCAGGTCTGTGATGGATGCCAGGCACCACCTGGTGGGCGAGGTCATCCTTTTGAGAGAGAAAATGTCTTCAGTTGTTTAACCTCAGCCTCTTCCCCGCCTTAATTTGGCTGCTCTGAAGTACAGAAAACGAAGAGTTCTTTTAGTGTTTATAACATTAATAGATAGATGCCCCTTTCAACCCCACATGCCATTTGTGTCCTTCCTTCTCATGCCTGGAGATAGATGATGATAATAATAATAATATATTATTTGTACCCCGCCCATCTGGCTGGGTTTCCCCAGCCACTCTGGGCGGCTTCCATAGAAACCAAAAATACAGTAAAAAATACAGTAAAATATCACAGATTATAAACTTCCCTGAACAGGGCTGCCTTCAGATGTCTTCTAAATGTCAGGTAGTTATTTAGCGCTTTGACATCTGATGAAAGGGCGTTCCACAGGGCGGGTGCCACTACCGAGAAGGCCCTCTGCCTGGTTCCCTGTAGTACTCTGATGAATGGATAGATGATAGATAGATAGATAGATAGATAGATAGATAGATAGATAGATAGACACAACACACACACACACACACACACACACACACACACGGACCCTCTAAGCTGCTCACAGGTGTCTCCAAATATCTCTTATATTGACTCCTGCTCAAGGTTTAAGCAACAAGCATTTTCTTGCCATTAGGAGGAGGTCTTCGATTTCCTTCCTGCTTTCTCAGACCTTTTCATAATGACACCACACCAGAGGGAGAAGAGATTTTCCCCCCAAGGTAAGAAGAGGTCTCCATCTCCTCTGATTTTAGCAAAGGGCTGGTGTCGGCCACTGGAAGTGCCATTGTGGGGGCAGACCTGGCCTGCGAGTTTGCTGCCTCTGGTTCAGAGAACGGGAAACGACCCAAAGACTGCTGGAAGCCAGACTACACTATTCCTCGTCACCTGTGACCATCAGCATACTCTGAAGCGCCCAGCTCACCTGGGCTGCAGGATCAGGCAGCACAACTTACCTGACAGTCATCTAGACCAACCTATCATTGGCTCAGCTGTACCATCAAAGGATTCACCATTCAGACTCGGCGGTGTTTAGGGGGAAGGGCTCAGCAGTAGACCATCAGCAAGATGGGCCAAGTGGTCCGAGGCAGAATAAGGCATCTTCCTGTGTTCCTATGCCAGCAAGTACTAAATGAATGCAACACCAATTCTAAACCATTAGCGAGACAACATATTTTCAAGTAAGCCTATTAGGATTGAAGTGGGCCACTTTTCCAACGTGAGAAGGCTCCCCTCTTCCTGTTTCTCCACCCTATGCTGTTGTTTCTCCCCATAGCAGCACAGAAGTAACGTTATAAACAAAAGTGCATCTGTGCGCATGGCTGTGCTCCACACTGAGCTCCAGCATGCTGGCCCTGGAGGAGTGGCCAGCCTTCAGAGCAGCCCTCTAGCTGAACAAGACTGCCCAGTCCCAGGCTGTCTGGTTCAGTGACCACCTCAGTCACTGGGAATGGGTCCTTCTTGCGGCGACACTTTGGGGAGTGCATTCACATGGGGCTGGACGGTTGCGTGGTCCTGCGTCGCTCTGTAGAGAGGGCTGCTCTTAGCAAGTGCCAGCAGTTCAGTCTTTCCTTTTGTACTGCCTGTCGGGCTAGACACACATTAGCAGCATTGTCTGCCCTTGTTGACAGCAGACTGCACAAAGGTGTGTGTTTGTGTGTGTGTGTGTGTGTGTGTGTGTGTGTTACTGGCAAACACCTTATGCTCATTGGATTCAGTGTGGTGTGTATGATGCCATGCAGCCCAGAACCACAAATGATGCAGATTTGCAAGGCCTCCCCAGGGGCCCCCTCTCTGGAGGCCTCCGTGATGGATTCACAGTCCCTTTCAGCTGACGGTTCATCCTTCCAGGCGGAGGAGCGCTTTCTGGGCCACGCTCCCTTGGGTGCCTCCCTCGCAGTCCCAGTTTCAATGGCCCCGCGCATTGCTGATTGCCAGCTCAGTGACTAACGCTGTCGCAGACGCGGCTTCTGCCCAATTTTATGGTGCTGCTAATTCAAAATTCCCAGGGACTCAGTGGGCACATTTGCAGAGGCCCTGCTGAAAATGTGCAAGAGCAGGAGAGGGAAACATTGGCAGCTAATTCACTTTGGCTCTGAATGCGCACTCGATGTCCTTTGGGAGGACTTGCCTGGATCAGCTTCCTCTCCCTCTACCTGAACTTTTAATATTCTGTGTATATTGTGCTCACTTAGTGGAGTGAGTCTTCAGCGGCTGACTGACCAGGTAATGCAGTAGAATTTCCATTATTGGTACCTCAGCTGTGGGAAAAGACTTTACTTAATTGATTGATTGTCATCTGAATTCATTGTGTTCTTCTCACGAAGCCCTTAAATCGGCCTAACGACCCTTAAGAAGGAACGCTTCCAGGCTGCCGAGAAAAGCTGAAATTCTGCTCTGTGAACAAGTGTGCATGTATTTGCTTGTGTTTACGTAATTGATTCTACCTCTGCTGGACACAGAGAATGGCAGAATCACATAAGACACCAGCCTTCCCAGTCATTGTAGACCAGCCTACCGCAACCAGGTGTTTTGTACTACAACTCCCATCAATCCCAGACAGCCTGGCCATTGAGGAAGGCTGTGGTTGACGGTATTGAGTGAGCCGGGCCAATTGTCTGACTCCAGATAAGGTAGAATCCCTTTGCGCCTCTGAATGTGCACATACACACCCCTCTGAAATCCTGCTTGGCCTTCCTCTGGCTTCAAGGGGGTGCCAGAGATTTGCTTTTCAAAAACAACAGGCAGAGGGGACTCTTGAGAAGCTGCTGGGAATCAGATTGTAAGGACACCAGAATAGCCTGGTGGATCGGGCCCATGTTCCCACAGGCACCAACCAGATATGCCACTCCTTCTCCTCCCATGACGAGAAGCTGAGTCTTTTTGTTGGGATTGGTAGGGTGGACAGCAATGGAGAAACTGAGCTCCCCTCCCACTGCGGAAGAGAGATGGATCCAGACCCTGCTCCTCCTGGGATGGTCTCCAAGAAGGGAGGCTTGTTCCCTTGGCCCTGTGGGGCAGGGCAGGGGGATTCTGAAAGGGACAAGAGCCTTCCCTTGGTGCCCCCTCTATCTCAGCCCCGCGCCCCAAAACTAGAGAGGAAGAGTTTGCGAAGTGCCGCTCTTAAGGGGCCTCTGTCTGATGGAACCTACGGCAGCCATGCAGAGTTATCGGCTGAACTTTTAAACTTTAGGGGGGAGAGCAATCTCTTTTCTCCCCATCCTTCCCCACCCCCACCCCTCTTTTTGTTGGTTTTCAGCCTGCTTTGCAAAGTACCGATAGCTCTGGCTGAAATGGATTTTTAAAAGTGTCATTTTATGGAGAATTTTACTTTCCATCTTGTTGTTTATTAGGGCTCTTAAAGGGAAAGCTTGTAACGCGTTCATTGATCGAAATACCAATTGAATAGATGTGAGCACATAAAATAGCCCCGACCCTTTAATAACGGCGTGATATCCTTTTGTAATGCCGGCAACGCCATCCGTTGGCTGAGCCAATCCCCTGGCCCTGGGTGGGCGCCTCTGAATCATTTTTATACATGACGGGAGACGCCGGGATGGAGCGGCCTTAACGTGGCTTTAAGTAGCCAGCCAGGACCAGGCTTAGATAATGAAATCTGAGGAACATGTCCCCCTTAAATCTTCCTTCCACACCCCCTCCTGTACCTTCTCCCTCCTCCCTCCCTCTCTTTGACTCAGTGAATCACAGTGGCCCAAATCAATGTTAAAATTGCTTCCTCCATCAGCATCTAGTTTTCCGGGAGGGGGGCCCTTTGAGAAGGAAATGGGGGTTAGTAGCCCAGGGTCTTGGCTCTCAGCTCTTATACTTATGGGCAGGCAAGTCCTGTTGCTTCTTGGGTTTTAGGATTTGGGAACTCTGGTTGGTCAGCCCCACTCTGAGCTCAGCCCAGAAAAGTGAGTGATGCCTTTTTAGAAGCAAAAGGTATAAGGTGGGAATAAAAACACGATGGAAGAAAGGGGGCGGGGAGTCAAAATTTAAAGAAAAATACATATTGAAATTTAAGTAAATTTGTAAAAACCTGTGAAAACCAATAAAAATCTGTGTAAAAGATAAAGGAAATCTTACGAGGTGAGCAGGGGTGTTGGTCAGGGTCAGAAAGATCTAAATTGAAATACTTTATTGTTACTTGTACAACTTGTCTACAGTGAGATTACATGAGCACCTCCCACTCATCTCTCTTAGTCTTAATTCCCCTCGTTTACTGACACGCACCCACCAAACCCAAAAGTCCGTTGCCCTGTTGTTATCTTTTCATTCAGCAGCCTAGCAGCCCACAGATAGAAGTTGTTCTTTACCCTGTTGGTGCGACTAATCATGCTCTTATATCTTCTGCCCGAGGGCAGGAGATCAAGAAAGTGCCGGCCAGGGTGTGAATCATCCCTGAGAATTTTCCTCACTCTCCTGAGGCAACCTTCTTCCGCTATTTCATCCAGCGGATTCACAGGACAGCCCATAATATCTTGTGCTGTATTCACCACCCTCTGTAGACACTTCCTATCCGTTGATGTCAAACCAGCGTCCCACACCGTGATGCAATATGAAAGGACACTTTCTGTTGTGGACCGGTAGAAGGAGATCAGCTATGGTGCTGGAGGAGACTCTTGAGAGTCCCATGGACTGCAAGAAGATCAAACCTATCCATTCTTAAGGAAGTCAGCCCTGAGTGCTCACTGGAAGGACAGATCGTGAAGCTGAGGCTCCAATACTTTGGCCACCTCATGAGAAGAGAAGACTCCCTGGAAAAGACCCTGATGTTGGGAAAGATGGAGGGTACAAGGAGAAGGGGACGACAGAGGACGAGATGGTGGGACAGTGTTCTCGAAGCGACCAATATGAGTTTGACCAAACTGCAAGAGGCAGTGGAAGACAGGAGGGCCTGGCGTGCTCTGGTCCATGGGGTCATGAAGAGTCGGACACGACTAAACGACTAAACAACAACAACAGAAGGAGATCATCAAATGTTGATTGACATGGTTCTTCCGCAATACTCTGAGGAGATGGAGTCTAAAAGAGAGGACTTAGAAGCTTGAATTTGATATGATTTGCTACAGTGAGCTGGTGCGAGGTCTTAAGGGTGAGAAGATAGCATGGAGCCATGCCTGGACAGGTGCGTTACAAAGGCAAGCACAACTCAGTGATCCAGCAGTGTGGATCTGAGATGGCGATACGAGCAGCACCCTTGTCCCAATATCCCACACAAGGTTCCAGAGAAGCAGACACGGAGCAATGGATCCAAACTACAAGAAAGAAGATTCCACCTAAACATTAGGAAGAACTTCCTGACAGTAAGAGCTGTTTGACAGTGGAATTTGCTGCCAAGGAGTGTGGTGGAGTCTTCTTCTTTGGAGGTCTTTAAGCAGAGGCTTGACAACCATATGTCAGGAGTGCTCTGATGGTGTTTCCTGCTTGGCAGGGGGTTGGACTCGATGGCCCTTGTGGTCTCTTCCAACTCTATGATTCTATGATTCTAAGGTCCAGAGGCAGCTCTTGCAGAAGCATAGGAGAGGAAAGAGAGTCTGCTCTCCCTTGAGTGATGGCGGAGTTGCCTCCTGTTGAGCACAGGGGCTTCCTGCTTCCAGAACCCCCACCCCCGGGAGCTGTTAATTACAGCTGCGAATGGCCCCCTGCCGAGAGCAGCAGCATTAATGCTGTGGCACTCTGGGCACTGCTGGCTCTGCAAAAGGATACTTTGCTCACTGGAGGATTTGGAATTAAAGCCAAAAAAGAAGAAAGCATGTGTGCAGATTCATTTGGGAGGAGGGGCGGCAGCGGCGGCGGCGGCGAGGGA
This sequence comes from Podarcis vaucheri, assembly GCF_965113315.1. Lineage (NCBI taxonomy): Eukaryota > Metazoa > Chordata > Lepidosauria > Squamata > Lacertidae > Podarcis > Podarcis vaucheri. Next base: position 92,509,007 of record NC_138766.1, read on the forward strand.
TGACTGTTCCACCATAGGATGCCATAGAAACCCCAAATATGCAATTCTGATTAGGGGCTCTTGCAGTCATTCAGTCCTGAAATGATCTTTTTTTGGAGAAGTGCTTTTTTATGCTGAATGAGCAGAAGGAGATTTCTCTAGGCTCTCTTAAATTGCACCATCCATTTTTGTGACTTGGCCCTGATATCTGAGCATGTGCAAAATGTATTTTCTTCCTCGCCAAGATCAATGTGGGGTTATGGGGAAAGGCTTCTAAGCCCTTGCACCTTTGAGTCTTCTTGGTGTACAAAGGACTTTACTCCTTGCAATCTCATTTATCCATCCAAGTTCTGTTTTTTAGGCAGGCCAGGCCAATGGAAAATTGTATTTGTCAGCATCCCAGCCACGTAGGGATTTGAACCTGGATCCTCTGCAGCCACAGGCAGCTCTGTCAAGCACCGTGTTGACGCTTTTCGATTCCAGTGAATAAGGGTCTTCATAGCACAAGGATGGAAGAATGAGGAAATCCCGACAAAAGGACAGCGGCAAGAGAAACTGATGGATTATGCAGAACTGGCGAAACTGACATACAAACTGCGAGACAAGGACAACTGTGACTTTAAAGAAGAATGGGAACCTTTTACGAAGTATTTAAAGAAACAACAAAATGAACTGGACTCCTTGGCAGGTTTTGAATAAACATTCACAAACTTTTTGTTGGTAATATACAGATAGATAAATTGAGGATTTTTACAATTTTATAACATGCAGAGACTAACATGTGCTGAGAAACCAGAGAGAGGAGCTGAGGGAAGTCTGGGGGGTGGTGGGGGGAGGGTGGTTGTTTCCTTTTTGGAGAGGGGGGAGGGGAAAATGGGGGGGATGAGGATGATGTATCTTTGATAAATTGCTATGTTGAAATTCCTAATAAAAAATATTAAAAAAAGAAAAATATATATTTTCCTTGCTCCCGTATGGCTGCCATATTTTGAAGCGCAAAAAAGAGGACACATTTGCCAACTTCTACTTTTAACTATGGATCGCTATGTCGACTCTCATTTTACATAACCACGGAAAAGAGGACGTGTCCTGGAAAAAGACGACATTTGGCAACCCTAAAAGGCTGTTGCCTTGTTCCTGGAAGGTGCTATTACAATATGGCCTTTGCCACAGAGTAGAGAGTGGGGAGGAAATTCTGGAATAGCGGTGAGCTGTCTGGAGTGGGTTTTCTTGGACCATCCTAGGGACGTCTGTCGTTTTATTTCCTTTCTTGTGTGGCATTCGGCTCAATCAGTAAATTGTTTCCCTTGTCACTGCAGTTTAGTTAACCAATCCAGGCTATATTAGGAGAAGGCGATTGCAATTAAGCAGCTTGACATTAACAACGCTTTCAAATTAGCAGAGAAACTCTTTTGGTTTGTCCCCAAAAATAATTAAGCTCTCACTCAATATATTATTGTTCTGGAAAATAACCGGCTCGGGTGGCAGTTTTTGGCCCAGGATCGCTCATCTTAGGACACAGCTTGGACCTTGCGTTCAGTAGCATGGAGTCCCAGAGCCTAGAGGAGGTGGAGCAGGGGTCACCGAGGGGAGAGACTGAAAAGCCCTTTTTGCAGGGTGTAGGGAGGAGCTGAAGGGACACGGGTGGCGCTGTGGGTTAGACCACAGAGCCTAGGGCTTGCTGATCAGAAGGTTGGCGGTTTGAATCCCTGCGACTGAGTGAGCTCCCGTTGCTCGGTCCCTGCTCCTGCCAACCTAGCAGTTCGAAAGCACGTCAAAAGTGCAAGTAGATAAATAGGTACCACTCCGGCGGGAAGGTAAATGGCGTTTCCATGCGCTGTTTTGGTTCGCCAGAAGCGGCTTAGTCATGCTGGCCACATGACCTGGAACCTGTACGCCGGCTCCCTCGGCCAATAAAGCGAGATGAGCGCCGCAACCCCAGAGTCAGCCATGACTTGACCTAATGGTCAGGAGTCCCTTTACCTTTACCTTTAGGGAGGAGCTGGAATCTATTATTTGAGGATTTATGCAATGTTTTTGAACTCAGTTGAGTTTGCTGCCTGCATCTCCTAAAGCGTGGAATTCATGTGTTTGGAGGGGGCTTTTAAAAAGGGCTGGGAAGATTCATGGAGGACAAATTCACCTGTGAGTGGGTGAATTACTGACTGTTATTTGAGGATTTGTGTAATGTTTTTGAACTCAGTTGAGTTCTCTCAGCAGAGAGTGGTACTAACTCCCCCTGCCCTGTTAAACATGAAAGGAAATATCAGCAGAGGCCGCCGGCAGGCTAGTGTTGGAGATTGAAGGCTGCTGAATCCAGCTGGGCTGCTTTTGCACCCTTAAACTCTTAAGAAACCATCGCCGCTGCATTCCTCAATTTTTTCCATAAATCATGAGAGGTCGAAACAACTCACACCTCCCCACCCCTGCTCCCGCAGAGTCCTGGGTTCATGGGCCATGTGTTGCTGCCCCCGATATTTCATCTTGCCCCCCTTTTTAATAAAGTCTCTGTGTCGAACGTGGCGCCTGCCCGGCATGCACAGGTAACCGGGAATCGAATTGTAAATTCCCCAAATGCCGCCGTTCAATCTGCATGCGATGCTGCCTTGGGCAGTAATAAACAGGAGATTGCAAGGGTTGTAGAAAAGTCTGTTGACACCTGGCCCCTCTTGCGCAGGCCTCTGGAAATGAAGAGGCTAAAAAGTAATGGAGTAGTTAGAGGCTGGAACATGTCATGGGACATTAAAGGTTATTTGCTCCTTCTCGTTTTGTTTTTGCTGCCCAAGCCATTAAACTCCCTCTTGCACTTTGGCTATTATTGACCAATAAGTGATAGTGTAAGCAGCCTCACCGCCTCAGGTGAAGCTCTTTTCCCTGGCTCATCTTACTTAGTGGCTGGCCAAAGGGAGGGGTAAGCTGGCCTTGAACAGAGAATCATAGAGTTGGAAGGGGTCCCGAGGGTCATCTAGTCCCACCCCCTGCAAGCAGGAATCTCAGCGGAAGCATCTAAAACAGATGGTCATCCAACCCATGAAATGTGGTCCAGGACTGGTCCAGAATCCGAAGGTTCTGCTGGGAGTCAGTCCGACAGGGACAAGGCAGGACACGAGGCAGGAAACCAGGCAAGGTCAGGCATTGGATCACAGGCAGGTTCTGGCAAACAGCAATGTTGCTCGCGCAACCTGGGGCGGGGTCCGACAGCCTTTTATCTTTGTTGGGGTAACGGCCAGTCCTGATCCCCCAGCGACTCTCAAGAGACTCCTCCAGCACCATAATTCAAAAGCATCCATTTCTGACTTAGTGCAGTATAAATATAAAGAGAGTAATCCTAACTGCTGGAAGCCAGCAGGACATACGTCAGATCCACATCCTAATCAGGAGCAAGGGTGTTGCTGGCTGAGCCGGCCAAAGCCCGGCAGAGGGGAAACAACCCTTTAAAACAGAGTTTAAAAACTTATACCACTTTTTCCAGTGGTGCAAGAAGCTCACATGGCTGAGCTGAACAGAGTTAGGATACAGTGTGACTATCTGTCCCCTCTTAAAAAGCACCTTATAAAGTAGAGACATCACCTTGCCAACAATGGTCCGTATAGTTAAAGCTCTGGTTTTCCCAGTAGTGATGTATGGAAGTGAGAGCTGGACCATAAAGAAGGCTGGTCGCCAAAGAATTGATGCTTTTGAATTCTGGTGCTGGAGGAGACTCTTGAGAGTCCCATGGACTGCAAGAAGATCAAACCTCTCCATTCTGAATCAGCCCTGAGTGCTCACTGGAAGGACAGATCGTGAAGCTGAGGCTCCAAGACTTTGGCCACCTCATGAGAAGAGAAGACTCCCTGGAAAAGACCCTGATGTTGGGAAAGATGGAGGGCACAAGGAGAAGGGGACAACAGAGGACGAGATGGTGGGACAGTGTTCTTGAAGCTACCAGCATGAGTTTGACCAAACTGCGGGAGGCACTGGAAGACAGGAGTGCCCGGCGTGCTCTGGTCCATGGGGACACGAAGAGGCGGATACGACTAAACAGCAACATCTGCCCCCTCCCAGATTTAGTGCTGCCACACTTCATCCCTGTGGATCTTGGGTTTGGATTGTTCCCTAAGTGGTTGATAAATACTGTAAATAAAACAAAACAATGAAATAATATACAGCCATCATGACTAGAAGCTGTTGCAGCCACTGAGTCACTAGCGGAGGCTTTGTTTTGTCGCCTGTGTTGCTTGCAACCAATTAGCAGAAAGCATCCTTCTATCCAGTTCCTGGCTTGAGGCAAGCTGGTTGTTTGAGAGAGGCGGACGTCTCATTTCCCCATCACCTCCCACTAGTCAGACACTGGGCCGTCAATAACTAGAACCTGAGAGTGAAACCTGTGTCCACTGAGAATTGCTGGTGGCTGTGAGAAATGTTTAAAGCTGGCGGGGGGCGTCCCACGATTGCTCCTCACCGGGGAGAGGCGAAAATGCTGCTTGGAAGCGGTGGTGGATCTCTGCTGAATAGCCTGGGAATGAGAAGCGTATGTTCCCCTTCAAGGGCGGGGGGAGTCATTAGTCAAATGGCTGCCAGGGGACAACTTTGTGCTGAAGTGCTGGGTTGTTGGAGAGGTGAGTGCTGAATAGACTCAACCTGTTATGCGGTGGTCCGGGGGAATTGTAGAAACGGAGATGTTGCTGAGGAGCTGCTCTCCGGTCTCTTAACGCAGCTCCATTTCGCGTTCCCCTGGAAGGGGATGTGCAGTTAATTCTGAGTCTTCTGAGGGAAGCTCCTCCAAACTCCTTATTGAGCATCTGTTCTCAAATGCGAGCCAAATGCCGGCACGAGGGGCCGCATTGGCAGCTGAGAAAGTCTGGCTTCTCCTGCTTGCGCCTAGCGATGGCTGGAGCGCAGCCAGCCACAGAGCTGGTTGGCTTAGTCCCTCGAAAGGGTGGTAGGTTTGGTACCCAGTGGCCAGCCTGACCTTAAATGAGGCGGGTGCTCTCTCCAGTCAGGCTTTCCCAGAACCTTAGGTAAACAGGTTCAGTTCTGCACTCACCAAACCCACATCCTGTGGACCAAAGTCTTAAACTTTGCAAACAGGATTGTCTTTGCCTCTGGGTAGTAAGGAACTGAGTGTGTCTGGAACAGCCAAGAGAATAATAATAATAATAATAATAATAATAATAATAATAATAATAATAATATTTATACCCCACCCTCCCTGGCTAAAGCTGGGCTCAGGGCAGCTAACACCAGTACAATTACAATAAAAACATAATGGGGGGACGGACCAATTTAAAATACGGGTTAAAATACAATTTAAAATGCAGCCTCATTTTAATAGTAGCCCATAGATCAAAACCATAAGGGGAGGGCAACATGAGGGTCAGACTGAGTCCAAACTAAAGGCCAGGCAGAACAGCTCCGTCTTGCAGGCCCTATGGAAAGATGTCAAGTCCCGCAGGGCCCTGGTCTCTTGTGACAGAGCATTCCACCAAGTCGGTACCAGTACTGAAAAGGCCCTGGCCCTGGTTGAGACCAATCTAACCTTGATTCCTAAACGCCGGAAGCCCCTTGTGGGAGGACCTTTGTTTATCTGTTTTGGGAGTTTTAAAGTTAATGTGTGTTCTGGTTCTCCACCAGAACATCGTACAGTCAAACCTCGGTTCTCGAACGGCTCCGTTTTTGAACGTTTTGACTCCCAAACGCCAAAGACCCAGAAGTAACTGCTCTGGTTTTCGAACGATTTTCGGAAGCCGAACATGCTACGCAGCTTCCGTTTTGAGTTTCTCTATTGTACTGAGGCTTTTGCTTTCAGTTTTCGGTTGTCAAACGTTTTGAAAGTTGAGCGGTCTTCTGGAATGGATTATGTTTGACAACCAAGGTTTGACTGCAGCAACTAATGTGGAGAGAGAGAGAGAGATTTAAAAGCAAAGACTGAAGCAGAGATTTAGTAAAAACTTTGAATGTGTCCGCTACTTCCTAAATGTTTAACCCTGAATCTCAGCTGTTGCAGCAAAAGTGGAACCCTCCTTCCTTTCTCTCTTCTTTTTTGCTTTCCAGAGAGGCTCACAGCGCGCTGCCAAATCTTGTGCAAAAAGTGCTTCCTTTGTTCAGTTTTGAATTTTCTGTTCCCTTCCACTGTGGCAAAAAGAAGGAGAGAGAGAGATCCAAGTTGCGCTCCAGTGTTGAGAACAGAGAAAGGCAGATTGGCCCTTTCACTTGGGAGCCAGACAGGGTGGCTTGGCGATGCTCTTCACGTGCTGTGGCTTGAATCCCTCTGTGGATTTAAGAGGAAAGGGTCCAGCTGGAGTTGTTATCATCATCTGTCTTTCAAGACACCAGAAATGTTTCTGGGAGAATGAAAGCCTTGAATTTGCCCAGTGACATGTGTGGACGCTCCAGCCTCATGTTCTTCCGCTGACTCTTGACGGTGGCACTTGGCTTGTTATTATTATTTTTTAAAGGCACGTTTCTACGGTGTACCTCGATTTCCCTAGCCTTTTCTCTCCCACCCCCCCTTTAAAAAAAATCATTTGAAATTTGCTTTCTGTCCCCACTTTGGGGGTGAGGGAAAGCCAACTCTCAACCTTGTGTAGTCAAGGTTATGGCGATAAATTCTGTTGCATTGTCACTTCTATTCGGAGTAAATTGGCTGGCCGCTTTCGGGCTGAAGGGAAGATAATTTGCTGTAGTATTTCAAATGGATTAGAAATGGATTTGAAGGGAAAGTTCATGCCTCCCATTACAAAGGCTAGAAAGAAGACTATCTTAAGGCACTGTTCACTTGCTGGCCTTCATTATCCACGCTTAATACCTTTCCTATTTTCCAGCATTAATGAAATTTCCTGTCGGAGCAGGCTTGCTGGACGGATGGGAGAAGTCTTTAGATCGGAGGGTTTGTGTTGTAGAAAAGGAATTACAAGCCCCTCGTGTTGAGGGCAGACGTATTCTTCAGGTCCTTGGCCTGGCTATTATCTCATTAATTTTATCCTCTCTTCTCAATACAGTTCATTTCCGAAGGCCGTCCTTTCCATTAGGGTAACAATTTGGTGGAGTGCTGTGACACCGCGGAGAATGAAAAGCTACAAGCTGTTTTTCGAGGCACCCCCTGCCCTCCTATTTTAGAGGGTGTCCTTTCCCCCCTCCCCTTCTGCCCCCTACCTTTGCTCAGAGTTGAATGTCGGGCTCAGCAGTCACAGGTAAGGCCAGATGAGTGCCACTGCTGCGGCTAGATAACTGCTCTGGAGCCCCGTGAATTGGGCTCTGATCTTTAGAGTCACCCTAAGAGGATAACAAGGCCTTTATGAGGATGTGATGGGGACAATGAAGCCCCAGGCGCCCCCTCCCCTTCCCCTCTCCCTTTTGTGGGGAAGCGCTTTGTGCTCAGCCAGGCACGGGAGTCCTTCCTCCTCTCCCCCCCCCTCCCCATTGCCACAGTCCTATTGAGTGCGGAGCATGAATGATCTTCCGCGGCCAATTATTCCGAAGCTGCTCCTTCCATCGCCAGAAAGGTGTGCTGGAATTACCATTGCTTTCTCCTGAAGAATCAATCCATCGCGACTCCTCTCCTTGCAACGGCTTGGCTTTTGTTTTAGCTCCGTTTTGCAATTGCCCCTCTAGTTTTACGTTTTGTACTGGGGACGGCTACCCCGTAACCTCTTTCCGAGAGCCAGCAAGAACGGTGGTTAACGGAGGCCCAGTTCACACAAGCAAGCAGTGGCTCACCTGGGTGGCTTCTTCTAAAGCAGTCCTGAGAGTATTGCAGCAAGTTTACTGTGAGGTTTCACTGGGTTTTTTTTGTGGGATGCTGGTGGCGCTGTGGGTTAAACCACAGAGCCCAGGGCTTGCCGATCAGAAGGTCGGTGGTTCGAATCCCTGTGATGGGGTGAGCTCCCGTTGCTCGGTCCCTGCTCCTGCCAACCTAGCAGTTCGAAAGCATGTCAAAGTGCAAGTAGATAAATAGGTACCGCTCTGGTGGGAAGGTAAACGGCGTTTCCGTGCTTCTCTGGTTCGCCAGAAGTGGCTTAGTCCTGCTGGCCACATGTCCCGGAAGCTGTACGCCGGCTCCCTCGGCCAATAAAGCGAGATGAGCACCGCAACCCCAGAATCAGTCACGACTGGACCTAATGGTCAGGGGTCCCTTTACCTTTACCTTTACCTTCACCGGGTTTGACCAATTATGTGGTTGAAATCGGCCAAACCATATGGAAAACATTTTCTAGGTGGCTGTGTTTAGATTGGGCCCACCCATGTGGTAGGGTGCTTGCGTGAACAATGCATAAGTCCATTTTGGCACTTTTTCTTCCACGGAGATCACGCATGGTCCTTCCCCTCATCATTTAATCCCCACAACCCTGTGAGGGAGGTTAAGTGGAGAGGCAGTGAGCTTCACTGCCAAGGGAGGATTTGAACCCAAGTCCTAGTCCAACACTCTAACCATTATGCCATCATGCATCTATCGTGATGCATGATCAGTTTCCCGCGCTGTAAACCCTTCTGTGCCCACAGCGGACCATGTACCCTGTGTTGTGCTTGCCAATCCGCCCTAAGGATGAATGCTCCTTGGTAATGATCTGAAATCAGCTGGTGAGACGTCTTTCTCCCTGGCGCCCAAACAGCGGCACTCGGAAGGCAAAGCAAGATAAAAGGCCATGATGAAGCGTTCTGCGACTGCGTTGATAGCATGGATTCATTCTCTTTCACGCTTGTCTGCCGCACAGGGTGCTTAGATGATAAAAAGAGTGGAGTGCCTGATAGAGTAATGATTGGCGTGGATTTTAATTCACTCTGTGAGTGGCACAGTACCATTTCTGAGCCCTCCATTGGCCGGCTCGTGCTGTCACATACGTAGGACATTTGGAGATTTCTTTCCTTTCCTGCCTTTGGATGGAGCCGCCGTTCGTTGGGCCTCCTCCATGGCGTGGTGGTGATCCCGGCTGAGGGCGCCTGCAGCCTTCCTGCTCAATGATCCCCTGATCTCTGCTGCACCAGCCTGGGCTGTGTCCCCCCCCCTTCTTCTTTGCAAGGAGGCTGGAAAGAGAGGGAGGGAAAAGTGCTGAAGCAGTACAGAAACTTCCTGGCGCCTTTCGCCTCCCGTCTTGCCGTCTCCACCAGGGGAAACAGCTCTAAAGGTTATTGGAGCAGATTACAGGTCTGTTCGGGAGTTTGCCCCCTTAGCTGACTTTGACTGTTCCAGAAAGGAGCGTTTCTCAGGCCACAGGGCCTGATTTCGGGGCTCCAGATTCACAGATAGCTAGAACCTCAGCTCCTTCCGCCTGGAAAAGTCCCCTCCCTCCCGGGCCCATCTGTGTTCCTGAAGATGGGCAGATTTCTGCTTTTCATGTCCTGTTTTTCTTGCGGGGGTTCAAATGACTGCCAAGATCAAAGGTTTATTTTATTGGTTTATATAACAGGATTTATATGTATCACTTAATCAAGAAAACCTCTAAGCAGTTTACGTAAAATATATACGTTCAAATTACTGATAAAATTTGATGTCAAATGAGTTTTGGAGGGGGTGTATGCTTTCTGTGTGCATGCACAAATGTGTATTTGTGCGCTTAGCTCTTTGAAATAGCTAAATGTGAAAAATAAGTTACTCCTCAATTTCTGTAGGGAGATCTGGCTTACCTTTAGCTTGAGGTTTGCACACTTAGTGGTGAAACTGCAACCAAGAGAAAACGAAGGTAGTGTCTAGGCATATTTTTCCTAATAATAGCATATAGTCTTTAAATAATGCCTTCATTGTCATGCAGTGTCAGCCTGACCATCCTTAAAAAGCAGCTGAAGGGCAAGGAAGCACCTTAGATTGGCAGCTCTGGGGTCTCACTTCCTTTCAGCCTTTCGTGGAAACCAAATGCCCGCTTTCCCTGTGTCCCACTCAAATTTTGTGCCTAATACCAGCACTTTCCTGCCACCTATATTCATTTATCAGATTTATTATCCATCCTTCATGCCAAGGTCCCAGGGCAGGTTACAGAAGTATAGTAAAACTTTGTTTTAAAAATCACAGATTATATGCATTTGTTAAAAAAGCAAGAGATACAACTGCAGACAAGTTAGAAACAGAAGAGATGGATGCCCCCCCCAATTCTTTTAACTATCAACAGCTGGGGTAAAGAGGTTGAACTGATGGGTGTCCAGTTTAGCTGAACTTTGGAAGATTCAGGTAATGGAAAGTCCTTCATGCAAAGCATAAACTATGGAACTCCCTGCCACTGGAGGCGGCGATGGCCACCAACTTGGATGGAGGATGAAACAAAATCATGGAGGAGGAGAAAGCCATTGATGGCTGCTAGCCAGGAATGGATGCCTACATCCAGAATTCGAGGCAGCCGTGCTACTGAAAACCAGTTGCTTGGAGTCACAGTTTCTGGAAACCAAGGGAGGGGAGAGTTGCTCTTGCGCTCAAATCCTGCTTGCGGGTTTCCTGTGGGGACACCTGGTTGGCCCCTGTGAGAACAGGACGCTGGACTAGACGGGCCGTGGGCCTGATCCTGCCGGCTCTTCATACGTTCTTATGGGCCTTGGAACTTATGACAGAATCTGTGTGGTGAAGAGATGCTCCTTCTACCTGTGCTCCCTGACTCACAGCTTCCTCCTTACTTTGGAGGCAGTCTGGTGGCTTTTCTCATCTTTGCTGCCTTTCAGCATTCTAAGATGGCTGTTTGTTGGCCAGAGAACTTTATGCTATGGGGTGGCACACAAATGCCATAGATAAATAAATAAGTCGGCATTTTAGGAGTGAGATGTCGTGAGGCATTTGTGCCCTGCTTCTGCCCGCCCAGCCTTTCCACCAGATGGTATTCCAGGCAACTAACTGACAACCGTTGTTGTTGTTTAGTCATGTCCGACTCTTCATGACCCCCTGAACCAGAGCACGCCCGGAGAGCAACCGCTCTGGCTCCATTCGAGAACCAGCCATACATCCCCATGGCGCCTCCGTCTGGCTCCTGAAGAGAGGAAAGCCTTAAATGGGTAGCCCCTAGGGTCTCACAATCAGTTGCTTCCTGATTGTCCCATTGGCGTTCTTTGTGCAGATAGCACAAAGCTCCAGGAAAATCTGAAACATCCATTCGTTCCATCTGAGTTGAGGAAGAGTCTGGCAGCCCAGGTGAACCAACCATGGCTTCTCAGCTACCTTGTGCAGGGTGTGTGACACACACACACAAAGAGAGAGGGGGAGGGGAGAGGAGGGAGTGTTGGAGATTCATTCCCCCTGTCTGCAGTCATGGGATTGTTGTCTATCACATGAAGGTATATGTTTTGACTCCACAGAGTGGGAAGTGATGGAGACAGGACGTTTATGTTACTGTGTTCCATGAAGAGGGACTATTGTCCTTTGTTCTTTCTCTTTGCTGTCTGATGAGAAAGAGGAAGGAGTGAAAGCAGAATGCTCTGAGTGTGTTATATGTAAATAAAGTCGATTAGCCAAAATGCTGTGCTATTGGTTCTGTTACGCAAACTGTGAATACTCTGCGGATTCCTAAGAGTGCTGATGTTAGTAGCTGTGATGTTCGGGCTGGAGAAAGCTTTTGAAGCTCCCGACCGACCAGAAGGGAGAGAGCATGCCAGTCGGGCATGTGTCTCTACCAGGGTCTTACACGTGAGTAGGATGCTCCTAACAATGGTTATGGGCCCAGGGATCAGGACCACAGACCCAGCAGAGGAAGGACCGGTAGTGCTGATGTTGACTATGATCTTAAGAGAGCAAGTGAGGCTGGAGTGGTTGTGGTTGTGCCCACTGCCAGCATGCAACTTCAGCAGATTACAGTCCTTGTGCAGTCCTTGGAGGAAAACTTCTGCTTTGTGGAAATGAATTTCAGGGGCTTGTGTCTAATGTTTTCCCCTTTCCATCACCTATACTTCTTGCTGATTTAGCCTTCTTTGCAAGCAAGCAAACAAACAAATAAAAAACAACTCACCCCAAACTTCGTTTAAAAAAGCAAGTTCCAAAGGCTCAACTCCTCGATCCAGAATCACAAATATGAATGGAGTGTGTGATGCAAAACATGCTGAGCGGCACTTTTACATAATACGCTGAGTAAAACATGTTACGTGTATACTTTTGACTATAACGGCATTCGTCTTCAGGTGCATTGTTTTTTAATTCCCAGACCCTTGATGTGTAATGATTAGTCTTAATCAGTTTGCATAATATGGTCATTTTTTTTGCACGGAACAAGGAGGCGGCAGGATGCCTGCCCAACTTACAGGAGTTCCCGAAGCTGTTTTTCATGCAAAGGCAGACCTGGGCAGTCCAGCTTATAAAAACTAAGCATTAGCCCTTCTGGGAAACGAAAAACAGAACAATAATGTGAATTGCTTAGCTTAATTTACCTTTGCAAGGTGACTCAGGGCAGGAGCATTTCATTCACTTATCCATCCTGGCAAACTCTTGGTTTTATGTTGCAGATGGGAAGCTGAGGCTGAGCCAGTGATTTTGCCCTGTGACCCTGGCGCTTGTGCCTGGCGTTCCGGCCCACCTTCCCCGGCAGCTGCCCCTAGTTGCGACTTTCCCCTCCTTGTGGGTACCTGCTTTGCAGGCATTAAATATTTATCCTTCTAACTCCCATGATTTTCATGCAATAGGTAGCATTCATCAGCACTTATTTCCTCCTCCTTGGTACAGGAAGAGACAGTGGCGTCGAAAGGGATCAGTTTCTGCAGATCGCTTACACCTCTTGGGTGTGCGTTTAGTGTAGATTTTTCCTCCCTCCCTCTTTTCTCTCTCTCTCTCTCTCCTTTTTTTTTTTTTTTTGAATAAGGCCACTGGAACTTGTCGGGACTCCTTGCATTACAGGAAGAAATTGCTCTGTGGGGTAGCCGAGGGGAAAACCAAGACCCCGGACTGCACATTTTGTATTCAGCCAGAGGGAAATAATGAGCTCCCTTAGGGTCAGAAACGGACGGGCTTCTGTTTTATGGCAGACACGTCCACTACGGTACATTTCCCTAAATGACTCACTTTGTGCTTATAAAGCCAACCAGTGCCTCATCTGTCGAGATATCAGCCCAGGTGCTTCTGTTAAAAGGAGTGCTGGGAGAAAGTCCAGACTATATGCTAAACTGCCCTCAGTTTCAGTGCTCAGAATAATTTGCACAAATCTACTGTGCCTTACTCTGAATGCAAAGCTTGGATTTTATTTTATTTTTTGCATGGCAGAGGAAAACCACCGCTAGAAGCCTTAAGGAATTGACTTGGTGAAGCACTGGATGCCAGAATTTTGGCTATCTGTCATGAATACTTTAGCTGAGATTCCTGCATTTCAGGGGGTTGGACTAGATGACCCATGGGTCCCTTCCAACTCTACAAATCTATGATTTTATTTAGAGCATTTGTACACTGCTTTTCACCCCCAGATCTCCCAGAGCGGCTTACACGCAGTCAAGACAAGACCAGCCCCAACCTGCAGACTTACAACCTAAAAAATGGCGCTCCAGTTTCTAGACAGTTGTTCCTTTGCTGACCAGCTGGTGCAGTTCAGGGGCAGAAAGTGCCCATGGAGGAATTACTGCTTCTCAGTTGTCTCCCACTCCTGGGATGGGTGCCCTCAGATCCGCATTGAGGGGAGACCTGATGGAGCTGGCCTGTCTCAGCAGAGCCCGGATACATCTTGCCTAGACATTTTCTGTTCTCTACCACAGTGGCCTGGTTCACACGTCACACTAAACCAAGCCATAGCTTAGCTCAGTGTGACGCAGCAGCAAAAACCACTGCAGAGGAGCGAGTCCCTGGCAGCTGACGCATTTGTGCCAAGCCACTGAGAACTCTGTGTGAACAGTGGACTAGGGAAAAAACCCCAAGGATTTCCAAGCTGTCATTTCCTGCAATTCTTTGCATGCTGAGTTTTGAGAAGAGAGCACTCTTACAGCAACTGTTTCCCCTTCATCATACAACCCTCCTTCGCTTGTCCGCCTAGATGTGGTCGTTGTCAGTTGCACATATAAAGAGCTCTTTCAGTGATTGTCAATCTGCCGCGTTAACCCGGTTACTAGCCAGGAAAACCTGGCTCTGGACCACGGGTGTTCGTCACTTAGATTAATGTGTTTTAAACGCTCAGTTCCAGCTTGAAGGAAGCGGCTGCGGTGCGCGCATGTCTCTGTGAGTGAGAATCCAGTTGAGAATTACCTGTGGCGACCGTTTCCACTTCAGCTCCAGGCAAGGCACTCCATTTGCTGCTAACGCAGGAGAAAAATAAGCACAGTTTGCAAGAGGCTTCTCTTAGCGTGGTTTTTCCAACGTGATAGATGTCCGATAATAATACGGCGGAGACTTCACACAGCTCGGGCTCTGCGTGGACTGCGCTGGCAGGACTGCACATGGTTCTTCCTCCGAAAGAGAAAGCAAAAATGCCTTGACCACAATTCTGGGCAGCTGTATCGCAGGTTTAAGAAAACCCCACAAAAAGCAGGGGCAGATCTTGTGGAGAAACAGTCTCCCCTAAGCCTAATTTGTTAGTTTATGTTAGGAGCCGCTAGATATTCGGAATAATGAATCTGAGAGCAGATGTTCCTCATCAGGCTCTCAAGGCCAGTGCTAAAGGAAATTGGTTAATTGAGAACTCATGATGCAAACAGGTGTTCGCTCCTTTGGGATAGGAGGGGTAACTGAGCAAGCTCCTTTTACTGGAACTTGCGGGCACCCAGTGAAGCTGAATGTGTGGCAATTCAGAAAGCACTTCTTACACACAGTTCCAAGTTATTGTATTTCTTTCTTTGTTTTCGTCAGATATCAAAAAACATTATATTTGTTGTGGGTGTGAAAAAAATGTAGAAATAATAATACAATGAGTCTAATCAGAAGACAAATGTGTTTGTTTTGTTTTGTTTTTCCTTTTTCCTTTTCCTCCTTCCTCTCACTCCCCCCTTTTCTTCTTCTTCTTCTCTTTTCTTTCTGTGTCTCCTTTCTTGATCTTTCTCTTTTTGATATATTAAGAAAGAGATAAAGAGATAACAGTGTAATATGAAAACTTCAGTAAGTTAAAAGTGATGTTGAGTAATTTTTCTATTACTATTTATATATTGCTAAAATGGGTTAATTGTAATGAATTGATGTAGCAACTACTGTGGGTTTTTCCTTTGTTATTGTTGAATTCTAAATAAAGTATTATTCATTTCAAAAAACAACAACAGAAAGCACTACTTTACACAAAACATAGTTAACCTATGGAACTCTCCACCACAGGAGGCAGTGATGGCCACCGACTTACATGACTCTACAAAACGATTAGGCAAATTCATTGAGGGTAAGGCTATCAAGGCCTATTAGCTTCCACAGCTGGAGACAGCAGTATTTCTGAATACCAGTTGCTGTTCTTAACATAAAAAATAAATAAAATTGGCCACAGTCATTCCTGCTGCGGTAACAAACTGGATAAAATGCTGTAACACAGTCGTTACCAGGGCTGTCTCTGGGAAGTACTTGGGAACTTTCAGAGGGTACCAAAATGCAGCCGCAAAGCTTCTCCCTGGAGCAGGCTGCTCTGACATTGTTCTGTCTGCACTGGCTACCTGTTTGTTTCTAGGCAGAGTTCCAAGTGCTGTGATGTTTACCTTTTAAAACCCGAAGTGATCTGGGTGCAAGAGCACCTTTCTCCTCACATGCCTACTTGTGCACTCAGGATTAACCTCCGAGACCCTTTTCCACTCACACCCCCTCTTTAAAAGCAGGGGGACTGGCTGGCATTCAGTGAGTGGTGGAAGCCTGGCTATGCAAGAAGATGGGCTTGTTGGTTTTTTTGCAGAATTTGGGCTGTGCAGCTGTTTTGTGTCAATGTTTTCTTTTGTTGCTAATGCTGCTGACTTCCTGTTTAATGTGGTCTTATGTTGTTCATTATTCGTATTATTTAAAATCATTTTGTAAGTTACAGTGGTGCCTTGGGTTACAGACGCTTCAGGTTACATATGCTTCAGGTTACAGACTCCGCTAACCCAGAAATAGTACCTCGGGTTAAGAACTTTTCTTAGGATGAGAACAGAAATCGTGCAGCGGTGGTTCGGCGTCAGCAGGAGGCCCCATTAGCTAAAGTGGTATCTCAGGTAAAGAACAGTTTTAGGTTCAGAGCGGACCTCCAGAACGAATTAAGTTCTTAACCTGAGGTACCACTGTACTTGGGTGGCTCCCTTTGGGGCTTGGAAGTGCAGCTTACCATAAGTTGTAAGTACAGGAAAAAAATATACATTATCCAATTTAAAACTGAATAGTAGAGACCTCATCCGCAGCTATCACCAATATTCTCAGCCAAGACTCAACCTTGAGTCCCCAGATGTTGTTGGACTACAACTCCCTTCATCCCTGACCACTGGCCCCGCTAGCTAGGAATGATGGGAGTTGTAGTCCAACAACATATGGAGACCCAGGGTTGAGAAAGTCTGGCTCAGAGATACGTGAGGACAGATGTTTCCAATAAATAGATGTTAAAAGGCCTGTTTCACGGTGGGTGTCATGCAAACAATCCCAATTTCTAACAGCTGGGAAAACACCTTTCAGTTTAGCTCTTGGCAGTTCAATTTGGCTGTGGGTGACTCCCTGGCAGGGTTCGCTGGCATCCCAAGACTTCGCCCAGCAGAGGCCCACAACTGGCTCCGCAAGCCTAACAGGGCCAGGCGACCCGCTACTGGGATAGCTCAGTCTGTGGAGCATGAGATCTCAGGGATGTGGGTTTGAGCCCGGTGTTGGGCAAAAAGGTTCCTTCATTGCAGGGGTTCTGTGATTCAGCTTCCAAAGCCCTACTGGTTAGTCAGGGCAGGAGGGGTAGGAGGACTTCCCACCCCAATGGTTCTTAATTTTTTAAAAAATTTCCCCACCCATGAATTTCTGCTTGGCGAGGGATTAGCTATGCTAACTCCAGAGTGGCATAGTTCAGAGGCCAGATTGTGGAGCGTCTCAGCTGAACTCATTTCCCGTCCTTGCCCCGCTTCTGTCATACCCCATTTTGGAAATCTGCTAGTGCTAGATCTGTGCTTGGGGGTAGCAGGGGGTAGACCAGGCATATCCAAAGTCCGTTTCGGGGGGCCTAATCCGGCCCGCCGGTCAGTTTAATCCAGTCCCTGTGGCAGTTTATTTCTTGGGGTAAATTCCTAAAAAACCTCCCCAACTTCAATCCTAAAAGACGCTCAACAACTCCAGTCCTAAGAAAAGCTCAACATCTTTGGGGTAAAATCCTAAAAAAAGGTCAGCAACGTGTTGGCCCCCCACGGCCCTTCACTTCATCAAATCTGGCCCTTTTTGAAAAAAGTTTGGACACCACTGGGGTAGACGGTGGTCTCCAGGACAGACACCCCCTAATAATAATAATAATAATAATAATAATAATAATAATTTGTCTATATCCTGCCCTCCCCAGCAGAAGCCAAAAACCCCACCAACAACACCCATAGCAAAAATGGGGGTAGGGCAGGATTGTTCTCCAATTTGTGAGCATTTGCCACAAAAAGCAGGTAATCTAGGAATCGCAAGACCAGTAGCAGTTAAACAACATTTTGCTCCTCTCTGAAATAAGTACAGCCTTCTGTGTACTGATCAAGTGAGTCTATCCTCTTCTGGCTTAAAGCAGGAACAGCCAAGTATGCGATCAGAAGGCACAGCAGGTCTTTTTGATAAGCATTTAGATTTATTTATTTTTGCGCTGGCGGTGGACTCCTGTTTACTCATTTTAGAAACATAAAATACCAACATAACCTTTTAAATGTCACAGTACTCGCCTCAGCACCCCATAGAGTCTGTTGTGATTTTCGATTGTCACTTTGCATAATTCATTTTTCAAAAAAGCGACCAACAAGTTAGTCCAGCATTTAGAGAGAGTGAAACAGTCTCTGCCAGCTGCTATGGCCTCTGAATTCTGGCTCCTTGGGAGCAAATGGCAGGGGACCACAGAGAGCAAACCTATGAGCTGCTCTCCAGGATTTCAAAAAGGAGTCTCCCTCTGTGGCTCAGTCAGTAGAGCATGAGACTCTCAATCTTAGGGTCATGTGTTTGAGCCTCACGTTGGGCAAAAGATTTCTGCCTTGCAGGGGGTTGGACTAGATGACCCTCATGGTCTCTTCCAGCTCTACACATTCTATGATTCTATGATTCTATTCATACCTGGAGATCAGGGATTGAACCTGATACCTTTGGCTTGCAATGCAGATGATTTACTATTGAGCTAAGGCATTTCCTCCCTTTAGGAGGAACCATCCTAAAGGGAATGGTTGTTGCATTTATGCAGTACTTGGGGGCTTAATAATAATAATAATAATAATAATAATAATAATAATAATAATTGGGACGCGGGTGGCACTGTGGTCTAAACCATAGAGCCTAGGGCTTGCCAGTCGGAAGGTCAGCAGTTTGAATCCCCGCGACGGGGTGAGCTCCCGTTATTCAGTCCCAGCTCCTGCCAACCTAGCAGTTCAAAAGCACGTCAAGTACTAGTAGATAAATAGGTACCACTCTGGCAGGAAGGTAAACGGCGTTGGCCACATGACCCAGAAACTGTCTGCGGACAAACGCTGGCTCCCTCGGCCTATAGAGCGAGATGAGCGCACAACCCCAGAGTTGTCTGCGACTGGACCTAACGGTCAGGGGTACCTTTACCTTTTAATAATAATAATAATAATTTATTATTTATACCCCACCCATCTGGCTGGGTTTCTCCAGCCACTCTGGGCAGCTTTCAACAAAAGATTGAAAATACATTAAAACACCAGTCATTTAAAACTTCCTTAAACAGGGCTGCCTTCAGATGTCTTCTAAATGTCAGATAGTTGTTTATTTCTTTGACATCTGATGGGAGGGTGTTCCACAGGGCAGACGCCACTACCAAGAAGGCCCTCTGCCTGGTTCCTTGAAGCCTCTCTTCTTGCAGTAAGGGATCTGCCAGAAGGCCTTCGGAGCTGGACCTCAGTGTCTGGGCAGAACGATGGGGATGGAGACGCTCCTTCAGGTATACTGGATCGAGGCCATTTTGGGCTTTAAAGGTCAACACCAACACTTTGAATTGTGCTCAGAAACATACTGGGAGCCAATGTAGGTTTTTCAGGACCGGTGTTATGTGGTCTCGGCCGCACCTGGTTGGCTGTAGTGGAAAACAGGGCTAAATGGACCCTTTGTCTGACCCAGAAAAACCCCATCATCACTGAGAGTGCTTGGGCACGTCTACAATAAGGCAGTCACATTTGTTTCCACACCAGTTAGACCATGGTCAGAATGGAATATAGCCGCTTTTGTTCTTTGGCCAGGATGCGATCTGTTTCCTCGACGTTTCTCGCTTGCTGTTTGATCTCTCTCTAACCTGTGGTTTGGTTTTCATGCCTGCAGCGGCAGCTCCCGATATAAAAAAAGAGCGGCTTCCCTGCCTTGTTCAGCTTTAATCACAGCTGTGGTGTGTTGGAGCCCTACCAGATGGAGCTTTCAGCAGAACAGGCAGCCTTTTTACCTTTCAGCGTGCGCTAAGCAAGGAGAAGCGGTTGCAGCAACCACCTCGGGGTGGCTGGCGTTAATGAGTCTTCATTCGGAAATGTTTAGGAAAACCGCTGAGCGCAGGTGTCTGGATTAGAGGCCGAAGTAGTAAAGCTCAGCAGTCTCTAACGCAAACAGAAGCAGAGTGCAGTTGGAGCACAAGACATCTAATCTGCAAAGGAATGGGGCACGAGAGGCAGAAAGGGGATGGACGCGCCTTGGACGGGAGAGGGTGGGTGCCTTGCCTTTGTTTTGCTTATTTGGGTGATCTATATACAGTGGTACCTCGGGTTAAGAACTTAATTCGTTCTGGAGGTCCATTCTTAACCTGAAACTGTTCTTAACCTGAAGCACCACTTTAGCTAATGGGGCCTCCCGCTGCCGCCGGAGCACGATTTCTGTTCTCATCATGAAGCAAAGTTCTTAACCTGAGGTACTATTTCTAGGTTAGCGGAGTGTGTAACCTGAAGCGTCTGTAACCTGAAGCGTATGTAACCCGAGGTACCACTGTACTGTCCTATATACTGTATGGAAGTGAGAGCTGGACCAAAAAGAAGGCTGATCGCCGAAGAATTCGTGCTTTTGAATTCTGGCGCTGGAGGAGACTCTTGAGAGTCCCATGGACTGCAAGGAGATCAAACCTCTCCATTCTGAAGGAAATCAGCCCTGAGTGCTCACTGGAAGGGCAGATCCTGAAGCTGAGGCTCCAAGACTTTGGACACCTCATGAAAAGAAAAGACTCCCTGGAAAAGACCCTGATGTTGGGAAAGATGGAGGGCACAAGGAGAAGGGGACGACAGAGGACGAGATGGTGGGACAGTGTTCTCGAAGCTACCAGCATGAGTTTGACCAAACTGCGGGAGGCAATGGAAGACAGGAGAGCCTGGCGTGCTCTGGTCCAGGGGGTCACGAAGAGTCGGACACGACTAAATGACTAAACACAAAAATATACTGTCCTTTCCTGGAGCCACAAGGATGGTTTTCAACAAAGTCAATTAAGATTAAAATAACGCATAGAGTTCCAAAAATAGCACAGGTCTTAAGGCACTCAACACAACTCATAGCAGTTTGCTGAACAGCAATTTACTAGTTGCAACTGTAGCTGCCAATCCATTTTGTCTAATCATGCTTTCCCTCCTCCAAACGAATGCCGGAAAGTTATCTACTTATAAATGAGTTTAATAAATTTATAAAATATTTGCGGTGCTTCCGGTCCTACTCAGATGCTCATTTCCAGAGGGTGACGCTCTTCAACCTCGTGGAGCCTTCAGTGTGGGGTTCCTCAGGGTTCGGTTTTCTTCCCCATGCTGTTTAACATCCACATGAAACCGCTGAGTGGGGTTATCCGGAGCTTTGGAGTACGTTGTCAGCAATATTGCTGATGACACACAGCTCTGCTTGTCCTTTACGTCTGCAGGTGAGGCAGTGGAAGAGCTGGACTGACGTCTTGCTCCGATAATGGACTGGATGAGACCCAGAACCAGAAGCTCAGTCCAGATAACACCGAGGCGTTGTTAGGGGGCAGTTCCTTAGACCAGATGGATGGGAGGTGGCCTGCTCTTCCTGTATTTAACAAATTTTTATTGGAAATTTTATTTACAACATAGCATAAACTCCCCATCCCCCCAATACAGAAATCCACCCTCGTTAAACGTGAACATAACATACAATGAGCAAAACATACAACAATACAAACAACCAAATAAAAGACTTCCTTTATCCTGTATCTGGCCTCCTTATTTACTTCTTATAAGCTGTTTCCTTTATGAATAATTATTAAGGTTTTTCTAATTATAACTTAAATATCCACAAAGTCTCCTGCAGACATTAATCGAAACAAGTCCAGGTATGTATTTTAGGGCACAGTTTTGTGAAGTATTCTCTGCATTTCCCCCATGCTTTTTGAAACTCTTGTCTAGTGTGATCTCTAATTGCCTCTGTTAATCTAGCCAGTTCAATATACTCAAACACTTTGTCTTGCCATTCCTTTTTTGTTGGAGAGGTTGCCTGCTCTTGATGGGGTAACACTTCCTCTGAAGGAGGAGGTTCACAGCTTGGGGGTCCTCCTGGATCCTTTGCTGTCTCTTGAGGCTCAGGTGGCCTCAGTGGCCCGGAGGGCCTTCCATCAGTTTTTGCTGGATCCCTATCTGGACAGAGAAAGCCTAACTTCTGTCGTCTGTGCTCTGGTAACCTCTAAGTTAGGTTACTGCAATGCACTATATGTGGGGCTGCCTCTGAGGACAGTTCGGAAACTTCAGCTGGTGCAGAACTCAGTGGCCAGGTTGCTCAAGTCGGTTTGAGCCTATTTCACCGATCCTGGTCCAGCTGCACTGGCTGCCAATCACTCCATTTAGGGCTTTAAATGCCAAAGGAAGCCCCTTGTTCCAAACACCTCAGAGCCATTTAGCCATGCACTAAAGATTGACTCCTAGAAATACGTTGGGGGAGACCTTGCTGGTGGCTTGCTTTTTACGGACTAATACATGCTACAATCTCTTTTCTGCCACAAGGGTGTGTAGGACCTCAGTTCACAGTGAAGCATAGAGGAGCAACAGTGGCATCCCTTGCGACAGCCCAATTTTAAATGCCCGGGGGAAAATAGGAATAGTTTCACTGTGTCCCTGCAATCAGATTTTTGCTACACCTGAATCCACGCAGAGTCCTTTTTCCCTAGGTCAGATAAGCGCTTTGATATAAATACATGGGTCCCCCCCATCCCCCCCGGCGATGTTTCACGGAATAGCCTTTTGATCAGGCTATAGAGCAGAGATGCTTCAAGCTGCATTTGTGCACCCAAGTCGTCTTCTTCCTCCTCCTTCCTTGATTGCTTTGCGCAAACCGGTTAACGGGCCAACTTTCTTCTTGCCCCATCTGTGGGAACTCTCAGGCACAACACATCAAGGCCGGTAGCCAATGGCAACAACCATATTAGAATAAACTTGTCATGCTAAGCACTAATAAATGTAATGATTACATTTTGCAATTCCCCCTTTTTGCGTGCCGCGCTTGCCTTCATTTGAAGGTAATGCTCCTCCGGCTTTTGCTTTCTGCTGATAGGAGAGCAGCTCCCTAATTTACACCCATTCTTCAGTCAATGCCGCGGTTTATATAGTTTCCGCTAATAGCATTATGAGCCATAGTTTTGTGCTAATTCAAAATTAGATCTCTCATTTGCATAAACAAATTACTGTTTGGATTAGCGCTAAATAGTTAAGGCAGCTGATACTGGAGCAGATTTGATTTGGTTGGAATGGCTGCTGGCCTAATGGTGGATATGCAGAACTCTGAATGCGCGTGGGAAGAGTTACAGATGCAGAACTAGCCCATGCAGCAAGCTGCATCTTGGCAGAGTTGCCCAGAGGACCCGGAATTTGGCAAGGAAATTTCATGTTAAAAGAAGAAAACAAGTTTCTAGTCCACAGTGGAAGCTTGCAAGCAGGAACTAGTGCGGCAGTGCTCTTTCACTTGTGATTCTGCCTCTGATAGGATGGAGAACAGAGCCATCATGACTTGTAGCCACTGATAGTTTTATCATCCAACGACTTGTCTAATCCTCTTGCTTCTGCCATGGACTTTAACAAGCCCTCGTCTCTCATCTGTAACTGCTTCTTTCCCTGGGATGTGGGTTTTCCAGAAAAAGGTTGAATTGAAGATTTCTGAAGAATTTTCCCGATACAAATTGGGGTAATTTTGCACAAGAAAATTGTTTGCATTGGAGAATTTCCCAATGTCCTAGAGAATGATCCAGTTTAGCGTGCTTATTTTACTTGTATTGCGTGAACCTAAAAACTTGGAAATTTTCAAGGTTGCCAGATATTTATTTGCAGTCAGCATCAATTCCTTCCTCCTAATCAACTTAGGTAATGCAAAAGTTCCAGTGGGAAAATATAAGTAGAGATGCTCTGGTCCACATCCCATCCCCTTCCCCTACGTGCAGTCTGGTGGTAATACTGACTTAACTTGCACAGTCATTGAAATGTTTGCAAAGTGTGTGTGTGTGTGTGTGTGTGTGTGTGTGTGTGTGTAGTGCTTTGAAGGGACTTAGGCACACAGTGGTGGGAGGGCTGCAGAGGCCTTTGGGAGCTGCTGCCGGTCCAAGTGGACATTCCTGGTCTAGAAAAGTTCTACCTCTCTTGGAAGCCTGGCTCCTGGAAGCAGAACAAATCAAGCAGCGCAAGCAAAGCGCTGCTGAGTTTGCTTCTGTCCCAGAATGCATGCTCACTGCAGAGGCTTGGGTGAGTCTGGAGTAAACCTTGGATATTTTTCTGCTTCAGTTGTTTGAGACAAGTGGAAGGAAATGCCAAGGACAGGTCAGGCAGACCACTTTTCAGAATAGCACATTGGAATAACAACCCTGCTAGCATTTAAACTCTTGTTTCTGTTGGATAACCCTGTTGGATAGTCCTAAAAGAACATGGCAGGCTGTGAGCAAAGGTCCCAGTTGCTTACCTTGAGTGTATTCTTTTGTCTTTGCAGGTCTCTGGTACTGAATAGCACCCGCAACTCTCCCACAGGGAGCAAGTTCCAGGCTTTGCAGCACCACTGGAGGAGCAAAGATCTGCGCTGCATCGGAGGAGTCATGTACAGGGTGTCCGCTAACAAGCTTGCCAAAACTTCCAGCTCTCCGGCCAGGAGCAGTGAAGTTGCTAGCAGGAGTCACGCCAGAGCAGGTAGGCTATAGGACAGTATCCTGGTCTTGGATACTGGCACATGTGAGTGCAGAGCTGCTCCCAGTTGGAGTGGGAGGCAGCTGTCACTGTAACATCGTCCCAGATCCCAACTATCTTCATTCTGCTAAGTGTAGCTTGGGTTTCCATAACGGTCCCTTTTGGTATCAAGTTCAACCGTCTCAGAGCTGAGGTTTGCTAGGTCAGTGCAAACTACTTGGCAAGATAGCTTAGCTCATCCGCTGCTAATTAAAGTTAGCCTTGTGGGATTTGATCTCAATCAGGAGAAGCTGAGATGTTGCTCTCTGAATGTTGTCGGACTACAACTCCCATCCACATCCCTGGCCACTGGCCATGCTGGATGGGACTGATGAGAGTTGGAGTCCCAGCAGCATCCGGAAGGGATCACACTGGTTACCCCATCCTGGATTAAGTCACAGCCCCTTATAAATATTGGCTTCTTTGCAAGCTCACAAAGAGAAACTTCACTAATCCTAAGTGGCTCAATATCTCAGGTCTAAGTTCTTGCAAGGAACCTTGGCTTATTTTCCAGAACTCAGAAGAAAATCTCCAAACTGGAAATTTACAAATGGAGTAACCACATTAAGACTCAGATCTACTTTACTTTGAGCATCTGTTTGGGAATCTTATTGGGATAAATGCAATTCAGGAACTCCAATTATTTTAAAATCTCCCTTATAAACAGTGGCAGGTAGGATGTGAAAAAATTTGTTGTTTGTTGTTGTTTAGTCGTTTAGTTGTGTCCGTCTTTTCGTGACTCCCTGGACCAGAGCACGCCAGGCACTCCTGTCTTGCACTGCCTCCCGCAGTTTGGTAGCTTCAAGAACCCTGTCCCACCATCTCGTCTTCTGTTGTCCCCTTCTCCTTGCGCCCTCCATCTTTCCCAACATCAGGGTCTTTTCCAGGGAGTCTTCTCTTCTCATGAGGTGGCCAAAGTCTTGGAGCCTCAGCTTCAGGATCTGTCCTTCCAGTGAGCACTCAGGGCTGATGTCCTTCAGAATGGAGAGGTTTGATCTTCTTGCAGTCCATGGGACTCTCAAGAGACTCCTCCAGCACCATAATTCAAAAGCATCCATTCTTCGGCGATCAGCCTTCTTTACGGTCCAGCTCTCACGTGAAAAATAGCTAACAGGAAAACAGAGATCTAGTTCAGGTGTTAGCTTTTCCCTTTTAAGTTCAAGAACAAGGAAACGGACCATAGCATTTATTCAAACATTTCTCTGTCGGTGTCCCATCCGTTCCCTAGCACTGTCTGGAATGGACCACACTCTTAAAAACCCATCCATAAAAACCCAGGTATATTGTTCTCGGGAGTGAGGAGTGCTATAAATCCAATTCAATAACCAGGTTGGTAGTTATCTGTTAATACCTCTCTAGCATTTCCCAGACGTCTAAAACTGTGCTGCCAGTTCCAAAGTTCAGACATCACAGAGAGATGGCCTTGATAATGGCCTCTCCTTTATGGCTGCCTCTTCCCCTGGAAGTTCTCCAGAGCTCAGGCCTATGCATGTTTTAAACGCAGTATTTAGATCTTTTTTTTTATCTGGACAGAAATTTGTCGGCTAAGGCTCAGGTCGAGTGTGAACAACGTTAACTCCTCCATATATTGAACCAAAGATATATTTTAAAAATGGATGCAGTTTTAACCCTCCACCCCAAACATTTTGTGAAGGCGCATCCATGTCCTGGCCCTTAGCTATTTTTCACGTGAGAGCTGGACCATCAAGAAGGCTGATCGCCGAAGAATTGATGCTTTTGAATTATGGTGCTGGAGGAGACTCTTGAGAGTCCCATGGACTGCAAGAAGATCAAACCTATCCAATCTTAAGGAAATCAGCCCTGAGTGCTCACTGGAAGGCCAGATCCTGAAGCTGAGGCTCCAAGACTTTGGCCACCTCATGAGAAGAGAAGACTCCCTGGAAAAGACCCTGATGTTGGGAAAGATGGAGGGCACAAGGAGAAGGGGATGACAAAGGACAAGATGGTGGGACAGTGTTCTTGAAGCTACCAGCATGAGTGACAAACACCTGAGTACATTTTCTTCCAAAACCTTTAATGTTCAGATCAGTGCAATGCACAGGCAAGGTAAGGTTGGAAGGCACAGTGGGTTCTACTCATGGCTAAGCAAGTGAAGACGCTGATCTTACAAGCTAACACACCCCTTTGGGTCCCGATATATGGGGAAGGGGCAGGCAAAAGGGCGAGCGGATGGCAGCTCCTTCGGTAGCCCTCTCTGGTCCTATTTGCGGGTTCCCCCTGGGACACCTGGTTGGCTGCTGCGAGGACAGGATGATGGGCTTGAGGGGCCCTTGGCCTGATCCACCGGGCTCTTCTTGCGTTAGAAGAACTGCGGTCCTTGCTCAGGGTCTGCCTGTTTGGAGCTTCATGTTACAGTGGTGCCTCGCAAGACGAAATTAATCCGTTCCGCGAGTCTCTTCGCCTTGCGGTTTTTTCGTCTTGCGAAGCACGGCTATTAGCGGCTTAGCGGCTATTAATGGCTTAGTGGCTTTAAGAAAAAGGAAACAAACTCGCAAGAACTCGCAAGACGTTTCGTATTGCGAAGCAAGCCCATAGGGAAATTCGTCTTGTGGAACGATCAAAAAACGGAAAACTCTTTCGTCTTGCGCGTTTTTCGTCTTGCGAGGCATTCGTCTTGCGAGGCACCACTGTAGTAAGTTACAGTGTCCTGCTGGCAGACTTAAGGGTGTCTCTTTCTTCAGAACAGTCCTACACTCCTGCACAGAAGCAGCAACATGAAAGAGGCCACTGAGTATTATGGGAAGTGCAGCTTTCTTCTCAACCTGGACAGGAGTCTTCTTCTTCATGTTGAGAATAACAACAACAACAACAACAACAACAACAACAACAACAACATTATTATTATTATTATTATTATTATTATTATTATTTTCCAAAAAAATATTAATTTTCTCTTATAGAACATAGACATTAACACAAAAGAAAAACATTACACTTAACACAACAACAACAAAAATAACCCAAAAAGAATAAGAAAAAAAGAATTGTTTCTTCTTTTATCCTGGTTATATTACATTGCTAAATGACTTCCTCGACACCCCTCAATCTGAATTTCATTGTATCACACATTTAACAATTTCAAACTTCATATTTATAACACAAATACCTTCTTTCAATTACAAATTCCTTAACTTTGCTTTATGTTCCAATCCATAATGTTCACTATAACAGAACTTTTTTTAATCCCTAAACCTAGTTTATTACTTCCTAGAATTTCCTAATTATCTTATATTGATAATAATAATTTTATATATATATACTCTGCCCTCCCCGGCCAGAGCCAGGCTCAGGGCGGCTAACACCAGTAAAATTACAATAAAAACATATTTTTTTGGGGGGGGAATACAATTTAAAATACAGGTTAAAAATACTCTACTCAAGGTTCCCAACTCAAGGTTCCTCCTCCAGCTTTCTTCTTAAGGCTCCGGGGAGACCGATTCCCCGGAAAGCGTGTTTCATCAACTCTGCAAACTCTCTCATTGCTCACGCCCCCCCCCCCCCGGCGTGCAGCTCCTGAATCTCCCACTCTGCTATTATCAGCACACTTTAATAAAAATGTGCCCCCCCATCCGCAGCACCCAGTGAGTTAATCCACGGTTTAAGCTAAATCTCCACCCCCCTCACCTGCTGAGATGAGGTGCCCTAAGCAGTTCTCTCCGTCCCCCCCCCCAGCTCAGCCCTGATTTCCCACTCTCAATTTCCTCTCTCACGCTTTTTATCTGCCAAGGTGGTGGGGGGCTGCAGTGAGGGGGGGCAGCGGTGGAGAGGAGCACAGGGCAGCTGAAGAAGAGCTCGGGAACAGCTCCCTCTTTGTCAGGGGGCTGTTTTCTCTCCCCCCCCCTTTCTGGCTGAGGTTTCTCATCCCCTGCTGCCTCCCTGCCCTGCCCAGTCCTTCTGCAGACTGGATTGTTGCATCCTTGCTAATCCTCTTCTTTACGATCATCTTCCGCTTTGGCCGCTCCTCTCCCTATTAAACGTTTCATTTGCTTCAGTGTTTTTTTTTATTAAAAAAGTTTATTTCCATCTGGGTTGCTTTTCAGGGTGGGGTGGGGGGCAGTGGCGGAATTAGATGGAGATCGATTCCCCCCCCCGCCCCATACTTAATTTGGACGCCAATCGATCCCAAAGATTTCCCTTCACCTTGGCCTGCGTGGCTGTGAAATCGGGGTGCCTTTTCCAGGAGCTCTGCAGAAGCATTTCAAATCTGATTACGCCCTAATCAGCAGGCCCCAGGTGTGCGCCAGCTTCCATCTCTTGTTTATCGTACCTGGCTCCTTTCCCCTTAGCAAGCAGGCGGGTGGGGGCTCGAGGGAGGAAGGGAGGACCGGCTCAAATTACGGCCTGGTGACTCAGCAGCCTGGAAAAAAACGCATCTCTAAGGAGCCCATTTCCCTCGTCTGCTAGTACCCCCTGTCACCATCTTACAGGTATTGCCTATTTTCAGCATAAAGGTAAAGGGACCCCTGACCATTAGGTCCAGTTGTACCGACTCTGGGGTTGCGGCGCTCATCTCGCTTTATCGGCCGAGGGAGCCGGCGGACAGCTTCCGGGTCATGTGGCCAGCATGACTAAGCCGCTTCTGGCGAACCAGAGCAGCGCACGAAAACGCTGTTTACCTTCCCGCCGGAGCGGAACCTATTTATCTACTTGCACTTTGACGTGCTTTTGAACTGCTAGGTTGGCAGGAGCAGGGACCGAGCAACGGGAGCTCATCCTGTCGCAGGGATTCGAACTGCCGACCTTCTGATCAGCAGGTCCTAGGCTCTGTGTTTTAACCCATAGTGCCACCTGCGTCCCTTATTTTCAGCATACATCTGTGCAATTTTTCCAGGCCCGGCATTCACACCCGAGGCGTCCATGGAATCATGGAGTTGAAAAGGACCCAAACAGTCATCTGATCCAACCCATTTCAATACAGAAATCACATCTGAAGCATCCCTGACAGATTTATGGGCATCTAACCCTCTGCTTGAGGGATGCGGGTGGTGCTGTGGGCTAAACCACAGAGCCTAGGACTTGCTGATCAGAAGGTTGGCGGTTCGAATCCCCGTGACGGGATGAGCTCCCGTTGCTCGGTCCCTGCTCCTGCCCACCTAGCAGTTCGAAAGCATGTCAAAGTGCAAGTAGATACATAGGTACCACTCCGGCGGGAAGGTAAACGGCGCTTCCGTGCGCTGCTCTGGTTCGCCAGAAGCGGCTTAGTCATGCTGGCCACATGACCCGGAAGCTGTACGCCGGCTCCCTTGGCCAGTAAAGCGAGATGAGCGCCACAACCCCAGAGTCGGTCACAACTGGACCTAATGGTCAAGGGTCCCTTTACCTTTACCTTTAACCTCTGCTTAGAAACCTCCAAGGAAGGAGAGTCCATTCTCCTCTGAAGGAGTCTGTAGAAGGAGTCAAACAACTCTTGCTGTCAGAAATTTCTTCTGTTCGTGAAGCTGAGGTGTTACGCTGAGTCAAACCCCTGGCTCCATTTAGCCTAGTGCTGCCTGCTCTGAGTGGAAGCAGCTGTCAGACAGGGGTGGAATGGGACGTTTCCCAGCCTTGTTGCTTTGGTAGAAAGGGTGTAGCTCGGTGGTAGAGTATTTGCTCTGTGTGCAACAGTTCCCAAGTTCAATTCCCGGCATCTCCAGGTAGGTCTGGGGGGAAGCCTCAGTGTTACGCAGTACTGGGCTAGATGGGCTAAATGGACCAATGATCTGATTTGGTATAAGGCAGCTTTCTGTTTTCCTAGGTGCTTGGTTGAAGGAGCTGGGTATATTTAGCCTGGGGAAAAAGGAGACCGGGAGGAGATATGATGTTGTTTATTGTTGTTTAGTCATTTAGTCGTGTCCGGCTCTTCGTGACCCCCTGGACCAGAGCACGCCAGGCCCTCCTGTCTTCCACTGCTTCCCGCAGTTTGGTCAAACTCATGCTGGTAGCTTCGAGAACACTGTCCAACCATCTCGTCCTCTGTCGTTCCCTTCTCCTTGTGCCCTCCATCTTTCCCAACATCAGGGTCTTTTCCAGGGAGTCTTCTCTTCTCATGAGGTGGCCAAAGTCTTGGAGCCTCAGCTACAGGATCTGTCCTTCCAGTGAGCACTCAGGGCTGATTTCCTTCAGAATGGAGAGGTTTGATCTTCTTGCAGTCCATGGGACTCTCCAGAGTCTCCTCCAGCACCAGAATTCAAAAGCACCCATTCTTCAGCGATCAGCCTTCTTTATGGTCCAGCTCTCACTTCCATACATCACTACTGGGAAAACCATGGCTTTAACTATATGGACCTTTGTCAGCAAGGTGATGTCTCTGTTTTTTAAGATATGACAGCCATCTTCAAATATCTCAAGGCCTGTCACATGGAGGAGGGAGCATGCTTGTTTTCTCCTGCTCTGGAAGGTAGGACTCGAACCAGTGACTTCAAGTTACATAAAAGGAGATTCGGATAAACTTTTGGAAAAACTTTCTGGCAGTAAGAGCTGTTCGGCAGTGGAACGGTCTCCCATGAGAGGTTGTGGACTCTCCTTCTTTGGAGGTTTTTAAGCAGAGTGGCCAACTATCATGGATGCTTTAGCTGATTTTCTTGCATTGCTTGGGGTTGGACTAGATGACCCACGGGGTCCCTTCCAACTCTATGATTCTATCAATTTAGCTGGAGGTGTTAGAGGTCTAACCTGGGACATTTCTACAGCGTTCTTAAGTGATGAGCTCCAGCTAGCTTTCTGGAGCCTTTCCGCATCTGATGGCCTGGAATTATAATGCTTCCCAACTAGAACCATGTGTGTTTGTGTTTGAGTGTGCACATTTGTGGTGCTGAGTGCCCCGGCAGTATTTATGCGCTTAGTTCATTGCATCGCCACGTGCTTTCTTGATCTGCAGGACCACATTCCCTTTAGAAGTTCCTTTTGTCTCCTGAGTGTTTGGGGCTAGCAAAGAGATGGGAGAAACACTTGACAGCTTAATTGCTTGGCATTTAACTGGGGCTGGTTATAATTCCGCCTGGCAATGGCGCTCTCCATCTGGATTTATTGGGTCAATATTTTGTCTCCCTCTGTCACGGCTCCAATTTAGAGCCAGGGTGAAACGCTCAAGCGCTCCTCTCTTTCACCAGGTGGGTGGGCTGCTTTGATGTGCTTTTAAGCACCACAGCCCCTGACCCAGGGGCTCCGACTCTGGGCGCATTGAGCAGTGCCCCGGCGGACCTGGGACGCACCATCTCATGCCTTTGCTTCTCCCAGTCATGCCCCATTCCTAGCAGCCCCAAGGGAAGGGGAGCTCCAGCAGAGTAATGATGCCAAGGTGAGGAGATGGATGGAGTCCGTGGCTTCATGCCACCAGCCAGAGGGCACCCCACCTCATCCACCTTAGGAGGTCCAATGTATTTATTTTTTTCAAAAAAAATTATTCATTTTATAACACAAATAAAAAACACAAACAGAAAAGACAAATGATACAAACAAATTCTTGTCATATCCTTATTTTTCTAAACATTGTTAAATGGGCTTCCCCAAGTCCCACCTTTCTGATTTTCATTTTACTTCATCTTTAGCAGTTTACATATATCATAATTTCTAACCATCTTTTTTTTTAATCACACTTAAAATGACTTCACATTTTATCACTTACAAATAATACTATTTTAAAATACCCTATCTTCTACTTCTAACTCTACAACCTATATCCTCTTCCAAAGCTATTCTAAGATTTAAATATTAACATATTTTTTTCGAATATTCCTTAAACTTCTTCCAGTCTTCTTCCACTGTCTCTTCTCTCTGGTCTCAGAGTCTCCCGGTCAGTTCGGCAAGTTCCATATAGTCCATCTTCTTCATCTGCCATTCTTTGATAGTTGATAAATCTTGTTTCCACCTTAGGAGGTCCAATGCAGGCTGCAGAGGGGGCATAACTCAAAACAACACCAGATGCGCGTGCTAAATCTCTGCATCTGGAACACAGCGGTTCAGATCTTTCCCTAGTCGAGACAGAAGCCGGATATTGAACGTCAGGCGCTTTTGAATGTTAAATGAGCTGAACCAGACAGGTGCCTGGCCCCTCTGCGTGCACACAAGGCTGTATTCCTTCAATTCCATCAACTTCACCCGCCTTTGAATCCTCCCTGGAAATGACAAATGTGGCTGTTAATTATTTAACTGGCTTTGTTTTGTCCTCCTCCTGCTGGGGGGCGGGGGGGGCGGTGTGGTTCCCTTACGGGCAGCTGAGGCCAACCTGATTCACTTTCATCATCCAGACCCAACACCTGCTTTGTCGCCACTGGCACAAGTTAAGGATATTTTGGTCCCGGGGCTGCCTGTAACGCCAAGCCCTTTGCAATATCAGTGGCCAATCACGAGGCTGCCAGAAGTGATCAAGCAAGTCATCCATCTCTGTAAGCGAGAGGGAAACCAGTAGTTTTCCTCTAGCTTGTCCACAAGCCACAAGCTCGTTATCGCAAGCTTGGAGAGCCCTGGGTATTTGCCTTTTGGCCGGTGGACCTGAGCGGAGTGGGTTTTATTCACTATGTGCCCGGAGCTCAGATGCGTCTCGCCGCCAGGCAGATTGGCCTCCGCGCCTCGCCTCGCCACCTTGCTCCACTTCCAAAATTTGATTAGATTGTTATGTGCAAAAGAGGCTTGGGGAAATGTCCAGAATTAGATGAGACTGGTCAGATCAGTGCTTAATCTCTAAGGCCTTGTTCTCGCAAACAGGAGGTGACGCGGTCAGCCTGGTGCAGGCGAGGGCTCCCATGATGGGATGCTGTGCCATACAGTAAAGAATCCTCGCATGTAGGAAACAGGGAGGTCAGGGATAAAGGGGCCAGCTCCTGGTGGGAGCTTTTGTTCCGTGGAGGAACGTCCTGCTCTATGATCCCCTTCTCCCCTAGTGACCTGAAGCAGTCCAGTTTGACCTGCTCATCTCCTACTTGCGAGAGCAAGGCCTGAAATGAGACGTTTCACCTGGGAATGAGAAGGGCACCTCAAAGCCCCTTCTCCCAGCTGTGTGGCTCAGCGGGAAGAGGAAAGAACTCTGCACATGCTTGTGGAATGCCCTCCCTAGTGAGGCGTGTCTGTCTCCTATCAGGAGTAATTTGAAAGCATCCCTGTCTACCCACTTGGGACACGGGTGGCGCTGTGGGTTAAACCACAGAACCTAGGACTTGCCAATCAGAAGGTCGGCGGTTCAGATCCCCGCGACGGGGTGAGCTCTCATTGCTCGGTCCCTGCTCCTGCCAACCTAGCAGTTCGAAAGCACGTCAAAGTGCAAGTAGATAAATAGGTACCGCTCTGGCAGGAAGGTCAACGGCGTTTCTGTGCGCTGCTCTGGTTCGCCAGAAGCGGCTTAGTCCTGCTGGCCACATGACCCAGAAGCTGTACGCCGGCTCCCTTGGCCAATAAAGCGAGATGAGCGCCGCAACCCCAGAGTCTGCCACGACTGGACCTAATGGTCAGGGGTCCCTTTACCTTTACCTGTCTACCCAGGCAAGAAGAAAAATAGCTGTTCCTGGCAACCCAGAGATTGCTGGAAGAAATCATGTTTTTAATTGCAGCTGTTTTTATAATGCTTTATAATGCTTTGGCGGGACGCGGGTGGCGCTGTGGGCTAATGCCTCAGCGCCTAGGGCTTGCCGATCGAGAGGTCGGCGGTTCGAATCCCCGCGGCGGGGTGCGCTCCCGCTGCTCGGTCCCAGCGCCTGCCCACCTAGCAGTTCGAAAGCACCCCCGGGGGCAAGTAGATAAATAGGTACCGCTTACCAGCGGGAAGGTAAACGGCGTTCCGTGTGCGGCTCTGGCTCGCCAGAGCAGCGTTGTCACGCTGGCCACGTGACCCGGAAGTGTCTTCGGACAGCGCTGGCCCCCGGCCAATAGATGTGAGATGGGCGCACAAACCCCAGAGTCTGTCAAGACTGGCCCGCTCGGGCAGGGGTACCTTTACCTTTACCTTTATAATGCTTTGACTGTTCTGGGATGCTTTTATAAACGTGGATGTTTTTTTCTGGCCTGGCTTCCTTTGGAAAGAAGGGCAAGATGCTACTACTACTAAAATAATGCAGTCAGAGGAACTTTCTTCTTAAAAATTACTTCGTATGTATAAGGGTTGAGTTTTCGCCTGAAAAACCAATTCTGGACCAGGCAAGCTGACCTCTGGGTCTCATTACTTCCCCATTTCTTTAAGATGTAAGCCTTCTTTATATGACCTATTTATAAACTGCACACATAGCCGAGGGCAGATGGAACATAATGTGCTGCAACTTTCAAATTCCAAAAAATGAGGGTGCTCAAAAGTTGTAACATGACTTGGGAATTCAAAAGCTGTTTTGCTTAAATTAATAAAATTAGTTTTGCTTGGTGTGAAATGTATATAAAATTGCATAGAAATCTTTAGAAATTATTGCCAAGTACTTGCAATTTTGTTGGTTTCTTTGTTTGTTTGGCATTACCTGACATTTTCAGAAGGATAAAAGTGGTTTATGTGCATCTTCATCAAACATAGTCTTCCCAAGCTAAACGTTGTCCAATCACAAAAAAGCAGTTTTTAGTTCCTCACAATAATATTTTTAAGACCCTTCACTGAAGAAATTTGTGGGAAATAAGTTCCACCCCCTGAAATGGCACACCCTAAAGGAACAAGGAATATCAGTTGATATACAGTCATACCTCAGGTTACAGACACTTCAGGTTGCGTGTTTTCGTGTTGTGCACCACACCGAACCCGGAAGTACTGGAATGGGTTACTTCCGGGTTTCAGTGCATGCTCAGAAGCACTAAATCGTGCTTTGCGCATTCACAGAAGCGCCGAATCATGACCTGCGTGTGCGCAGATGCAGCACTGTGGGTTGCGAACGCTGCGGGTTGCGAACATGCCTCCCACATGGATCACGTTTGCAACCCGAGTGTCCACTGCAGTTTAAGTGCACTATGGTATTATCGCCTGCTTTGGAACTGTAGGTTAAAAACATTTTTAAATGCATAGATACATATTTGACCATTCATCCGAGCAGCTCAGAGGATCTTAAATGAGGTTATTGTTTTTCACTCTTGCGACACTCCTGCAAGGTAGATTAGGCTGGAAGATAATGGCTGATAGAAGCCCGTGGGTTTCAGGCTGGAGACGTTCCAGCTCTACTGGAGATGGCGGGGATTGAACCTGGGCTCGTCTGCATGCAAGGCAGTTCCCTCTGCCAGTGAGCAATGACCCTTCCCCACTGCCACCCTCTGTCGGAGGCAGTATACCTCCGTACGCCAGCTGCTTGGAATTTCAGGAGAGGGCTGTTACACTGGGGTCCTGTTTATGGGCTTCCTAGAGGCACCTGGGCGTCCACTGTGGGAAATGCAATGCTGGACTAAATAGATCTGGAACAGAAAGGCTCTCCTTTATTCTTCCACTCAGCAAAGGTGCGAGATATTTAAGCGGCCGCTATAATAAGGAGTTTTGCCTGGCTCTGTGCCGGATGCACAAGTTACAGGCAGTCGAGGAAATAGGCAAGGTCTTTGGTGGTGGCAAAACCCCCTCGCTCTTTCAAAAAGCAAATTCCACAGAGGAGTTTCAGGAGGGGAGAGTGATGGGGGAAGGCAGCCCCCAGCACAAGATTGAAAGCAGCAGGAACAAAATTAAGGGCTGACATTGTCCGGAAAGTGAGCCTGACCTCAATCTATTAAAGAGCCGTCTCTGGTTGTGCTTAACACACTCTTGGCGCTGTGATGGAATTGAAGAGGCCCTCAAGCGCCGTTTGCAGGCACCCTCCAGCTTCCCTCCAGAGCAGAGTCTGTAGATATTACGATCTTTCCCTTCCATGTACATCTGGGGCTCCTTTGCTTTCGCTTGGTCGTGAAAAGGGGGGGAAATAAAAATGCAAAACAACTGGTATAGCTGAGAAGATAAAACCAAGGAACTGAATGGAGCTTGAAGCTGGTAGGAGTCTTGGCCATGAGAGAATTCATGGTCAAATCCCTGCTCAGTCCATGAAACGTGCTGGATGTGCACTTTTTCTTAGCCAAGCCTGACTCGCAAGGTGGCAGTGAGAATGGGGGGAGACTGCAGTGGCTCTACTCTGAGTAAAACTTTGTTGAATACCAGCCCATATTGGGGGCGGCAGATGTAAAGACAGGGACCTGCTTGTATGTGAGCAGTTGGTTCTGGATCGTATCCTGTGCCTGGTTTGGCTTTTCCGCACGTATGAGTATTCATGTATGCTGGTAGGGTAGTGGCTTTGTTGTGTGGGTGTGCAAAACACAGGTGTTGAGATGGGTGAGTGAGGGGACAGTGGTCAATTCTCTCCCTCCTTGCAATTCTTAGGACAGTCCAATCCTCAGTGCATGCAGATATTCAGACATTTAGGTGCAAGTAATCCAACTGATAGAGACGCGAGTGGTGCTGTGGGTTAAACCACAGAGCCTAGGGCTTGCCGATCAGAAGGTCGGCGGTTCAAATCCCCGCGACGGGGTGATCTCCCGTTGCTCAGTCCCTGCTCCTGCCAACCTAGCAGTCAAAGTGCAAGTAAATAAATAGGTACCACTCCGGTGGGAAGGAAAACGGCGTTTCCGTGCGCTGCTCTTGTTCGCCAGAAGCGGCTTAGTCATGCTGGCCACATGACCCGGAATCTGTACACCGGATCCCTCGGCCAATAATGCAAGATGAGCACCGCAACCCCAGAGTCGTCTGCGACTGGACCTAACAGTCAGGGGTCCCTTTACCTTTACCCTACAAGCTTCTTGTGAGGATTGTAACAAAAAATCTACAGTGAGATTTGAACCCGTGAGATGAGCATCACAACCCCAGAGTCGGCCGTGACTGAACCTAACAGTCAGGGGTCAACATAACTACATATCCACATACCTACACACCTACCCCATACAGACACCCACCAAGTGACTTCCAGCCGTTCTTGTTATGCTACTTTATTTTTCCAACTAGCTTAAACGCATTTCATTATTTCTTTAATCTCTTCTTTTATCTTAACTTTACTCTCCTTTCACTCTAATCCTTTTCTGGATTCACTCAATATCTGTCAGAAATTCGACTTTTTCCACATAAATTTTGATGTATTCCTTAAAGATAGCCCACTCCTTAGTCCCTTTTTGTGCCATATCTCCTCTTATCCTCCCTGTTAATTCGGCAGTGCTTCTAAATTCCAGTTCTGCGAACCAGAGGAGTGGAGAGGCATTTTGTACGGGAATCCTGCCTGGGGGTTTCCTACAAGCACCTCGCTTGGCCACTGCGAGAACAGGGTTCTGGACCAGATGGACCTTTGGCCTGATCCAGTAGCCTTTTATGTTAAAAGCACAATGTGCTTTCAAGCGCACCGGGATCCTTCAGCGTGCCATGCCAGAGAGTTCCCCAGGGACGTGTGTGCTGATCAGCAGGATTCCCAAGGTGGCTGGGGAAACCCCCTTGCACCGTCAGGAGAGCCGAGTGCGGGGGCGGCTGACCAGGCGCCAAGCTGTCAAGGGCCATCTTCGCTGCCAGGAAGGACGAAAAGCGCTTGGAAGAAAATGCGCACTCGGCTGGTTGCTTCCCAACTAATTTTAGAAGGGCTGAATGTCACAGGAATGCCGTTTCTACATTTTGCAGAGCAGCCCAAAGCGCCCAGGGCACCCCCAGCCCACCTGCCTCCTTTTGTCACTGCAGGGGAATCACATGAGCAACCTGTTCTCTGCTTAATGTCCTCAGGCCCCTTCTTGGGGTCTTGTGTATCTGATGAAGCTTCATCCAGGAGGCAGCGTTGCCTCCTACCAGGAACTGAGGCTGGGAGAACCACTATAATAATAAGAATAAGAATAATAATTTATTATTTATACCCCGCCCATCTGGCTGAGTTCCCCCAGCCACTCTGGGTGGCTCCCACTCAAGTGTTAAAAACAGTACAGCGTTACATATTAAAAACTTCCCTGGCCGCCTTAAGATGTCTTCTGAATGTCAGGTAATTGTTTATCTCTTTGACATCTGATGGGAGGGCGTTCCACAGGGCGGGTGCCACTACCGAGAAGGCCCTCTGGCTGGTTGCCTGTAGCCTTACTTCTCGCAGGGAGAGAATCGCCAGAAGGCCCTTGGCACTGGACCTCAGTGTCCGGGCTGAATGATGGGGGTGGAGGCGCTCCTTCAGGTATACTGGGCCGAGGCCGTTTAGGGCTTTAAAGGTCAACACCAACACAGGGAACCAGGTTACCAAGTTACAGGGAACCAGGCAGAGGGCCTTCTTGGTGGTGGCGCCTTCCCGGTGGAACGCCCTCCCGTCAGATGTCAAGGAAATAAACAACTACCAGACTTTTAGAAGACACCTGAAGGCAGCCCTGTTTGGGGAAGCTTCTAATGTTTAAAAGATAATTGTATTTTAATACTCTGTTGAAAGCCGCCCAGAGTGGCAGGGGAAACCCAGCCAGATAGGCGGGGTATAAATAATAAATTATTAGTATTATATTATTATTTCAGCTGAATATGTAGGAAAATGGGAGGGAAGCAGTTAAGGTTGGAAGCAACCACCCCCCTTCTGGGACCTCTTTCTCAGTTTCTGGAGGTCATTCCCTTCCCCTCTTCGAAGCTGCAACGTTTTTGGATATTGCTAGATGGCAGCCCCAAATGCCTGCGAGAAAAAATAGAATCATAGAAGAGTTGGAAAAGAGCTAGCAATGGGTAGGGCCAAAGAGCCAGGACTGAGACACCCCTTACTGTGGCCAGCTAGTCTCACCAGCTAGTCTTAAACAAGTCCCTCTCTTCCACAGCCCCCCCCCCTGCATCATCTGCAACAACAACAACAATAATATTGACATGGGTGGCGCTGTGGGTTAAATGTGAGTATTCATGTATGTTGGTAGGGTAGTGGCTTCGTTGTGTGGGTGTGCAAAACACAGGTGTTGAGATGGGTGAGTGAGGGGACAGTGGTCAATTCTCTCCCTCCTTGCAATTCTTAGGACAGTCCAATCCTCAGTGCATGCAGATATTTAGACATTTAGGTGCAAGTAATCCAACTGATAGGGACACGGGTGGTGCTGTGGGTTAAACCACAGAGCTTAGGACTTGCCAGTCAGAAGGTCGGCGGTTCGAATCCCCGCGACGGGGTGAGCTCCCGTTGCTCGGTCCCAGCTCCTGCCAACCTAGCAGTTCGAAAGCACGTCAAAGTGCAAGTAGATAAATAGGTACCACTCCGGCGGGAAGGTAAACGGCGTTTCCATGTGCTGCTCTGCTTCGCCAGAAGCGGCTTAGTCATGCTGGCCACGTGACCCGGAAGCTGTACACCGGATCCCTGGGCCAATAAAGCGAGATGAGCACCGCAACCCCAGAGTCGTCTGCGACTGGACCTAACAGTCAGGGGTCCCTTTACCTTTACCCTACAAGCTTCTTGTGAGGATTGTAACAAAAAATCTACAGTGAGATTTGAACCCGCCCCCCCTTAAAAAAAAGGTGTGTAAGTGCTGGCATTATAAGAAAGAGGCGAGGTGACTCTGCTGGCTGGCCACCCTGCACATTTGCTACGCTGGTTCTCTCCAAATGTTTTGGACCACAACTCCCATCAGCCGCTACCAGCATGAACATGCTCCCACTGGCTTTAGCATCATGCGGCTGTTCTGTCTGGGGCTAATGGGAGTCACAATGCAAAACATATGGAGAGCACCAGGTTGCCAAAGGTCGCACTTTTTCAAAGGGTGTCCTCGCTCAGATTACTGATTTTTTTTGCACCTACGACAACTTCCTTTCCAGTCCCTTTGCAGCTGGGATGCAAGCGTTGCATGCACGCCCTGTAGCTCTGAGATCACATTCGAACTTGTGAAATACCTTTCAGGGGAGAGCAAAAATCCATGTTTAAAACAAACGGTTTACATGTGAGAGCTGTCGAACGGCTGTGCATCCCCCTGCAGATGTTTTCTGCTGAGATTGGCCTCTGTGTTTGCGGAGTGTCGGCCCCAGAAGAGTTTTGGTCCAATTAATGTGAATTGTGCTGAGCAGGCTTCATGGTGACCTGTGCAGACTGCTGAGCAGTGGCTGGCAGGGCACCAGCTGATGGCTGGTGGGCAAGAGTGGCGAGGGCTTCCTTTGTGGTCACCGGACTCCTAAGGTGGGGCTGGCTGATGGCCTTCTGCAAGTCTCCTGCTCACGGGACCGTCCACAATGCAGGGCGCACTGGCTGCGCACAGAAATGTATTCTGATTAGGGGCTTATCTTCCTGTCCACCTGCAGAGCTCGATGATAGAGGGTTGACTCCTTCAGTTGGTGCGAGAGCAAATCTTGGAAAGGCAGCTGATTTATGGAGAGAGCAAACTGGTCTGAAATGCCCTTTTGGGCAGAGAGGCTGCAGGACTTCGGCTTTCCCTGGTCCTGAATGGGATAATTGTGCCCCCGAAGCACCAGGTGCGCAGCCTGTGAGTTATTTTGGATTCACAGCTGTCCATGGAGGCGCAGGTCAATTCTGTGTCCAGGGCAGCTGTCTACCAGCTCCATCTAGTGCTCAGGATGAGACCCTCCCTGCCCGCAGACTGTCTTGCCAGAGTGGTGCATGCTCTAGTTATCTCCCGCTTGGACTACTGCAATGCACTCTATGTGGGGCTACCTTTGAAGGTGACCTGGAAACTGCAATTAATCCAGAATGCGGCAGCTAGACTGGTGACTGGGAGTGGCCGCTGGGACCACGTAACACCAGTCCTGAGAGATCTACATTGCCTCCCAGTACGTTTCCGAGCACAATTCCACCCCCATCGTTCAGCCCGGACACTGAGATCCAGCTCCAAGGGCCTTCTGGCAGTTCCCTCCCTGCGAGAAGCCAAGTTATAGGGAACCAGGCAGAGGGCCTTTTCGGTAGTGGCACCCGCCCTGTGGAACGCCCTCCCATCAGATGTCAAGGAAATAAGCAGCTATCTTATCTTTAAAAGACATCTGAAGGCAGCCCTGTTTAGGGAAGTATTTAATGTTTAATGCTGTATTGTTCTTAACACTTGATTGGGAGACTCCCAGAGTGGCTGGGGAAACTCAGCCAGATGGGCGGGTTATTAATAATGAATTATTATATTATTATTATTTCCTATAAAAGCACCGAGCACATCCTGTTGCAGCAATCCCATTCTGAGGGGCTGCTTTGCAGGTTTCAGTTTCTTATATGGAGATGAATCCTTGAGTGATCTAACGGGGGCTATGAACTGCGTCTGCAGTTACGTGGCTTGGGAGTGCTGATTTGCCTGTGCATCTGTGGCAGGAAGGTTCCACGTGTGTCATGTTCCTGCAATCTGACCCTTCCACTTACATGGAGATTAATCTCTGTGCAGGAAATTCTGATATATGAAGCAGCCGCTTACTTCAGGCAGCCTCCTCTGACGTGCCAAACCCTCAGAGTAATATAATGCATTAACCAGGAGACTTTGGGTAGCTTTCTTGCAGAACCCAAGATCGGCACTGTAACCTCGCTCCTTTGTAGTCAACAAGGTTATGGCCACAATCTGGGAAGCGGAGCGATTAAATTCCGTCTGCCCAGCTGGGCGGCCGACTTTCTGATTTCAAATTGTTGCCCCCGGCGCCAAGTCTCAGGCAATTTGTGGGGCAGTCATAGGGGGAGGCTGCAGTGCCGTGAAAATAAAGTTGAAACTCCCTGCCTGCTGGGTGCGGTTCAATCCCTGAAACTGCTCCTGAAAGGAACCCCTCTGGGTTGTGGGCCTGTGGCTTCTAAAGGGGGTGGGTGAATGGGGGGAGAGGGAGCCTGTGTTGTGAGTGGGGAAGGGGGGGAAGGTGAGGGAGGGCTGAATTGCACACCTGAATCCAGAATTACCCACCCGAATTTTTGACTGCAGATTTCCAGTGTGTGTGTGTGTGTTTATGTAGTTCCCAGTCCTATGCTTTTGCACCTGAGCCTTTAAAAGTGGCCTTTGGAAACTAAGAAATCAACAGAAAATGGGTGTGTTGTTATTGTTGTTGTTGTTGGAATGGGAGTTTCTATTTAGCCTTTCCCTTCCGGCAAGGAAGGAGCACTTCAGCCGCTGGATGAGTTAAAATAAATGAGCCCCCAGCAGCAGCTAGTGCTGATCCGCCTGGAAATGGCTGGACCTGCTTAAATGGGTAATAATTAAAGAAATAAATTTCCTCGGTGCCAGCCTCACAAATGTTTTGTTCAGCACTAAAGCCACGGGCCTCTGAAATGGAAAGTGGGGCTGCTGGGAGGGGAGGGGACGGGGGAGAAGGCAGTGCTCTCCATAAGGCTGCCTTTGCAGATGCAAGATGCTAATGCGGCCTATTAAAGGAATTTTCATGGTTAAAAGAATACCTTTCCTAGGTGCCGAGGTCACGCGTTAAACGGGTTTAGCGGAACAAATTG
Source organism: Podarcis vaucheri (assembly GCF_965113315.1). Lineage (NCBI taxonomy): Eukaryota > Metazoa > Chordata > Lepidosauria > Squamata > Lacertidae > Podarcis > Podarcis vaucheri. The sequence goes on from NC_138766.1 coordinate 92,551,393, forward strand.
CGCCAAGGCGGCCGCGTGAAGCAGAGGGGAGGCGGCATCTCTGGCAGGTGCAGAAAAGGGCTGCTGCTTTTTATCAAGCAGGTGAATTAATGGAAAGGGCCTCTGGTCCAACCTGGCAAAGGGAGCCTGCTGAGCAGAGGGGCAGAGCCTGTCCACATGAAACAGAACCGCCTCCCCCAATCTGGTGCCTTCCAGACACTTTAAACTGTGCCTTACCATTAGCCCCAGCCAGAGCTTGATGGGATTTGTAGTCCAAAACATTCGTAGAGCACCTGGTTGGGCAAGCCTGGTATAAGACAATGGTGAGGTAGATGGCCTGACTCCAGGCAAGGTTCTTGTTTTGCTTTAGCTGTAATTTCCAGGCAACCCTGAAGGGTATTTGCACTCATCGCAGTGCACTGAAGAAACAAAAGCTTTAATAATAATAATAATAATAATAATAATAATAATAATAATAATAAAAAATAATAATTTATACCCCGCCCTCCCCGGCCAGAGCCGGGCTCAGAGCGGCTAACACCAGTAAAAATTACAGTAAAAACATAATAGGGGGGGACGGGGGGGGAACAATTTAAAATACAAGTTAAAATGCAATTTAAAATGCAGCCTCATTTTAAAAGTAGCCCACATAAAGGGAGGGCAACATAAGGGTCAGACTGAGTCCAAACCAAAGGCCAGGTGGAAGAGCTCTGTCTTGCAGGCCCTGCGGAAAGAAATCAGATCCCGCAGGGCCCTGGTCTCATGAGACAGAGCGTTCCACCAGGCCGGAGCCAGTGCTGAAAAGGCCCTGGCTCTGGTTGAGGCTAATCTGACTTCCTTAGAGCCCAGGACCTCTAGGGTGTTGCTGTTTATGGACCTTAAGGTCCTCCGCAGGGCATACCAGGAGAGGAGGTCCCGTATGGGGCGCTGCTTCTGTTTCAAATAAGTGTGGATAAAAAGAGCTCTGAGGTTAGTGCCCCTGTCTGTGAATCCAGCAGCAAAGCTGCATCTAGGAGCATTTCCAGTTCGCAAAGCTGCTTGTGTGTTGCCCCCATCCATGGCATCGTCATGTAGGCGGTTGCAGAAAATCTGGCTCTGTGCATTGCATCTTCCCAAAAGACACACTTCGTTCTACGTGGAGTCTAATCTCAGTCTATCCCAGGGGTCTGCAACCTTTAAGACAAAAAGAGCCACTTGGACCCGTTTCCGAAAAAACAACAACAACTGGGAGCCGCAAAAACATTGCAACATTTAAAACAAATATAGCACTGCATATATTGTTTCTGGCCTTAATGCTATATATACAGGATCGTGCAGTCAGCTGTCAATCTCAAGAAAAAAGGACAAATTAATAGCTAATTAAAATATTTAATTTACAACCAGGTAACCAGGTTAATGGGACTTTTGCTCCTGAACCTCAGTGCTCAGTGTCTGCACATCAGGGCTGTAAGACGTCACCTTCATTTTCACACAGGCTTGCAAGCTGTCATCTGTGAGGCGTGATCGGTGTTTGTTTTTAATATAGTTCATGTTGGAGAAGACCTGCTCACATACATATGTGGAAGAGACCACAAGGGCCATCGAGTCCAACCCCCTGCCAAGCAGGAAACACCATCAGAGCACTCCTGACATATGGTTGTCTGCTTAAAGAAAGACCTCCAAAGAAGGAGACTCCACCACACTCCTTGGCAGCAATTCATCAAACTTTCACCTGCTTAAGTTTAAAAAGGGGCTTCAAGCAACTAAAAAGGGGCTTCAGGCAACTAACTCCACGTGGAATTCCACGCGACCGCGACTGCATAATCAATGCCACAAAATGCCAAAGAAAATTAACCAGGGCCCCAGTGAACCATAAATCATAATCAGTGCCTGATGTAAATAATAATTAATAATGAGGGCCCAATGTCATCCTCGTCATTATAAAAATAATCCCTCTCTTCGTGCCGCCCAGCCTCCCAAGAAAAAAACCCCACTTCAAATGGTCACAAAGCACAAATTCCACGCGACCGCGACTTGCTATGCCCAATAATCAATGCCCCAAAATGCCATAGAAAATTAATCAGGGCCCCAGTGTACCATAAATCATAATCAGTGCTTGATGTAAATAATAATTAATAATGAGGCATTCGTCATTATAAAAATACCGTATTTTTCGCCCCATAGGACGCTCCGTCCCATAGGACGCACCTAGGTTTTTTTGGGGGAAATAAAGGGAAAAAAATTTCCCTTTATTTCCCCCCCAAAAGCAGGTCGGGGAAACCGAACCAGGTCGAGGAACAGCGGGATGGCGGCGCTGCGCCTCCCTGCTGTCCCCCGAGCTTGTGGGGCTGGCTGATGTCTGCCCCGCGCGAGGGGCGCTCTGCATCAGGGCGCCCCCCCTACGGGGCGGCAGGCTGCTATCCGCAGCGTGGGAATGTCTGCCTGGCGAGGGGGGCGCTTTGCTTCAGGGCACCCCGCCCGCCGGGCGGCAGGCTGCTCACCTCCGCCCCTCGCCTCCGCCCTTCGCCTCCGCTCCTCGCCTCCTCCCCTCGCCACCGCCCCGGAGCCGCAGCAAAGGCTTTAAAGAGCCGCATGTGACTCTGGAGCCGCAGGTTGCCGACCCCTGGCCTAGGCCATTTTGGAATATGAAGAAGCCCCAATAGCAAAGGGAAACAAAACAAATATCAGACAAACAAAACTTTAAAGATGCAAAGATCATTTTTTAAAAAATACCATGTAGTTTTCAGTTGCAAAAGCCTGTGTGTTTTAAGAGGAGTGGCTTGTCTCCATTTGCCTTCAGGGGTTTTAGGAATTGTAAAATGATACTCTGCCCCGGGCACTTTAGCAGTCCTATGACATGAAATAAAAAATAGGTGCATTTTAGGAATAATCTCTAAATTTAGAATGTGTAATCCAGACACATGGGGATGTTTTCTTGCAGTTGCAAATCGTGCAGCTATGATCCCAAAGCCGCCTTCAGGGGACAACAAGGCTCACAAGAGAACTTCTTCCATGTGTCGCATGGAATCAGTTTGTTAATAAAAACCTCCAGTGCACCTGAACTGGTCCCATGGAGGAGGCTTCCTGCTGCATCTCTGCACGATGTCCTGGCTTGACCTCCTTTCAAACACAAGCTGTTGTGACCTGGGATTGGGGTTTCTGACATAGATCTAGTCCCTGGGATTGGGGTTTCTGACATAGATCTAGTCCCTGATGCCGAGATGCAGCCCAATTAAACCACCCTCAAGAGAGGCTGCCTGTTGTATCTCTGCATGACATTCGAACCCGATTGAGAAGCTCTGGCACATTCTGAAAGTATGCCACATTTTACTCAGGAAAAAAATACGGCTGAATTGCAGGAAGCTTGGGGCACTCCTTTTTCACCCCTAACAGAGTCCCCACAATTTGCCCGTTCCGAATGGTCCTACACAAAGATATTGCTTTGCACCCTTTGTCAACTTGTCTTTGGTTGAGAGGCCGTCTCGGTTCAAGAGTTAATGCAAAGCCGAAGTTTTCAGAAATGTTTTTTTGGAGGGGGTTGATTCAGATCAATCCTTTTGCAGAAGGAACTGAATATTCAGAAGGACCTATCAGAGCTCTCGTCAACTTTCAGCTCCAGCAACGGGTGCTATAGTCACTAGAGGCGCATGGCGCATGGATGAGTTCATTTAGTAAACAGTGGTAATGACTCAAGTTGACACGTTCCTCATTCCTTCTCGACGGTTGTGTTAAAGGATCTTGCAGCCGGGGTGTAAATGTGTTCACAGGCCTTGCCTTCACCTATGGAGATTTCTTCGAAGCTGTCGCCTAGAGACAAAAAGCGTCCTTCATGGGGACTGGAGAAACTCTGAATGTCTGAATGTTGGCACATGGAGAAGGAGGGTTCAAGCTGGACAGAGAATAATTGAATTCCGGATTCTGCCCGTCTTGCCCTGTAATCCCACAGAACTCTCTCTGGCCCTCTGGTTGCCTCCCAGCCCTGCAACTTCAAGGCCTGCTTGAAGGTTTCTCAGAGGCGTCTGGTCAGATGCTGCAAGAACAGGATGGTGGACAAGATGAGTCCTTGGTCTGATCCAGCAGCCAAGCTCTTCTTATGCTTTTATGATAACCTCAAAAGCATTTGCTTTAGAGTACCCTAGACAGCTCGTTCCATTCTATACGTAGGGTTCTGCTTATGTCAACAGTCCCAACTTTATATATAAAATCCCAAGAAATATATTTCAATTAAATGTGTATGCCTAAATGCTGGTGTGTGTTAATATGTTAATGCATTCCAGGATAGGATAGGATAGGGAAGCATCTCCTATGGGCTGTATCTGCTTCTGAGGGCCATCTTGTAAGATTGTAAGCACGCCTAGGAAGGGTAGATCACAGGTAGATTTGGAGGCTGAGCAAGGTGCTCTGCGCTGGCTCAGTGAGGCATCTTAAGCAGCAGGAGGAAGGCGTGTGGTTATTCCTGCCCGGTCATGCACTTGCTTGATCCCTGAAAAATCAGCGCTAGCGGTTGGCCTGGCCTATAATAAGCATTTTTGCAACCTGCCTTGCACCCATTGGGTTTCCGGGGTTGCTGAGGATCCCAGGCTGAAAGGACACGTTTCAGGTCCGCTGCCTTGGCCTCCTCCACATCTACCTCCACATCTTTTTCCCAGGCCCCGATCCTGAACATCCCAGCCATGCCCTGCCTAGCCATCAAGGGCTCTGGATGTGAATGGCGCGTCGAGGAAATCCCCCTATTTTAAGGACGCCCAGTCTGCATCGCAGCGCCTCGTCTCGAAAGGCTCCCGCTGCAGCCCACGGAAAGGGTGTCGTGCTGCGCCTTGATGCATCGCCACTGGCGTCCCACTCTGGCAGGCTCTCGGCATCCTCTGGCGAGTGCGTCGCAAAGCGGTTGTTGCTGCGAGAACCTCCACGTCCCTCCAGAGGGAGAGGGAACTGTCGTGTTCATTAAATGCATGATTATGGCGATGATTAATAGCAGATATTCTTCAAGCCTAACTACTTTCCCTCTTCAGTCCTTGGAATGAATTCACAGAGCTGTGTGTGTGTGTGTGTGTGTGTGTGTGTGTGTGTGCGCGCGCGCGCGCAGTCATTGAGGCATTTTGTTCGCTTGCAGCCAAGTCCGCTTAGCCAAGCCTAACCCCCCACCCTGCCACAGCCCCTAAGCGTGGTGTGTTTCAGTTCTCTGAGGGCAAGAAGGTGGGGTCTTTTTGCACAACAGGCTTGTTTTTTAAAATATTTGTTGGACATAAATTGCTTTCACAGCCACTGGGTGTCAGAGGCATCGTAGTTTTCCAGCTCCAACATGCTCCTTTTGACCCTTGCCCCCGCTGGGTCACCATGCTTCATTGCAACACAAATAAAGCTCATCAGGCAACTGATATCTGGGCATGTGAGTGGCAGTGCCTTCGCTTAGATGCAAATAGTTTTCTTGCAGGTGGGGAGAGCCGGGGGGCACAACTTGCAGCCGTGGCGAAAGAGAGTCTATCTGTGTTGTGGGTGATTGAGAGGCCTTTTTCTTTTGCCCTTTGAAAACAAACAAACTGCGCCGTGCCTTGCAAGAATAATAAAAACACAATAAGAGCAGCAGAATGCAAAACCCAAGAACAATAAAAGGCAGCAGTACAGCAATTCAAAAACAAGAGATTAGAAATGTTGGCTAAATATTGCTTTACAGTTATGGAAAAATATTTCTGGATGGAGCTCCAGGGGTGGGCAGGCATGTGATAAGGATAAAACAATGCACATTTTGTTTATAAGTAAGAATATCTGGAAGAGCAGGGATTATTAATTAGATATACTTGTTTTCAACACTAGCAGATTTTCAGTTCTGCTTCTCTTTCCTACTTTAGTTTCTGATTCCTTTGAGAGCAGGGACCCTTCTCTGTGGGCTGCTGTAACCTGTTCTGATCTGAGCGGGACATTTTCTTGAATTCATAGAACTGTAAAATTGTGGACCAGGAAGGGATCCTGAGGGCCATCTAGTCCAACCCCCTGCAATGCAGGAATCACAGCTACTTCAGCAGGTCGGATTCAGCAAACCTGGTACACTGGCGGCAGCAAGGACTACCGCTATCACAATGAGGCTTTCCTTCTCCCCTGGCACTGCCTCCTAATCTGCTCTGGAGGGTGAAGAGAAACCCCAGAACAGTGCATTGGAGGAGGAGAGATAATTCAGTTTGCTAATACAGTTGTATAAGTATGGCGTTGAATTTCACCCAACGTCCTAGGGCATGGCAGCTTTTATATTTATATTTTTTATTTTAAAGCGACTTTCCAGCCCTTTGGAAGGCAAAAGTAGGTTCCAATGTGTGTGGATTTCTGGTGATCAGTGTTACATAATACTTCCCCCTGTAATTGGCGGCAGAAGACTAAAATAGGCAAACGAAGAGGCGTGCAAGTTTGCAGGATTCCGTTTCTTTGGGGGCGGAAGATGGAATGATGCAGCGGTTGCCAACGTGGTGCCATCTGGGTGTTTTGGACTACAACCCCCATCATCCCAGACTATTAGCCATGCTGGTTGTGGCTCATGGAGGTTTCAGGACACAACACCTGGAGGGACCCACGTTGCATACCCCGGATTAATGTTGCACTTGGCTTTTGCCCTGCTGCTTGACCTTGACCTATCCGAAAGGGCACAGGTGGGGAAGAGGCCTCCAAGTCCTTCTGGGCCAACGGATGTTGGTTTACCAGAGGACTGGCTCCCAAGGTAGACTGTGCTTCTGGCTGTAGCTTTCCATCCATTCCAGAACCCTGTGCTCTCTCCAAGGTGCTGAAGACTTTGGCTTGCCTAAACTGGGCTCTGCTCTTGCTGCCTTTACCCTGGAGGTGGTTCTGCCGTGTTTACTGTGCCTTGACCTCTCCATGCACAATGGTGCCTTGTTTGCCGTTATGTCACCATGCCAGTGTCGCAGCCCATTTTCCCCGTGAGCCAAGAGCCTGCGCAGAAATGCACCGGATGACCTTTGCACAAGGCAAAGTTCAACAGGAGACCGTCTTGCTGAGGCTGGAATGGTGGTGTCTGGGGTTGGGGTGGATTGAAAGGGTTGCTAAGCATGTAAGCCACGCTATATAATAATAATAATAATAATAATAATAATAATAATAATAATAATAATAATACTTTTATTATTTATTATTATATGTGTTATTAGCAGCCATTGTTCCTACAGGCTTTGGGGAACTGGGTGCCGTGCTCTTTTTATTGTAGTTATTTGTATGATTTTAATAGATTTTAATAGATTTTTAGTGTCACAGAATCATAGAGTTGGAAGAGACCCCAAGAGTCATCTAGTCCAACCCCCTGCAATGCAGGAATATCAATAATATTATTATTATTATTATTATAACTTATTATTTATACCCCGCCCATCTGACTGAATTTCCCCAGACACTCTGAGCGGCTCCCAATCGAGTGTTAAAAACAATCAAGTAGATCATACATGACAGTTGACAATCCTATCTCTATATCTGTACCTATATCTATCTAAATCCACACACACACACACACACACACAAAAAAATGCTTAATTGTTTTTTAAACAATTGGTTTCCCCCAATGTTTTTAACTGTTGAAAGCTCTTTTCACATTTGGCGTTCTCCTGGAGTACTGGAGATTTTCTCTCTGCCCCCATTACCCGCTAACTACAGAGTGGTTCCAAGGGCTCGGGTATATGTGGAACCTGTCATGGATGCTTTAGCTGCGATTCCTGCCCTGCAGGGGGTTGGACTAGATGACCCACGGGCCCCTTCCAACTTTACGATTCTATGATTCTACCTCCTGAACCCAAGCCCCTGCTTAATACTGTAATCACACACTGATAAAAGGCCTTGATGCAGCCCCCGTTGAAAGGAACATGGTTCCTGGAAGTGCCTCAAAGGACCGTGGGCCAAACTCCTTCCGTTCTGGTGGGGCTTGCTCCCTGGGAGTAGTTATCATAATTTTATTTATTTATTAAGTTCCTGTGGCCCCAGGCAGGTCCACAGCAGGCAAGAGGACCCCTTAAACAGTTTGAATGCAGCTTTGCAAACACTTCCTGCAGAGATAAATAAATTAGGCCGTTTTTATAAAATGAAAGCCCAGCTATGAAGCTGTTGGCTTCCAGTTATTGATCTATCAGTTTCTATTTCATTAGTTAAAAATTCTAGCCATTCATTTCTCTAAGCTAGACAGGAGGGAGGGAATGACTTTAGTTCTCTTTCTTTCTCAAGATGCAGTAGCTGGAAAAACATTTGTGCTTATCTTCTGGAACAGAGTTTCCCGCCCTCCAGCTCATGACAGGTTTTCTTTACTTTGCTTGGCATGAGGGGACAGGGGTCTGGAGGGCCGCTGTGAATCGTGGCATTTCATGGCTTCAGACCAGGCTTCCTCAACCTTGGCCCTCCAGATGTTTTTGGCCTACAACTCCCATGATCCCTAGCTAGCAGGACCAGTGGTCAGGGATGATGGGAATTGTAGTCTCAAAACATCTGGAGGGCTGAGGTTGAGGAAGCCTTGTTGTTGTTTAGTTCTTTAGTTGTGTCTGACTCTTTGTGACCCCCTGGACCAGAGCACGCCAGGCCCTCCTGTCTTCCACTGCCTCCCGCAGTTTGGTCAAACTCATGCTGGTAGCTTCGAGAACATTGTCCAACCATCTTGTCCTCTGTCGTCCCCTTCTCCTTGTGCCCTTCATCTTTCCCAACATCAGGGTCTTTTCCAGGGAGTCTTTTCTTCTCATGAGGTGGCCAAAGTCTTGGAGTCTCAGCTTCAGGATCTGTCCTTCCAGTGAGCACTCAGGGCTGATTTCCTTCAGAATGGAGAGGTTTGATCTTCTTGCAGTCCATGGGTCTCTCAAGAGTCTCCTCCAGCACTATAATTCAAAAGCATCAATTCTTCAGCTATCAGCCTTCTTTACGGTCCAGCTCTCACTCTCACTCACTGTAAATAGTTTGCACCAAAATAAAGCCTGTAAAAGACAGGTCGGAGTCCTGCCTGGTTACTCTCGAGCAACCGCAACAGCATCTGACAGTCTGCTTGGAACTTTTTAGTATCTTTCCTAGCTTCCCATCTTATCTTTTGCTTTAGTGCTTCTTCCTGAGCAGGCTAGTTTATGAGCGCTTTTTAACAACTGGAAGGTAGCACTTGTTAAAGATCCCTGGCTGGTATTGCCACGGTGAGAAAATCTTGTGATGGTGGTGCTGATGGTGATGGGGAGAAAATGCTTTGCCGCATCCCAGAAGAAGAAGATGCACAAGGCAACAAGTCCGGTCCATAGCAAAGGGTCCCATCTTGTGAGGGGCCGTCCAGATGTTTTGCAGTGACTGCCTGTCTTGGTGGGGGGAGGAGAGAGGAGCTTGCCCCACGGTTGGGCTTGGTTGACGCCTCTGATCGGCAGCGATGCTCCGGGAATGCGGCTGCGCCAGCAATTTTGTTTGCACATGGAACAGATGGGCCTGTGCCGCCACCAGCGGGCTGCGTGACAGCCCGGGTGAAGAGAGTGCTCATTGACACGCTATCAAATTCCACTCACTCACTCGGGAACACACTCGGGTTGGCAGGTGAACGACGGAATGACGCTCTTCCCCACCTGCCTCGCTCAGGCACACGTCTCGGCTGATGGTGCAGGGCAGAACGATGCAGGAGGAACTCCCCATCTTGCTTGATAAGGGGGCGGGGGGAGCCACAATGTAAATAAGTAACGGTGGCGTGAAACTCTTTTCTGGAAAGAAGGCCTTTCAGTTCAGCTCCCAGCTTTCTCATAGACCCAAATTTTCTGCATGTTGAAGATCCCTTGCACCATCTCCCTAAAACCTTGGATTAGACCAAGTCATGGAGGAGAGGGTTGTTTTGGGCCACTAGCCATGATGGCCACACTCAGCCGACGGGGGGGGGGGGGAGGAGCAATGCTTCTGAATGCCAGTTGGTGGCAACCACAGGATGGGAGAGGCTTTTGTGCTCAAATCCTACAGGACGGGGCCGCCTCTCCTGGTCTGCCCCGGAGAGGATCTTAAGGTCCATGAACAATCATAGTTTAGAGGTCCCAGGCCCTAAGACTATCCTCCCCCAGGGCCAGGGCCTTCTCAGTGATGGCTCCAACCTGGTGGGATGCTCTGTCCCAGGAGACCAGGGCCCTACAGGATTTAACCTCCTTCCACGGGGCCTGTAAGACAGAGCTAATCTGCCTGGCTTTCAATTTGAACTTAGCCTGATCTTTTATTCCCCTTCCTTCCTTCCTTCCCTCCCCCTCCCCTTTTTATGAAGATCACCCACTCTGAGACCCCACAGCTAATTCTCCCCTGGTCTCCTCGCTGGCCCAAGTAGGGCCAATTCAGCCAGCTAGCCCTGGGGATTATCTAATGCTTATTTTCCCTAAACTGATTTCTGAATTTTGAATTTTATTGTTATTCATGTTTTTATACTGTATTTTATGCTGCTTTTACAATTAAGTGTTTTAAATTTGTTGTTAGCCGCCCTGAGCCCGGTTTTTGAACTAGTAAGGGCGGGGTATAAATAAAATTTTATTATTATTATTATTTCCCACAGGCCTCTGGTTAGCCCCCGTGAGAACGGGATGGTTGGGGCAGAGCAGAGCAACCATAACCTTCCCCTCCATGCTTTTGTCCAGTTCTCTTTTAAAGTCACCCAGGTCGGTGACCATTCCTGCCTCCTGTTCCATAGGTTAACTATGTGCAGCATGAAAAAGTCCTTCCTTTTCTCTGTTCTGCATCTTCCCAGGTCCAGCTTCGTTGGACATCCAGGGGTTCCTGCGTTATGAGAGAGGGAGGAAAACTTTTCTCCACCCGCTCTCTCCATGCCGTAAATAATTTCATAAACTTCTATCCCATTGCCTCTCGCTTGCCTTTTCTCTAAAGGGAAAAGCCCTAAACGCTGCGACCTTTCTTCATAATGGAGTTTCTTCACCCCCTGGATCATTGGGATTTCCCTTTTCTGAACCTTTTCCAGCTTCACAGTATCCTTTGTCCCTTTGTCTCAAGGCAGTTTGCTGAAGGCAGGAGGTAAAGGTAAAGTGACCCCTGACCATTAGGTCCAGTTGTGGCTGACTCTGGGGTTGCGGCGCTCATCTCGCTTTACTGGCCGAGGGAGCCGGTGTACAGCTTCCGGGTCATGTGGCCAGCATGACTAAGCTGCTTCTGGCGAACCAGAGCAGCGCACGGAAACGCCGTTTACCTTCCTGCCGGAGCGGTACCTATTTATCTGCTTGCACTTTGACATGCTTTCGACCTGCTAGGTTGGCAGGAGCAGGGACCGAGCAACGGGAGCTCACCCCATTGCGGGGATTCGAACCGCCGACCTTCTGATCGGCCAGTCCTAGGCTCTGTGGTATAATCCACAGCGCCACCCGTGTCCCTTGGAGGCAGGAGACAAAGGCCTTGAATAAGGAAACATAAATAGAAGACAAAACAAGCCCTCTTAGTTCCTCCGCTGTTGCCATACAGGTGGGTCTTTGCCAAATGTTGTGACATGGGAATGGCACATCGCTGGCAAGCCTGTGCCTTTCTGCAATGTTTCCTGAGTCCCTGGCCTTATTTATTCTGATCCCCAGCCAGGCACCTGGCAGTTTCCTGCTGCTGGCAAGGTGGCGGCAACGCCTTTTCCCACCCAGGATGCACTTATTTACTCTGCCGGGAATTTTGCATGACTCCCCCCTGCCTGCAAAACAGTAGATCAAGCTCCTTTTTGCAACTTCTGTAGTATCCGCATGAGGGCTAATTAGCATCCCATTTCTTTCTCCTTCTCTCCAGGAACGGCGAGGCCGGATTCTGCCCATGGCTCCCCTGGCTATTCCCCATCCAGTTATCTGAACCGGTCGACCCCAAGCCGCTACATCGCAAGGTCTGTATTCCTTCCCTCTAGAGGAGAGACGCTAGTCCCCAAAATGTGAACAGAGCAAGTGTCCTGTTAATCCAGGAAGCTCTGGAATCTCTCTGGCCGTTTTGCTAAGTCCCCGAAACTCTTTTGTGCCGTCTCGAAAAGTTGTAGTCTGACCGAGTGACAATGAGACGGAGAGACGTGATGAGCTGTTACGACGTCCCTTCTTTCTCTTCTCCACCCCACCCCCAAGGGCTGGATTGGCGGAGGGCATTTTGCCAGTTATTGAGGTGGGGGGGGGGCGGACAAAAAGCAGTTGAAATGGATCAGATGGGGAGAGCAAAAGCTGCAGGCCTGGCTTACTTTTAGGCATGTATCGTGTGTTGAAAAGCAGCAGTTTCCTCTCTTGCATCCTTGCCTGGGGAGGTGGCAGTTAGTGATGTGCTAAGGCAGGGATGTCCAACAGATCGATCGCGATCTACTGGTAGATCCCAGTGAGGTTTTGGTAGATCGCGGTCGATCTCTGGCTCCCTTAGTGATCTTTTTTGTGAGTGACTGTACCCCTTTGTCCCTTGCCTTTAACCCCCCCAAACAGAACTCACCCCAAAAACCTTTTTACAGTGGTACCTCTGGATGTGAACGGGATCCGTTCCAGAGCCCCATTCGCATCCTGATTAGAATGTAAGACACGACTGTGTGCGAGGGTTGCATTTTGCTGCTTCTGCGCATTCTGTTACTTCTGGGTAACCGTGGAGCGTAACTTGAAAACACTCAACCTGAAGGTATCACTGCATTTAAAAAGGGGGGCTTTTCTCCCTTTCAACAACTTTGAGCTGAACCCCCCAAAAATGAGGGTAGACCACTGTCAGTTTTTAATTCTGAATGTAGGCCTCAGTCTCTTGAGAGTTGGCCACCCCTGTCCTAGGGAAACCTGCCAAATACTACTGGACTGCCACTTCCATTATTCCTGAAAACCATTCTGAAAAAGCTAATGCTCAAACTCTGTCTACACAAAGGGATAGCTAGAAAAGACACTTCTTATCTGGTCTGGTTTGACTTCAGGAAATATCTCCTGTATTTTTATCTTAGGAACTACCCTGCGATTTTTGGATGAGGGGCAGTATGTAAATTTAATTAATTAATTAATAATCCGCTTTGAGGGTTTTAGCATTTGACGTATAAATTATAAATGGGGGAAGAGAGGCTCCCAAGTGTACCAGCAAAGTGTATGCTAGTTTATGGAACTTTTAACAGTGAAAAGATTTGACAGCAGAGATCGGGGCCAGTATTTTGGGAACTCTGCTCTGCACATTGTGGAAGAAAAGAGGGCAAAAACAATCATACTAAACACACATTGTTGTTGTTGTTGTTATTTGTTTAAATCTTAGTTATTTTTTACTTAATTTTGCTGTAATTCTGAGGCATTCCCTCATGCGTTTGTCAGTTACGATTTGTACCGCTTGTCTTTTACAAAAAATTAATAAATGTGGTTTTAAGAATGATAGTCCCTGGGGCTGAAGTGAGCTGCTGGTCCCTCTCTTTCCCTGCAGCCGAGCTGTCCAACGCAGCTTGGCCATCATCCGCCAGGCCAAGCAGAAGAAGGAGAAGAAGAAGGAATACTGCATGTACTACAACCGCTTTGGCAAATGCAACCGCGGCGAGAGGTGCCCCTACATCCATGACCCGGAAAAGGTGGCCGTCTGCACACGGTAAATGATCTTCCTTTCCAGAAGCCCCAGGAAGGGACAGTGCTGTTGCGCCCGAACATGGTGGATTAACCAAGCTAATGAGGCAAAAAGGGGCACGACTCCATTTGCATCCAGCGTGCATCAGATACATATGTATAATCCACACATTGGCCACAGCTGTCTGCGATTGCAAGCGCCGCCCTAAGCGAAGATGTCAGCAAATTAAAACTGGCCTAAGTTGGCCGCGGGAGCTTTGCAGAAATCAACAGGGCCTGTCCCATCTTTGGAAAGGCCTTTCCAAAGAAATATCTGCACTTGGCCTTTGACTCATGCTGATGGAAGCTGAAATTGCTTTGCGCAACATCAGCGGAAGCCATGCGCAAGGGCTTCCACTCACACAATGGGGCTCCCCGCTCCTTCTGCTGTGCACCCCCTGAAATCAGCTGGGGAGGGGGTCAGGAGAACCGCCAAAACAGCTCACGGGGTTTGGAGAGTGAGGATTGTTCCGCACAGCAAGCGGAAATATATTTGTAACGGTTGAATTCCACCACTCCCCCCTGCCAAAATTTTCCAGCTGTCATCTGCTTCCCTCCAAAGCTCCTCGGACCTCCCTCTTCTCCATCTTCTCAACAGGTTTCTCCGTGGTACATGCAAGAAGACCGATGGGACCTGCCCCTTTTCGCACAAGGTTTCGAAAGACAAGGTGGGTTTGGCTCTTAGTCTGGTGCCGAGGGAGGGGGCTGCAGTGGGGAGGTGTTTCAAACAACGTATTTGTCAGGAATACAGGTGGTTGCCCACAAGTAAACAGCCAGGACTCCGACTTGCCTTTTACAGGTTTTATTAAGTGCACAACTATGTACAGTGCAGGAACCCAAAGTTTATGTCTGTCTCAGTCCCTTGCAGATTCTGGGAGTGGGCTCTTCCCACCCCCCAGCATAAGAACTTAGACACCCCAAGTCTCTGCCTCCTATCTTTATGTTTGACCCACTTGCGAAAACTAGGCGACGGAAGCTGCATGCCTGTTTCCCTATCAGCCTGGCTGGGAGCGGTGCTAGGGCTCACCATAACCTCTGTGAGCCTTTGCCTCACTTCGCCCCTCCATTCCCCCTCTGTTTCGCCGGAAGCGTCACTCTCACCACTCCCTGATGAAGTGATACTGCTGAGCAACATGCCTGTACGCTTCTGCCCCCCTCCCCCCCTTTCGATGGCGGTAAAGGTAAAGGGACCCCTGACCATTAGGTCCAGTCGTGGCCGACTCTGGGGTTGCGGTGCTCATCTCGCTTTACTGGCCGAGGGAGCCAGCGTACAGCTCCCGGGTCATGTGGCCAGCATGACTAAGCCGCTTCTGGCGAACCAGACCAGCGCACGGAAACACTGTTTACCTTCCCGCCGGTGCTGTACCTATTTATCTACTTGCACTTTTTGGCGTGCTTTCGAACTGCTAGGTTGGCAGGAGCAGGGACCGAGCAACGGGAGCTCACCCCGTTGCGGGGATCCGAACCGCTGACCTTCTGATCGGCAAGCCCTAGGCTCTGTAGTTTAACCCACAGCGCCACCCGCGTCCTCCTCGATGGCAGTACCCTGACAGTATTCATTCGGAGTTGGCTTGGGAAAGCTGTTCAGGGTCGCCATGGGGCTGCTTCCCATTGTGAGAGCAAAGCAGGTCTCTTATAGAATCATAGAATCATAGAATCATAGAGTTGGAAGAGACCACAAGGGCCATCGAGTCCAACCCCCTGCCAAGCAGGAAACACCATCAGAGCACTCCTGACATATGGTTGTCAAGCCTCTGCTTAAAGACCTCCAAAGTAGGAGACCCCACCACACTCCTTGGCAGCAAATTCCACTGTCAAACAGCTCTTACTGTCAGGAAGTTCTTCCTAATGTTTAGGTGGAATCTTCTTTCTTGTAGTTTGGATCCATTGCTCCGTGTCCGCTTCTCTGGAGCAGCAGAAAACAACCTTTCTCCCTCCTCTATGTGACATCCGTTTATATATTTGAACATGGCTATCATATCACCCCTTAACCTCCTCTTCTCCAGGCTAAACATGCCCAGCTCCCTTAGCCGTTCCTCATAAGGCATCGTTTCCAGGCCTTGGACCATTTTGGTTGCCCTCCTCTGGACACGTTCCAGTTTGTCAGTGTCCTTCTTGAATTGTGGTGCCCAGAACTGGACACAGTACTCCAGGTGAGGTCTGACCAGAGCAGAATACAGTGGCACTATTACTTCCCTTGATCTAGATGCTATACTCCTATTGATGCAGCCCAGAATTGCATTGGCTTTTTTAGCTGCCGCGTCACACTGTTGGCTCATGTCAATTTTTTTGCCCAAGTGCAATACTTTACATTTCTCCCTGTTAAAATTCATTTTGTTTGTTAGGCTGCTTTGATAGCTCAGTTGTCTAGTGTGGGGTGCTGATGAGGGCAAGGCTGCAGGTTCCATCCCTGGATGGGGCAGCTGCATATTCCTGCATTGCAGGGGGCTGGACTAGATGTTGCTCAGGGTCCCTTCCAACTCTGTGATTCTGTGATGTATCAGTATTCTAGCACATTAAGCAGGTCAGGGCAACTTGGGCTGTCTTCTTCCACATCCGAGGTGCCCACCGGCACAGGTGAAGCGCATCACAACATACTGTCCTGTGCCGATTGCCACGGCAACAGGCTGGATGGCACCTGGCGGCATGGTTTGGCTCGTGGCAAGCAGGGCAGAAGCAAAGGGTCCCATTTCTGAAGATCACAGCAACTGCATTTGATGAGGGATGGATTGCTTGAGTTTCCTTAGATACCACCGTTCCACAATGCGCTGTGCCCAGAGCCGCTTACAGACAACATTTAAAACATCAGAATACAAATATTCAAGAGCGTGCCAGTAAATTTAAAAAATGAGAAAAATCAGCAGTTTAACAAACAGAATAAATTCAATATTACAAAAATACAAACAAAACAGTTAAGGTTTAAGTGCAAAAATAAAAAGCAAAGCGAGTAAAAACGAAAATAAGCCTGGCTTGCATACAGTTCAGAGGGGAGGGGTCCTCTCACCAGGCTAGGTGACCATGCAGATGGCTGCTGTATCTTTACCCCAGAGGAGGCTGGCAGCAGCAAAAGGGAAAAGTTTGGGAGGGAGGAGATGGCCAGTCTCTTCCCCAGCCTCCTGGAAGTACCAACTCCTGGTGCAGGTCTCATTGTCCCACCCAGAATTCAGGATAGGACAGTTCCATCCTCACTCTAGAGCGTGACCCATATTGGGAGAGAGGGGGCTGCTTTTTCGTATGTGCAGATTTATTTATTTAGACCAGAGGTAGCAGTCCCTGGGGGGGCAGGGGTTGCAAAGAGGCAAGGGGGCGGCAGGGGGATGCTGGAGGTGGAAATTACTATTGCTTTGGTCAATGAACATCAGGCTTTGAAAAATGGGTATTGCTGGATCAAGCTCACTAACGTTGTTGACATAATTAAGCTAAATAGTTTTAATTTGATTTTGAATAAATGTGCCATTCATTGTTACTGTTTTGAATTTTATTGTGTTATTACCTTCCTTAGAGGGTCGTGCAAACCGCTGTTCTGAATAATGCTCTTTATAGAGTAGGGGGCACTGGGGATGGGGTGATGGAACCAAGGGGGGCAGTAGCCCCCCCCCCAAGTTTGGGAATGACTGATTTAGTAGATTTATAACCAGCTTGATCGCAAAGCTCTCCAACCAAGGGACAAATAAATTTTTGGATAAAACACAGCTCAAATTCACAGTCCAATTAAGAACAAATATATATGAAGCCATTGTTGTTAAACACACACACACATACACAGAGAACCATCGTCATTACAAACAAAGATAAAATCAATACAGCTTTTAAAAGAGATAGAGGTAGCTAAATTATATGTCTGGGTAGGCTGGCCGAAACAAAAAAAAAGTTTTCAGCTGGCCCCAGTCAGGCCATTAACTATGACTTCATGCTCTCTGCCTCCTGCCCCCCCTGACGGCTCCTAGATGGTATCAGGTGCAGCATTTCAGCTTCCTGAGAACTTCCATTTTCACTAACAGGAGATAAGCAGGTTTCTGGCCCTTATTACTTTTGAAGAGATGCTTAAAGCAGTGTGAGCAAAACATGCTTAAATCTCAGAATCCGGAGAGGTAGCTAAATATGCTTTTTTGGCTGGGTGGGGGGAGGACTGCGAAGCTCCCATGTCCCCACCCCCCTCCCTGTGACTAGCAAACCCAGAATAAATAATGCCGACCACTGGAAAACATTTGCAGAATAAATGTGGCAAAGCCGGAGAGTCGTGCGTATTTGCTAATTTACCTAGGTTCTGAAACTGCACAGAATGCAGGTTGCCTGGGGCAGAATTTCGCTCTCCTTTTTTGTGAGCACAGAGTAACCCATCCCTGTGCTGTGCTGAATGGGAAACTAAAGGCACCCAGTCCCTCTCCCCCTCCCCCGAACTTGTGGTTCAACGTGTGGTTTCCCCAAAGCAAGTCCATGCTAGCGAACTGCGTTGGGGGAGAGGAGTGGACTTCTTACTTTCTATTTTGAGTTGGGGAGTTTCTAGGCTGCGGCCTCCCCTTCCTTTGCTGAGCTCAGAGCCCTTTCCGCCGTGATTTATAGCCCAGGGGTAGCCGGCTGCCCGGAGGCAAGTGGGGACTTCGGCACCCGCTCCTGTAGCTTCCTGTTAACCTGGCGATTACCAGGAAAGGTGATGTTCGCCTCATTTATCAAAGCACAACCCAAAGAGAGGGGCTGGTGAGTTAATCCTTACCGCAAAAGAAAGCGGTTTTCTGCTGTGCTCAGGCTTCACTGCAAATGGCCTGGCTGGAGTCCACTGTCTCCAAACAAGCCCTTTCTTTTAAAGGTAGCTTTCTTATCCTGTGTCTTGAGTTTAGTACAGGAACAGATTTATTTATTTTTTGGTCTGGATACACGACTGCCCCACCTCCTGGCTGCTGCCAAGAGCAAATGTGCTTGCCTCCGACTGGGAATGGAGCTTGAGAAGTCCCTCTGTTGTGGGTCCATTTCTTTCGCAAACCCTCAGGGAGACCAGGCGGTGCGCAAGCACTTTCTGGCGAGAGCATCAGGGGTGCAAACCAAATGGAAGGGAACACATGCCATGGAATGATGTGGTTATTGGTTTATTACTTACCCTTCTCCTTAAGGCCCTAGGGTGGGATTTTTGAGCAATCAAGCAGCAGACAAATTATTTTAAAGTTGTGCTCTGCCTAGCTAGGGCCTTGAGACAGAGGGAGGTGCAGATGTTGGAGGTGGTGTTGGGACAGTGGACAGAGTAAGGCTGCCCTGCGTCCAGGATTTCCCGGGATTCTTCCATTGGAAATAGCGTCCAGGCGAAGTTTCTAAAAAGCAACCCTAGGACAACCCTAGGACAGAGCTACGTGCTGTGGGTTTTGCTGTGTGCCCCCTAAGCTAGCCTGCTGCCCTCAGAGGCAGCCGAGGACACTGGGTCCATTGCCAGTGTCAAAGTTGGTTTTGACAGCCAGTTTTGGAGGTTTTGTACATGAAATGGAGCCAGGCATCTTGTCCATTGCCTCGGGCAGCAAAATGCCTTGGACCGGCCCTGCAGCCAGTCCATTGACGTTGTTGTCCCACCAAGTTGCCTGGCTTGGAATGGAGACAGAGGCAGTCCCAGGCCTTTCCAGAGGTGGTTGACTTTCAAAAACGCCTCGTGGGCCTCCGATTGCTCTGCAGATTGTATGAACAAACATGGTTAGAGGTTTGTATTCGCGGGGTGTGGGGTGTGTGGAATACAGTTGTGTAGCAGGCCCTTTGGTCCTCCTACGTCAAACTGATGCCCTCCAGATGCTGTTGGACTTCAGCTCCCATCAGCCTCAGCCAGCTCTCCTCGGGGGTCAAGCGCCATTTGTAGTTGTGGCGCCACTTTGGAGCAAGCCTTGCGCAAGCTGGTGCCCTCCAAAGGCGGTTGGACTACAACTCCCATCAGCCTCTAGCTAGCACCCATGTTGTAGTCCAACAATGTCTTGAAGGCTGCCAGAGTCCTGAACTAAATCAAAAAGAAAATTCGCAAACGTTTACATTCAAAATTAATTGGTTTGTTTTTACCTGAAAAGGGCAAAACGAGAAGAGAAGGGACTATTATCTCTGGCTGCCTTAGAAGCCCAGCAAAAGAGAAGAGTTTTGATAGGTTTTCTGAGAATATGGCACGAGAAGAGTTGAAGCATTGAACAGCTTCCCTTATTTGGAGGGTGGGGCGTAGTGGAGAAATGGCCCGGCCCTCCCGGGCAGACTTCCTTGTGGCCCCCAGTTTGCTGCCCACCATCCCTGGGGCCGCCAGCCCCCTGCCATTCCCCGTGTGCCAGCGCAGCTGAGTTTGCGGATGCGAGAGGTTAGCACGAGGCTAAGACTTGGGCTGGAGCAGGCTGCTGTTGCAACAGCTTTTCCCCTTGAGGGACTTGACAAGAATCAGCATTTTTCTCCCTAATAGAGCTTCAAAACTCTGTTGTGAGCAATTTGGAAATTCACGTCGAGTTTCGGGTTCATTAGCCGCCGGCTCCGGGAAGGCATGCGCGCGTCTTCGGGGCTTCCTAATATGGCCGCAGCGCCTTGCATTAATGTTATTGTTATTTGCGCGGACATCGCGGGGTGCAAACAAGGTTAATTGAAACGAGAACGGCGCTTCCTCTTGGTAATGGCTCAGCCTTGACAGCTGGGAGGAGTTGAGTTTTGCATAAGAGCTGCCTTTATTATCCCTTTTTATTAGAGCTAATTTGATCTCTATATCAAAACCTACATTAAGGGAATCGTTTATGGTCACGCCACCGCCGACAGGAGAAGGCAGCCCCAGAGCCCTGTCCTTTATTTTAATGTCTGCAGTTAAAAGACAATTAAAAATAAACTCTTTGCTTTTAAAGCCCTCTTTGTTTTTCCTTCTTGCGTGGCTTTTAGCCTTCCATTTTCCTGTCCTCTTTCTCTCCCCTCCCTCCTCCTCCTTCTCACTCTAGTGAACTAATTCAGTTAAAGCCCTAATACGTCCTTCGGGGGGAAAGTTCCCTCCCCCATGCATCGTGTCGCCCATGCTTGTTGCACATCTGTAAATACTGGCCGGAGGATCCCTGAACCTGCAGGACTTAAGGCCATGGCGCTTGGCAGAAGCGGTGGCTCTGTTCACTGGGCAATCAGCCGGTTTTTGTGTCCATGTGGACAGCCAGGAAGGGAAGAGGGAGAGCGTGGAATTGAAACTCTGGGGGTAAGGCGAGCCAAGCACCCACAAGCCATGTGGTGAGTCTGGGCCTTAGAAGGTACACTCAGGAGCAAGATGCTTTTAAGAAATAGGAATGTTCTTATTTAATGTTATTCTCTGCAGAGTCAGCCTGGAGCAGCCCTCCAGCTGTTTTGGACGGCAACTCCCATCTGCCCCAGCTAGCATGGCCATACTGGCTGGGGCTGATGGGAGTTGTAGTCCAAAACAGCTGGAGGATGCCACAGGTGCTTCCTTGGCTGACCAGCAGTCCTAGTGTTTCCATCCCTGCAAAGGCAGCGCTTTGCCACCCTGAGCGGCAGCCCCTCTCCGCCTCCAGTAGCCACTAAAGGTGGAGGAGGAGCATTGTCACAGCAGGCCAGTAATTCCTTTTTAATTACCCAGCAGCTGGCAGAAGGTATAGTTTTGTGCTTTGTGGCAGGAGTGCTCAAGGCGGCCCCACATCTGTCTCTGCGCACGGATTGGTTTTGATGTGCTTTTTCACATCACCAGCACCTGTGAACAAAGGTAGCGGGAGCAATGAGTCCTGTGGAGTCCTGCCCACCAACTGGAGGAAACAATGGCCAGAATCTGGCTTCAAGCTGCCGCAAAAGGCGTTTCTCTCAAAGATGCCAAAAATGGGAATCAAAGTACCCTTTGGCCCATCGCTACTCTCGTCTGGTGAGGTTTGGGTGTCATATCATGACACCTAGCCTTTGGAACTCCCTCCCCCTTGAATATTAGACAGGCGCTGTGCTCTTGCCAACAGAAGGTCCTTCCTGATGTTTAGTCGAAATCACCCCTCTTGTCATTTGAATCCATTGGTTTGGCTTCTCGGCTCTGGAGCAGGAAAAAACAAGCTTACTCCATCTTCCACGTGGCAGCCCTTCAGGTATTTGAAGATGCCTATCCTGTCACTTCTCAGTCCCCTCTTTCCCAGGCTAAACATAACCAGCTCCTTCAACTGTTCTTCATCAGGCTTGGTTTCCCTGCTCATCTTGGTTGCCCTCCTCTGCACACCTCTCAGCTTGTCAACGTCCTTCTTAAATTGTGGCACCCAGAACTGGACACAGGATTCCAGGTGGGGTCTGACCAAGGCAGAATAGAGTGGTATTATGACTTCCCTTGATCTGGACACTGGACTTAGGTTCAACTTCTGGTGCCTACTGACTTTCTTTGTTTCTGATGTTATTGTTCTAACGGATGGTTGGGGTGGTTTTTTTTTTGGGGGGGGTATGGAGTTACTTAGAGATCGCTGTAATTAAGCACTGTATAAATTATCAGATGCATAATATGTGCACTACAGGGAGCAGTTATGAAGGTGACTGAGTTGGGTGGTGCCCCTGGCTCTTGTTGGAGTCCTGCACAAGCAAACAGAAGACTCAATTTGCTGCTCGCTCATGAGACTCCCTGGGTGGCCCTGAGAAAGTTGCTTCCTCCGCAAGTTGCATTCTGCAAAATGGGAATATTTGTGGCCAGCTTGGCAGGGTTGTTGTGAGCGTAAGAGATGCATGTGTAAACCACACCAGAATCAAATCTGGTGGGCGTGGGAGACTGTGGCCTTCTTTTTATAGCAGGGATGGTTTTCTGTCAGACTTGGGGGTTGGAACTGGCACTAAATCATCTTCCCTCCTGACTTTGTCCTTTCAGATGCCTGTGTGCTCTTATTTCCTGAAAGGGATCTGCAACAACAGTGACTGTCCCTACAGCCATGTCTACGTTTCCCGGAAAGCGGAGGTGTGCTCAGACTTCCTCAAAGGCTACTGTCCCTTGGGAGAGAAGGTGAGATGGGGCAAGGGCTTGGACAAGTATCCCATTGAAATGTAACCCTCATGCAGCTGAGAATCCATATATATGTCTCTTGCGATTGTTGTTTTGTCTCATGACATGGTCTATACTCACAGAAAATCCACTGAGAAGGATGTTTTTCAATGTTCTCCCACCTTCTCTTTCCTCCTCTTTGGGGTTCAGTACCACAGGTGAGTAGGCAGGACTTCTCAAATGGCAAATACCCCTTGCTGGAGAGATACTGGACAGAAACGTTTCCATCTTCAAATCCAGCTGGGTTCCAGCTGCACCCCGTGTGTGTGTGTGTGTGTGTGTGTGTGTGCATATGCCACTTTGGAAAAGTAGGATTTAAATTTTGGGAATTAAAAAAAAGTAAAAATAGCTGGCTATGTTTGGCTCTGTGTGCTGTGACGCTTGGTCTGGCAAGAAGCAACCAGGGATAACTTAATGTTAAATTCTCTGAAAATCAGGGCTACCTCAAAGGTAACGAATCTGCTATTTCAATGAAACCAAGGGGGTTCCTGATGAGAAATTTGCTCTCTTTGCTGCAGCAGTAATATAGTGGGTTTTTTTTAATGGAACTGTTTTTATATTTTTTTTAAAAAAGTACTGACTTTAATATAGATATGTATTTGGTTTTTTGCTTATAATATTGCAAGTCACTTTGAGTTGCCATGGCAAAATTGCGACTAATACATTTAATAAAATCATCATCGTGGTTTTGTGGTTAAACGATATTCTGTAGTTTGTGCTGTGTGGAAAACTTTCCTTTTGTCCTGAATCTTTCAATGTTCAGCTTCATTGAATGGTCTTAACCTCTTGCCTTATAAGAGAGAGAAAAACCACTTCTTCCTATCCACTTCCTCCACACCAAACATAATTCTCGACTTCTCTGTCATGTCCCCCCCCCCCACTTAACTCACCTTTCCCCGGAAACTCAGAAGCCCCAACTGTTGTCACCTTTCTTCACTGGGAAATTCGTTCATGCCCATGATGCTTTCTTGGGTTGCCCTTTCATTCATCTTTTCTAGCCCTGCAATATTCGTTTCTCAGATGTACAGTCACACACCTGATGATCCCACCTTTTATGTCCTTCTTTTGGGCGATGGGCTTTAGGGGGCAAACAGTAGGAAAGTGCCTTTAAAGAATCCCTCTCTCCATACCTCCTATTGGTTGTAGAGAGAGAGGCTGCTCCATCTGGGCCTTCTCCCTCATTGCAAGAAGCAAAGCTACAGGGAACCAGGCAGAGGGCCTTCTTGGTAGTGGCACCCGCCCTGTGGAACGCCCTCCCACCAGATGTCAAAGCGATAAACAACTACCTGACATTCAGAAGACATCTTAAGGCAGCCCTGTTCAGGGAAGTTTTTAATGTGTGACATTTTAGTGTATTTTTGGTCTCTGTGGAAGCCGCCCAGAGTGGCTGGGGAAACCCAGCCAGATGGGCGGGGTACAAATAAATTATTATTATTATTATTATTATTATTATTATTATTATTATTATTATTTAGCATGGTCGCCATCAGCAGCCCTCGGCTCTATGAGTTTCCCCCATCCTCTTTTAAAGTCATCAAGGTTGCTCGCCCCTATTGCCTCCTGTAGGAGGGAGTGCCATAGCTTAACTAAAAAAAATTAAAAGGTAAAGTGACCCCTGACCATTAGGTCCAGTCGTGGATGACTCTGGGGTTGTGGCGCTCATCTCGCTTTATTGGCCGAGGGAGACGCCGTACAGCTTCCGGGTCACGTGGCCAGCAGGACTAAGCCGCTTCTGGCGAACCAGAGCAGCGCACGGAAACGCCGTTTACCTTCCCGCCAGAACGGTACCTATTTATCTACTTACACTTTGATGTGCTTTCGAACTGCTAGGTTGGCAGGAGCAGGAACCGAGCAACGGGAGCTCACCCTGTCGCGGGGATTCGAACCGCTGACCTTCTGATTGGCAAGTCCTAGGCTCTGTGGTTTAGACCACAGCACCACCCGTGTTACATTTAAATAGCTACATGTAAATTAATACTCTCTTCTATCTGTCCTAAACCTTCCAACAAGAAATGGGCCTGGCAGTAAGAAGGCAGAATTTTGCTGCAGAATTTTGTGGCGGCAGGGCCAGCTGTGGTTTGTGGGGCGCCCGTTTCAGGGACCGGCCGGACAGTGAGGAGGGGGCACCAGGAGAAGGAGGGGTTGGAGACTGACTTGGAAGAAAGGAACGTCGATCTGGGGGAATTTGTGACAGCCAAGAGACGAGAGCCAGAGGCAGGAGAAGCTGCAGGATTGGAGAGAGAAGAACAGGGCAGAAGGAGGAAGAGAGAGGTCAGGCTGGTGGGGAGTCTAAGCCTTCCACACCTCCTGCTGCTGCTCCCGTGTCTCCTGCTCCACTGTCTCCCAGGACCAGGAGAGGGGTGAAGAGGGAGGAGCAGGAGGAGGTTATACGCAGGTGAAGTCTGCTTCTGCTTGCGTGCGGCTCGGGTGGTAGAGATACCTAAGCTGAGGTTGTGGCGGGCAGGGGTCTCTCTGTCGCAACAACTGCCTCAACAGGTGGACACCTAGGAGTAACTTGTGAGTATTTTTGTGACTCTGGGGAACCCAATTCAGCTACTCATTGATTGGGTGATTGAGTGACTGCAGTACGTTGCTTATTGTTTTCATTTTATGAATCAATGGTCACGTTAGATAGTAAAATTCATGTTAAATTGCTGTTTTAGGGGTTCTTTTTAAAATTCTGGAACCAATTAATCCATTTTGCATTACTTCCTATGGGAAAGCGTGCCTTGGTTTGGGAACGCTTTGGTTTTGGAACAGACCTCTGGAACAGATTAACTTTGAGAGCCAAGGTACCACTGTAGTTAATTCCTCACATTCCTCGCCTGACAGCACCGTGACACCCACACGGCTGCAGTGTTGTGAAGGAACGCAGCCAGGGCTGGCACGTCCATTAGGCAAGGTGAGGCTACTGCCTCGAGTGGCAGGATCCCCGGGGCAGCAGATCCCAGTGGTCGATCTTTGTCCCCTGCTTTGTTCCCCATTGCTCATCCCTTCTTCCTTGGCCGGGGTGCATTTGTGTGTCAATTTGTGGTCCGCCTCAGTTGCCAAAATGTACTGGGCCAGCCCCGAATGCGGCTTCCGTGTCTCAGGTGATGGCAGCCACTGGAAGCAGCAGAGCCTGGCGTGGAGGCAAAGGTGACTTGAGGCCAGGGGATGTGCTTGCCCTACCTGTGGAGAAAGGTGTGGAGAAAGCAAAGGCAGGGGAGGTTTCCCCTCCCTCTCTGACAGCGCCAGAAAGTGGGCTCATCCAGCAAAGCTGATGGGTACGTCCGGCAAAAGGAAGATCTTCCTTACCTTGCTGGCTTGTGGAACTCGCTGCCACCAGATGTGATGGTTGCTAGCTTTAGAAGGGGGTTGGACAAATGACTAGAGAAGACAGAGTGGGAGGAGAAGTCTGCCAACGGCTGCTAGCCATGATGGCTGGAGGGAACCTCCAGGTTTCATTGGTGGTGGTAGGACAATGGGTCGTTGCCTTCCGGTCCTGGTTCTGAATTCTTCTGTTAGGGCATCTGTTTTGCCGCTGTGTATAACCCAGTAGGGGGACGCGGGTGGCGCTGTGGGCTAAAGCCTCAACGCCTAGGGCTTGCCGATCGAAAGGTCGGCGGTTCGAATCCCCGCGGCGGGGTGCGCTCCCGCTGCTCGGTCCCAGCGCCTGCCCACCTAGCAGTTCGAAAGCACCCCCGGGGGCAAGTAGATAAATAGGTACCGCTTACCAGCGGGAAGGTAAACGGCGTTCCGTGTGCTGCGCTGGCTCGCCAGAGCAGCGATGTCACGCTGGCCACGTGACCCGGAAGTGTCCCCGGACAGCGCTGGCCCCCGGCCAATAGATGTGAGATGGGCGCACAAACCCCACAGTCTGTCAAGACTGGCCCGTTCGGGCAGTGGTACCTTTACCTTTACCTTTATAACCCAGTAGGGCTACTCTTGTGCAACTAGGAGGAGGAGTTCCAGGGAGCAACTTGTGGTGTCTTGGTTAGAGGGTCAGGCTCTGAACTGGGAGAGGCCAGGGTTCGAATCCTCCCATTCACCAGGTAACCTGGGGCCAGTCACTGCCTCCCTCAGTCTAGCCTACCTGGTAGGGTGGTTGTGGGGATTAAATGGGGGGTACCATGTACACCAGCCTTTCTCAACCTGTGGGTGCCCAGGTGTTTTTGAACTACAACTCCCATCACCCCCAGCTAGCAAGGCCAGAGCTCAGGGATGATGGGAGTTGTAGTCCAACAACATCTGGGGACTCACAGGTTGAGAACTGCTGATGTACGCCATCTTGAGCTCCTTAGAGGGAAATAAAAGTGGGGTATAGATGCTCCATGATCACTGCAGATGGTGACAGCAGTCACGAAATTAAAGGATGCCTGCTTCTTGGGAGAAAAGTAATGACAAACCTAGACAGCATCTTAAAAAGCAGAGACATCACCTTGCCAACAAAGTTCCGTATAGTTCAAGCTATGGTTTTCCCAGTAGTGATGTATGGAAGCGAGAGCTGGACCATAAAGAAGGCTGATTGCCGAAGAATGGATGCTTTTGAATTCTGGTGCTGGAGGAGACTCTGGAGAGTCCCATGGACGGCAAGAAGATCCAACCTCTCCATTCTGAAGGAAATCAGCCCTGAGTGCTCACTGGAAGGGCAGATCCTGAAGCTGAGGCTCCAAGACTTTGGCCACCTCCTGAGAAGAGAAGACTCCCTGGAAAAGACCCTGATGTTGGGAAAGATGGAGGGCCCAAGGAGAAGGGGACGACAGAAGACGAGATGGTGGGACAGTGTTCTCGAAGCATGAGTTTGACCAAACTGCGTGAGGCAGTGGAAGACAGGAGTGCCTGGCGTGCTCTGGTCCAGGGGGTCACGAAGAGTCGGACATGACTAAACGACAACAACATAGATGCAATAAATAAGTTTTGAAGTCAGGACACCTACATTCCGATCGAGAGATGGCCATCAGTCAAAGATGGGGAAGAGCAACGCTTGGTGAGGATGCTCACGGGGGGACTCTGGCAGCAAAATATTGCTAGCAGATTACCTTTTGCTAACGGCGTTTTGCAGCCGGACCCCTGGTTTTTGTGGCGGTAGATCTTCCCTCCGAGCCGAAGGCAGAGTCGATCGGGCAGCCTCTCTCCGGTACAAGTCACCCAGGCAGCACGTGTACAATTATTTTAAAATATTCCAATTTAAATGAAAATATAAAAGAGATACTTAGAATATTTATTCTATTAGTGAACGTGCTTACCGCATCACTTCTGGAGTGTCAGAAAAACATTCTCCTACAGATGATGGATAGCAGCCCGTAATTATATCGGGGGGGTGGAATTGCTGAGCGTGCCATATTTAACTGGGGAGAGGAAATACCCAGCCTGGGCCATCGAGGGTTAATTTTATTCTCTAAATAATATAAAAAGTGCTGAGTCTGTTCCTTTTGCACAAAGTAGAAAGTCCTCAAATGGACCCCGGAGAGTTTATAATATTCTACTGAATCAAGTAAAAATGTTAACCTTGCTTCATAAAACGATGGCTTGTTAAAGATGCGCAGTCCCTTTTCTTGTGAATAATTTAGAAAGGGAGTAAATCTCTTCTCGTTCTGCCTTTCCCCCCACTCTTTCTCTCCCCTTTTCCTACTCTTGTGTCCGATATGCGGCAGCGCACAGCTGTCTGCAGTTTTAGCTTTTAAAAGGGCAGGGAGGCAGCTGAGGTCGGACCTGGCGCTGCCCGTTCTAGAAACCCAGGGTACCAACCGCTCCTTCTGGGCACTGGGACTCTGTGCCAGGGACAGAGGTTCCCTTGAGAGATCCCCCAGGGGCTCCCCGCCCTTCGGGGAACATGCAATTTGCTTCTTTCATGCTGAGATTAAGAACATAAGAACAGCCTAGTGGACCAGCTCAGTGGCCCATCTCGGCCAACGTCCTCTTTTCACAGTGGCCAACTCTCCCCTCCTGGGGTTTCCAGCAGCTGCTATTTAGATAATAATAATAATAATAATAATAATAATAATAATAATAATAATAATAATAATAATACCCCGCTCATCTGACTGGGCGGCTTCCAGCAAAATATTAAAATACAATAATTCATCAAATATTAAAAGCTTCCCTAAATGGGACTGCCTTTTAAAAGTAAGATACAGTGGTACCTCTGGATGCGAACGGGATCCGTTCCGGAGCCCCATTCCCATCCTGAAGCGAACGTAACACACGTCTGTCCTTGCACGGGTCGCGTTTTGCCGCTTCCGTGCATTGCATGATGTCATTTTGAGCGTCTGCGCATGTGCGAGCGGCAAAACCTGGAAGTAATGCGTTCTGTTACTTCCGGGTAGCCGCGGAGCACAACGCGAAAATGCTCAACCTGAGTTATGACTGTAGTTGTTTCTGTCCTTGACATCTGACAGGAGGGCGTTCCACTGGGAGGGCACCACCGCTGAGAAGGCCCTCTGCCTGGTTCCCTGTAACCTCACTTCTTGCAATGAGGGAACCGCCAGAAGGCCCTCGGAGCTGGACCTCAGTGTCCGGGCTGAACGATGGGGGTGGAGACGCTCCTTCAGGGATACTGGACCGAGGCCGTTTAGGGCTTTAAAGGTCAGCACCAGCACTTTGAATTGTGCTCAGAAACGTACTGGGAGCCAATGTAGGTCTTTCAGGACCGGCTTTATGTGCTTCCACCTCCATTGTTCTGCCCAGACACTGAGGTCCAGCTCCGAAGGCCTTCTGGCGGTTCCCTTACTGCGAGAGGCGAGGCTACAAGGAACCAGGCAGAGGGCCTTCTTGGTGGTGGCGCCTGCCCTGTGGAACACCCTCCCATCAGATGTCAAAGAAATAAACAACTATCTGACGTTTAGAAGACATCTGACGGCAGACCTGTTTAGGGAAGTTTTAAATGACTGATGTTTTATTGTATTTTTAATCTTTTGTTGGAAGCCGCCCAGAGTGGCTGAAGAAACCCAGCCAGATGGGCGGGGTATAAACAAACAAACAAACAAATAATAATAATTAAAGGTGGAATACACATGCGCGCGCACACACACACTCACAGTGCTTTTTTTCTTTTAAAAAAATGTTTAGGGGTACTCTAATTTTCCTGCTCATATTGAAATACTGTACCTCACGGAGGCCAAACTTAGATTCAAAAAATATTTAGGGGCATGCGTACCCCTGCGTATATAAACTTTGCCTCCAATTGTATATATAAACTTTGCTTCCCATTTAATTCCTGGTCAAGGGCGCTTCAGCTGACCCTGCCCTGTTGCAACCCAGGCAGCTGCCTAGCTGTGGCCGCCTCTCCTCCCTTCTCCTGCTGGCCCCTGATGCTGCCAGGATGGCCTCCGCTTCACCTCTGAAGCAGCATCCCTCACTTCTTCCTTCCTTCCTTTTCTGGGTGCCTTTTTGTCTTTATGCAAGGCAGCCACTTAAAAAAAAGATCCGTTATTGTTAAGAATTCCTGGCCTGCTCTCTCCCTCTTCCGTTAAGGACCTTTTGAGAGTGTCTGCACAGGGCCTCTCTGGATTGGTAAAATAAACCTCTGCTGATGCCGTGTGGTGTAATTTTGTGCTGTGCGGGGTTCTTGCGAAAAACGACGCCTGTTTTTCCGCTGCTGATTCCTTTGACTAGAAATCACTTGCCTTGCGTGAAGAAGATGAATTCCTCTCCTTTGTTCTTCCAGAGTCAAGCTATCTCTTCTGCGTTTGCCCCACGGAGTAGAGAGAACCTCCCAGATAAATCCAGCAGACGCCTTCTGTTTCGGCTCATAAATGCCTGCCGAAAACTTTTCTATTCCATCATGCCCACATGGGCAATTAAGAAGATGTCTCTCTGCAATATTTAGTTGGTTTCCGATTTTAACTTCTTAAATATTCAGATACAAGAACCATCTGCAACAATTGTACTTGTGGTTTCTGTTGGGCGGCTTTATGTACTGTTGTCGCAAACGGCTCTTGTATTTGAATATTTTTAAGAACAAATGCTTAAGCGGCTTTTAAAACCGGCTCGATGGTTAGTGGCTTTTCCTGGGATCTCTTTGCAGCCTTAGATCACCAGAAGATCACCAGCTTTGCACGCAGAGGATCCCTGGTTCCTTTGAGAGCGTCTTCGAATAGAGAGCTTCTGCCAGTGGAAACATGAGTGAAATAGATTGACCAAATATGTTGCCCTCCTTAATCCCTCATCCAGTTTGCCCCACTTCTTTTAATGCAAAATATCCCAAAGGACCCCATTGGGACACTACAAGGGACTTTCACTGGCCTGGGATAGAAACGAATGTCAGGACATCCCAGTGCCCTGGACATTATACATCTGGACCTGGATTGGAATAACATGGATCCAGCCTTGTTCTGAACCTCAGGAACAGGCTAGGCTCAGGCCCACAGAAAGCAGTTCAAGGGAGCTGTTCTTCAGCAGCCGTTGTGGGCTCTGGAGTGTCCCGAGTTCCTTGAAGCACGTGCTCCATTTTCTTTTTTTCTCTTTTTCTGAAATCATCTTTACTGATTTACAACACCAAATACATTACAGAGTTAATACAAAAAACACAAAAACAGAGTTAAACACAAAAATGACAAAGAAAAATAAAAAGGAACAAAAAAGAATCAACAATAAGAAAAGAATATCAGTTATAGCATCATATCTTATCCAATAAAGTCTTCTGGAAGAAACTTCCAGTCATTCTCATTGTACTTTTTCTGTTGTCTTAATTTTATCGCACAGCTTTTGCTGTATGTTTCTCTAAGATATTTACTCCATTTGTTTATTATACACAAGTATTATTCAATTCTGCTAGGATAATATCATTTTTACAATATAATCTTATATACTCCTTGACTAATTTCCATTCTCCGTATGCTTTTTGATTTGGGGCTCCCCTAACTTTTCCGGTCAGCTTTGCTAATTGAAAATACTCTAACATGAGTGATTGCCAATCTATTATTGTTGGTGTTGTTTCACATTTCCAGCTTCTGGCTACAGGTATCCTTGCAGCTGTAATTGAGTACATAAACAGTGGTCTTGTGTTTTGCTTTATTTCTGTTGGCTCCGTTTTCTAAGGCCGCTTGGCGACTGTCTCTCTGCGGACCCGTTTGAGTTGGCAGGGGAGAAAACTCCCAGGCCGTAGAGGCTGTTTCTGGACGTGCTTCTGTTTCGGGCAGGATGCTGCGTCCGTCCCTCCTGCGCAGGAAGAGGCGATTGCTTTTGTGCCACACAGAGCATTTCTTCAGGCAGGAAACCCCCGGAAGTATTCTCTGAAGATGCCTGCTTTGGAGAGCAGGGCTTTGTGTAATTGCAAAGCTTGCTCTCTTGCCCGCACAGCTCTCCCAGCCAAAGGCAGACTCCAGGTCTTTCCAGATCCCATCTGTTTGCAGCTTCCTCCATCCAGGAGAACACACCTCTCTCTGCTGCTTTGCTCTGTTCTTTGATCATTTGCCTAGCCTTTTTCTGGATTAATCCACAGCTACAGGAGCAGCAGCAGCAGCAGCGGAGGCGTGGGTGATGGAGGCCAGTGATCGGAACAGAAGCTTTTGATTTAAAGGGCTCAGCAAACTCCCCGAGAGTCCCAAACAATCCCCTCCGCTCTGGCTTTAACCTCCAAAGATTTCTGCAGAGATACCTCTTATTTACCCACCACCGTAATGGCATAATGAGGGCCCCCACTGCTTCCTTAATATAACCGCTGCGTCTTCTGTGACTTTCAGACACTTATGCTGTAAATGTTGCTTATCAGTACAAATGGGAACTGTTTAATAGCTTGGGCAAGTTTTGATAAAAAGAAAAAAAAGGAGAAGGGGGGAAAACATCCTCCCCCTTGATAATAGTCTGTGATTATCTTCTCAGTGGCAACAGCTTCGCAGACACCACCGTCCTCTGACTGCTGGTCTCCCTCCAGTGTTATTAACTCCTGCGGAGAATGTGCTCACAAGCCAGGGAGGAGTGGCGCTGGTAGCAGATAGCGAGAGCAAAGGTTCTGCCCAGGACTAGGTGATCCACCCTGCCAATTCATTAATGGGGGCTGGAAGCCCCCAGCGCGGGTGTTACGTCCCTGCTAAAGGAGTCGGGCGGACGACACAAGTTACAGAGCACGCACGTGTTCCTTGCCGGAGGGCAAGCAGCGATTGCTGGCTTCAGCAGCCGGGCTTGAGGTGCCTGTTGCTGGTTTCTGGGGCAACATGTTTTGACTCCTGATAATCATTGTGCCGTAACACACCCGGGGATGGAGTGCGATCCTCTCCACCTCACAAGCCGCTCGCGTCGTTCCACTTTCCCTACGGCTCCGGGGCGGGTGTGTGCTGGGGGCAGGGCCTGTGAATGTCACTGGAGACCTATATATTGTGTGGTGTGTCGAATGGAGTTGTCACTCCCCCCATTTTTAGCCTCATGGAGGGGTTTGCACAGCCTGCAAATGGGAGGAAAGTGCCTCTAATGACGCTTTGTCCAGTGTGCTTCCAGGTGACCTCTTTATTTATTCCGATCTGTTCATGGGGAGGTTAGATGACGTTGTATCAAGCAGACGTCTCCCCCCACTTTCATTTCCCTATCCTTATCTCAAAAAATGATGATGATGATGAATTAAATTTATATGTCACCCTTCATCTGAAGATCACAAAAAAGTACAAAATGGAAACACAAAATACATAACTTAATAAATGAAAAACCTCAAATAACCCACCCTCCCACAATCACATTTAAAAGGCCATAGATTGCTTAATCAGGCAAATGTTTGGTTTTGCAAAGGAACGTTTTTGTCTGGTGCCTAAAGATCCATCAGGAAGGCGCCAGGCGAGACTCCCTGGGGAGAGCATTCCACAAGCGGGGACCACTACAGATTTCTTCACTGAGGATTTTCGAACAGAGGTTAGGCATCCATCCGCCAGGGGTTCTTCAGCTGTTATTACTGCATTGCAGGGGGTTGGACTAGATGGCCTTTGGGGGGTCCCTTCCGACTCTACATTTCCATGATTCTATGATTCCACTGGGGACGCAGGTGGCACTGTGGGTTAAACCACAGAGCTTAGGACTTGCCGATCAGAAGGTTGGCGGTTCGAATCCCTGCGACGGGGTGAGCTCCCGTTGCTCGGTCCCTGCTCCTGCCAACCTAGCAGTTCGAAAGCACGTCAAAGTGCAAGTAGATAAATAGGTACCACTCTGGCGGGAAGGTAAACAGCATTTCCGTGCGCTGCTCTGGTTTGTCAGAAGCGGCTTAGTCATGCTGGCCACATGACCTGGAAGCTGTACGCCGGCTCCCTTGGCCATTAAAGCGAGATGAGCGCCGCAACCCCAGAGTCGGCCACGAGTGGACCTAATGGTCAGGGGTCCCTTTACCTTCACCTTTATGATTCCACTGAAATAAAAAAATTAAGTTCTTATATGTATAATAAATGTCCATAAATGTACCAACCAAGCACATTCATAGATATGTGGACCACATGTCTGGAGCAGAAGAAGAAGAAGAAGAGTTCGGATTTGATATCCCGCCTTTCACTCCCTTTAAGGAGTCTCAAAGCGGCTAACAATCTCCTTTCCCTTCCTCCCCCCCAACAAACACTCTGTGAGGTGAGTGGGGCTGAGAGACTTCAGAGAAGTGTGACTGGCCCAAGGTCACCCAGCAGCTGCAGGTGGAGGAGCGGAGACGCGAACCCGGTTTCCCAGATTACGTGACTACCGCTCTTAACCACTACACCACACTGGCTCTCAGGAAGACCGTCCTGAAACCATTTTGACTCCCAAACTGACCAAATGTTTTCTCTGCAAGCAGGGAGGGGGTCAGGGAACCTTCCCATTGTCTCAGGAATTGGGAAATCACCATCTCAAAGGAATGGCCAGACTACCAGAAAAGGCAATCAGAGAAGGCATTATCAGATAACCTGGCAGACAGGAAAAACAACAACACTCAAATTTCTGTTGTAGACCACCTTTTCTGTGATGTAGGTATGATGTTTGTGGGGGTGGTGGTCTTGGGCTACACCCCTTCTGTGATGTATGTATGATGTATGGAGGGGTGGTCTTGAGCTCCAGGGCAGGGAATTTAAAATGCCTATATAAGGGTGGGCACACCATTGTTTGGGGTCCTCCTCCATTCCTGCGTGTGAGGGGAGCACCCTGTTGCAACAGTTCATAAAGATCAGGCTTACTAGCTGCTTTGCTTCTCAATATTCTCTGGTTGGCCTCTGTTATTTTCTCTTACCGATGGAGAACCTACAATGGACTCTATAAGGGAATAAGGGCAGATTTTGTTTATTACACCACGGAATTTCGCGGCTGGGGTCACGTGATCAAGGGGGGTCCTGCCACCGGCCTTGTGGAATTATTTATCATTTGGGGCAGCCCCGCTTTTGTGGATTTCTCTCAGAGGCCATAGCAGCTCCTCTTTTAGGCCTTGTCGGGACCTGAGATTCGGTCGCCGTCAGGCATCGTTTCCCCCCAAGAGTTTCACCGTCAGGGTTGCAAAGCAAATACGCTGCAGGAAAAGCCGCTGCAGATCGATAGCTGTAAGTTGACGCTTGGGCAGGCGGCTCTCGGGTCTCTTCCTCCGTTAAAGAATAGAACGAGGACGCCGTGCCCTATAAATATGTGGAGGCATCAGCAGAATCGGGAGGGCAAGGCCGCCAGATGCAGCCTCTGCTGCAAGGAGCAAACGGCATAAAAGGCTCGGCTGGAGGCAGCATTTAAAAGCTCCATTTGATGTATATTTAAAACTGCATTTTTAAAACATGCATGAAATCACCCTCTGCTAAGCAGCATTCAGTCACTAGGCCACTGGGCACATGGCACCAGGACAAACCATGACTTTAACGTTAAATAGGTTGGCGTTCTTGTTATTAAATATACCAAGAAAAAAGCACACCAAGAACTCAGGCCAAGTTTCGGCAGTGAGAGTGGTCCCTACTCAAAAGTCAGTAGTCAATAGTAACAAAAACTAATCCATTCAAAAGTATATATTCTGACAAGAATTACAAACTCAAGTAGAGATTACAAACTGTAACAGAGATCACAAACTCAAACTCATAAAGATATGTATAACACAATAATTCGTTATAAAGATTTTCTCTTTTTCTCTCGACAATAATGTTGATCCTTATAATTTATCAGCTTGGAGATGGAGACTCAGTTTCAATCCTAGAGCAGAAGTCAGAAGTCAGTTATGGATTAGAAACCAGGACAGGGCCCTGTTTCGATGTATTGACCTTCATCAGCTAATTTTTAAAGGGTTGTGTGAGTTTGAAGACTTTCGGATGAATATATCCTGTTATTTTCTACATTTCTCAGGGATAACAACTACGTGTGCGTATATCAACGGGTATCTTGAGCTTTTCTGTGCGTTCAGACTTTGCCTGAACTAGGATCTAGGAAATGTGTGGCTTCCTGGACTGGAGACGGCAGCTGCAACATCCTCTCTCTGCTGCTGCTTCTTGAGGCTAAACCATGTCTGAATCCGGACTCACGTTTTGTCTTGCTCCAGACAAACCGAGTAGTCAACCCTGCTTGCAACTGCTATTTTAGGCTCCGCAGTTCGCCATCAGCATTGCTCTCCAATATTAGAATATAAGCGAAAACAGGAAAACTGTTTGACAGTGGAATTTGCTGCCAAGGAGTGTGGTGGAGTCTCCTTCTTTGGAGGTCTTTAAGCAGAGGCTTGACAACCATATGTCAGGAGTGCTCTGATGGTGTTTCCTGCTTGGCAGGGGGTTGGACTCGATGGCCCTTGTGGTCTCTTCCAACTCTATGATTCTATGATTCTATGATTCTATGACACGTACATCACCGTTGCTTTGTAAATGGAGTTTGGAAGGACCCTTCCGTGCGATTGCTCCGTGGGCCAGATAAATTTGCCCATTATCTTTCCTCTGAGTCAAAGATGCTTAGGCTGGGTTGCCTTCCAGGTTTTAATGGCAGGAAGCAGGTATTCCGAAAGGTTCTTCCATCTGTGGCCAATTATTTTGAAGAGGGGGGAAGCCATCAGAGAGGCTGTTTACTAGCTGTCAGTTCCAAACTGCCTTGGGAAAGCCTTCCCTCCAGCCCTGTCGATGGCTTCCCAAAAGGCACCCAGCATTAGGGACTTGCCGGAAAATATTGCCACTCAAACACCCTGACCTCCATCCAGAGAGCTAATTCTGCGACTCAGGGGCTCTTTTGCAGAGGTCACCTGGCAGAAACTTTTCTCAGACCTGGAGCTGTTTGCAGCAGAGATTGAGCTTTGGGTTTGAAACGGCTTTTTGGCAAAACTGGACATTTCTGTGCATGGCATGAAGATCCATCGTTAGATATGGAAAAGTGGGGGGGGGGGTCAAAGCCACAGGGTGATTGAAAAGGGGGGAAGGGAACTTTTTTTTAACCATGACTAACAACCCCAAAGTGCAGTCGCCGGGTCTGAACACTATAACGTATACAAAGTAAACAAACAGCAAATGGTAAGAGAAAGAAATGGTGACGCACCAATATAAATCAAGGCATCCATATTTCCCAAGCTGGCATTGAGCATCTATGTCCAAAGCATTTGTTGTTGTTGTTGTTTAGTCGTTTAGTCGTGTCCGACTCTTTGTGACCCCCTGGACCAGAGCACGCCAGGCACTCCTGTCTTCCACTGCCTCCCGCAGTTTGGTCAGACTCATGCTGGTAGCTTCAAGAACACTGTCCCACCATCTCGTCCTCTGTCGTCCCCTTCTCCTTGTGCCCTCCATCTTTCCCAACATCAGGGTCTTTTCCAGGGAGTCTTCTCTTCTCCTGAGGTGGCCAAAGTCTTGGAGCCTCAGCTTCAGGATCTGCCCTTCCAGTGAGCACTCAGGGCTGATTTCCTTCAGAATGGAGAGGTTGGATCTTCTTGCAGTCCATGGGACTCTCAAGAGTCTCCTCCAGCACCAGAATTCAAAAGCACCAATTCTTCGGCGATCATCCTTCTTTATGGTCCAGCTCTCACTTCCATACATCACTACTGGGAAAACTATAGCTTTAATTATATGGACCTTTGTCGGCAAGGTGATTTCTCTGCTTTTTAAGATGCTGTCTAGGTTTGTCACTGCTTTCCTCCCAAGAAGCAGGCGTCTTTTAATTTTGTGACTGCTGTCACTATCTGCAGTGATCATGGAGCCCAAGAAAGTAAAATCTCTCACTGCCTCCATTTCTTCCCCTTCTATTTGCCAGGAGGTGATGGGACCAGTGGCCACGATCTTCGTGTTTTTTTTTTTAATGTTGAGCTTCAAACCATATTTTGCGCTCACCTCTTTCACCCTCACTAAAAGGTTCTTTAATTCCCCCTCACTTTCTGCCATCAAGGTTGTGTCATCTCCATATCTGAGGTTGTTGATATGGCAATCTTAATTCCGGCTTGGGATTCATCCAGCCCAGCCTTTTGCATGATGAATTCTGCATACAAGTTAAATAATCAGGGAGAGAATATACAGCCTTGTCATACTCTTTTCCCAATTTTGAACCAATCAGTTGTTCCATATCCAGTCCAAAGCATAGGAAATAAAATCCCAGCAGGTAATACAAAAGTGCTCTGGAGACCAGAGCTCTTTACAATGGAAGCCTTTCATGCTGACCACCCACATATTCAGGAATCACCGTTGTGGGGAAGCATGAACAGGGGATTTAATTATTTTAGATATTTCTTGATAGGCCTGAGACCAGGATAGTGAAACCTGAGGGCATTGCCACCAAAGATGGCTTCTGGTTTCGCTTCGGATCATATAAACATGGTGACATTTTCTGATTTTGCTACAAACCCAACTAAACGAGGCTCCTGGCTATTTCTGAAGCTAGCAACCTTTGCAATGCGCGTGGAATTGCTATACATCCATGTAGGGCAGGAAACAGCCCTCGTAGGATCTCTAGAGATCAAGTCCTCCTAAGATCTTGGGCAATCTGCAGTCACTTCCCAAATCATGACACCATCGGCATTGTAGGCCTCCCACAGGGCCTTCTCGGTGGCTGCCCCCAGGAAACTTTGGAACTCCCTCTCTAGAGAAGCTAGCCTGGCTCCTTCCTTGTTGTCCTTCCGCTGGCAGGTGAAGTTATTTTTGTTCCAACAGGCCTTTGGGAACTGACATGTTTGTTTAATAGGTTTAAATAGTGCTGTTCTGTTTCCGCTGCCTACATTCTAATAGATTTGCTTGTTTATATTATTTTAATTCTAGCAGAGCATAATTACTTTTTAACAATGGTCTTTTATACACTTTTTGCATTTTATCTATGCTGTTTTTTTTAAAAAAATATTAATTTAAAATAAATACATTTATGAGAAAACAGGTGTACATACAATTAGACAAACATACAATCAAACAAACAGATAACAGAAAAA
The DNA here is from genome assembly GCF_965113315.1 of Podarcis vaucheri. NCBI lineage: Eukaryota > Metazoa > Chordata > Lepidosauria > Squamata > Lacertidae > Podarcis > Podarcis vaucheri. The sequence continues at coordinate 92,590,127 of NC_138766.1, forward strand.
TCAAACAAACTGCCACACTATAAGATACAAGAAGATTAATATAATTATCATCATATATACTCCTGATACTAAACACAATTATAAAACTTCTAGAGAAGAAATTTAAAACTGACTTCTAATTAATCTCACTGTACTTTATCTATCCATTACTTTATACTGCACAGTTACATATTTCTTATATAATTTCTTTTTACCTCCCTACGAACTTAAATTTATACAATACAGGGATCAGTCTAATTCTGCCAAGATGTTTCCTTTTATTCCACAGTTTTCTAAATATTCTTTAAAGAGTCCCCAATCCTTATAGACTTTTTGTTTTGGCTGGCCTCTTACTCTTCCTTTTGCTTTCGCTAGCTGCAGATATTCTACCATTAGGATTTGCCAATCTTCTGTGTACTGTTGTGTTTTCCCAATTTCTTGCTACTAAAATTCTGGCCGCCGTTATTCCGTACATAAACAATGTTCTTTTCGATTTCCCTATTTCTTTTGGCAAAACGCTTAATAAAAATATTTCTGGCCTATCTATGCTGTTTTGATGTGCGTAAGCCACCTTGAGCCCCAGCCTGGGATGAAGGCGGAATATACACAAAAATCGCCTGCATCCCCTTTGTGGTTCCTTCCAACTCTGCAATTCTATGATCATCACCATGAGAACAGAATGGTGGTCAGGATGAGCTCCTTTGGCCTTTCCTAGCATCTGGGCTCTTCATTGGCAAGGTGATGTCTCCTTGACATCACCTTGCCAACGAAGGTCCGTATAGTAAAAGCCATGGTTTTCCCAGTAGTGATGTATGGAAGTGGGAGCTGGACCATCAAGAAGGCTGATCGCCAAAGAATGGATGCTTTTGAATTCTGGTGCTGGAGGAGACTCTTGAGAATCCCATGGACTGCAAGAAGATCCAACCTATCCATTCCTAAGGAAATCAGCCCTGAGTGCTCACTGGAAGGACAGATCCTGAAGCTGAGGCTCCAATACTTTGGCCACCTGATGAGAAGAGAAGACTCCCTGGAAAAGGCCCTGATGTTGGGAAAGATGGAGAGCACAAGGAGAAGGGGACAACAGAGGATGAGATGGTGGGACAGTGTTCTTGAAGCTACCAGCATGAGTTTGACCAAACTGCGGGAGGCAGTGGAAGACAGGAGTGCCTGGCGTGCTCTGGTCCAGGGGGTCACGAAGAGTCGGACACGACTAAATGACTAAACAACAACAAAAAGCATCTGCGCTCATCTTCCATCCTTCTCACCCGCCACCGTCCTGACGGCTCAACTCTCCACGCCTCAACCCCCCTTTCTGCCCCCTGCCTTGCACTTCCTGACGGATCTTCTTCTCCTCTCTTCCCTCCCCGATTCCCTATTTTTTTTCTTTTTATGGTGCAACCTGCTAGCTGGCCGCGGTCCTGCTGGGGGCGGTAAAATTAGCAGCACCGACAGGTGGGCCGGATCGGGTAACCCAAGGAATGAGGTCACTCCCTTACAACGCTAAGCCCTCCTCTTCACCTCGGATGACATGTGCAGGAGTAATCGAATCCTCGTGTTTTGTTGGGTGTTAACGGAGCCGGCCGGGACGGAACATAAGTGCATGGCTCTTTCCGCTGTGCAACTGGACAGAAAACCGGGCGCGGAGGGGCAGATCTTTGTCTGTGCCCCCTCTCCGGGGCACCAGCGACCCTCAGCTCCCATGCCAAAGAAGCACCCCTTGGCTCGAAGGATGCTGAGCTGTGCCGCAATCACCTTTGCCTTTCCCTTGACCCAGGTCCATTCTGATGGACATCCTCTCCCCAGAAGTAGGAGGCTATTGCTCTGGAGGGAGGGAGGCCAAAAAAGATGTTGTCATAGGCGGAGGCTTAGCCAAGCTCAAAGCAGTGTGGAAAAGTCATTAGAAACTTGAGAATAGGACACAGCCTTGGAATTAATTACACACACACACACACACACACACACACGGTTTGTTTTCTTTATAGATGTAGAGACTTGAAGCGGGTAAACAGAGCCTAATGCAATTATTGGCTGGGGAGTATCTTTTAGGGGGTAGAGAGTGCTAGGATTTGACCCAGGTTTGTGTGTTTGGAGGAGAAGATCTGAGGTGTCAGAGGAGGCAGAAAGATGTCTCAAACGCCACAAAGGCAAGTTCTGTGATTTGAAGAGAAGGGGACCGGAAAAGAGGATGAGCGCCATTGAGATGCCCCAGCAGGATTTGGCCCTGTCCTTTGGGGATGGGAGTATTTTTAGCTCTGGCCTGACGTACTCACTTGGATGTACTTTGTGTAGCACTTGGGGAGAAAAGCCCTCACTTCTCGGGTGGGGAGTGTTGCCTTTATAAAAACATCTTGCTGCAATTATTTAGATCCCTGAAATGCATTTGAAATTTCTATATGTGTGCACAATGCAATAATAATAATAATAATAATAATAATAATAATAATAATAATAATTATTATTATTATTATTATTATTATTATTATTACCCCGCCCATCTGGCTGGGTGGCCTTCCAACCAAATATTAAAAACAATACAGCATCAGACATTAAATACTTCCCTAAACAGGGCCGCCTTCAGTTGTCTTTTAAAAGTAAAATAGTTGTTTATTGCCTTGACATCTGGTGGGAGGGTGTTCCACAGGGCGGGTGCCACTACCGAGAAGGCCCCCCTTCCTGGTTCCCTGTAACTTCACTTCACTCAGGGAGGGAACTACCAGAAGGCCCTGGGTGCTGGATCTCAGTGTCCGGGCAGAACGATGGGGGTGGAGACGCTCCTTCAGATATACTGGGCCGAGGCCGTTTAGGGCTTTAAAGGTCAGCACCAACACTTTGCATTGTGCTCGGAAACGTACTGGGTGAAAACAAAACAAAAAAAACAAACGTAGCTGTGATGGCTGTGTTCTGCTTGAACAGCTGGAGGCAGCAATGGTTCTGAGCAGCAGCTGATGGAAAAACACAGGAGGGGAGAATGCTTTTTGTGCTCGAATCCTGCTTGCGGGTTTCTCCTTGTGGGCATTTGGTTGGCCGCTGTGAGAACAGGATGCTGGACTCGATGGGACATTGGCAGGTTCTTTTTATGTTCTTAACCACAATACTGCTTGCAGCATCCCAGGCACATCCAGCCCTTGCGCAGCCTCACCTGCTGCAGATGATAGGGAGAATTAGGGTGGGCGTAATGTCAGAAAGACGCTCCGTGGTAGAGAGAGAGAGAGAGAGAGAGAGAGAGAGAGAGAGAGAGAGAGAGAGAGAGAGATGGCTATGGGAGAGGAAGGGAAATGGATGGGGCTTCCGTGGCTGTGTGTGTGACTTTCATGGAATCATAGAATTCTAATTATTATTATTATTCAAAATAAAAAAAATCCTTCCAGTAGCACCTTAAAGACCAACTAAGTTAGTTCTTGGTATGAGCTTTCGTGTGCATACACACTTCTTCAGATACTTCAGATACAGTATCTGAAGAAGTGTGCATGCACACGAAAGCTCATACCAAGAACTAACTTAGTTGGTCTTTAAGGTGCTACTGGAAGGATTTTTTTTATTTTGACTATGGCAGACCAACACGGCTACCTATCTGTAACTGTATTATTATTATTATTATTATTATTAATAATACAGCGCCCTCCCCAGCCAAGGCCGGGCTCAAGGCAGCTAACAACCAATAATAAAAACAAGTTGATTAAAATACAATTTAAAAGATTAAGATACAACATTAAAACATTAGGATGCAGCCTCTTCACAGGAGGAGAAAGGAAAAAGAAAGAGGGGGGAGGGAATCAAACTGATTCTAAGCCAAAGGCCAGGTGGAACAACTCCGTCTTACAGGCCCTGCGGAAAGAAATCAGATCCTGCAGGGCCCTGGTCTCATGAGACAGAGTGTTCCACCAGGCCGGAGCCAGTGTTGAGAAGGCCCTGGCTCTGGTTGAGGCTAATCTGACTTCCTTAGGGCCCGGGACCTCTAGGGTGCTGCTATTTATGGACGTTAAGGTCCTCCGTGGGGCATATTGGGAGAGGCAGTCCCATAGGTACGAGGGTCCTAGGCCGTGAATTGTAGTCAGGCGGGACCCCTGGGGGATATCTAGTCCAACCCCCTGTAGTGCAGGAATCTCAGCTGCAGAAGCTGTGACAGGTGGCCACCCAGCTTTAGTTTCAGAACCTCCAATGAGGGAGAAACCGCCACTTTCCAAGGTCATCCATTCTACTGCTGAACAGCTCTTCCCATCGGAAAGGTCTTCCTATTTTCTATTTTCTTGCCATTTGAAGACATTGGTTCGAGTCCTGCTCTCTGGAACAGCAGAAAACAAGCTTGCTCCATCCTCTGTGTATTCAGATATTTGAGGATGGCTACCATATCTCTTAGGGACGCGGGTGGCGCTGTGGGTTAAACCACAGAGCCCAGGACTTGCCGATTAGAAGGTCGGCGGTTCAAATCCATTCAACAGGGTGAGCTCCCGTTGCTTGGTCCCTGCTCCTGCCAACCTAGCAGTTCAAAAGCATGCCAGTGCAAGTAGATAAATAGGTACCGCTCTGGCAGGAAGGTAAACGGCGTTTCCGTGCATTGCTCTGGTTCGCCAGAAGAGGCTTAGTCATGCTGGAAAGATGACCCAGAAGCTGTACGCCGGCTCCCTCGGCCAATAAAGCGAGATGAGCGCTGCAACCCCAGAGTTGGCCACGACTGGACCTAATGGTCAGGGGTCTCTTTACCATATCTCTTAGAATCATAGAATCCTAGAGTTGGAAGAGACCACAAGGGCCATCGAGTCCAACCCCCTGCCAAGCAGGAAACACCATCAGAGCACTCCTGACATATGGTTGTCAAGCCTCTGCTTAAAGACCTCCAAAGAAGGAGACTCCACCACACTCCTTGGCAGCAAATTCCACTGTCGAACAGCTCTTACTGTCAGGAAGTTCTTCCTAATGTTTAGGTGGAATCTTCTTTCTTGTAGTTTGGAGCCATTGCTCCGTGTCCGCTTCTCTAGAGCAGCAGAAAACAACCTTTCTCCCTCCTCTATGTGACATCCTTTTATATATTTGAACATGGCTATCCTATCACCCGTTAACCTCCTCTTCTCCAGGCTAAACATGCCCAGCTCCCTTAGCCGTTCCTCATAAGGCATCGTTTCCAGGCCTTGGACCATTTTGGTTGCCCTCCTCTGGACACGTTCCAGTTTGTCAGTGTCCTTCTTGAACTGTGGTGCCCAGAACTGGACACAGTACTCCAGGTGAGGTCTGACCAGAGCAGAATACAGTGGCACTATTACTTCCCTTGATCTAGCTGCTATACTCCTATTGATGCAGCCCAGAATTGCATTGGCTTTTTTAGCTGCTGCGTCACACTGTTGGCTCATGTCAAGTTTGTGGTCAACCAAGACTCCTAGATCCTTTTCACATGTACTGCTCTCAAGCCAGGTGTCACCCATCTTGTATCATCATCATCATTTTATTTATATTCCACCTTTCCACAGTTAAACAATGCTCAAGGCAGCTTTCAATAGGAAAAGATTTACATAATTACAAACACAGCAAAGCAGTCATAAAAATAAATAAAGCACTTTAAAAACTAAATAACCAAACTGAACAATTTCCACATGAAAATAAAGATGCGAAAAGTTCACATCAGTAATAGCAGTTAATCAGTAACAATAATAATAATAATAATAATAATATATCATTTAATAATATATTTAATTTTAGTCTTTATACCCCGCCCATCTGGCTGGGTTTCCCCAGCCACTCTGGGCGGCTTCCAACAGAATATTAAAATACAATAGTCTATTAAACATTAAAAGCTCCCCAAAACAGGGCTGCCTTCAGATGTCTTCTGAACAACAGCAAAAGCTCCTAGCAAAAACTCCCAATGAAACTTCCCCCCAAATACCCCAGTCCTCCATGGGCAGCAGCCGCAGCCCTTATGAGGCCAGTCAGGCCCTGCCCTGGACCAGGTGGAGAGAGGCAGGAACGGGGCCCTCGGGCACTCAACGGGGGAGTCTCCAGGTTAAAGATACCTGCTCCCTCACCTGTTCCTCATAAGGCTTGGTTTCCAGGTGCCCTGATCATTTTGGCTTCATGGTTCCCGTCAGCTGGCCTTGGAAGGTAGCCTCTTTCATCAAAACCTCTTCAGGTGCCCTTTCTTACGTTTGTTTCTTGGGAACCTCTCCCCCATCTTCCGTTTCAGTCTCTTCTCTCCCGCACCCAACTTCGTTCTGGATTTTGGGTGGCCTCTGTAGGTGCCTCAAGGTTGCTCCAACTCAAAGCTCTTCTCTTGTCCCCGTTCACAAAGGACACTTTCAGTCAGCCTGTTTATTGAATTTTCACCCTGATTTGTTTCAAGGGAGATTGGGCTTACGCAGAATCCGACGATTGTTCTGTCTATCTCAGTACTGTCTCCTCTGGCTTGCAACAACTCTCTCCAGGATTTCAGACAGGAGTCTCCCAATCCTATCTGCTGATGATTGAACCCCCAATGCCTTCTGCAAGGCTATGTAAAGGTAAAGGTAAAGGTACCCCTGCCCGAACGGGCCAGTCTTGACAGACTCTGGGGTTTGTGCGCCCATCTCACTCAAGAGGCTGGGGGCCAGCGCTGTCCGGAGACACTTCCGGGTCACGTGGCCAGCATGACAAAGCTGCATCTGGCGAGCCAGCGCAGCACACGGAACGCCGTTTACCTTCCCGCTGGTAAGCGGTACCTATTTATCTACTTGCACCCGGGGGTGCTTTCGAACTGCTAGGTTGCCAGGCGCTGGGACCGAGCAGCGGGAGCGCACCCCGCCGCGGGGATTCGAACCGCCGACCTTTCGATCGGCAAGCCCTAGGCGCTGAGGCTTTTACCCACAGCGCCACCCGCGTCCCTGTGCAAGGCTATATAATCAGCATTTATTCTGATTTTATTTGCAGGGAGGTTAGACGACATTGCGTCAAAGAAAGTGTTATCCCTCCCATGCATTTTCTTGTTACAGATAGGTAGCCGTGTTGGTCTGCCATAGTCAAAATAAAAAAAAATCCTTCCAGTAGCACCTTAAAGACCAACTAAGTTAGTTCTTGGTATGAGCTTTCATGTGCATGCACACTTCTTCAGATACACTGAAACAGAAGTTGCCAGATCCTTCTATATAGTGTGAAGGTGGGGAGGGGTATTACAAGAATCACAAAACAGAGAAACCAGTAGGAGAACACTTCAATCTCCCAGGACATTCTATACAAGTAGCTGTTTTACTACAAAGGAATTTCAGAAATAGACTGGAAAGAGAAGCTGCTGAATTGCAACTCATTACCAAACTTAAAACCATGGAGAGACCTGGTCTGAACAGGGACATTGGATTCTTATCTCATTATACATGACTAAGCCATTTTTCACCTTCTCACCCCTTGCCTTTTCCTGTAAGACCTATTGCAGTCATTAAGAGTCGTCAACAGGCTCATTTCAGCTATCTGCCTATCTCCCATTCCCACCACCCTTCTGAGTAATACCCCTCCCCACCTTCTCCCTATATAGAAGGATCTGGCAACTTCTGTTTCAGTGTATCTGAAGAAGTGTGCATGCACACGAAAGCTCATACCAAGAACTAACTTAGTTGGTCTTTAAGGTGCTACTGGAAGGAATTTTTTTATTTATGCATTTTCTTGTCTCTTTTCTTATAGCAAAAAGTCTGATCTTTGGGGGGGGGGAGTGGGTTTGTTGCAGAAGACCAGTTGTAATTGTGCAACCTGAATTTGCCAGTGTGCGTCTGAATCTCACTCCAAAATAGCAGCCGGCTGAGAGCACCCAAAGCCTGCCTCTCTGTCTGTCCCTGTTGAAGCATATTGGCTAAATTGAACCATCCAGTAAAGGTCAGAGCTTGGGCTTGGCTTAACACTTCAGTGTCTGAGGGGGTGACTGAAAAGGGCAGAGGTTGCACGGCCCACAGCTCTAGGACTTCTGTCAATGGAAAGAGCACTTTTTCGTACGAGGGCTGCTTGTACAGAAACCGCACGTTTAAAGCGCATTAGTTCCCCCAAAGAATCACGGGAACCAATGTTTGTTGATGGTGCTGGGAAACTGTACCGTATTTTCCGCTCCATAAGATGCACCAGATCATAAGAGGCACCTAGTTTTTAGAGGAGGAAAGGGGGAAAGCCCCGTTTTGGGGGAGATCAGCTCACAGTTTTGCAGCTTCTTTTGCGAAGAGGGATAGCCCCCTTTTTTGAGGATCAGCTCAAAGTTGTTGAGCTTACTTTGCAAAGGGAAAAAATCCTGTTTTTATGGGGTTCACCTCGCAGTTCTGCAGCTTCTTTAGGAAAGGAAAGGGAGCTGTTTCTACAGTTTCCAGATTATCTAATCAGCCAGTCACACGTCGCTGGGGAAACAAACAGCCTCCGTCTGCAGAACATTCAACAATGGAGGCCTGGTCAAGGGGCCAGAAAGTGAGCCAGCGATAGACCACACATTCACTCCATAAGACGCACAGACATTTCCCCTTACTTTTTAGGAGGAATAAAGTGCGTCTTATAGAGCGAAAAATACTGTAGTTCTCTAAGTTGCCAGTATTTTGGGGGGGAAGTTTATGTACCAGGCCACAGACACTATGACTTTGCAGTTGCATTTTAATCCTTTTAATCACCCAATGAAACCGCATTTGTTGTAGTAATTAATATGGACTACAATATCCATGGGACACGGATGGCGCTGTGGGTAAAACCTCAGCGCCTAGGACTTGCCGATCGCATGGTGGGCGGTTCGAATCCCCACGGTGGGGTGCGCTCCCGTCGTTCGGTCCCAGCTCCTGCCCACCTAGCAGTTCGAAAGCACCCCCGGGTGCAAGTAGATAAATAGGGACCACTTACCAGCGGGAAGGTAAACGGCGTTTCCGTGTGCAGCTCTGGCTTGCCAGAGCAGCGATGTCATGCTGGCCACGTGACCCGGAGGTGTCTGCGGACAGCGCTGGCTCCCGCCTATAGAGTGAGATGAGCGCACAACCCTAGAGTCTGGCAAGACTGGCCCGTACCGGCAGGGGTACCTTTACCTTTACTTTACAATATCCATTGCACCTATTTTAAGGGATGCATTAGAGGCAGTGTGGCATAGAACCCAAAATACTGTATTTCTTCAACTGATGGTGTAAATTGTGACTTCCAATCCATCATGCCAAAAACTGGGTGAAGTCATGCCCAAGTCATGCTTTGTCATCCATCTTTTGATTCCAAATGGGGCCTGGGATCCAAACACCAGAGACTGTCATCCCCACCATGGGAACCTCAATGCCAAGTTTGGCAACGGTATCTGAAGAGGCAGCCAAACCTTTGCCCCAAAACGGGCAATGTCACACCGAGGTCCATCATCTTTATTCAGAATGGCGCTCAGCATACAAATGTTGAAGGAAACTGCTCCCACCGACCTCGGGAACCCTCTTGTCAATTAAAAGCCCTAACAAGATCTTGCCAGCAGGCTTTTATAATTCAAATTGGAAGGTAAAGAGGTCAGGATTAAGCTAATGGTAGAGGTCAACGAATAATAATAATAATAATAATAATAATAATAATAATAATAATAATAATAATTTATTTATTTATACCCCGCCCATCTGGCTGGGCTTCCCCAGCCTCTCTGGGTGGCTTCCAAAAAAATATTAAAATACATCAAACATTAAAAGCTTCCCTAAACAGGGCTGCCTTCAGATGTCTTCTAAAAGTCTGGTAGTTGTTTTTCTCTTTGACATCTGGTGGGAAAGCGTTCCACAGGGCTGGTGCCACTACCAAGAAGGCCCTCTGCCTGGTTCCCTGTAACTTGGCTTCTCGCAGGGAGGGAACCGCCAGAAGGCCCTCGGTGCTGGACCTCAGTGTCCAGGTAGAACGATGGGGGTGGAGACGCTCCTTCAGATATACTGGACCGAGGCCTAGCTTTCTCGAATCCCAGAATTCAACAGTTTTGGGTAAGGGTTGATGGCAAGGTCCAATGCTACACTGTAAGCTCCTTGAGGCAGGGACCTGTCTTCTTCTCTACATAAAACACTGCACCAATTGGTTGCCCTATAAATAATCGGCGAGGCCCTTAAATAACCACTGGCTTCTGAACAAAAGCACCACAGCAGACAAGCTTGGCCCTTACGACAGCGTCTGCGAATCTCGCACTCTGCACATCTTTCATCTTGACCACAAAAGATCCTCGCACCGCAATCGGCATGTTAGACTTCTTGAAGTGTTTCTGCCACTGGGCTCTTTGCCTTTTTTACTCCAGTAGACCCGACTTAGGCCCCTAATCCGGACTTCTTCCACTTCAGAGACTAGAGCAGACGGCAGGTGTCCCCGCAGTCGCAATGAAATGTCAAGGCGTTTGTCTTTGCCTGGTGACGACCAGGGGGCCGTTGGCACCCACTTGACAAGCCTTCTCAGAGCAAAGCAGTCAAGGGAAGCTGCTCAGAGAGGTTCTGGCTGCAGCTATTTTGGGTGGGAGCAGTTCGGTCAGCTCAGGTCACGGAATGAAATACAAGCCTGAAAAAGAAGAAAAAAGAAGGAGGCCGTGCCGTCATGGATTGCATATACAGTTTACACCAACGCTTAGCTGGGCGGCTGTCCAGTTAAGGTGACTTCGCGAAGGCAGGTGGTGTGCCCACCCCACGCCTGAATTCATGCTCACTCTCATGCTCAGGTCTGTATATGTGCTTGGGCATTTCAACTCAGCATCGCACATCCAGTGACGCCAAAGGTGAGAAGATGCAGGACAGATAGAAGAAAGCGCTTATACATGCAGAGCATAGTTAAACTATGGAGCATAAGGATGTGGTGGCGCTGTGGTCTAAACCACTGAGCCTCTTGGGCTTGCCGATCAGAAGGTTGGCAGTTCAAATCTGCAACTGTGGTGAGCTCCCGTTGCTCTGTCCCAGCTCCTGCCAACCTAGCAGTTTGACAGCACACCAGTGCAAGTAGATAAATAGCTACCGCCATGGTGGGAAGGTAAACGGCATTTCCATGCACTCTTGTTTCTGTCACTGTGTTCCGTTGCAACAGAAGCAGTTTAGTCCTGCTGGCCACATGACCCGGAAAGCTGTCTGTGGACAAACGCCAGCTCCCTCGGCCTGAAAGCAAGATGAGCGCCTCACCCCATAGTCGAATTTGACTGGACTTAACCATCTAGGGGTCCTTTACCTTTTGCAGCTATTTGTGAAATATCAATATTCTATCACAACTTTCCTTGCTGTTTTGCTAGTGAATACACACTGACTAAAACAAAATTAAATCTTTGCTTTGTATAACTAGTGAAGGGGAACCATGAACTTTCAAAATGCTCCTCCCTTTGTCTCCCATCCTTTAATTTTCCAATTTCTGTAAGTAGAGACATTTTTGCAATGTACCGTGTTTTCTGAAGCCATTCTTGCCTTGTGGGTTGTTCTGAAGTGTGCAGTTGAGTGCCTCATAATATTTTACACTAAAGCAGCCTCAATTGTGTCTCCTCTGCACACATTACACATGTTTGCGACCTTCATTTCCTGCACCTCTGTAGATTTGTTGAAAGTGCTGGAGGATTTTGTTAATTCCCTTGGTTTGCAGCCGGTCCCATACTGAAGACTTCTGGGGCGGATAGTAAGACTACCAACAATGGGTGCAAAACAGTTTCCAAAGTGTATAGTTGTTGTTTAGTCGTTTAGTCGTGTTCGCCTCTTTGTGACCCCCTGGACCAGAGCACGCCAGGCACTTCTGTCTTCCACTGCCTCCTGCAGTTTGGTCAAACTCATGCTGGTAGCTTCGAGAACACTGTCCAACCATCTTGTCCTCTGTTGTCTCCTTCTCCTTGTGCCCTCCATCTTTCCCAACATCAGGGTCTTTTCCAGGGAGTCTTCTCTTCTCATCAGGTGGCCAAAGTATTGGAGCCTCAGCTTCAGGATCTGTCCTTCCAGTGAGCACTCAGGGCTGATTTCCTTCAGAATGGAGAGGTTTGATCTTTTTGCAGTCTATGGGACTCTCAAGAGTCTCCTCCAGCACCATAACTCAAAAGCATCAATTCTTCGGCGATCAGCCTTCTTTATTATAGTCCAGCTTTCACTTCCATACATCACTACTGGGAAAACCATAGCTTGAACTATACGGACCTTTGGTGGCAAGGTGATGTCTCTATTTTTTAAGATGCTGTCAAGGTTTGTCATTGCTTTTCTCCCAAGAAGCAGGCGTCTTTTAATTTCATGGCTGCTGTCACCATCTGCAGTGATCATGGAGCCCAAGAAAGTACAATCTCTCACTGCCTCCATTTCTTCCCCTTCTATTTGCCAGGAGGTGATGGGACCAGTGTATAGTACAGTGGTGCCTCGCAAGACGAAATTAATCTGTTCCGCGAGTCTCTTCGTCTAGCGGTTTTTTCGTCTTGCGAAGCAACCCTATTAGCGGCTTAGCGGATTAGGCTATTAAAGGCTTAGCGGCTATTAAAGGATTAGTGGATTAGCGGCTAAAAAGCTATTAGCGGCTTGGAAAAAGGGGGGGAGCGAAAAAAAATCGGAACACTTGCAAGACGCTTTCGTCTTGCGAAGCAAGCCCATAGGGAAAATCGTCTTGCGAAGCAGCTCAAAAACGGAAAACCCTTTCGTCTAGTGGGTTTTCCGTCTTGCAAGGCATTCGTCTTGCGGGGCACCACTGTAGCTTTAATCAAAAAGCTGCTCCGTCAGCGGCTTGTATACCCAGCGAGCCAAATAGCTGAGCATGTCTTCAGATGCCAGAGCCTCTTGCTCCTTTGCCAGCCTGCACAGTTGACGCCAACTCTTTGCTTTGCTTTTCAGTGCAAGAAGAAGCACACTCTGGTGTGTCCGGACTTCTCCAAGCATGGAGTCTGCCCCAAGGGATCCCAGTGCAAACTGCAGCACCCACAGAGGAAACACTTGGCCAGGCAGCCCAGTTCTACAGACACCTCCTTCCAGCAGGCATGCTCAGCGCCCAAGCAGACGTCGAGGTAAGAAGGCCCAACGGTCTGAGAACTGCCACCCTCTCTCCTGGTTACAAGCCTCTTACCTCTTACAGGATGCCTTCCGTTCTTGAAGAAGCTGCTGAAGAGACACCTCTCACCCCCCCCTTAATTTCCTGGCTGTTCAGCTCAGCTCATATGCGGCCTAGGACCCACGCACCTACGGGACTGCCTTTCCTGGTGTGCCCCGCGGAGGACCTTAAGGTCCACAAAGGACAGCACTTTGGAGGTCCCAAGCCTCAAGGAGGTTAGATTGGTCTCAACTAGGGCCAGGGCCTTTTCAGTACTGGCCCCAACTTGGTGGAACGCTCTGTCACAAGAGACCAGGGCCCTGCGGGACTTGATATCTTTCCGCAGGGCCTGCAAGACAGAGCTGTTCCTCCTGGCCTTTGGTTTGGACTCAGTCTGACCCTTATGTTTCCCTCCCCTTATGGTCTTGATCTATTGGCTACTTTAAAACGAGGCTGCATTTTAAATTGCATTTTAACCTGTATTTTAAATTGGTCCCCCCCTTTTTTCCCATTATGTTTTTACTGTGATTTTATCGGTGTTAGCCACCCTGAGCCCGGCTCTGGCCAGGGAGGGCAGGGTATAAATAGTAGTAATAATAATAATAATAATAATAATAATAATAATTATTATTATTATTATTATTATTATTAGGAGTGCCAGCAGAGTGTCAGACTCTGACCTGGGAGACTGGAATTCAAATCCCCCCTCAGCCATCCATGAAGCTCGCTAGATGTGAACTTCGCCCAATCACTGCTTCTCACCCTAGCATACCTCATTGGGCTGTTGTGAGGATTAAATGAGGAGGGGTAGAAAACCATGCACGTCACTTTAGAGAGGGGGAAAGGTGGTATATGATTGCAATGTAGCATAGTGCTGTATCTAAGGGAGCTGGGCATGTTTAGCCTGGAGAAGAGGAGGTTAAGGGGTGATATGATAGCCATGTTCAAATATAGAAAAGGATGTCACATAGAGGAGGGAGAAAGGTTGTTTTCTGCTGCTCCAGAGAAGCGGACACGGAGCAATGGATTCAAACTACAAGAAAGAAGATTCCACCTAAACATTAGGAAGAACTTCCTGACAGTAAGAGCTGTTTGACAGTGGAATTTGCTGCCAAGGAGTGTGGTGGAGTCTCCTGCTTTGGAGGTCTTTAAGCAGAGGCTTGACAACCATATGTCAGGAGTGCTCTGATGGTGTTTCCTGCTTGGCAGGGGGTTGGACTCGATGGCCCTTGTGGTCTCTTCCAACTCTAGGATTCTATGATTCTATGATCTGCTCAGACCTGATGAAGGAGATTATGCCCCTTCCTTCCTTCCTTCCTTCCTTCCTTCCTTCCTTCCTTCTTTGCAAAACCTAGCATGCAGGACACAGTTCTCCTCCCCCTGCAATTAGCTTTGCCCCTTCTCCCCCCTTCTCTGCTCCCTGTTTCTCTAGCTGCCACTCTGTAGGCAACACCAGTGTAGAGTCTGTGGAACAGCACAAGGAGACGAGAGGGTGTCATCCTGGCACAGCGAGGCCCTTGCACAGTGGCAGACGCCGAAGGACACAGCACCTTTACGGCTGTGCCGGAGACTTGAACGCGTCAGCAGGCATCAGCATAAACGCAGAGAGCGCCTCCTTAAAGGTCATTGTCCCAGGTGCCCTTGGGGGCCTATTGATCATCTCATTGTCATAACGCCACTGCAGGCTCCCTCCTTCCCAGCTGTGCACCCTTAACTCTGGGAGCAGAGGCACTTTTAACTCTGCGTTGGCCAGGGTGGGCAAGGCAACCCCGGCTTAGCCGTGCATCCCGGTTCCTCCACCTGCTCACAGCGAGGGATGGGAAGGAGATGGAATTCAGGTTGCGTTCAAAGGCGAACCTGCCTAATGCACACTTCCAGTCCGTTTTTGAGAGCAGAGATCACATTTGCTGATTCTGGAGCCCTGCATGTCCTTCTGCTCAGAATTGTAGGCACCAGTGATAGATAGATAGATGATAGATAGATAGATAGATAGATAGATAGATAGATAGATAGATAGACGATAGATAGATAGATGATGATAGATAGATAGATAGATAGATAGATAGATAGATGATAGATATTTTTTTAACATACCATTTTCAACAATAATTAAACATACTTTTACATCTTACTCAGTTTTTTTGACTTCCATTTGCCCTATCTGAAAATTTTCCAGTCTAATCTCTTAGTATGCAATTCTTATTTTCCCTGTTACATTTCAAACTCATAACCAACATCTCTATCTTTTTCTACTTTGTAACAATAAATTACAATAAATCATTACTAAATTATAATTGATAAAAATAACAGCAAAGTTACAATATATAGGTGCCTTAAGAAAATCAGTTTAGAAATATGGCTTGAAGCTTTCATTTGGTAAATCAGATTAATCAACCAAGTGTGTAGTTGATTGATCTATGGGCATAAGTGGCAATTGATGGGGCTAAGGGTACATGAACTAATTTTTATCAGTTGCTTTTGATTCTGTACCGGCAACAGGGACTGAAATATGAGTTCTTAATCTGTGACCTTTCCTTCTAGTGAGGAATGGCATCTTCTCATTATATAGTTGACTGAAACACACTTCTTTTTGTATCTCTTAGGAGGCACCAATATCAAGGTTTTTCCAATAAGTAAATTTGGTTAAAATGTAATTGATTTATTTGGTCAAACAACAGGTAATTTAATCATCCAAAAATTATTTCATCAGCTGATATAATTTACGTCAACAAATAAGTGTTCTGGATCATCAACAGGTTAAAGGCTTGAGTTTTTTATTTGATTTCATTGTGTATAGCTCATCTTTCTACAGCAGCTGCATTTGAGGCAACTCAGAACTTGCAGAAACAAGGGAGCGAACTAAGCAAATGCTTTGCAGCTTGCAAGTCACGCCACTTGCCTGTGTCCCTGAAGCCTGCCCCATTGAGCCGGTGTCCTGTGCCTCATGACCGCATTGTGTCGTGCCCCCGCCTCCTCCACCCCAGGGCTGCGAATGAGACCCACCTCCGCATTACAGAACAGAGCAGATATATTTATATAGTCCCAGAATAGAAAAGGTAGCTAATTCTGTCCGTAGCCGTTCTGGCAGGAGCCTCTCTGCCATTCCTTCTGCATCAAACGCTTCCAGCCTCGTATCTGGGTATTTTCCTTTTGCAGGGGTCTCAGCGCCTCAGACTTGCACTTATGCAAGAACCCAATCTGCAGCCCCACCCTCTGCTACGCACACCCAAAACCTCATTGCAGCGGTTGCTAAAGGCTTGGCATATCGCTCCTTGGAGGTAAAAGGTCCAGAAAGCAGCCACTTTTGCTTCTCCTCTCTAGCTCTGTGCCAAGCACCCAAGAATGCCATCCCCAGTTGCCGCTGGTCCTTAAACGCTTCCTCCCGCTTCCTCCTTCGGTACCGTATTTTTCGCTCTATAACACGCACCCGACCATAACACGCACGTAGTTTTTAGAGAAGGAAAATCCGTAGGCATGCCACCCGTAGGCATTCCCTCCATAACACACACAGACATTTCCCCTCACTTTCTAGGAGGAAAAAAGTGAGTGTTATGGTGCAAAAATTACGGTAATTCCCACTTCCTGTCCTGCCCCCTTGCGATTGCAAAACCAGGGAACATGTCCCTGTCACCTGCAAAGAAAAAAGGTCAGTGTTCCTCTGATGCTGTCTCCTTGCACAGAGGGCCTTCTTGGTAGTGGCACACGCCCTGTGGAACACCCTCCCTTCAGATGTGAAGGAAATAAGCAGCTATCCTATTTTTAAAAGACATCTGAAGGCAGCCCTCTTTAGGGAAGTTTTTAATATTTAAGGCTGTATTGTTTTTAATACTCAATTGGAAGCCGCCCAGAGTGGCTGGGGTAACTCAGACAGATGGGTGGGGTATAAATAATAAATTATTATTATAATAATAATAATAATAATAATAATTTATTATTTGTACCCCGCCCATCTGGCTGGGTTTCCCCAGCCACTCTGGGCGGCTTCCACAGAAACCAAAAAAACATTAAAATATCATACATTAAAAGCTTCCCTGAATAGGGCCGCCTTAAGATGTTTTCTGAATGTCAGGTAGTTTTCCATCACCTATTACTATTATTATTATTATTTGTGATAGAAACAGGTGTGGGCAGTCGACTCTCTCCGTGGCACCTCTGACGTCTCTGCTGCCCGACCCACGGTCCCGGACGCAAAGCACAGTGAAACTGGGTGCGGGGTATGGGCAGAGTGGCAGGTGGATTATTTGAGGCGTGGTTGCGCATCGAGCGTGCAGCACACACCCCTTTTCCAAAATGAGCATGAGAGATGAGTGCGGAGAGCACACTCTTCCTTCGTCACCCTTCCACCCTGTGCAGTTCTTCTTTTTTTTTAATAAATATATTTATTAACTTTTCAAAGATTATACAAAAAAGACAAAAAGCAAAAATACAAAAATTAACAACACATATAATTTCATTCACTTGTTTTCTTTTAACTTATTTCTCGGACCTCCTCATACCTCCCCTTTTTGTATTCCAATTCAAATTATTCATTCAGCAAATCCTCACCCTTGATTTTCACTTAATTTTACACCTTTCTTTCTCCCCCCCCCATTATCTTAATCATTACAGCTGATAACCACTTAGATTCTATCCAACATCAATCTAACATTCACTAATTTTGTAATATTTCCCAAGATAATCCTTGAATTTCTTCCAATCTTCTTCCGCCCCACCCTGTGCAGTTCTGCCCAAGAGCTACCTCTGGGCAAGCGACTGGAGTGGGGACACCAGCCCTGCTTTTGCTATAAAAGTGGCGGGACGCAGGCTTGTTCCTCTCCTTAACTGCTTACGGAACGTAAAGTATTTTTCGCACTTGCAGAATCACAGAATTGTAGAGTCGGAATCCAGTCCGACCCCTTGCAATGCAGGCTGACTTCGGACGTTGTGCATTTGATCCATTTGTCTGGGGTTTGCCTCTTCTCTTTTTTATGGTTTTATTTGCTTTTAAATGTCTGCAGTTCGAGGCATTTCTTTTAATGGAAAAATTAAGGAAAGGTCATCATTCTCTCGCCCTTCTGGATAACCTTTGCTTGATCTGCTTTGTCAACACCTTGTCTTAGAAGGAGACCTTTCTTTCAAAGCTCTAACAGAGCATCCTGGGCTCTCAGTGGCCAATGAGATGCCTGTGGGAAACCTGCACTCAGGATTCGAACACAAGACCTGAGCTGTCCCTGCCTGTGGTTTCCAGAAACTAGCATTCAGCAGCATTTTTGCCTCTGACTCTAGAGGCAGAGCAGAGCCATCCTGGCTAGTGGCCCTTGAGAGCCCACTCCCCCAGTCCTCTTCCGAAGCCATCCAAGTGATCCTTCACTGCCTCTTGTGGCAGGGAGTTCCATAGTTAAACTGTGCTGGGAGACACCTGGCAGCTGCAGTTTCTCCCCTGCATTATTACCCTTTTTCCTGCCTCCATTAATAATAATAATAATAATAATAATAATAATAATAATAATAATTTTATTATTTGTACCCCACCCATCTGGCTGGGTTTCCCCAGTCACTCTGGGTGGCTTCCAACAAAGATGAAAAATACACTAAAATGTCACATATTAAAAACTTCCCTGAACAGGGCTGCCTTCAGATGTCTTCTGAATGTCAGGTAGTTATTTTTCTCTTTGACATCTGATGGGAGGGCGTTCCACAGGGTGGGCGCCACCACCAAGAAGGCCCTCTGCCTGGTTCCCTGTAACTTGGCCTCTCGCAGTGAGGGAACGGCCGGAAGGCCCTCAGAGCTGGACCTCAGTGTCCGGGTGGAGGTGGAGACGCTCCTTCAGATATACTGGACCGAGGCCGTTTAGGGCTTTAAAGGTCAGCACCAACACTAACCAGCAACATTAACCAGTGTAGGCCAACTTCCCCCAGTGCCAAAAAGGACATTGAGTCTGGGGGTTCCTGCATTGACCCAGCCCAGCTGTGGCTTAGCATTGACCCTGCTCACCAGTTAACGCCATCTGTTCTGGCCCCACAGAATCGCAGTGTTTGAACGTGCACCAGTATGCCCTGGTCAGTTCCTGTGAAATGGGAATAAGGAGCGTTCTGTTTGTTGTGCAGTGATAACGAAGCAGCTGCTCATTTGTTATTGTTGTTATTTATTAAATTTGTTAGTCACCTTATCTTGCCCAAAGCTACCCAGAGCAACTTGCAAGTTGCGTTCCTTCCTCTTGAGGAGAGAGAGCAGAGTGCAAGGTTGCACAAATTGCACAAGTCCAGTCCTCTTCTTAATGTGTGTGTGTTTGGGGAGTCGATCCCCGTTCAGCTCATTGGCCTTATTCATTCATTTCTTCCATTTGCACCTCACTTTTCCTCCCTCTAAGGAGCTGAAGGAGGCATATGTTTAACCCCCTCTTTCCCCCTCCTCATTTCATCCTCACAAAGCCCCTGCAAGGTGGCTTCGGCCGAGAGCAAACTCAAAACAATGTGTTTCTTCACGGCCAAGTAAGCATTTGAAGCCTGGTCTCCTAGGTCCTAGTCCAACAAACTGACCGCTAGGTAGCCCTGTCCTTAAAGGTAAAGGGACCCTGACCATTAGGTCCAGTCGTGGCCGACTCTGGGGTTTGCTGCGCTCATTTCTCTTTATTGGCCGAGGGAGCCGGTGTACAGCTTCCGGGTCATGTGGCCAGCATAGAATCATAGAATCAGAGTTGGAAGAGACCACAAGGGCCATCGAGTCCAACCCCCTGCCAAGCAGGAAACACCACCAGAGCACTCCTGACATATGGTTGTCAAGCCTCTGCTTAAAGACCTCCAAAGGAGGAGACTCCACCACACTCCTTAGCAGCAAATTCCACTGTCAAACAGCTCTTACTGTCAGGAAGTTCTTCCTAATGTTTAGGTGGAATCTTCTTTCTTGTAGTTTGAATCCATTGCTCCGTGTCCGCTTCTCTGGAGCAGCAGAAAACAACCTTTCTCCCTCCTCTATGAGACATCCTTTTACATATTTGAACATGGCTATCATATCACCCCTTAACCTCCTCTTCTCCAGGCTAAACATGCCCAGCTCCCTTAGCCGTTCCTCATAAGGCATCGTTTCCAGGCCTTTGACCATTTTGGTTGCCCTCCTCTGGACACGTTCCAGTTTGTCAGTGTCCTTCTTGAATTGTGGTGCCCTTAGCATGACTAAGCCGCTTCTGGCAAACCAGAGCAGCGCACGGAAACGCTGTTTACCTTCCTGCCGGAGCGGTACCTATTTATCTACTTGCACTTTGAGGTGCTTTCGAACTGCTAGGTTGGCAGGAGCAGGGACCGGAAAACGGGAGCTCACCCTGTCGTGGGGATTCGAACCGCCGACCTTCTGATCAGCAAGCCCTAGGCTCTGTGGTTTAACCCACAGCGCCACCCGCGTCCCCTACACCTGAGTAAAGCCAGTTAGGATCAGTTTAGAGGGTCATGGCAGCTCAGCTGGTCCCCTGGGTGCCCCATCCTCTCTCCCTCCCCAGTGAGCAACCTGGCTGGGTGTGGACCGAGAAGTGGGGGCCATCTCTCTATATTGGTCCCTTGAGAATCCTCCTCTGAAAGCCCCCAGCCCTGCCTTGTATGGTAGCACTCAGGGCAGTGGATGCCATCGGGTCACAGACTTATCCAGGCTGACTGAATAAACTTGGAATGCCAGCCAGCTTGAGTCCCCATGTGCCAATGAGGTGTAAAATACCTCCTTGCTCATTTTTAGGTAAGAATGCCAGGGGGGTGGGTGGGGTGTTCATCAGGGTTGAGAGGAGGGGGCCGCTGCGTTCCAGCCCCCCCCCTTTTCCGGGAGAGGGAGGGCGTCCGCCAGACAAGAGGAGCTTTTAAATAGCAGGCTCCCTCTGTCTTTATTAGCCCTGCCAACAGAGACGTCAAACATGATAAAACATCACATTAGCCGGATTTGCTCAGAGGCACCAGAGCCTGCGGGATGGGACAGGCCTTGAGCCAATGTTTGGGGGGGGGGAGAGGCTGGGCAGGAGGAAGAGGGGAGGGCACCTGTTAAGTGCCAGCACTTAGGTGAGGAGCCTGCGAAACGAGGTGTGAAAGCACACGGCTGCAGCGTGGCTTAGTGGTTGGAGCAGCGGTTCCCAAAGGGGGCAGCCCCACCCCCATCCCATCTGTCAGACTTTGAAAAGCTGGCTATCGCTGGTTCAAGTCTGTCAGTTTCATGGAGTGAATTAAACTAAATAGTTTTAACTGGATTTTGAATAAATGCGCAATCAATTGTTACCGTTTTGAATTGTGTTATTGTGTTGTTATCTTCCTCAGTGGGTTGTGCAGTGATTTTTTTTTACAGGGGAAGGGGCACAGCTTATTTTCAAAGATGGGTGCTCCATTCCTTCGTGGGCTGATTTCTGTTGTTGTTGTTGTTGTTGTTGTTGTTGTTGTTGTTGTTGTTGTTGTTGTTGTTATTCAGCCCATCTGACTTTTAAAGCAAACCCTCCCCCCCTCCAGGGTTGTTGAGAAGGCAAAAGCCAATAGGGCTTTGAAGTGCTTTGCAAATTGAAAGTCCTCTTGCTAAAAGTGTGGTCTTCCATGTGTTGGGCTGGGGAGACATTCTGAACCCCGCTCAGGTCTAGGGCGATCTGTAGTCTTTACCAGGGCAACGCGCTCCTAGATTTCTCCCAGCTTCTGCCTACTGTGATTTTAATATTTACCTGCTTAATTCTGGCGGCCTTTGCAGCATCACAATGTATCTCCCAGTAGCATTTTTTATTTATTTTCCGTAACATGTTTTACAATAAAACATAGATTAAAAATGATCTGTTTTTTATTTACTTAAGTCATTTCTGTACCGCTGAATTGCTGGCATCTGTTAGTGGCGCACAGATAAATACACCATACAGGACAGAAGCAATAAAAGAAAAGAAGTTTATCAAACAAAAAGCAGCAACTTCCTTAAAATGCCTGTTGAAACAATAAACTCTTTGGTTATGAGCCTGAAGTTCAGCAAGGAGGGTTCTTGTCTAATCTCCATCAGGAGTGAATCCCCTAGACTTGGTCCCACAGCCTGAATGCCCTGCTTCAGGTAGTTAGGAACCTTGCATATTATTATTATTATTATTATTATTATTATTATTATTATTATTATTTAATTAATTAATTTATACCCCGCCCTCCCCAGCCAAGACCGGGCTCAGGGTGGCTAACACCAGGTATAAAAACAATTGATTAAAATACAACTTAAAAACAAGATTAAAATACAACATTAAAATGCAGCCTCATTTCAGTAGAAACTCAAATCAAAAAACTTTTTTCTGAGCCAAGGGGGGGGGGCAAGAGAGACTCCCCCCCCCCCCAAGATCTCAGGACCAATGTGGGTATTTTCAGAGGCTGTGCGTGGCATGGAGAGTGGGGAAAGAGAACAGGTGTTTGTTTGTTTTTTTTGTCTCTCTCCTAACCCATGGACATCCAATGAAGCCAAATGTTGGACGACTCGGGAGAGATAAAAGAAATTGCTTCACACAGAAAAGAGTTAACCTGTGGAACTCCCTGCCACAGGAGGCAGTGATAGCCTAGATGGTTTTAAAAGAGGAGTGGACAGTTTCATAGAGGAGAGGGTTATGGGTGCCTGCTTGCCTTTACGGCTTTGTCCTGCCTCCACAATTGGGGGCAGCAATGCCTCTGAACACCAGTGGCCGGAAACCACAGGAGGGAGAGAGCTCTTGTGTTCGAATCCTGCTTGCTGGTTTCCTATTGAGACATCTGGTTGGCCCCTGTGAGAAGAGGAGGCTGGACGAGGTGGGACCCAGCAGGTCTTGTTCATGTTCTTAATTTAAGAAGAAGTTAACCATTAAAAAGTTCAAAATGTAAACAAAACAACCAACAGTTGGTGATAGATAGATAGATGATAGATAGATAGATAGATAGATAGATAGATAGATAGATAGATAGATAGATAGAGGTGTGTATATATAGGTAAAGGTAAAGGGACCCCTGACCATTAGGTCCAGTCGTGGCCGACTCTGGGGTTGTGGCGCTCATCTTGCTTTATTGGCCGAGGGAGCCGGCGTTCAGCTTCCGGGTCATGTGGCCAGGATGACTAAGCCTCTTCTGGCGAACCAGAGCAGCTCACGGAAACGCTGTTTACCTTCCCGCCGGAGCGGTACCTATTTATCTACTTGCACTTTTGACGTGCTTTTGAACTGCTAGGTTGGCAGGAGCAGGGACCGAGCAATGGGATCTCACCCCGTCGCGGCGATTTGAACCACTGACCTTCTGATCGGCAAGTCCTAGGCCCTGTGGTTTAACCCAAAGCGCCACCCACGTCCCGTGTGTGTGTGTATATATACATACATACATAAATAATAAAATGACATAATAAAATACATGGCAGCTTTACACATTGCATGAGCGTTGACCTTTGTTTTTCTCCTTTAGGAAAGAGGAAGCTGAAGAAACGCCCGGGCCTTCGAGGGCAGAGCAGCGGGGAGACGTCTGGAGCCCCGAGACACCCTCTCCGACCAGCAGGCTAACGAAGCTGCCCTCCTTCATCTCTCTCCAGTCGCCCCCCACATCCCCCAGCGAGGAAGACCGCAAGCCTGAGAGGGATAGGAGTGGGGAAGACACAGGTACAAGCACGGCTTCTGGTCCTCAACTTTCATAGAATCATAGAATAGAATCATAGAATCCTAGAGTTGGCATAGACCACCAGGGCCATCGAGTCCAACCCCCTGCCAAGCAGGAAACACCATCAGAGCACTCCTGACATATGGTTGTCAAGCCTCTGCTTAAAGACCTCCAAAATAGGAGACTCCACCACACTCCTTGGCAGCAAATTCCACTGTCGAACAGCTCTTACTGTCAGGAAGTTCTTCCTAATGTTTAGGTGGAATCTTCTTTCTTGTAGTTTGGATCCATTGCTCCGTGTCCGCTTCTCTGGAGCAGCAGAGAACAACCTTTCTCCCTCCTCTATGTGACATCCTTTTATATATTTGAACATGGCTATCATATCACCCCTTAACCTCCTCTTCTCCAGGCTAAACATGCCCAGCTCCCTTAGCCGTTCCTCATAAGGCATCGTTTCCAGGCCTTGGACCATTTTGGTTGCCCTCCTCTGGACACGTTCCAGTTTGTCAGTGTCCTTCTTGAACGGTGGTGCCCAGAACTGCCCAGAACTTTGATGGGCTGAGCAGCCGGAACCGTCTTCCGGCAATATGTCAGTGTTCATAATGCATTTAAGGAGTGTCTGGATTCTGCTTCTGGGGAAATGCAGGGCTTCCAGCTTGAAAAAAATATTGAGCAAGCCCCACATAATCACAAGAGGCAGCGCAAACACACCAGTTGAGTGGCAACGCCCATCAACTGGGGCAGATGGAATTGCCGCCTCAGATGTTTTATTGAGGGGTGCGAAGGGACCTCAGCCCCTAGAAACTGGCTCCCATGGCCTACTGGATCAGGCCAATGGCCCCTCTAGTCCAGCGTCCTGTTCTCACAGTGGCTGGGCAGGATCCAAGCATGAGAGCCCTCTCCTCTCCTGCAGTTTCCAGCAACTGGTCTTCAGAAGTGTCGCTGCCGCCAACTGTGGAGATACATCATAGTCGTCCTGGCAAGCAGCCATTGATAGCCCTCTATGTATTTCTGAAAATTTGTTAGGCTCTTGCAAGTGACGTGTGTTGCAAAACTGGATGGAGAAAATATGGATTACCTTGCCACCAAAATCCTTTTTTGAAGTAGGAATTGAATTGAAATTGAAATTGAAATCCTTTATTGTCACTTGTACAACTTGTATACAGTGAGATTACATGAGCACCCCCACTCAGCTCTCTTAGTCTTAATTCCCCTCGTTTACTGACGCACACCCACCACACCCGAAAGTCCGTTGCCCTGTTGTTGTCTTTTCATTCAGCAGCCTAGCAGCCCAGGATAGAAGCTGTTCTTTACCCTGTTGGTGCGACTAATCCTGCTTCTGTATCTTCTGCCCGAGGGCAGGAGAACAAGAAAGTGCCGGCCAGGGTGTGAACCATCCCTGAGAATTTTCCTCACTCTCCTGAGGCAACGTTCTTCCGCTATTTCATCCAGTGGATTCATGGGACAGCCCATAATATCTTGTGCTGTATTCACCACCCTCTGTGGGCACTTCCCATCAGGTGATGTCAAACCAGCGTCCCACACCGTGATGCAGTAGGAAAGGACACTTTCTATCGTGGACCGGTAGAAGGAGATCATCAAATGTTGATTGACATCGTTCTTCCGCAATACTCTGAGGAGATGGAGTCTCTGTTGGACTTTCTTAACCACCTGGGTTGTATTGATTTTCCAAGTAAGGTCTTCACTGAGATAAACTCCTAGGAATTTAAAGGAAGAGACTCTCTCCACACAGCCCTCCCTGATGTAAAGCAATAGGGCTATGTTTTCTTCAGGGACTGCTAAACGTTCTTAGGAAGCTCACAGGCTGAGCATGAAGGCAGATGCGCGCCCCCACCCCCAGTTTTTTGCTGCTTTGGAAAGAGGTTACCTCTGCGGATGGCGATTCCAGTGACCCTTCATGGCTAAGCCTTTGCAGAGAGCGCTTGGTTTTGCTGGGTGACTTCCATTAGTAGCAGGCCACCCTGAGTCCCTTCTCTTCCCAGCTCTTTGCAAGGCCGGCCACAGGCAAGCGTTCAAGAGCCTTCCTTATCCTCTCTGTTCCTTCCCGCTGGGGGGCTCTGCAAATCCCTCTGCCTTCTCGCGTTCTCGTCGCCGTGGCAAGGGCAGAAGCGAAGCCTCCCGTTGCTGCGGTGCTAATCGTCCGCAGGTAATGCGGCTTTCCATATTTCACCTTCCAGTTAAATGGTTTGCGCCGGAGCAGTCAGTCCTCCCCGTGCTAATTGTAAGCGAGTGCACCAATGTCGGCCCTTCCAATCGAGTGCTAATTTAATTAGAAAGCACCCATTTTAGTTAATTTGTTCGAGAAGATCACTGCAGGCTCCTGGAGAGAACAGATGTTCCCCTCTCCCCCGATGAACATTCTGGGGTTTGTAAATGACTCCACTCAGCCTTGTTTAGGAGAGAAAAGAGGATTTTATGGTGGCAAACGACCCTTTCTGTAAACATTTTACAGCTCTCTGCACGTTTGAGTGAGGATAAACCCCTGGCAACTCGGCGGGCTGCAAATTTGCGGCCATACGGCTATCATTTTATTGTCATATTTCACGGTCGTAACGTTAATGGAAGATGCTCGCTCCAGTCTTTTTTAACAGCTCCGCTGAGCACGCTCAAAACACTTTCGCTTTGGAAAATTCATTGAGGTACAGCGCTTCAGTTTTTGTTTACCGCTTCTGCTTCTGCAGGAATAACTCTGCCAAGTGCCTCCCTTCCCTCCCTGCCAATGCACACACCTGTATCCCGCCAGCGGGCCTCGCCCTGGACTCACAGGTCTGGGCAACATAGGTTAAGAAGTGTTCAGAGAAGGTAAAGAGAAGGTAAAGAGAAGAAGGTAAAGAGTCTGGAAAGCAAGCCTGATGAGGAACGGTTGAGGGAGTTGTAGATGTTTAACCCGGAGAAGGGAAGACAGGGAGGTGATAGGACAGCCACCTTCAAATATCTCAAGGGCCGTCACGTGGAAGATGGAGCAAGCTTGTTTTCTGCTGCTCCAGATGGGACAATCTGAACCAATGGATTCACATTGCAAGAAAGCCGGTTCCAAATAAACCTTAGGAGCAACTTTCTGAGAGTGAGAGCTGTTTGACAGTGGAACAGACTCCCTTGGAATGGGGAAAGAGGTTTTTAAAAGGGGTTTGGATGACCATATTATTTATTGAATTTATATAAATAATAATAATAATAATAATAATAATAATAATAATAATAATAATAATATTGTTTTATATATATCCCGCCCTCCCCAGCCGAAGCCGGGCTCAGAGCGGCTAACAACAATAAAAGTAACACAGCATTCTAAAATCAATTCATTCTAAAATCTGTTCAAAATCAAATTAATGGCAAGCATTGGGCTAGAGTGCGGATTACCAAAGGAGGGGGTCAGACTCTGCCCTGGCCAAAGGCCTGGTGGAACAGCTCCGTCTTGCCGGCCCTGCAGAAAGATGTCAAGTCCCACAGGGCCCTAGTCTCTTGCAACAGAGCGTTCCACCAGATCGGCACCTGAAATTGTGTTTTGAGGCAAAAAGAGAGGAGGAAAAACAGGGTGTGGAGAATAGAGAGCTTCGTGGCCAACAAGGTAAATTCCTGAACCCCTTGCCCCCTTAAAAGCTCTGCCCCACTTGGAGTGCTCTGAGCCTCCCAAGCTGTTTTAATTGATGGTGAGGACTAGAAACTTAATGAATCTAGCAGTGAATAGTCTGCTTCTCAGAGTTGTTGTTGTTGTTTAGTTGTGTCCAACTCTTCATGACCCCCTGGACCAGAGCACGCCAGGCCCTCCTGTCTTCCAGTGCCTCCCGCAGTTTGGTCAGACTCATGTTAGTAGCTTTGAGAACACTGTCCCACCATCTTGTCCTCTGCTGTCCCCTTCTCCTTGTGCCCTCCATCTTTCCCAACATCAGGGTCTTTTCCAGGGAGTCTTCTTTTCTCATGAGGTGACCAAAGTATTGGAGCCTCAGCTTCAGGATCTGTCCTTCCAGGGAGCACTCAGGGCTGATTTCCTTCCGAATGGAGAGGTTTGATCTTCTTGCAGTCCATGGGACTATCAAGAGTCTCCTCCAGCACCAGAATTCAAAAGCACCAATTCTTCGGCGATCATCTTGATGGTCCAGCTCTCACTTCCATACATCACTACTGGGGGAAAATAGCTTTAACTATATGGACCTTTGTATCCCAGACTTCACATTGGGATACCTACAGCATGCAAGAGGAGCACTGCTCTCGGGTATCCCTTTTACTGATCCAAGTGTTTCAGAGCTTCCCTGACTCAACAACAGCACCCCTTGGGTTTATAATAATAGAATTAAGAGCAGACTTGGAAGGGACCCTGAGGGTCATCTAGTCCAGCCCCCTGCAATGCAGGAATCTCAGCTAAAGCATCCATGACGGATGGCCACCCAACCTCTGCTTAAAAACCTCCAAGGAAGGAATAGCATCATGGATCATATGATTGCATAATTTATTCCCGACGCAAGATTCTGGAGTTTCGTTTCCTCCCTGCGATGGGCTGTTGCGTCCCAGGCGCCATCTGCCTTTCGGTATTTGGGAGAGTGGCAAGCCGGTCTCTCTGGGGCTCCGCTCTGCTGAAACAGATGCAGGGGAGGGACCTAAAATGGGTGGGGGACAGATGGGCAGGGGAGGGCAGGGGTTTGAATCTCATTCCTGTCATGTTATTTATTAATATGCCACCTTTTGGCCAAGAAACCCCCCAAGGCGGCGATGCAGATGCGAACACAAACCTATCAATGCACATGCGACAGAATGCAAATCAATAACAATCAAAATAAATCTTTACATTTCAGAAGTATCAAAATGCGTTTGTTTTCCTACCAGAAAGGCAAGCAATTATTCCCCACGAAACCATCAAGAGGGAGCAAGAATAAGCACTTAAACAGCAGCTCCTCCTTTTAAGGGTTCCAGGTGGGGCAGGAGGGGGAAAGGCAGATAGAATCGCTGCTGCCCCTGATAGTTCCAGCCCTCTCTATCCTGCAGCAATTCCTGTTAGCATCTGTGGGGATTTTGCAGCTGTTTTAGCAACAATGTAAGCTTAGAGACATTTCCCCCCCTCAAATTCACCAAGGAATATTAAAATAATACCTCATTAAAGGTAAAGGGTCCATTAGGTCCAGTCGTGACCAACTCTGGGGTTGCGGCACTCATCTCGCCTTATTGGCCAAGGGAGCCGGCGTACAGCTTCTGGGTCATGTGGCCAGCAGGACTAAGCCGCTTCTGGCAAACCAGAGCAGCGCACAGAAATGCCGTTTACCTTCCCGCCGGAGCGGTACCTATTTATCTACTTGCACTTTGACGTACTTTCAAACTGCTAGGTTGGCAGGAGCAGGGACCGAGCAACGGGAGCTCACCCCTTCGCGGGGATTCGAACCGCCGACCTTCTGATTGGCAAGTCCTAGGCCCTGTGGTTTAACCCACAGCGCCACCCGCGTCCCTAATACCTCATTAGGTACAAACAAAAATAGTAAGTAATATGCCAGGTTTTTAAGTTCACCAGGACTCTTGTTAAGGCAAAATGTTAAATAGGAAAAGTAAGTAAGTGGCACAGCTTCTTCCACCACTGCCTGCGTCCACAGCAATTCATGTTCAGAGTTTTTAGAAAAGCCCATTGATTGCAGGGAGACCTGTGGAGTCTGGAGTTGGCTCTCAGAGGCCTCAGATGTGCCGATTCATTTCAGCGAGGCAGGAAAAGGCCCCAGTGGGCTGAGCTCTCTGCCTCCATCCTTCCGTGTGTGTTCCGACACACCCAGGCGCACCACTGCTTGCCTCCCTCTGTTTCCCAATTTCACACCACGGCCCAGTCCCCTCGCCGAGGCTCTGTCTCATCTGGCAAATCCACGCTGGCAAACCCATGCTCCATCAGGCGTGCAGAAATGAGTTAATTAAAAAGCATCACAAACTACTTTCATAATTGAGTTAACAAACCTCTAATATAATTGCTTTCCTAATGCAGAGTCTATCAAGCTGCAGGTAGTGTGCGCACGTTCGTGGAGCGGCGGATGTCTTGTCTGTCCGTTCTTGCCTGCCCGCCCGCCGGCCCCTCCCTGGGACAGAAACTCCCCTGTCGGAAAATGCAGATTCTTCACTTAAGAACCAATTATTTGAGGTAGCTTGTGTGACTTTCCTCAGGGTTGCTCAGAGTAGACCAATTGAAATTAACAGACCTACGTTAGTGATTCCATTCATTTCAGACTGATTCCATTCATTTCAGACTGACCCTTAGTTTGTTCGCTTCTTGAATCTTTCTCAAATGTGGAATCTTTTTGCAAAGAGCAGCGCGTAGCAGGAGGAGGAATTGTGATTCCTGGAGAAGAAAGGTCACGGAGGCATGGAAATGCCCCCACCCCCAGCCCCTGAGCAGTGCTGCTTTTCGCAGACCTGGCCTGCAAACATTCAGGTTACCTCCAGAACTACTAGGTCTTGGAACTAGTTTTTAAAAAGAACATAATAATACATAATAAATTTTTATTTATACCCCGCCCTTCCTGGTTCAGAAAACCGGGCTCAGGGCAGCTAACAACAAATTTAAAACACTTAATTGATGCAACAAAAAACAGCATAAAATACGGTATAAAACGTGAATAACAATAAATTCAGAATTAAAAATCAATTTGGGGGAAAATCCATCCAATAAGCATTAGATGATCACCAGGGCTAGCTGGCTAAATTAGTCCTATTTGGGCCAACGAGGAGACCAGGGGAGAATTAGCTGTGGGATCCCAGAGCGGGGAATCTTCATAAAAAGGGGAGGGGGAGGGAAGGAAGGGGAATAAAAGATTAGGCTAAGTTCAAATTGAAAACCAGGCGGAATAGCTCTGTCTTACAGGCCCTGCAGAAGGAAGTGAAATCCTGCAGGGCCCTGGTCTCCTGGGACAGAGCATTCCACCAGGTCGGAGCCATCACTGAAAAGCCCCTGGCCCTGGTGGAGGATAATCTGACTTCCTTAGGGCCCGGGACCTCTAAACTATGATTATTCATGGACCTTAAGGTGCTCTGCGGGGCAGACCAAGAGAAGGCCCTAAGCCACAAAGGGCTTTAAAGGTCAAAACCAGCACCTTGAACCTGACCCAAAACTCCACTGGGAAGCCTGTGCAACTGGTAAAGCACTGAGTGAATGTGCTCCCATGGCAGGGACCTCTTGAGGAGCCTCGCTGCAGCATTCTGCACCCGTTGGAGTTTCTGGGGTAGCTTCAAGGGCAGCCCCACGTAGAGCGAATTACAGTAGTCAAGCCTGGAGATGACCGTCGCATGGATCACTGTGGCCAGGTCGGGGCGGGAAAGGTAAGGGACCAGCTGCTTAATGCGGCGAAGGTGGAAAAACGAGCCCTTCTGGACCAGTCCAATGGGCCATCCATTCCAGTGTCCTGCTCTCACAAGGTTCTCACCAGATGCTCATTATGGGAAGCCACCTGAGCTCAAGAGCCCTCTTCCCCCCTGTGGTTTCCAGCAACTGGTACCCAGAAGCATCGCTGCCTACAAATGCGGCAGCAAAGGAAGAAATAGCTGCGATTCTGAAGAATCTGAATTATTTTACAGGGGGAAACACATGCAAGAAGCTGTGTGGGAAGTTTGCAGGCAGGGCCTGGTGCCAGAGCCGTGTCCCGTCAGCCCACGGGAGTCAAAGGTACACTACCCTGACCCATGGAGGCTCTATCACGACTCAATTTTTTAAACTTTCTGCCACCCCCCCCTTGCTCCCTAGCCAGCACTCGTTCAGAATGCAACCCGTGCCTTCCCATCCCACAGGGAGCTCTTTGAGAATGTGCTTTCTGATCTCTTCATTTGTGTGCCTCTAATTGTGTCTGCAGCACCCCCCCCCCCAAATCATCTCCTCTCTCCTTATTGATTTGTTGGCAACTTTCAAATCTGCCAAGCCTCCTGCGTTTGGCGGGCCTGTGATCCTCACTTTTTCTGGATTAATCGTGGCACGGTCTTCGAAAGCTCTTTCCTCTTGCAACGCAGAGCCTTTGCATCCCTGTACGCAGCGAAAAGGGCATTAAAATCTCACTTGAGAGACTTGGAAATATTTCCTGTTCCAGTGGTTGCATCTGACAAGCCCAGATTCACCACCCTCCCACGCTAGTTATTTACTTGGCCTTGGAGTCGCTGGGACTGAGATGCATCATAGAGTCATAGAACTGGGGAGTTGGAAGGGACCCCAAGAGCTATGCAGGAATCGCAGCTAAAGAATCCCTGACAGATTTGAGGCTGGAGTGGAAGACTTAAGCCCAAAGGCAGCTCCCCACCACCGAAAACACAGGCAAGCTGCAGGTGGGGTGAAGTTGCTCATTGGTATCGGGACAACATAGAGGACAGAGAATGCCTAGTCCCTCGTTTCTCCCTCTCTAGCACCAGGTCTGCCTCGAGATTGCAGGAGCGCGGATCTCCACCCGTCTCTCTAGCACGCTGCTCTGGAAGTCCCAATAAAAAATTATAAATAACATAAAAAAAGAGAGGACAGAGAATGGACGGTGGTAGAAAGAAGTCACTAGGCGAGAAGCAGAATGGCTGCCGAGTCTTTGAGCAAGCTGTCTCTACACAAAGGCCACTTTGGAGAAGACATCTGATAGAAGGGTATGATATGGAAAAAGTGGGTGGAGGAAAGTTGTTCTTCCTCTCTCATGGCAAGAACTTGTAGAAGTTTATTTCCTGATGCATGACATGGAGAAAGTGCATAGAGAAAAGTCTCTCTCTCTCATAACACCAGAACTCATGGACAAAGAATAAAGCTGAAGGCTGGAAGATTTAGGACAGAGAAGAGGAAGGACTTCTTCATGTAGCACATGGTTTAACTGTGGAACTCCCTCCCACAGGAAGCAGTGGAGGAGAGGAGGGTTCATAGAAGCAGCCCCTTTCTCCATCCCCAGCCAGCAAGACTGATGCAAATTAGAAGTGGTACTGGCCCCAGCTGCAAAAAACACAACGAGGGTGACTCTTGAATTGACAACCTGGTCACTACTATTTTATTTTATTTTATTTTATTTTATTTTATTTATCTATCTTATCTTATATGTGAGGATGAACGTTGTCCATAGACACACAGTGAGAGAAGGAAACTTTTGTTCTGCTGTTGAGAGGGGTGCTCCCTCCTCTTACTTGCTGTTTCTCATTTGAAAAGCTGCTTTTCATTTACAAAGAGAGTTTTTAGCTCAGCCAGCTGTCCCATGCAGGAGGATGCCATTCCCATTTTACAGGTCTGAAGCTGAGTGATTTGCTGGCGGCCGCCCAGGTGCCCCCAGAAACAGAGGGCAGGTCTCTGGTGCCCGAACTGCGAATTTACAGAGCTGCAATGTAGTTGCATCTCTCTCTCTCTGACCCATCCCTCCCTCTCTCTCTCAGCAGGTTTGGGACTCACTCTGGAAACACGCTCTGTCAGGCTTCTGGTCAGGTAGCTAAGCAGGAATCCTATAAGCCAGAAGGGCAGGGCAAGACGAAAGGCAGAAGGAGTCCGTTGCAAGCAAGATTTCCAGGGAAACTGATCTCACCCAGCAGGGCCAGTGTAGTGTACTGCTTCAGAGCTGTTGACTCGTAATCTGGTGAACCGGGTTCACATCTCCGCTCTTCCACATGCAGCTGCTGGGTGACCTTGGGCCAGTCACACTTCTCTGAAGTCTCTCAGCCTCACTCATCTCACAGAGTGTTCGTTGGGGAGGAAGAGAAAGGAGAATGTTAGCCGCTTTGAGACTCCTTCGGGTAGTGATAAAGAGGGATATCAAATCCAAACTCAAATCCAAAAAGTGTCCTGACTAGTGTTCAGTGTTCCAAGTGAAGTTCAAACCACACAAGTGCGGAATATGTGTGAGGGCTAGAACCTTGACTTTTGATTTCAAGCAAACATGATGATTCCCAGGATCCCAAATTGCGCCTCCAGGTGCATGCAGAAAGATGCCGTGAGCTTGCAGAAAGACGAATGGCAGTGAGGGGCCAGAACTGAGATCTACAGGTCCTGACACATGACAGCCAGAACTGGAGCCCCCTAGGCCTCTAGGGAGAACAGTGGAACAGCATGATACGAGGCAGAGAAGACCCCTGACAAGACCCTTTTCTCTGGAGCTGCAGTCCACGGCTGCCTTTCCTGGGGCTGCTGTCGGTTTCCGCTCCCGGTGGCCCGTCATGGATCACTCCCCGCCTGCTTCAGGTTTGGCTGCATCCTGTCAGCTAACAGGGAGCTCATCTGCTGCATTTTATGGCCAGTGAGTCGCGAGAAGGAACCATTGTGTTTGTGAACGAGTTGACAAGTGGAATTGAGGGGCCGTGAAGCATACAAGCCCACTGTCACCAGAGATTTGTGCTAACCGCCGCCCTGCCCAAGCGTCCAGAAAAATGCTTGGGGGATTCCGTCATTCCGCCGGCTGGATTACCTCTGGCGGTCTCCGCCACGGCCATGAGAGCTGGTTCCTAGATAATAGGCCCTGACCCAGGGGGGCAAGGCGCAGACACCCGGAGCGTCAGCCTCGGGGGAAATGGGGCTTCCTCTCCACCTTCAGGCGGAGCAACAGAGGCGAAACAGAGGCAGCATGGCTTAGTGTTCCATCAGCAACCACCTTTTGCCCCAAGTGCAGTGGTGTAGCGTGGGTTGTCACCACCCGGGGCAAGGCAAGTAATTTGCGCCCCCTAACCCGTGGATTTGCGCCCCCTAACCCTAACCCCCAGATGTTGCGCCCGGTGCGGCCGGCCCCCCCTGCACCCCCCACACTACGCCACTGCCCGAGTGAGAGGTCCTGGCCTTGGCCTCAAAGGCCCAGTATACCTGAAGGAGCGTCTCCACCCCCATCTCATACCAAGAACTAACTTAGTTGGTCTTTAAGGTGCTACTGGAAGGAATTTTTTTATTTCCACCCCCATCGTTCAGCCCGGACTCTGAGGTTCAGCGCTGAGGGCCTTCTGGCGGTTCCCTCACTACGAGAAGCAAAGCTACAGGGAACCAGGCAGAGGGCCTTCTCGGTGGTGGCGCCTGCCCTGTGGAACGCCCTCCCACCAGGTGTCAAGGAGAAAAACAACTACCAGACTTTTAGAAGACATCTGAAGGCAGCCCTATTTAGGGAAGCTTTTAATGTTTGACAGACTATTGTATTTTAATATTTTGTTGGAAGCCGCCCAGAGTGGCTGAGGAAACCCAGCCAGTTGGGCGGGGTACAAATAATAAATTATTATTATATTATT
The DNA here is from genome assembly GCF_965113315.1 of Podarcis vaucheri. Taxonomy (NCBI): domain Eukaryota; kingdom Metazoa; phylum Chordata; class Lepidosauria; order Squamata; family Lacertidae; genus Podarcis; species Podarcis vaucheri. The sequence continues at coordinate 92,624,786 of NC_138766.1, forward strand.
ATTCTAAAACTGTGCATGGGAGTGGGAAAGGTTAAACTACCCTTCCCCAACTGGATCAGGCCAGGGGCCCATCTAGCCCAGCCTCCTGTTCTCACAGTGGCCAACCAGATACCTGTGGGAAACCTGCAAGAAAAATCTGAGCAGAAGAGTCCTCTCCCCTCCGGTGGTTTTCCAGCAACTTGCGTTCCTTCTCGTCCTCCTCTGTGTCCTGCTATGACCTCCAAGAATAACCTAGAATGCCCTCTGAGGTGTTTTAAGTGATGCATCATCTCTGAGCAACAACATCTCGTAGGGAGACATTCTTGGTGGCTGTTTGCACACACGCAAGCACTCTCTCTCTCTCCCCCCTTCACCCCGAGTTTAATCAAGGCCTAAATGTGAGTATCTTCCAGAGGCAACGTGAAATATTTGGGTATGCATTTACCAGCTAGGGATAAGTCGTTTTAGTAGCATTCCTAAGAAGTGCGTTTATCAGCTCTTTGGGCAATCGTTTTTTAGCTTTGAATTCACCGTCGTAAAGGCATCTCCTTCACCTCAGCCTGTGTGCAAATGGTGAACCATTGCCTAATTAAATAGACAAAATGAGGGATTTTTCAGTCACCCGGAGGCAAGCTAAACAAGCAAGATTTAAAGAAAAACTCTCCAGAGATGCTCAATCTGCATAGAGCGTGATACAAATAAAACGAGAGCAATGCACAGTTTAGGTTTCTGAACCTAAACCTGAAGCTACTTCAAACCAAGGTATGACTGTACCGTCAACCACCCCTTGATCTTCCAAGGAAGATTGGTATATAAATTTAATAAATAATAGCAACCTATTGGGACGCGGGTGGCGCTGCGGGTTAAACCACAGAGCCTAGGACTTGCCGATCAGAAGGTCGGCGGTTCAAATCCCCGCGATGGGGTGAGCTCCCATTGCTCGGTCCCTGCTCCTGCCAACCTAGCAGTTTGAAAGCACGTCAAAGTGCAAGTAGATAAATAGGTACTGCTCCGGCGGGAAGGTAAATGGCGTTTCCGTGCTCTGCTCTGGTTCGCCAGAAGCGGCTTAGTCATGCTGGCCACGTGACCCGGAAGCTGTACGCCGGCTCCCTAGGCCAATAAAGTGAGATGAGTGCCGCAGCCCCTGAGCTGGTCACGACTGGACCTAATGGACAGGGGTCCCTTTACCTTTATACGTAGGGAAGAATCCCCTGAATCATTTTGGTTGCTCTTTTCCAAACTTTTTCCAACTCTACAATATCCTTGCCGAGGTGAGGCAACTGCCCAGGGTTTTTACATCAACTCACACTGTGAGCCAGTGTGGTGTAGTGGTTAACAGTGGTGGACTCGTAATCTGGTGAACTGGGTTTGCGTCTCTGCTCCTCCACATGCAGCTGCTGGGTGACCTTGGGCCAGTCACACTTATCTGAAGTCTCTCAGCCCCACTCACCTCACAGAGTGTTTGTTGTGGGAGAGGAAGGGAAAGGAGAATGTGAGCCGCTTTGAGACTCCTTCGGGTAGTGATAAAGCGAGATATCAAATCCAAACTCTTCTTCTCTTCTTCTGAGGGGTTGCCACACTGGGGAAACCTGCCCTATGGAGAGCTGTTTTTTGAAGAACAAAAGCCAACCATTTCGGCAGAGCGCTGCAGCTTGGTTTCCGCTTTTTGGACCCAACAGCACTTTCATTCTTAAGCCCGGCTTGTCCGCCTGCCGCTCAGGCCCGGGAAAAATGTGTGTTGGTTTTCATGAAAAGCACAAGAGCATCTTGGAAGCGCGAATTCTCTCGCTGGCGTGACAAGCTCAGCAGAAGCGACTTGGGTTTCCGCCGCAGCGGCTGGCTCCCGCTCTCCTTCCCAGCCTCGCAGTCTCCTTTGCTCGAAGCTGTTCAATCATCATAATGAAAAAGGGGCTTCTTAGCGGAGCTTTCACTAACTAGAAATTATATACCTGGTTCCCGGAAGATAGATTGTGCCGCTCCCGAGATACGGAGGGTGGCAGGAACAAGTGAGTGACTGCGTCGTCTGCCACCAAGATGGATCGCACAATTTGAACGATCTACCAGGAACTTTAACCGAGGGGCTTGCGGGCGGGTGGGCAGGCGGGGGCTTTGCCGTAGTTTCTGCAGGGACGCTGCCTTCCGAGAGGTAGGCCAGAGGTACAGTCCTTTCCTCTTGCTCAGCTCGATGCAGGATATTTATCGGGCCACCCAAGAACGAACCCCCCCCCCATATCTGCAAAACTCTTTGATAAATGGCAGCAAACCTCGAAGCCTGTTCATTGAAGCGGCACCAGGCTTCTGCTTTCTGGATATTCCTTCATTTGCTGTCCTCGTGTTTTATAATGGATGGTGTTGCATTTCAAAATGATTACTCATTCAGATTAGTCTTCCTCTTTTTGCATATCCTGTATTGATTCTGAGACCATTAATACTCGGTGGGTCTCTTTGCTGAAATTGGGAGATTTCCCTGGCCCTCCTCCCATTCTCCAAAGAGACGCTGCGTTTAAAACCCCACTGGGGGCTTGACCAAGTCGCTGCCTTGGCCCCCCGTTCCTCATCTGCAACAAACAGAAAGATGCTGGTCCACATTGCAGGGTTATCGTGGGGACAGAGCGCTGCACCGGGTTCAATATGCTGCAGTTACATCAAAGTCATTCCAACCCCATCTGCTTCTTTAGTCCTGGCGTTGAGAGAGAAAGAAGAACCTTTCTCTGTCCATTTCTCCAAGCCACAAATAGTTTTATAAACTCCTGTTATGTCGCCTCTTATTCACCTTTTCTCTAAGCTAAAAGGTTCCCCAATGCTGTATCTTTTCCTCCTAGGGGCATCTCCCATCCCCTTGATCTTTTCAGTGGCCCTTTTCTGAACCTTTTCCAACTCTGCAGTATCCTTTTTGAGGCGAGGCAACCAGAACGTTTGAAGGCCTCTGCTTAAAGGGTCCTTCTGCCTTTCTGCAGGAAGGTAGGTCCAGAACGGTGGGCCCACCACCAAGAAGACTCTGCTGTCCCTGTGCTCGCCAACCTAATTGGCCATCCTTGCGGGACTCTGCTCGATCTTAATTAGGGCTGCCATATTTCAAAAAGTGAAAAATCTGGACAGAAAAGTTGTTGCTTTTTTTAGTTGTTGAGATTTTTTTGCATATCTTTAATGCAGATTCCGTGAAATTCACTAAAATAAACACTTCCGATTTCTACCTAGACACTGCTTCCAACTACAGTCATACCTCAGGTTACAGCCGCTTCAGGTTGCGTTCTTTTCGGGTTACGGATCACTGAAACCCGGAATGGGTTACTTCCGGATTTTGGCAGCCGCGCATGCACAGAAGCGCCAAATCGCAACCCGTGCGTGCGCAGACATGCCGCTGCAGGTTGCGAACATGCATCCCGCACAGATCACATTCACAACCCGAGCGTCCACTGTACAGAATTCCAGCTATGTCCAGGAAATTCCAGGCGTATGGGAGCACCTAAAATAGCTACGCCAGACTCTCTAGGCCAGGGGAAGCCTTAAGGACTGCTTCTCCCCATATGAACCTACCCAGACTCTGTGGTCATCATCCCAGGCCCTTCTTCATATGCCTCCTCCTCGAGAGGTCCAGAGGGTGGCAACACGAGAACGGGGCCTTTTCTGCAGTGGCTCCCCGTCTGTGGAATGCTCTCCCCAGGGAAGCTCACCTGTCGCCTTCATTATACCAGACCCTCCAAGTGCCCCTATTTTCCAGGGACAGTCCTGGATTTACAGAAGCTGCCCTGGTTTCTGATTTGATCTTGTTCCATTTTTCATTCAGATGTCCCTATTTTCATCTGAGAAATGATGGAGAGTATGGAGTTGTCCAACCTCAGAGCCATCTGAAAGCAGCCCTGTATAGGGAAGGTTTTTAATGTTTTATTATGTTCTTATATACGTTGGAAGCCGCTCAGAGTGGCTGGGGCAACCCAGTCAGATGGGCAGGATATGAATAGCAAAATTATTGTTATGGAATAGGATGTCCCTGTTTTCATTGGAGAAATGTTGGAGGGTATGTCATAGGCAGAGACATCACCTTGCCAACAAAGGTCCGTATAGTTCAAGCTATGGTTTTCCTAGTAGTGATGTATGGAAGTGAGAGCTGGACCATAAAGAAGGCTGATCACCAAAGAATGGATGCTTTTGAATTCTGATGCTGGAGGAGACTCTTGAGAGTCCCATGGACTGCAAGAAGATCAAACCTCTCCATTCTGAAGGAAATCAGCCTTGAGTGCTCACTGGAAGGATAGATCCTGAAGCTGAGGCTCCAGTACTTTGGCCACCTCATGCGAAGAGAAGACTCCCTGGAAAAGACCCTGATGTTGGGAAAGATGGAGGTCACAAGGAGAAGGGGACGACGGAGGACAAGATGGTTGGACAGTGTTCTGGAAGTCACCAGCATGAGTTTGACCAAACTGCGGGAGGCAGTGGAAGACAGGAGTGCCTGGTGTGCTCTGGTCCGTGGGGTCATGAAGAGTCGGACACGACTAAACAACAACAACATGTCATAGGCACCTTTAGGCACCAGGCGAAAATGTTCCTCTTTAACCACCAGGCCTTTGGCTGAGTAACATCCTATCTTTTTTTCATACAGAGCCAGTTTTGTTGACTTTTACGCCATTGTTTCACACTGCGCCTTTAAATGTGGCACTTAGGGGACATTTTATCAGAGCCACTCAAGAGGCCTCCATTCCTTTTACGGTCTCAAGATGCAAGTCCAGAGTCGCGGTTATTGTGAAGGCAGGAATGGCCTGGGTTTTCTGTTTCCTTAAGTTCTTATTAGGGACCTCAGAAATTTAACGGATCCTCGCTCTCTGCCCCGTACCAACTTGTGCCTGCGAGCGTGCAAGAGTGTGTGTACTTGTGCGCGTGCGCATGCAAGTGTGACAAGGGTTGGGGAAGCAGCCGTGATCCAAAGGCAGAAGCGGAACCAAATCAATCTAAATCTGGTTAAAATTCCGGGCGTCCACCCTCCTCATCTCGCGCACGCGTTGCTTCCTTTTAGTATGTTTTTAAAATTCTCCCCTCTCTGTTTGCAATTCGTAATTAAGTTCAGCCAGAACACAGATGAGAGTTTTTAGCTGTTTAATGTTCCGCCAGGGCCTCTCGTCGTTTGTGGGGGGGGGGACTCCGGGGCGGGAAGTGACAGACGATTTTACAGTGTGCCTGTAAGAATTTCATAGCGCCTCGTAAATAAATAAATAAATAACACCACGCGCTCTCCCCCCCCCACTCCACGCCTGGATTTACGAGGAGCGCTGTCCTTCCGGGGAAGGAAGAAACAATGCGATTAAAGAGCCCTCTGCCACCAGCCCCCCAGGGGGGGAAAGTGGGGCTGACATGAATGGCAACTAACTCCCTCTCGGCCGCCTTCGCTCGCATCCCGTGGCGGCAACCTCCCTCCCTCGCTCTTGAGCTTGTCTTCTTTTATCCGCACCGTCTTCGAGCATAAACGAAAAGCTGCCAATATTATGGCTCAGGAAATATCGCCGGTCTTGTCTTGCAGCTGTAAATCTCCCCCTCTTTTTTTAATTTATTTATCTAAGGGCCCTCCCTGATGCAGGGGCAGTTGCGGGAGCGGCCATGTTGCATATTTATCGTGCTGTGGAAGTCTGATCTGTAATGTTAGCCTCTGGAGGTACACTGTTAATAGAGGTGGTCCAAAACGGAGAGCTCATCTCCGCGTGCTACTTCTGGGGCAACCTCCATCCTTTCCCCTTTCTGGCCAGTCCCTGCCTGCTCCCTGCACCCCTTTCTCTTCTCCCCACTGAAAACTTACTCTTCTCCCCAGCAAGCAAAGCTCGGGCGAGTGTCACAGATGCAGTTCCCCCCCTTAGTCAATGTTGCTTCGTAACTTCTTTTCTCCTCTGGCACTGGAAACACGAACTTTGCAGCCAGTAGGATCCTCTGCATTCTCAGATTCACTATACAGTGGTACCTCGGGTTAAGTACTTAATTCGTTCCGGAGGTCTGTTCTTAACCTGAAACTGTTCTTAACCTGAAGCATCACTTTAGCTAATGGAGCCTCCTGCTGCCGCCGTGCAATTTCTGTTCTCATCCTGAAGCGAAGTTCTTAACCCGAGGTACTATTTCTGGGTTATCAGAGTCTGTAACCTGAAGCGTCTGTAACCCAAGGTACCACTGTATTGAAAGCAAAGTCATGTATTGCCACCGTGATACCATCATGAGCTTCTGCTGCTGCTTCTTTGGCGATTCCTCGTAGCCGAGACCATGAACACGGTCTTAACAGTGAGTCCATAAGTGACTGTGAGGCCAATTCTGGATCCACACGCCCTTCCACAGTGGGGACATAGGTTTCCGGGAGGGAGTTGATCACGGTGAGGGCATAGCTGTCAATGTTTTCCTTTTTTTAAGGGAAATTCCCTTATTCCGAATAGGATTCCTCGCAAGAAAAGGGAAAAGTTGACAGCTAGGGGTGAGGGTTTGCCAAGCGTGCCTTCCTCTTGGCACATTTCTCCCTTGCGTCCTGAGTTCGAGTGTCTTCAAAGCCCACGACACCTTCGGTAAAGGCTGTTCTCCAATTGGAGCGCTCGCAGGCCAGTGTTTCCCAGTTGTCTGTGTTTATACGACATATTTTTAGATCTGCCTGCTGGATCAGGGCCATTGGCCCATCTAGTCCACCATCCTGTTCTCACAGTAGAGAACAACAACTACCAGGCTTTTAGAAGACATCTGAAGGCAGCCCTGTTTAGGGAAGCTTTTAATGTTTGATGTATTACAGTATTTTAATTTTTTTTGGAAGCCGCCCAGAGTGGCTAGGGAAGCCCATCCAGATGGGCGGGGTATAAATAATAAATATATTATTATTATTATTATTATTATTATTATTATTATTATTATTATTATTATTATTACTGGAAGCCTGCAAGCCCTCTTCCCTCCATTTCCCAGCAAATTGTATTCAGATGCTTTGCTACCTCTGACAGCAGAGGCAGAGCACATCCATCGTGGCCGATAGCCATCAATCCTCCATGAATTTGTCTAAACCCCTTTCATAGCCATCCAAGTTGTTGGCCTTTGCTGCCTCCTGTGGGAGGGAGTTCCAAAGATTAACTATGCACTACGCAAATAAGTCCTTTTTTCATCTGAATCTTCCAACATTCAGCTTCACTGGATGCCCACAAGTCCTAGTGTTACGAGAGAGGGAGCAAAAGTTTTCTCTCCCCTCTTCCTCCATGCTATGCATCATTTTATAACCAAGTTTCTCAGACTTGGTTCCCGGATGTTGTCGGACTACAACTCCCATCATCCCTGTGGCAATCACACAGGGTCCCCGGACATTTGACGGTCTATTGATCCCTGTGCCACCACTGTGATCACTTCCCCGCTGCCACCAACCCGTTTCTCTCGGCTACACACTAGTCCAGACAGTTGTTAACATTAAACCAAATAAACAAGTTTATTTTATAAGCATTAACAAGTTTACCGGCCTATACCTTCCTAATAACTTCTGATTATCCCAACTGTCTATCTGACTCCTCCTAACAGATTCTCTCACTCTCTCACATCAAACTATCCCAACCCACAGACTTATCCTCCCTCTCTCTTCTCTAACACCCGACTGACTCCTTAACAACACTAACTCTAACTCCAACTCCTCCCCTTGGGTTCCCACTTGCCAATCACTTCACACTCATTTAACCCTTTCCTCATGACCCAGCATGATGTCGCCTAGGAGTGCAAACGCCACAATCCTGACCACTGGTCCTGTCTAGCTAGGGATGATGGGAGTGGTAGTCCGACAACAGCCGGGACCCAAGATTGAGAAACACCATACCATGACACCTCGTCGTTGCCTTTTCTGCGAACTAAAGATCATCCTGAATGCATGGGAGAAAGGGTGGCTGGAGGGGGCCCAGTGCAACAGTGATCCTTTGCTTAAAGCCCTTGAAGACTATCTAGAACAGGCTTCCTCAACCTCGGCCCTCCAGATGTTTTGAGACTACAATTCCCAGCATCCTTGACCACTGGTCCTGCTAGCTAGGGACCATGGGAGTTGCAGGCCCAAAACAGCTGGAGGACTGAGGTTGAGGAAGCCCGATCTAGAAGGATGCCTGCTCTCCTCTTGACCTTGACGGATCTGCTGCTTTCTCGGTGCCCCCACACGGGTGGGCACCCAGAGGTCTGCTCCCCTGCTGCTGACTCCTTTTCCGCGGCATTAGCCGGCGTCGCAGGTGACTAATGGCCAAGTCGGGGGCGACTGCCAGGCCTCCCTCTGATATATGGTTGTTATATTAAGGGTGGAAAGGTGCTAAATGAGCCCTCTTTATTTTACATAAATTAGCTCAAAAAGCCATGCATCAATGCCACTGCCACTTACAGCCCTGCCCAAAGTTTGTCTAACCAAGTTTTAAAAGGCGGGGAGGAGACTTGGCCACGTTCCTCATGCATCTTCGGTGGCGCTGCTGCAGGAGGGACCCGCAGTTTCCCAGCGGGGGGAGCCCAGCGGGGTCCACGTGAAGAATCTCCGGCACGAAAGGCCTTTCCCAATATAAAGCCCAGATCCTTCTTGGAACCAGGCCCTCAAAAGGAGCATCATTCCAGCAGGGGCCGTGACACCCGGGTTAAGTTCAGTGCTGGGGGGGGGACGCGCTGGAGATGGGTGTCCCTTGTTCTTTTCCAGGCAGCGGAGGGGGGCGCTGGTTTGGAAACCTGAAGCCTTGCGTCTTGGCAGGCAACGTAATGTAAAACCTGTCCCGGCTTCTCAGGCCTTAGAGACATCCACCAGTCCCTGATCTGAGCCGTTACAGGGGGCTAAGCTGGGCACTCGCCCCCTCCTCAGATCAAGCCCCTTCCTCATTTATGATTTGCACACCTTCTGGGCATCCCAGCTTCTGGTGCCTGTCAAAGAGAGAGAGAGAGAGAGAGATCACGTGAAACAGTGATCTGAAGGAAGGTTGCAGCGTTTGTGACTTTTGCGTTTAGAGAAAAGGCAACGTGATAGAAGTTTGCAAAACCGGACGGAGAAAGATTTTTCTTCCTCGCTCCTAATACTAGAACTCGTGGATGTGGAAGGAAGCTGGATGTTGGAAAGTTCAGGACAGATAAAATAATAATAATAATAATAATAATAATAATAATAATAATAATAATAATAATAATTCTATCCCGCCCTCCCTAGCCGAAGCCGGGCTCCTAGCAGGTAACAGCAATAAAACACAGCATTCTAAAATCAATTCAAAATCAAATTAATGGCAACCATTGGGCTAGAGTTCTGTGAGGATTACCGAAGGAGGGGGTCAGACTGTGCCTTGGCCAAAGGCCTGGAGGAACAGCTCCGTCTTGCAGGCCCTGCGGAAAGACGTCAAGTCCCACACGGTCCTAGTCTCTTGTGACAGAGCGTTCCACCAGATCGGGGCCATGGCCGAAAAAGCCCTGGATCTGGTTGAGGCCAGTGTAACCTCCCTGTGGCCCGGGACCTCCAAGATGTTTTGGTTTGAAAACCGTGGGACATACCAGGAGAGGCGGTCCCGTAGGTCCGAGGGTCCTAGGGCTTTAAAGGTTAAAACCAGCACCTTAAACCTGATCCTGTACTCCAGCGGGAGCCAGTGCAGCTGGTATAGCACCGGGTGAATGTGTCCTTTTTCACGCAGGACATTGTTCAGCTGTGGAACTCCCTCCCACAGGAAGCAGGGATGGCCCCCAGTCTAGATGGACAGATTTATGGAGAAGAGGGCTTTCAATGGTCACTAGCCAGGATGGCTCCACAGTTGGAGGCAAAAACGAGATGCGCCATTGGCTTCATCCAACAGGGCTCTTCTTATATCAGGAAAAGAGAGGGCATGTGCTGAACACACACTTAGAAACAAGTGGAAATTTGCACCCCTAACAATTTTGCACCTGGGGCAAGTGCCCCTGGAGCCCTCTCTCCCCCCACGCCACTGGATTCTGTCTCTGAACCAGGAATGGGGACCTGTGGGTCTCCTGGTGTCACTAGACAACATCTCCCATAATGCCCGGCGGTTGGCCATGCTGGCTGGGGGCTGATGGGGGGGGGGCTGAAGTCCAACGGGATCTGCAAAGCCACGGCTGCCCCCTCCCTGCTCTAAATGCACCTTCAGAAGCAAGTGAGAACCACAGAATATCGTTTCTGACCCTTCTGGGCGACTGACTTCTGAAAGGATAGGCATGTGTTCATTTTATGAAAGAGAGAGATCGTGTGAAACATTGATCTGAAGAACAGCATTTGTGACTTTTTAGTTCAGTATATCTGAAGGATCGTCTCCACCCCCATCGTTCTGCCCGGACACTGAGGTCCAGCTCCGAGGGCCTTCTGGCGGTTCCCTCACTGTGAGAAGCCAAGTTACAGGGAACCAGGCAGAGGGCCTTCTCGTTGGTGGCACCCGTCCTGTGGAACGCCCTCCCACCAGATGTCAAAGAGTTTTCTCAACATCTGGTAACTGAGAAATTAAAGTTTTTTTAAAAAAAGGTTTTGAATAAATTCTGAAGGTTTTTCCCTGTCCCCTTTAGTTCATCAAATGCACAGAGCACATTTTAAAATTCTAGGTGTGAGAAGTTTTGCCCGGAGTCAGTATTTTCAGCGGGATTCTTAAATGTATTGTTTACTTCTGTTCCTACATTCTTATCCTGCTGTTTCTCCAATGAACTCAGGGCAATGTGTTTCCCTCCGTCCCCATTTTATCCTCCCAGGAGCCCTGTGAGATAGGTCAGGCAGAGGGAGAAAGAGAAAGAGGCTGCAGGCTGCTGAATGGGTTTCACAGCTAAGCCGGATTCGAACCCAAGTCTGGCCCTCTGCCCACAAAGTCGCTTCCCTGAGCAGCCCCTCCATCAGCCGGAAAGTTTCCCCGCCTCTCCTGGCTTGTTAAGACCCGCCATCCTCTTCCCTGGGACGCTGCTTCTTCCATTTCTGGCGTTTTGCATTTTGTCATCCTGAGCAGCTTTGACCTTGTCAGCAAACCTGAGCCCTTCGTGCATCCATCCTGCTAATTCACCCTGCCGTTTACTGTCTGCGGAGCCAGGAGCGTTGGAGTCTTTGAAAGTGAATCGCTCCTTCTCTGCAGGGCTTAAGGTGCTCTGATTTCCGGTGACAAGAATCGCAGAATTGCAGAGTTGGGACCCCAAGGGTCATCTAGTCCAACCCCCTTGCAGTGCAGGAACCTTTTGCCCAACATGGGGCGCGAACCCACGACCCTGAGAGTAAGAGTCTCATGCTCTACCCACTGAGCTCTCCTGCCAGTGTAAACAACGTTGAGCTGGACGGGGTTCCCCGCATGGAGTTCCCCGTTCACTATAGCTCTGGGGAAGGGTGATGGCAATGACAGTGAGCGCCAGGTTTCCTTTCTGAATTTTAAAAAATAAGCCCCCTTTTATTAGAACCTAAGACCCTTCCTCTCCTTTTCTCCCAAATGCTGCACCCTTTCCTCCGAGGGCAGTCGACCCATCTGCCCTGATCCCTCTGGTTGCCCTTCTCCCAACCTTTTCCAGCGGTAAAGGTAAAGGGGACCCCTGACCATTAGGTCCAGTCGTGGCCGACTCTGGGGTTGCGGCGCTCATCTCACTTTATTGGCCGAGGGAGCCGGCATACAGCTTCCGGGTCATATGGCCAGCATGACTAAGCCACTTTTGGCGAACCAGAGCAGCGCACGGAAACGCCGTTTACCTTCCCGCTGGAGTGGTACCTATTTATCTACTTGCACTTTGACGTGCTTTTGAACTGCTAGGTTGGCAGGAGCAGGGACCGAGCAACGGGAGCTCACCCCGTCGTGGGGATTCAAACCGCCAACCTTCTGATTGGCAAGTCCTAGGCTCTGTAGTTTAACCCACAGCGCCGCCCGCGTCCCAGCGTTTCCAGCGGTACAATGTCCTTTTTCGAGGTTAGGCAGCCAGAACTGTCCCTGGGACACCCACGCTTTCCCAAGAGCTTTGCAGATGCATCAGCGCACTTGCCTCGCTGTGGACTAGCAGCCCAGTGGGCTTGGCAGCTGTGGCAAAGAGTGTGTGTGTTTGTGTGGGTGGGTGGGTGTGTCAGGATTTGACAAATGAAAACTGGGCCTTGTGCGGAATGGATGGCAAACAGGCAAGGTGCAATATCAGGGCAACCATTGCTCAGGTCGGCATTTTCAGGGTGAGAAAGATGAAGCGATCCGATCTGTTTCCCAGATGCCAAAAGGTGTGTGTGTCCTCCTCGCTTTTGGTTTATTTCTGAAAATATGCCACTGTTTCATAAATATATATATATCCAAGGGGTTTGCAGCACTAAAAACTTTAAAACATACAGTTAAACAGTTTAAAAACCAATATCACTTACCCATTGTGGAAGGATGCATTCTTAATTGCCTGCATAGGTCTGGAGGAATCAGAAGGTGCCTGCTGAATCTCCAGTGGCAGAGAGTTCCACGGGACAGGGCCAATGACATTGAAGGCTCAGTTTCTCATTGTTGTCAAACGAGACTCCCCAACTCAAAAAAATGGCCAGCGATGCTCCTGCGGATGATATCAACGATTGAGGCCGGGTTGTAAGAGTTCAGGCCTCTTTTCCTTTTGATAACAAACAACTCTCTCTTTTCTTTGTTTTTCTCCCAGGGAAGCCTTTGCAGATCAAGCCCAGGTTGTGAGGACGGCAACACCTTCGAGCAGAGCCCTGCGCAGCGGATAATGCCTCGGCCACACACGCCTCAGGGATTCGAAGCCACCCTGGCGACTAACTCAGGAAGACACAGCACCGAGACAGACAGGCAAAGGCTCGGCTGGATTTGTCCAGAGGGACTGCCCGCTTGTTTTATGTGAGAAGTGGGGTTTGCGAGATGAAGGCTACCCCAGTCTCCCACACAGCCCAGGAGCGCAGCTTTGTGGTTTTATTATTTTTTTTCAATAAAGGAGCTTTTCCCTTTCAGCCTTTCACCAGTTCCTAATTCAGCTCCCTTGGCCTGCACTGCAGGGGGAGCGTCATCCAGAAACGTCTGCCTGGGTCTCAGGCTCAGCGTGGCTGTGCTGGCTTCACCTGGAAGCAGGGAGAGAGACCAGGTAGAAACCTAAGATATAGATCTGCACCCCAGTCCCTATGAAACTTTGCCACCTCAAACTTGGACGGCGTGGCCAACATGCAGAGCTAAGAGAAATGGTTGCTGATAGATGGTTCTGGCGTTTCAAAGCCATTGTTGGTTGATGGGTGAGGGGCTTAAACCTCATGCCTGACTTTGTCCCGAGAGAGGTGAAATTCCTGCAGACTTTGGAGACACGAGGGCAGAGGACAGTTTCTCTTTCTTTCCTGAGCAGAATTTTCTTTGAGGGGAAAGAACCCAGATTCTTTGCAAAGTCATTTCTTTGATAGTCAAGGCCAGATTTGGGTCTAATAGCGATTTGTAAAACCAGCTTGCCTGGGTGCTTTTATTATGCAAAAAACAACAACCACACAAGCAAAACATTTATATTTGTAGAGGCGTGTTGTGAAGTTCTATACAGGTCTTTGTTGTGAAAGGAGAGTCTTGTGTTTTCTCTGGGCGTGGGGGGAAATCACAGGGTTTTTGGGGTCCTTTCTCCAGACCAATATACTCAACCGATTTCCCTTTTTGGGTGGAAATTCTGGAGAAAGATCTCATGCAGAAAGAGAGCCGTTGCAGTGCATAAACAGATTCCTCCCTTCCTCTCCTAGCCCAGCTTTGTATGTGTGACCTAGTTGGACGGAGGATCGGTGCCCTACTCCCTTTTCAAACGAATCTTAAAGCCGTTCGAGTGAAGAGATACCAAGCCAGTCTTTGCCTGAAACATACAGTGGCGTCGAAGGTTCCACAATGACCCTTCTTCTTCCTGGAACTAATCTGGGTGCTGTGGCTGATGAGATCCGGGGCAATGGCTCATTGCCCATTTTTTTTTGGGGGGGGGGCTCCAATATTTTGAGCACCCTCTAGGCTGAAATGCATCCTGCTTCTTTCTGCTCTTCTGTAATCTGTCTGCTCCTCCATCAGGTAGTGTGAAAGGCAATAAGCCTGTCTTGCTTCCCTTGGGAAGGGATTTTTCTTGGCAAGGGATCTCCCCGGCTGCCACCACAACCTGGGATGCATCCCAGGGAAAGCCAAGCACCTTTTACTTATGGTGAGCACAGGACACTGGTCTCATGGCCTGGACAGACCATGCTTGAACCTGCAATAGACTCTGCCTATCAAATGGGCCATGATGGGCTAATCTTTGGCTGGGACAAGTGTACGTGTGTGTGTGTGTGTGTGTGTGAGAGAGAGAGAGAGAGAGAGAGAGAGAGAGAGAGAGAGAGAGAGAAGTCTGGTCCACAAGGATTCCCAGTCTCCGGATCTTGAAATAACAAGAATCATAGAATCATAGAGTTGGAAGAGACCACAAGGGCCATCGAGTCCAACCCCCTGCCAAGCAGGAAACACCATCAGAGCACTCCTGACATATGGTTGTCAAGCCTCTGCTTAAAGACCTCCAAAGTAGGAGACTCCACTACACTCCTTGGCAGCAAATTCCACTGTCAAACAGCTCTTACTGTCAGGAAGTTCTTCCTAATGTTTAGGTGGAATCTTCTTTCTTGTAGTTTGGATCCATTGCTCCGTGTCCGCTTCTCTGGAGCAGCAGAAAACAACCTTTCTCCCTCCTCTATGTGACATCCTTTTATATATTTGAACATGGCTATCATATCACCCCTTAACCTCCTCTTCTCCAGGCTAAACATGCCCAGCTCCCTTAGCCGTTCCTCATAAGGCATCGTTTCCAGGCCTTTGACCATTTTGGTTGCCCTCCTCTGGAAACGTTCCAGTTTGTCAGTGTCCTTCTTGAACTGTGGTGCCCAGAACTGGACACAGTACTCCAGGTGAGGTCTGACCAGAGCAGAATACAGTGGCACTATTACTTCCCTTGATCTAGATGCTATACTCCTATTGATGCAGTCCAGAATTGCATTGGCTTTTTTAGCTGCCGCGTCACACTGTTGGCTCATGTCAAGTTTGTGCTCAACCAAGACTCCTAGATCCTTTTCACATGTACTGCTCTCAAGCCAGGTGTCACCCATCTTGTATTTGTGCCTCTCATTTTTTTTGCCCAAGTGCAATACATCTAGAGAGCTGCAGGATAACCCCCCCTGCCTTAGCCAATGAGTTTTACTTGTCCAAATCATGCTGAAGAAGCACACTTGAGTTTCAGATGACGCACATGGATGTTGTAGGAGGCACATCTCAGAAGCACCTTAGCAGGACAACCTCCCCTAAAATGGTGCTATCTATTTGGTTCTGGTTGCCTCAACTCAGCAAGGATATTACAGAGATGGGGAAGGTTCAGATGATGCTTGCAGGTTTCTCTTTCGGGGCATCTGGATGGCCGCTGTGAGAAGATGATACTGGAAGTCTGCCAGCTGTGGGTTTCGGAAGTCGCTTCCCTTCTTAACGCTTGCAAGGGACCTCCGTGGGAAGCGACGTAAGCTGACAGGGACACAGCCACTCGGCCAGAGCGATTAAAGGCTCGCTTCTGATGGCCGCAAATACCAGTCCCCGGGGCTTTTGGCAGGTGCCGCATGGAAAGAATTTGAAATTCTCTCGGACTGCATGCGCTGGCGCATGGCTGGGTGGCTGAGGAATGAGGAGGACGCCTGGGGCAGAGTTATCAACAGCCCCACAGTTTGATTCTGTTCCGTCCAGCCAGGTAGCGCTTTGGGAACCTTACTAAAAAAGAGCCTGAAAAGTCTTCCTTTGGGCTGTGTCCCAATAAGGGTTGTTCCCCCCCCATAAGATCGTCCATGGAGCGTGTAATTAGGGAGGTGGGAGGAGAAGCAGGGATCTGGAAGAAGTTGTCGCCTTAGGTTCCCGGGTCAAAAGGGCAATCCACTCAGGAAAAACTGCAAGCGTTTTCTGCCGTCATGCAGGTTAAACCCCACGGGCATCTGGTCACGGGCCATTTGGAATCCGTTCTCTGAACTGCTGCGGAGAAGACTTTGGGGAGGAATTCAACGTAGCACTAAGGAGATCTCTCAGCAAAGGCATTTCTTGCCTGCCGTTTCCTATTATTATTATTATTATTATTATTATTATTATTATTATTATTAAACAATAGTGGGATTGTTGGAATGGGAGATTACTGGTTTGTTTCTGTTCTTTTTTTATTATGTATCTTGTGTTTTATACACTGCAATTTTATGTCGTGAACCACGCCAAGATCTACGGGTATAGCACGCTATACAAATCTAATAGTAGTAGTAGTAGTAGTAGTAGTAGTAGTAATAATAATAATAATAATAATAATAATAATAATAATAATAATATATTTATTTCTTTATACCTTGCCTTTCCCCCTGAGGGAATTCAAGGTCGCTTACAGCTAAAACCAAGAACTGCTCAAAGCAAAGAAAAACTACTAAAAAACAAGTATGCATTGATAGGATTAAAATCAATTAAAATCAAACAGATGCCATATTTTTCACTCTATAAGACGCACTTCCCCCCTCCTAAAAAGTAAGGGGAACTGTGTGTGTGTCTTATGGAGCAAATGCAGGCGGGAGGCTCTGCTCAGCACTCCCTTTAAAGAGCCCCATGGAGCGTGTGTGTGGCTCTTGGGGGCTTTTCCCCGAGGAGGGAGAAGGGCAGCTCCGCACGCTCTTTAAAGGGAGCATGGCTCTTGAGGAAGCCTTCATGCCGCTGCCTGGGAGAGGCTGCGTGTGGCTATCCCATAAGCCAGGACAGGAAGAGGCTATCCCAGAAGCCACATCCCTCTTGCTGTTCTGGCTTCTAGGATTCAGAATATTTTTTTTCTTGTTTTCCTCCTCCAAAAACTAGGTGCGTCTTGTGGTCTGGTGCATCTTATAAAGCGAAAAATACGCAAATTACAATGGAACCAGCCCGGCACCAGTCCTTGCACTCCTACCTGCCATGTGCTTCTCTGGGGATTTAGGAGTCTCCCCACACAGCCGCTCTGGGGCAAGAGAATGAGCAGAAGGCTTTGCATGGGGTTCTAGTGGCCTAAAGTGGGAGGCAGTACCCCTGGGTGGCGGTGGGATTTCCTAGGGCACAATAATTTCTTGCTGTTTCGAATTCCACCGTGCTGCGATTATCTTCCTGAGTGGGTCGTGCAAATCGGCTATTCCGAATACGGCTCCAGCAGGAGGAAGTTTCAGAGAACTGCAGAAAAGTTTGCCCCTGTTCTCCTCGCAGCAAAGCTGTCAGGCCAGCAGTCCTGGGCTCTTGCGGGGAGCACCATCAGGCAGGGCACTAAATCACAGAGACAGAGAAACAGTAATAAAAGCGGCCCAATCAAAGGGGGTGATGGTTAATGGCCCCCTCGCTGCTGCTGCTGCTCCCATCACCACCTGGAGAAAGTTGGGCCAGGAAGTGCCAAGAGAGGCAGATTGTAGCTCTCCTCCCTATCCAGTGTCCACCCCCACCGTTCTACCCGGACACTGAGGTCCAGCGCCGAGGGCCTTCTGGTGGTTCCCTCACTGCAAGAAGCAAAGTTACAAGGAACCAGGCAGAGGGCCTTCTCGGTAGTGGCGCCCTCTCTGTGGAACGCCCTCCCACCAGATGCCAAAGAGAACAACAACTACCAGGCTTTTAGAAGACATCTGAAGGCAGCCCTCTTTAGGGAAACTTTTAATGTTTGATGTATTATAGTATTTTAATATTCTTTTGGAAGCCGCCCAGAGTGGCTGGGGAAGCCCAGCCAGATGGGCGGGGTATAAATAACAAATTATTATTATTATTACTATCCATCTATTAGCTTGCTGCTCTGAGCCAGGCTGCTTCACCAGCCGGGGATGGGAGGGCGTTTCGACGCTTGCCGCAAGGGTGCCAGTTAAAGGAAGGGGTGGCGAACGTGTCCCATAGAGAGAGGAGGCCCTTGGGATGGGTCCAGGCATGGCTTTCTATAGATACAGAGCAGGTTCACAGAATCAAAGAATGAAGTTGGAAGGGATCACAGCTAAAGAATTCCTGACCATCCAACCTCTGGAAGTTCTGAGGTCCTCACTTGTTTCCAAGTGTGTGTTTAGTGCATGATCTCTCTCTCTCTGATATAATGAACATTACAGGACCACCTCTCCTGGTCTGCCCTGCAGAGGACCTTAAGGTCCATGAATAACCATAGTTTAGAGGTCCCGGGCCCTAAGGAAGTTAGATTATCCTCCCCCAGGGCCAGGGCCTTCTCAGTGGTGGCTCCGACGTGGTGGAATGCTCTGTCCCATGAGACCAGGGCCCTGCAGGATTTAACTTCCTTCCGCAGGGCCTGTAAGACAGAGCTATTCCACCTTGCTTTCAATTTGAACTTAGACTGATCTTTTATTCCCCTTCCTTTCCTCCCCCTCCCCTTTTTATGAAGATTACCCGCTCTGGGATCCCACAGCTCATTCTCCCCTGGTCTCCTCACTGGCCCAAGTAGAGCCAATTCAGCCAGCTAGTCCTGGTGATCATCTAATGTTTATTGGATAGATTTTGCCCCTAAATTGATTTTTGAATTCTGAATTTATTGTTATTCAAGCTTTATACCGTATTTTATGCTGGGGTTTTTTGTAGCATCAATTAATTGTTTTAAATTTGTTGTTAGCTGCCCTGAGCCCGGTTTCCTGAACCGGGAAGGGCAGGGTATAAATAAAAATTTATTATTATTATTATTATCATCATCATCATCATCATCATCATCATCAAAGAGCAGCCCTGTTGGATCAAGTCCATGGCCCATCTAGTCCAGCCTCCAGTGAGTGGAAGAACCGCAAGAAGGAAATAAGCACAAAAGCAACTCTCCCCTCTGGTGGGTTCCAGCAACTGGTATCCAGAAGCATTCCTGCCTCCAGCTGTGGAGCCAGAGAACAGCCATCCTGGCTAGTGACCACAGATAGCCCTCTTCTCCACGAATTTCCCCTTCGAGGTTGATGACCATCACTGCCTCTTGTGGCAGTGAGTTCCACAGGTGAACAATGTGCTGCATGAAGAAAGACTTTCTTTCATCTGTCCTGAACTTTCCAACATTCAGCTTCCTTGCACGCCTATGAGTTATAGTATTATGAGAGAGGAAGAAAAACTTTTCTCTGTCCCCTTTCTCCGTGTCGTGTATAATTTTATAAGCCTCTATCATGTTGCTCGCCTTTTCTCTAAACTAAAAAGCTTGGCAACCATATGTCAGGAATGCTCTGATGGTGTTTCCTGCTTGGCAGGGGGTTGGACTCGATGGCCCTTGGGGTCTCTTCCAACTCTATGATTCTATGATTCTAAGATAAAGGCCAGTCAGCCCAGTCCCAGGTTGCGGGAGCAACGTCATTGGAAACCCATTTCTGCCAGCACCCAGACCTTTTCTTCCATAGTTCCTGACCACGCCCGGCTCCTCGCTTTGGACCCCGCTTTGCCCTTGGTGGACAGTCTCCAGACCCTCGACCCAGGACTGGACTCTGACCACGCCTCACGGTAACCTCCCCCCAGGACCAGCACACTCTCATTGCCCCTGGCTGTTGCCCGAGCTGGCTGGGGCTGATGGGATTAGCAGTCCAGGAACATCTGCCAGGCCCCGAGTCCCCCATCCCTGGAGTAAGATGTACTCCAGTGTCAGCTTTGGGTTTTTGTACGAGGGAGCTGCCAGGAGTGAGCTGGCAGTAGATCCTACCATCCCGGTTGGAGTTAAATCTTTTTGGGCGAAAACACGATCTGCCCAGGCCTAAGGAGCACAGCAACTCATCCTTAGGTCTCGCCCTCATGAAGCAGTTGCTAAGATGGAAGGTCCCTGCCTCCCCACACTTGCCTGTCTCCTCATCTCCAGGGTTTCCCCCAAGAAATCGGAGACTGTGCCAAGTGAAGACAACTTCTCCACCCTTTTCATGCCTCTCCTGGTTCTGGGAGACCAGTGGGGACCTCCCCGCTGCACCAAGGATTCCCTGCCCGAGCTGCTTCAGGTCGTGGCAGATGTTCTCCTGGAGACACCTACCGTAGTTTGGTTGTCCTAGGGGATTTTAACATCTACGCCAACACAACCTTACAAGGGGCCACTCGGGACTTTGTGGAAAGCATGGCCTCTCTGGGGCTGCCCCTGAATAAGTCTGGCCCAACTTATAGCCGTGGACATGCCTTGGACCTGGTGTTCACCTCTATGGATGTTGGTGATCTGACACTAAGTAAAAGCAAAACTAAAGAAGTGCCATGGTCAGATCACTTCCTGGTGTAACTGGACTTCTCTGTGACCCTTACCCTCTGTGATGGCCTGGGAATCGGACTCAGAGGCTGAACCTGAGGGATCCCAGCCTGCCCAGGATTCCCCGCCTCCAGAACCAGCTGAGCCGGGGCTGGGGCTTGAGCCTGAAGGGTCCTCACCTGTGCTGGATCCTCAGGTGCAGGCACCAGCTGAGTCTGCTCTGGCCCCTGAGGTGATGGAGGACCCATTGCCTGCAGGTGCTCCACTCTCAGCCCTGTCAGGGGAAACTCAGGTTGCCTCTGGGTCCAGTAACCCTCCAGCCTCTCCTGAGCTGCAGAGGCTCAGGGCAGAGAGGCGGAGGGAACTAAGTTCCCGCAGGAGGAGTGCTCGCCTCCAGGCTAGGAGAGGTGAGTCACCAGAGGATCAGGCCGTCCTATGCCTCAGGGCAGATAAAAGCCAGCCAGTCCCGGTCCCAAGTTGCGGGAGTAACATTGTTGGTTGCTAGTTCCTGCCTGAACCCTGTCCAGCTTTCCTGCCTGAGCTCCTGACCCGCCCTGGCTCCCTGCTTGCATTCCTGTTCCTGACTTCACCCGACTCCCTGCCCTGCACCCAGCTTCAGCTACTACAGACTGCCTCCATGTTGCACCTTTGACCAGTGGCGTAGCTTGGGGGGTGCAGGGGGCCGGCCGCACCGGGCGTAACATCTGGGGGGGCGCTCACACTCGCAGCTCTCTGCCCCTACCTGGCTCACTCAGGGTTAGGGGGCACAAATTACTTGCCTTGCCCCGGGTGCTGACAACCCACGCTACGCCACTGCCTTTGACCACAGACCGGACTTGGCTCTTGCCTCTCAGGTAACCCACGGGAACAGCACACCCTCTGCAGGGAGGTGGGACCGATTTGGATGTCCGCCCCCGCCACTTAAAAGATCCAAATGGTTTCCAGAGAGTGGTAGGGGATGCTTTATCCCATGTTGATGGCCTTTCAGCTGATTCCCTGGTGGCCCGCTGGAAAGTGGAGTTAACCAGGGCTATTGACTATCTGGCTCCAAAGGAGAGTGAGACACCAGCTGGACTCATCTCTCCCTCTCTTCTGCTTCAGCTTCTGACCCTTGACTTCTCTCTGCCACACACTCTTCCCGCTCACTAAGCCCTGTTGCCTCTTCTCAATCTTCTCCCTGCCTCCCTGTCTCTCAGCCTTCTTCCCTTCAGGGTCCCCCCAGCAGGTTCCTTCCACCATTCCTCTGTGTCCAACCAGTCCTTGGCAGGAGCATTGAAACATGCACTCCCCCTCCTGCTCCGTTTGAAGTGGTATGGTCCAGGAAGGGCTGCATCACTCATTCTGCCGGTGGTGTAACTCTGCTCAAGGTCTCTTCTTCATGGGCACTGCATCTGGGGCGGAGGATGGCTTCTGGGGCAGGGGCACTAAGGGACCCTCCTCCACTGGGAAGGCTGTCTGGATCGTGGCAGTTTTGTGCTGCGGTTGTTGGGGGAAGGAGCACAGCTCAATGGCAGAGCACCTGTTTGGCATGTAGAATGTCCCTCGTTCAAGCTTTAGGCTTTCCAGGTAGGCCTGTGTCCCCTACCTGACCTGAAACCTTGGAGATCCGCTGCATGCCCCCCTGCCGTGCAAAGAGAGCTGAGCTAAATGGATTCCATGTTCTGACTTGGCAGACCCAACACCTGTAGTCTTATTCGCTGATGCAAAAACTCATGGGATCTGGCTCTTAAATAAGTAGCGAGCTGAGCTCGGTTGCCAGGCAATTCCTCACATTTCTGTATGGTTTTACAGCCGGACTAAAGTTTGGTCTCGGTGGTGTAATAGAGCTGAACAATCCCACGTTGCTTGGGAAATTGCAGCTATCAATTCTGTTTGGTGGTATGTGAAATACGCGCCCCTTTGAGTCTGGCCTTCCCCCCCTAGACAAAAGTCTTCACTGAAAGAGAGGGTCGGAATCCCAGGTTCCCTGCAACCCTTTCAAGGTTTCTTAAGACCTCCCCGTTATGGGGGAAATCATGTGATAGCCTTTTATTTTTCGTGCACCTTTTCATCTCTGCAGCCCAATCTCCCATGTGCACAGGTGAGTCCTTCACTCCGAGAGAGCTGGTTCATTTATTAGGTTTTTTAACTTGCTGTGCTTCATAAAACCCATAGAAGGAAAGGATGATAAATGAAAAGTATACCAAAATTGCAATCACTTCCTTCTTCATTCACTGGCGGTATGTGCAGAGAGGGGAAAGTGTGCATCACCTAGCCAAGGTGGGGGTTTTCAAACACATATCAAATAAGCAAACCCACCCGGTAGAGCATGCGACTCTTAATCTCAGGGTCGCAGGCTGCCGGCTCTGCAAGCAAGGGGTGGCCTAACTGGCTCCTGAGCCCCGCAGGGGTGCCGCAGAAAGAATGGAGTTGGTCAAGGGAGCCGTGAACCCCAGAAGGTTGAAAACCTCTGAATTAGTGAATCTGCAAGCATTTGTTGTTGTTTAGTTGTTTAGTGTGTCGTTTAGTTCTTTTTTTATATAAGATATTTATTAAATGGGAAAAAAATACAGAATAAAAAAAAAAGGTTAAAATCAATTCCATCTTTCCATTACTTATTTTTCATTAGCTTATTTCCCGGACCTCCTCACACCTCCCTTTTTTGTATTCCAATTCAATTTGTTGGTTCAGCAAATCCCTACCCTCTTTGTTTATCCTAGTCTTTAATTTTAAAAATATTATGACATTAAGTTTTTACCTAAATAATCCATTTTTCATATTCCCTTATAATATTACAGCTGAAAACCGCTTAATCATTCTAACATTCATCAATTTTACAATATTTCTGTAGATAGTCTTTAAATTTCTTCCAGTCTTCTTCCACTGACTCTTCTCCCTGGTCTCGGATTCTGCCAGTCATTTTCGCCAGCTCCATATAGTCAATCACCTTCATCTGCCATTCTTCCAGAGTGTGTCGTTTAGTTCTTAACCTGAGGTACCACTGTACAATATACTCCCATAGAGACTACCTTACACTGCCTTCAGGGCTCCTCTCTCAGGCAGTGTTCTGAGGCTGATGGGTCAAGAAGAGGCAGTGTCAGCCAAGGATTCTTAGAATCATAGAATCATAGAGTTGGAAGAGACCACAAGGGCCATCGAGTCCAACCCCCTGCCAACCCTTCATTCCTGCATTGCCAGGAGATGGACAGGGCGACCCTTCCAGCTCTACAATTCTCTGATTTGTCTGATCCTCTTTTGAAGTCATTCTGGTCGGGGCCTCCTGTGGGAGTGAGTTCCACAGGGCCATGTGAAGAAGTCTTTCCTTTTATCTGGTGTGTGTGTGTGTGTGTGTGTGTGTGAGAGAGAGAGAGAGAGAGAGAGAGAGAGAGAGAGAGAGACCTTTCTGAAATGCACCCTGGTGCCATGTGCATTATTCTCTCAACCCAAATGCCTTGCCTACATCTGCTTGCCCTGGAGGACAAGGGACATGAGTGGCGCTGTGGTCTAAATCACTGAGCCTCTTGGACTTGCCGATCACAAGGTCGGTGGTTCAAATCCTCATGACGGGGTGAGCTCCCATTGCTCTGTCCCAGCTCCTGCCAACCTAGCAGTTTGAAAATGCGCCAGTGCAAGTAGATAAATAGGTACCGCTCTGGTGGGAAGGTAAATGGCGTTTCCGTGCGTTGCTCTGGTTCGCCAGAAGCGCCTTAGTCCTGCTGGTCACATTACCTGGAAGCTGTTTGCAGACAAACACCGGCTCCCTCGGCCAGTAAAGTGAGATGAGCGCCGCAACCCCAAAGTCATCCACGACTGGACCCAACGGTCAGGGGTACCTTTTCCTTTACTATACCACTTTAAAGGGACGCAGGTGGCGCTGTGGTCCAAACCACTGAGCCTCTTGGGCTTGCAGATCAGAAGGTTGGTGGTTCGAATCCCCACAACGGGGTGAGCTCCCATTGCTCTGTCCCAGCTCCTGCCAACCTAGCAGTTTGAAAGCACGCCAGTGCAAGTAGATAAATAGGTACCGCTGTGGCGGGAAAGTAAATGGTGTTTCCGTGCACTCTGGTTTCTGTCACGGTGTTCTGCTGTGCCAGAAGCGGTTTAGTCCTGCTGTCCACATCACCCGGAAAGCTGTCTGTGGGCAGCTGTCTCCCTCGGCCTGAAAATTGAGATGTGATTTAATTTGATTTGATTGGCCGGTTAATAAAAATTATTTTTTTAAAAAAAAAATATTGAGATGAGCGCTGCAACCCCAGAGTCACCTTTGCCTGGACTTAACGGTCCAGGGGTCCTTTACCTTTATCTTTCCATCGTGGAGGATGAAGCCTCAAGGCTGTCAGGCACCTACGGCCAAAGTTCAACTCTGTCTTTTTGGCTGCGTGTTTTGTGTGTGTGTGTGTTGAGAAGTGGGACACACACAGGGAATTCCTCTGCCAGGAACCTCTGACCCCAACTTTCCTGACTCTGAGAAGTCACCTTAGGGAACACCCCAGCTGCTGCCCCCTTGAAACGCGATCCCGCCCGCAGGCCCGAGGCCTCACAGCCCCCCAACTCGGGTGCTGTATCCCCCCCCCCATTCCTGGGGTCTTTGGGCTGGGATTAAAGGTGGTTTCCTTTTCAGCGAGGGTGTTGAATGTCAGACACAAGCCGCTATGACATTTGGGAAGCTTCCTGAGCCTCCCAGCCACCCCCAGCAACCACGCGGGCAATGCCGGCGGCCGATGGAGCCCCTCTTGCCCCAGGATTCTTGATATGAAACTGGAGCTGCCGGGGGGGGTCCTGGGTGTGTGCTGGAGGGGTATAAACAAGTTCGGGCAGCCCAAGTCGGGTCACTGCATTCAGCTGTCCGACTCTCTCCACCCTGTTCTGCAGGATGGCCTCTCGGCTTGTGTTTCCCAGGCCGAAAGACGCCCAGAAGACCCTCGTGGGAGGGGGAGACCTTCCGAGAGATGCAAGGGGGGGGGGTCATAGAATTGTAGAGTTGGAAGGGACCACAAGGGTCATCTAGTCCAACCCCCTGCAAGGCAGGAATTTTTTCTGAGATCTTTTGATGAAGGTATATCATCATCATCATCATGATTTGTCAAGCATGGGATTCGAACCCAAAACCCTGAGATTGAGTTTCACACTGTACCGACAGAGTCAATCATTATTATATTTATGAATATCCTGCCTTTTTATTATTATATTTATTAATATCCTGACTTCTCAAGGCAGCTTTCAGGCAAAATAGAAACGGCTAACAACATATTTTGAAAGCAGTCATTAAAAAAACGTTTACTTGTTTTTTGATTGATTGATTGTATAGTATTTGCATACTGCCTTTCGTCTCAGGGCGGTTCACTGAATAAAACCGCAAAATACATAACAAAAACAAGGACAAGACAAGACAATAACCGATATGCTCACATACAGATCAGTACAATAAAAAGATCACAGCACCAGGCCTCCTGGAACAAGGAAGTCTTCAGCTGCCTGCCAAAGCACAACAAGGAGGGAGCAGGTCTAATTTCTCTAGGAAGAGGTTGCAAAGTTGTTCAGAAGGAGCCACCACCAAGAAGGCTCTCTGGCACCAAGCATGCCTGTCAGCATGGCAAGACCAAGAGAAGGTCAAGTGAGGGAGCTCCCAGCAAGCTTGTAGTGTCATAGGATTGTAGAATTGAAAGGGACGATAGGGGTCATCTAGTCCAATGCAGGAATATTTTGCACAACATGAGAATCGAACCCATGACCTTGAGATTAAGAGTCTCATGCTGTACTGACTGAGCTATCCACTCTCATGGCCATCCAACTTCTGCTGACCGTCTGACTCAATCTAAAGCTGCTAGAAGACTAGAAACCTTATCCCTTTATTTTTTAGAAATGCATACCAGGGTGCCTAATTGCACACGTAAAGGCTGAAAAGAGAGGCGGAAACAAACAACAACAACAACAACACACTCTCTCCGTCAACGGGAGTTTTCACCCGCCTCCGTTCTCCTGGCGTTCCCTCCTCAGGTTCACGCAAGGCAAGCTGCAGCCTTGGAACCACAAATGGTTCCTTTGCCCAAGGATTTGTGTCTGTGTGTTTTACACACACACAGACACAGACACACACACACCGTATTTTTTGCTCTATAAGACGCACCAGACCACAAGACGCACCTAGTTTTTGGAGGAGGAAAACAAGGAAAAAAATATTCTGGATCTCAGAAGCCAGAACAGCAAGAGGGATCGCTGCGCAGCGAAAGCAGCAATCCCTCTTGCTGTTCTGGCTTCTGGGATAGCTGCACAGCCTGCATTCGCTCCATAAGATGCACACACATTTCCCCTTACTTTTTAGGAGGGAAAACGTGAGTCTTACAGAGCAAAAAATACGGTGTGTGTGTATATATATATATATATATGCAGGTTTTGGTGTCTTCGGGTGTCTTCCCGTGTAAGAGTCGGGGTGTCTGGGCGACGTTTCGACGAGGTCTCACTCGTCATCTTCAGGCTGGTGCTTTCGGCTTCTTGTTACTGGAACAGAGCAGAATCTGGTGTTTGAGTTCCTATAAATACTGTTGAGGGGTGTGGTGTATAGCCTCCAACGTTCTGGGCAGAGAGGAAGTTCCTAGATTAGTGTGCCTTTTCTTCTTTTGTTCCTTAATTACTTGAGGGATATCTTGAGTGATTTCATGAGTGATATTCTGAATACCACTGGGTGGGTCATTAAGTGTAGATTAGTTGCTAAAGCTTTCGTGTCTTGACCTCTTGAGCTTGTGAAGAGTTTTTCTGAGAAGATGGCTGTGCTGCATTTAGTTGTGCTCTGGCTTGGCTTCGTGTATAGGGGCGAGCTGTGGTTTTGTGCCTTGTGCCAGCCAGATCTGTGTAGGGATTGCAGGGGGGTGCAGCATCCGGAGGTGCCACTATAGTTTGGCTACTGGATGGAGTCTGTAATATGTCTGTGGAGAGGGTCTGGGTTTGGGTCTGGTGTGGTTGATTGGTGACGGCGTTCTGTGTGCCTCTGGTGAAAGCTCAAGAGGTCAAGACACGAAAGCTTTTCTAGTAATTAAGGAACAAAAGAAGAAAAGGCACACTAATCTAGGAACTTCCTCTCTGCCCAGAACGTTGGAGGCTATACACCACACCCCTCAACAGTATTTATAGGAACTCAAACACCAGATTCTGCTCTGTTCCAGTAACAAGAAGCCGAAAGCACCAGCCTGAAGATGACGAGTGAGACCTCGTCGAAACGTCGCCCAGACACCCCGACTCTTACACGGGAAGACACCCGAAGACACCAAAACCTGCATTCCTGTACCCGTGAAAATCTACGAAAGCATATATATATATATATATATATATATATATATAGCTGCGCAGCCTGCATTCGCTCCATAAGATGCACACACATTTCCCCTTTTTAGGAGGGAAAACGTGAGTCTTACAGAGTCTTACAGAGCAAAAAATACGGTATATATATATATATATATATATATATATATATATGCTTTCGTAGATTTTCACGGGTACAGGAATGCAGGTTTTGGTGTCTTCGGGTGTCTTCCCGTGTAAGAGTCGGGGTGTCTGTGCGACGTTTCGACAAGGTCTCACTCGTCATCTTCAGGCTGGTGCTTTCGGCTTCTTGTTGCTGGAACAGAGCAGAATCTGGTGTTTGAGTTCCTATAAATACTGTTGAGGGGTGTGGTGTATAGCCTCCAACGTTCTGGGCAGAGAGGAAGTTCCTAGATTAGTGTGCCTCTTCTTCTTTTGTTCCTTAATTACTTGAGGGATATCTTGAGTGATTTCATGAGTGATATTCTGAATACCACTGGGTGGGTCATTAAGTGTAGATTAGTTGCTAAACAGTATTTATAGGAACCCCTCAACAGTATTTATAGGAACTCAAAAACCAGATTCTGCTCTGTTCCAGTAACAAGAAGCCGAAAGCACCAGCCTGAAGATGACGAGTGAGACCTCGTCGAAACGTCGCACAGACACCCCGACTCTTACACGGGAAGACACCCGAAGACACCAAAACCTGCATTCCTGTACCCGTGAAAATCTACGAAAGCAAATATATATATATATATATATATATATATATATACCCACTATAAAACCCACTATATACCCACTATATATATATACCCACTAAAAAACCCCACTAGAGATCAACACTGGATTTTTAAATTTTAACATATTTTTATGAATCCATAACATCGAAACATCGCACCAAGGAGCTTTAGCATAACAATATGGATACAGTGCAGAGAAATTTAAAGTTTAAATTCACAAGCAGACTAAATGCATCCACTTCGCAGCAACCATCAGCGGCTGCTTAGCCAGAGAAGTGTCTCAGCAACAAATCAAACCCCAAAAGTTTTCTGGAGAAGCGGCAGTTGTGTTACACTTCCCTGACCAGCCGTGTAATGTTAAGGAGCGGTCACACATATCTGCAGAATTGTTTGTCCTGCTTTTGCCCCTCCTTGCTTTATGACGTTGAGTAACTTTTAAAGCTAGGGCAAGAGACCGGACTTCGCAGCACCATCCTTGCCCTGAGAACTGTGTGGTGTGTCTCCAACGATGGGTCCTCTCTAGCTGAGCATCAAATACAAGGTCAGGTATTTGCATTGCAGCGGGTTGGACTAGATGACCCTCGGGTCCCTTCCATTACATCTCCCTCTCTCATAACACTCGTGGAAAGCAAACAAAGCTGATTGTTAGAGGATTCAGATCAGGTTGTTGTTGTTTAGTCGTTTAGTCATGTCCGACTCTTCGTGACCCCATGGACCAGAGCACGCCAGGCATTCCTGTCTTCCACTGCCTCCCCCAGTTTGGTCAAACTCATGTTCGTAGCTTCAAGAACACTGTCCAGACATCTCATCCTCTGTTGTCCCCTTCTCCTTGTGCCCTCCATCTTTCCCAACATCAGGGTCTTTTCCAGGGAGTCTTCTCTTCCAATGAGGTGGCCAAAGTCTTGGAGCCTCAGCTTCAGGATCTGTCCTTCCAGTGAGCACTCAGGGCTGATTTCCTTCAGAATGGAGAGGTTGGATCTTCTTGCAGTCCATGGGAATCTCAAGAGTCTCCTCCAGCACCAGAATTCAAAAGCATGAGATCAGGTAAAAGGAAGCATTTCTTTCATGCGCTGCATAGTTAAACTACGGAACTCCCTGCTGCAGGCCCCCAACCTAGATGGCTTTAAAAGAGGATTGGTCCAATTCACGGGGGAGAGGGCTATCGATGGCTACTAGGCAAGGTGGCTATGCCCTGCCTCCACGGTTCGGAGCAGCGATGCTTCAGATTGCCAGAAGCTGCAGGAGGGAAGAATTGCTTTTGTGTTCGAATCCTGCTGGCTGGTTTCCCATTGGAACGTGTGGTTAGGCACCGTGAGACGAGGCTGCTGGAGTAGACGGGAAACTGGCCTGATCCAGCAGACTCTCCTTAGGTTCTTTTTACAGAACAGCCACATAATAATATATAATAATAATTTATTATCTATACCCCGCCCATCTGGCTGGGTTTCCCCAGCCACTCTGGGCGGCTTCCAACGCAATATTATATTAAAGAAATGCATCAAACATTAAAAGATTCCCTAAAGAGGGCTGCCTTCAGATGTCTTCTAAAAGTCTGGTAGTTGTTGTTCTCTTTGACATCTGGTGGGAGGGCGTTCCACAGGGCGGGCGCCACCACCGAGAAGGCCCTCTGCCTGGTTCCCTGTAACATGGGGGGGCACATTGCCAATCTGGTGGCACCTTCTGCAGTGTGGCTGGATCTGTGCAACATACCAGTGACCTACCAGTTGAAGCATCATCTCTCTCTCTCTCTCTCTCTCTCTCTCTCTCTTTCTCTTTCTCTCTCTCTCTGTCTCGCCAAGACTGATTTCGCTGGGCGTTTCAAACACTTTGACTTCCATGCATTTTTTATTTTTATTTTTATTTTTAATGCCAGCAGTCACCTCTCCAGGAAAAGTGTCCCTTCTGCCACCTCTTCCTTTGCTGCTTGTCTTGGCAAGATGTTATCCCTGGGGGAACCGAATCTCCTTTTGCGCTGGCTCTAAAAATGAGAGCATGACGCAAAGGCCCTGTACCGTCCCGGGAGCTCCAAATGGTTGTCACTCTACCTGCTTAGATGACTGGCCCTTGGCTTCAGGGTGAAGTGGGAGGTGTGTGTGTGTGTGTGTGTGTGTGTGTGTGTGTGCGTGGAGATGCCAGCAGCAGCAGCAGCAGCAGCAGCAGTTGGTTCCCAGAAACACCCCCTCCTAGCCCTCCACTGTATCTTAGGCACGTTGTCTAAAAATACCGCACACCCCTGCCTCCTGGTCCAGCCCCTCTTGCTCTCTGGCCCTGCTAGAGGAGTGACGAGGGATCACTGGAACCCTGCCCACCCGTAATCCTTTAATGTCCCATTTCCATGCAGGGAGACAGCTGTTAATATGGATGGGGGGGGAGGGCGAGGGCAGGGGGCTGACGTGTGTTCCTGTCCTGGGCAAGGGAGCTGCTAATCTTGTGGCATGGCCGTGGCACCAAGAAAAGACATTCCAGACTGAGGATCCCCAGGAGCTCTCTCTCTCTCTCTGTGTGTGTGTGTGTGTGTGTGTGTGTTGGGGATTTTTGGGTTCCCCATCCCTTGCCCAATTAAGTCTACCGTCCCCTTCTATGTTTCCAAATCTGATGGGAAAACTGTATGTAAGTCAGACAGCGTAATAAGTCAATTTGCAAACGAGAGAGAGAGAGAGAGAGAGAGAGAGAGAGAGAGAAGGGACTGCAAGGGTGGTATATAAATTCAGATAATAATAATAATAATAATAATAATAATAATAATAATACTCTTCCTCTGCAATGCAGGACTCTTTTGCCCCAAACGGGGTGCAAACCCATGACCTTGAGTCTCATGCTTTGCCAGCCGAGTTATATTCAGTCTTATGAATATATAGATTTATAAATATATCTATATATACTGTAAGGGACGCGGGTGGCGCTGTGGGTTAAACCACAGAGCCTAGGACTTGCTGATCAGAAGGTCGGCGGTTCGAATCCCCGTGATGGGGTGAGCTCCCGTTGCTCGGTCCCTACTCCTGTCAACCTAGCAGTTCGAAAGCACGTCAAAGTGCATGTAGATAAATAGGTACTGCTCCAGCGGGAAGGTAAATGGTGTTTCCGTGCGCTGCTCTGGTTCGCCAGAAGCGCCTTAGTCCTGCTGGCCACATGACCTGGCAGCTGTACGCTGGCTCCCTCGGCCAGTAAAGTGAGATGAGCGCCACAACCCCAGAGTCAGCCACGACTGGACCTAATGGTCAGGGGTCCCTTTACCTTATATATACTGTATAAAGAACTATTGGCCTTTGCATTTTTAGCAACATGCTGGAAGGATTGCTTTAAGGAGATGCTCACACCTCGTGAGTATGGGTGAAATCTCTGCCTAGTTCTGCCCTGGCCAACCAGGGCACCTGCCAGATGTTTTGCGAGGCAGCTGCCACCAGCTCCAGCCAGCACAGCTGGCCTAGCTGAACAGCTCAGAGTCCGTCTCCCCCCCCCCCCCCCGTTTGCGCTGCATAATTTTTTGACACACTGAGTGGAGTTTCACCAGTGCGGGAGAGAGGACCTGGGACTGTCCCAGCAGGGTTTGGAGCTGGGGCTTCATGGCAGCAAATGAGAATGTCACTCGTAATCCGAACTTTGGATCTTCGAAAGTAGATATTATGTGACGTACACACTAAGATTTAAGCTGGAGACAGCCTGAGTGATGTTTTTTCTACTCTTGCCTTTCCAAAGTCTCTGCCTATTTTATTGGGGTGATTAATCTCCTAGTCCCTGTTTTGCTTTGCGAAGTATTGGATTATTCTGTTCTATATTTTTGTTTGTTGAAAACGTCTTTATGGTGCCTTTCATTCTATCCAACTCAAAGCTGCTGTACAGCACAAGTTGGTGTGAGGAACTAAATATTTTGGAGGTGTTTGGGGCCAGATGTTTCTGATGGACCTCAGGGGCTTGTGTCTGAGTGTGCTCTTTACTGCAATCTGTCCCCCCCCCAAAGACACCCCAACAGCCCGAGGTTGCTCTGGGTTCAGTCCAAGAGGAGATAGTACATAAACTATGGAACTCCGTCCCACAGGAAGCAGTGATGGTCCACCAATGTGAGTGGCTTTAAAAGAGGATTAAACAAATTCGCGAGAGCCAGTGTGGTGTAGTGGTTAAGAGCGGTAGTCTCGTAATCTGGGGAACCAGGTTCGTGTCTCCGCTCCTCCACCTGCAGCTGCTGGGTGACCTTGGGCCAGTCACACTTCTCTGAAGTCTCTCAGCCCCACTCACCTCACAGAGTGTTTGTTGGGGGGGGAGGAAGGGAAAGGAGAATGTGAGCCGCTTTGAGACTCCTGAAGGGGAGTGAAAGGCGGGATATCAAATCCAAACTCCTCCTCCTCCTCCTCTTCTTCTTCTTCTTCTTCTTCTTCTTCTTCTTCGTGGAGGAGAGGCAACTGATGGCTACTAACCAGGATGCCGCTGCTCCTGAAGCTCAGTTACTGGAAACCACAGAAGGAAAGAAGGCTCTTGTGGTCGGATCCTGCTTGCTGGTTCCCCATAATGGGCATCTGGTCAGCCACTGCGGGAACAGGAAGCTGGACTAGATGGGTCCTTGTCCTGTCCCAGGTGTGGCATGTGAAACACATAGCAGCCTAATAATAATAATAATAATAATAATAATAATAATAATAATAATAATAATTTTATTTATACCCCGCCCTCCCCAGCCAAGACTGGACTCAGGGCAGCTAACACCCAATATAAAACAATTGATCGAAATACAACTTAAAAAACAAGATTAAAATACAACATTAAAATGCAGCCTCATTTCAGCAGAAACTCAAATCAAAAACTTTTGGGGGATGAAAACGTCAAGTCTTCACCAAGGCCAACTATCCAGACTGGTCCTACGTGGGCCAGAAAAAAGCCAGGGAAGTCCCCAAATAGGAGTTCCATCACAGAAGGAAAAAGGAAAGAGGGGAAGGGGATCAAGTTGATTCCAAGCCAAAGGCCAAGTGGAACAACTCCGTCTTACAGGCCCTGCGGAAAGAAATCAGATCCTGCAGGGCCCTGGTCTCATGAGGCAGAGCGTTCCACCAGGCCGGGGCCAATGCTGAAAAGGCCCTGCTTCTGGTTGAGGCTAATCTGACTTCCTTAGGGCCCGGGACCTCTAGGGTGTTGCTATTTATGGACCTTAAGGTCCTCCATGGGGCAGACCCACAGGACAGGTGATCCCGTAGGTACGAGGGTCCTAGGCCATGCACAACATTCCTAGAAGGGACATGCAAGGGGATGCTTTGTACCAGCCTTTAGAAAGCTTCCTGTTTCCTTCTGGGCTGGGACAAACTTCCTCTGCATGTGACCAGAGGTGGGCGTGGCCTTACCTGCCCAGGTAACAAAAGGGCAAGGCAGGGAACACACTTCCTCTTTTGCTCTCTCTCTCTCTGACTCCATTTGTCGAAGAAGCAACATCTCTCAGCTAGAGAAACCCTGTAATCTAAGTCTCCCTTCAGGGATCCAGTTGTGAACTGATGATACTGTGAGTCAACTTCTTTTTACTGACTTTAAATAAGATTGCTGTGTCTATTCTTTTTAAGAGGGACGAAAGGGAATTACCAGGAATCCTATATTTAGAAGCTCAAATGAGCTTGCAACAAGTTAACCGCTGAATGTTTAAAGGGGAATGTTTAAACTCTGCTAAGTCACAGAACTTGCTAACACAAGTTGTTGTTTAGTCGTTTAGTCGTGTCTGACTCTTCGTGACCCCCTGGACCAGAGCACTCCTGTCTTCCACTGCCTCCCGCAGTTTGGTCAAATAATACAAGTTAGGAAGGATATTATTAAACAATATAGCCTTTCCTGCGTCCCCAAACATTCCCACACCAGGAGTCTCTTTTTGTGGTCTTACGAGATGGTCTAGACCACTGAGCCTCTTGGGCTTGCCGATCGGAAGGTCGGCGGTTCGAATCCCTGTGACGGAGTGAGCTCCCGTTGCTCTGACCCAGCTCCTGCCAACCTAGCAATTCAAAAGCACACCAGTGCAAGTAGATAAATAAGTACCGCTGTAGCGGGAAGGCAAACGGCGTTTTCATGCGCTGCTCTGGTTTCCGTCACGGCGTTCCTTTGCGCCAGAAGCGGTTTAGTCCTGCTGGCCACATGACCTGGAAAACTGTCTGTGGACAAACGCCAGCTCCCTCGGCCTGAAAGCGAGATGAGCTTGTTGTGGCGCCCCCTGCAGCGAGGAGGCAAGTGTGACTGCACTCATCTCGCTGCCCTAAAACTGCCTCTGCTTCATGACATGTGGATGAGCTATTTGGGTTACCTGAGACCCCCATCATTGTGAGCCATAAAGCTTTTTATTAATGTATTGTGATTTCAGAATAATTATTGCCGTGAAGGCCATCGGGCCGTACATCTTCCTGCCCGAGTGTCATAGCTTCCTCTCCTCTTCCTTGCTTGCTCTGCAAACTGGCTATTCCAGCTTCCTGTAATTAGCGCAAATCATGATGACAATTTGCCAGGGAAGGCGTGATGCAAGCAGAAGGGGGACCAAACAAGTCATTTTCCCCTAAGTAGATCCATTCAGAAAATGGGGTGCTGTGCGGGGAAACTTCAAAGACACTGGAAATTGGGGGGAATTATGCGCTCAGCTTTGATGAGTGCACGAAAGCAATAGGCTAGGGTGTTGCTTAACTGCCTTAGGGACTCCATTCTGGATTTGTGTAGAGTTTACTCCTTAGCTTTTTCTTTTCCCAAAGAGAAGGCTTAGAGTCAAAGTCTTCCTTCTCCTAGATGGGATACCTACCTGCCCAGGTGGATGGGCCCCATCCATCACTCGCCTCCCCCGACAGCACATGATGAAACCACCTTCTTGACCATTGGATCCACACTTGGTCTTTGCTCCTAACAAACTCTTTGTGGGGTATTATAACAGGAATTGTCTGTGCTGTGTTGTGATCCCCTCTTTATTTCAAGCCATGGGACTCTCAAGAGTCTCCTCCAGCACCAGAATTCAAAAGCATCCGTTCTTCGGTGATCAGCCTTCTTTATGGTCCAGCTCTCACTTCCATACATCACTACGGGGAAAACCATAGCTTGAACTATACGGACCTTTGGTGGCAAGGTGATGTCTCTGCTTTTTAAGATGCTGTTTAGGTTTGTCATTGTTTTTCTCCCAAGAAGCAGGTGTCTTTTAATTTCGTGACTGCTGTCACCATCTGCAGTGATCATGGAGCCCAAGAAAGTAAAATCTCTCACTGCCTCCATTTCTTCCCCTTCTATTTGCCAGGAGGTGATGGGACCAGTGGCCATGATCTTTGTTTTTTTGATGTTGAGCTTCAGACCAGAACATCAAACAGCAAGTCTAAAACACGGTGTGTTCTCTCTCTCTCCCCGGCAGGTTAACTCAAAAGATTTATAGGGGCTGGGGGATGCAGCCAGCCCCATTGCATGCTCCCACTTTGGGGACTAATAGTTACCACTGAGGGTACACCCCACCCACCCAGTGGTACTTGCTCACAGGATCACTACTTCATGACACTCCAGACTTGTGCTGTGAAATATGAGAGGAGCTGGTGGCACTTCGGTACAATTTTGGGGGTGTATTCTAAGGAATGAGGTGGGTTTTTAAACTCTTCTGCTTTGTGTTTCTTTCTTTCTTTCTTTCTTTCTTTCTTTCTTCCTTCCTTCCTTCCTTCCTTCCTTCCTTCCTTCCTTCCTTCCTTTCTTTCTTTCTTTTCTAAAAGTTTTTTATTATCTATTTTCACATAACAAATTATTCCAACAAATCATCTTCATTTTATTTTCCCCCTCCCATCTCCCCCACGTACCCCCCTCCTTCCCCCCTGCGACTTCCCTCAGTTCCTCTCTCTGATTTTTTAACACATATTATTCACTGCATGTTATAAAAATGTAAGAATCCCTAAATTATCCATCTATTATATTGGCAGCCATAAATTTGCGTATGTTTATTCAAAACCTGCCAAGGAGTCCAGTTCGTTTTGTTGTTTCTTTAAGTACTTTGCAAAAAGCTCTTCTTTAAAGAACTTTTTTAAAGTCACAGTTGTCCTTATCACGCAGTTTGTATATCAATTTCGCCAGTTCCGCATAGTCCATCAATTTCCCTTGCCACTGTTCTTTTGTTGGGGTTTCTTTATTTTTCCATCCTTGTGCTACTAAGACTCTTGCCGCCGTTGTCACATATATATATTCTTCATTTTCCTTAGCGGGTCTTTTCCTACAGTCCCTAACAAAAATACTTCTGGCTTTTTTACAAATGTTAATTTGAACATTTTCTTCAACTCATTATATATCATTTCCCAATTTTTTTTTTAATTTCTCTGCAATCCCACCACATATGGTAAAAAGTCCCTTCTTTTTCCTTGCATTTCCAACATATATTTGACCCAGTTTTATACATTCTTGCAATCTGTACTGGTGTTATGTACCGTCTATACATCATTTTCATACAGTTTTCTTTCAAAAGCCTCAGACCGCTTTGAGGAAATCTCTCCCTCCCTCACACAGGGACAATGGAGGGAGAGATTTCCTCAAAGTGGTCTGCGGCTGCCCCTGCCGTGCTTTTATCAAAATAGCAACAGGAAGGAGAAGCCCATGGAGGGAGACACACACAGAGAGAGATACACAAACACACACACCTTTTGTGTTTGGCCCCACAAAGGGCCCTCAGCCCCCAAAAGATAGGGGGAGCGAGGAACAGAAGGATTGGGCCTGGGGAAAAACAAGCCTATCACCTCAGGCCTTACCTCTCCTTGGTGGAAACCTGAGGGCTCTGACATTTTCGCTACACTTTGGCCCTCCTGCGCTCCCGGCCAAGAAAGTGCCAGAGTATTGATTCATGACTAATAACAGAGATTCATTGACTGAGGAAGCTTCTTGGCCCCTCGATTCTGGAGAAGAGGCATGCTCCAAAGCTGGGCCACCGCTGTGCAACCCAGAAGGCTGAGAAGCAATATGATAGCCATCTTCAAATATCTCAAGGGCTGCCAAAATGGAAGAGGGAGCAAGCTTGGTTTCTCCTGCTCCGAAGGGTAGGACCCGAACCCATGGCTTCAAGTGACGAGAAAGGAGATTCCGGCGAAACATCAGGAAGAGCGTTCTGACCCTATAAGAGCTTCTTTGCAGGGGTTGGACTAGATAACTCTCAGGGTCCCTTCCAACTCTACAATTCCACGATTGCAATAATATTTTCATTTGTTCTTTATATGCTGCCCATCTGCCCCTTCAGGGATCACTGCCTTGCCGTGGCGAAGGGGCTTGAATAACTTAGAGAAGCTATGAGCTCTGCCGTGCAGGGCCACCCAAGATGGACAGGTCACAGTGGAGAGTTTTGACCAAACGTGATCCACCTGGAGCAGGAACCGGCAAGCCACTCCAGTATCCCTGCCAAGAAAACTCAATGGACAAAGACATGCTTTTGAATTCTGGTGCTGGAGGAGACTCTTGAGAGTCCCATGGACTGCAAGAAGATCAAACCTCTCCATTAGGAAATCAGCCCTGAGTGCTTACTGGAAGGACAGATCCTGAAGCTGAGGCTCCAATCCTTTGGCCACCTCATGAGAAGAGAAGACTCCCTGGAAAAGACCCTGATGTTGGGAAAGATGGAGGGCACAAGGAGAAGGGACGACAGAGGACGAGATGGTGGGACAGTGTTCTCGAAGCTACCATCATGAGTCTGACCAAACTGGGGGAGGCAGTGGAAGACAGGAGGGCCTGGTGTGCTCTGGTCCAGGGGGTCACGAAGAGTTGGGCATGACTAAACGAATAAACAACAACAACAACATGCTGCTCATCTGACTGGGTTGGCCTGGCTACTCTTTGCGGCTGATTCATCCTCAGTCTGTTAGCTGGACCCAGTGGCGTAGCGTGGGTTGTCAGCACCCGGGGCAAGGCAAGTAATTTGTGCCCCCTAACCCGTGGATTTGCGCCCCCTAACCCTAACCCCCAGATGTTGCGCCCGGTGCGGCCGGCCCCCCCTGCATCCCCCACGCTACGCCACTGGCTGGACCAGCTGGTTTGTGACACACATTGCCGAATCCAGCGGATCCCCTAAATCTCAGCTTCCATGGCAAACAATAAGCTGGTTCATAGCCCCACCTGGCTTTGGAGACAAGGCAAGGAAGCACAGCTGAACTTTTGAAAGCCAGAAATGAATGTGCGCACGTCTGTGTGTGTGTGTCTCAGTAAGATTTATAGCGGTCAGGGAGTTGTGAGTCTTGGCTCTCTCTGCAGATCTGTGCCTTCCCCAGATCTACTTGAACCAAGCATAAATTATGCAAAATGAGCCAGTTGCCTTCAGTGTATAGGATCTGGACTAACACCCAAACATTCACAGCTTATGCACTACCTTGGCTTTCCGTGCCGCCACAAATGCTATTATTTGGAGTCTGCGTATGTGTGTTTGTGTGTGTGTGTGTGTGTGTGTGAAATCATTGCAAAGCCAAGCCAATAACCCTCCTCCGTCTCCCAACACCCTCTTGGGCTTTTCTCCCCAGCGCTGCTGGCTGCAGTCTTCCATTTGTAGCTGCTAAATGAAGCCAACTTAGAGTTTCTTCCTTTGCTGAGCCAGCAAGTGCTGTGCCGAGCTCATCCAAGCTGGGAGTGCTTTGATTTTGCAGATCTCCTGTTCGATGTGGGGGGGGGGGGGTGAGAGAAGAGTGTGAAAGGGAAAAAGGCAGGCAGGCCACTCTCTTCCCACAGCAGGGACGCCTTCTCTGCCAAGGTGGCTCTGCTGCAACTCGCTAGATGCTTTCGGATACAGGGCTTTGGGGATGGAGGCAATCGAAAGGTAAGAACATCAGACCTGAATGTCTGAGCCTGGACAGGTGCTCCCCCCAGAAGCAAACAGGCAGAGCGGGTGGTGCCTGGGAATTGGAGGTAGACTGCTCCTGAACTTGCAGGTTGCCTCTATCCTTATCGTCCCAACAAGCGGCCATTGCGAGACTTTCCTCTTCTTGGACGCTTGTGTTTTAATGCTCGCCTTTTTATATTTGTGAATCGCTCAGAAACGTGGCATCGGAGAATTGTGGAGTTGAAAGGGACCGCGAGGGTCAGCTAGCTGAACCCATGCAACGCATTAAGACGCATCACAATCACCACTGTGGTTTTTTTAATAGTGAAGGATAAAGAGAGAGATGTGAGCTCAAATATCAGCATGTGGGCACAGTGCCATTTGTCTTGTTTAGAGCAACAGACCCTAAAGAAGCAAGCCATATTTAAACTGAATTATCGGCTTGTCTTTTCAAACGGGCACCAAAAATGGCAGAAGAAGCGCCCTCTGTATTGTGCCTTTAGATCTTGAACTTGTTGTTGAACTTGAGAATGTTCTGTAACCTATTTATTTTTTTAAAATCTATTCTGCCACCCTTCGTCAAAAGGCAACACAGTGGCCCAGAAAATGTCCTGCAGCACTGAATCCCACAGGTTAACGGTGTCTTGTGCAAATTAGTGCAAATTCTTCTGCACTGTCAATCGATGTTATCAGAGGATTCCCAGCTCAGGTGTGACAGGGTGACAGTTGTGGAATTCTCTACCTGCCAAAGTGAATCTGTCTCCCTTTATTAACATTCAGGAGGTCTATCTGAAAACGTTCAGGCCTTAGGTGGCAGAAAAATACCCCACCAGACAACCATGACATTAACCATAAGGGTGTGTCTGATCCTTTAGATATTTTTAGGTGTTTAAAATAGTGTTTTTATTTCTGTTTAATTGCCTTGTGTTAACAGCCCTGGGCTCCTCGGGGAAGGTGGAATATAAGTTTAATAAGTGCTATCTTCTAGCTCTGAATGTGGCGACCGTCAGCCAGAGGCTTTATGTTCACATTCCTGCTATCCCCACATTAAGTGCTCTCCCACTGCTAGTTTTTGACACCGCCTTCACACAACATCAGCCACAATCCATCTCGATCTTGTAGTTTCAGGAAAAATATGGTTTTTTGGTGCGTTTTTCCTGCGGCCGCCTCAAACCAGCTTCAACCCGGCTACGAAACTTAACTTGCATCCACTTACTACTTCAGAACGCTGTGGACATTTATTAATTAATTTATTAACAGTGTATCTGAAGAAGTGTGCATGCACACGAAAGCTCATACCAAGAACTAACTTAGTTGGTCTTCAAGGTGCTACTGGAAGGAATTTTTTTATTTTGACATTTATTAAGCAATTCATTTATTTAAAAGCCATATGCAGCCTGACCGTAATAAAACAACAACAATCTCAAAGTCGCTGGAAACAGCCATTGCTCATGGGTTGCCCCACTGTGGTGAGACATTTATTCTATTTAATTCCTGTCTGGCTGCCCAGAATGGCTGGGGCAGCACAGCCAGATAGGTGGGGCAACAACAACAACAACAAACAACATTAAAAACTTCCCTAAACATTTGAAGGCAGCCCTGTTTAGGGAAGCTTTTAATGTTTGATGGACTACTGTTTTTTAATATTTTGTTGGAAGCCGCCCAGAGTGGATGGGAAAACCCAGCCAGATGGGTGGGAAAGAAAGGAAGAAAGGATATAAACAGGGCTGCCTTCAGATGTCTTCTAAAAGTCAGATAATTGTTTATTTCCTTGACATTTGAAGGGAGAGCATTCCACATGGCTGGTGCCACCACCGAGAAGGCCCTCTGCCTGGTTCCCTGTAACCTCACTTCTCACAGGGAGGGAACCGCCAGAAGGCCCTCGGCGCTGGACCTCAGTGTCCGGGCAGAAAGATGGGGGTGGAGATGCTCCTTCAGGCATACTGGACCGAGGCCATTTAGGGCTTTCAAGGTCAGCACCAACATTTTGAAGTGTGTCCAGAAACATACTATGAGCCAATGTAGGTCTAATAATAATAAAGTGGTACCTCGGGTTACATACGCTTCAGGTTACAGACTCCGCTAACCCAGAAATAGTGCTTCAGGTTAAGAACTTTGCTTCAGGATGAGAACAGAAATCGTGCTCCGGGGGCAGTGCAGCAGCAGGAGGCCCCATTAGCTAAAGTGGTGCTTCAGGTTCAGAACAGTTTCAGGTTAAGAGCGGACCTCTGGAACGAATTAAGTTCTTAACCCGAGGTACCACTGTAGTAGGAGTAGTAGTAGTAGTAGTAGTAGTAGTAATAATAATAATAATAATAATAATAATAATAATAATAATAATATACAGGCTACCAGACATGGTGGTCATGGTGGGGTGTTAGCATCTCTTGTTGATCTGTGGATGTGGCCCTTCTGTCTTCCTCAGGGGACGAGCTCAAAATAACAGCTCCATCGCCGCCTCATTGCAAAAGCCAGCGCTTGCCAGGACCCTTTAAGGAAGCCCCTCAAGCTCATCCGAGGAGGTGTAACCAAGGACAGCCCCAGATATTTGGTTGCTCCACTTCAGGCTTCCACTCTCTTGCCGAGCCAGAAGGCTTCCTGGGAGCTGCCCAAGGTCCTGATTAGGTAAAGGTAAAGGGACCCCTGACCAGTAGGTCTAGTCGTGGCTGACTCTGGGGTTGTGGCGCTCATCTTGCTTTATTGGCGTACAGCTTCCGGGTCATGTGGCCAGCATGACGAAGCCGCTTCTGGCGAACCAGAGCAGCACATGGAAACACGTTTACCTTCCCGCCGGAGCAGTACCTATTTATCTACTTGCACTTTGACGTGCTTTCGAACTGCTAGGTTGGCAGGAGCTGGGACAGAGCAATGGGAGCTCACCCCGTCGCGGGGATTCGAACCGCCGACCTTCTGATCGGCAAGTCCTAGGCTCTGTGTTTTAACCCACAGTGCCACCCGCGTCCCTTAAGGTCCTGATTAGAAACTGCTAAAAAAAATAAATGGCACCTGTGTGGAGTGAATCGGACACTGTTGGATTTCTGGGTGATACCTCTGATCCCCCGTTTTAGGATCAGTTACTCAGTTTAGGGGGGGCTACAAAACACAGGGGTCACGCTACAAAACTCCTACAAAATGACAACAAAGCTTTGGCACCTGTTTGGAGGAGATCCAAAATTCCAGGGTTCGTAGTTAATTCAGATGTCGAAGGGGCCTGTCCTGATCTGCCTTTGTGTGCAGGGAAGAAGCTCTCTTTGACAGCTGTTTCCTCCGCAGATGCCAAACCTCAGTGGGACAGGATCCGTGCACCTGCCCCATGAGAAAAGCTGCGGTGGGCTTCAACAGTGGGGCCCACGGTCCTGCTTCTGTTGAGATGCCTTGCAAATATGCATCCGGCCCCAAACAATTTCCCAGAAAGCATCTCAGTTCTGTAATGTTACTTGGCGGTTTCTTATAATTATCATAATCATTATTTTTAACATTATTATTATTAATCGCCGAAGAATGGATGCTTTTGAATTCTAGTGCTGGAGGAGACTCTTGAGAGTCCCATGGACTGCAAGAAGATCAAACCTCTCCATTCTGAAGGAAATCAGCCCTGAGTGCTCACTGGAAGGACAGATCCTGAAGCTGAGGCTCCAAGACTTTGGCCACCTCATGAGAAGAGAAGACTCCCTGGAAAAGACCCTGATGTTGAGAAAGATGGAGGGCACAAGGAGAAGGGGACAACAGAGGACGAGATGATTGGACAGTGTTCTCGAAGCTACCAGCATGAGTTTGACCAAACTGTGGGAGGCAGTGGAAGACAGGAGGGCCTGGCGTGCTCTGGTCCAGGAGGTCATGAAGAGGCGGAGATGACTGAACAACAACAACAAAATTATTAATATTTATTACAATTATATCCCAGGAAGGAAAGTGTGTATAGTTCTCCCCCTCCCATTTTCTCCTAACAACAACCCTATGAGGTATGCCAGGCTGAAAGACAGCGACTGGCCCAAGGTCTCCCCGTAAGAGCTTCATGGCTGAGGACTTCAGCCCGGGTCTCCCAGGTCCTAGTCTGACACTCTAACCATTACACCACACTGTCTCCCAACCCTCTTTCAGCTTCTGCCTGACTTTTCTGGGTATGGCCCTTTGAGCATTTTGGCCACTCTTTTCTGAACCTTTTCCAGCTCCTTTTTGAGGTGAGGCAGCCAGAACGGTATGCTTAGCCACATCCAGCCTCCTATGGCTCAGGTCTGGTGGTTAGAGGGTCAGAATAGAGCCCTCTTCAGGTGTTTGATTAGACACCCCGCCCCTGTGAGAAAGACAAACACCCCCTTTTTATAGGATCCTTTTCCCATTGGAGAGGTTTCTCCCAAGAACCTCTATAAAGCAAATTAACTTTTCTTTGGAAACAAAAATGGTGTGGTCTAATTGACTCAAAAGGCGCCTCCTGATCAATTAACAAATGTTTAAAAATGTGTTAAAATGGCTTAATCAATTAGCTGATCAAAGTTTGCAGCCCTCCTGCTCAGGGAGAGGGGCCTGAGGCGAAATTCCTGTGCCAGAATCAATCTCAAGGAGGAGTCTGGGTGGGCCTTGAATGCTGGGCTCAAGGGGCCAGTTTCTCCTCTCAGATAAGCCATAACCCCACCCCCCAGATAATGATAATAATAATAATAATAATAATAATAATAATAATAATTAATAATAATAAATATTTTAATTATTTATACCCTGCCCATCTGGCTGGGTTTCCCCAGCTTTCTTTTTAAAATTTAAAAACAAGTTTCTAGCCCTTGTGGAACCTGCGATGTGAGGCGAAATCTGCAAGCCCTGTTCCCCTCATTTGTTCTGCGAGAAAGCTGCCGCCTTCCTGCTGGCATTTAAGAAAGCAGATCTAGCCAATAACAGCAACACAAAGAAAAAGTAGGTGAGAGTGACACACCCATCATCTGCAGAAGAAATGTTCATTCCAAACCTTTTATTTAGGCCATCTCCTGCGGGGAGACGGCGATGGCTGCCCTACAGAAAATGACTTGGATTTCCAGGATTTTAGTGTCACTATGTCTGAAATGCAAGGGACCAGCCAAGATGGATTTGTGATCTTTCTCACTCAAAATTCGTGGCAGACAAAGAAAAGGTCCTTTCCCCCGAATGTGAGATTTAAAAGCCAGTGTCCATGCAGATAAACACTGCCATTATTATACCCATTTTTCAGGGGGCATGACTGTGTCCAGAGAAAGTTACACCAGCCCTGCAGAGGAACCAAGTGGTGTTACACCCATTTTGCTGGAGAGAGGGAGAAATTT
Organism: Podarcis vaucheri; assembly: GCF_965113315.1. Taxonomy (NCBI): domain Eukaryota; kingdom Metazoa; phylum Chordata; class Lepidosauria; order Squamata; family Lacertidae; genus Podarcis; species Podarcis vaucheri. The sequence goes on from NC_138766.1 coordinate 92,668,921, forward strand.
GAGAGTACTGTGTAAATGAATACCTCAAAAGTCAAGGTTTGAGGACAGAAATCCGGCTGAGTCTGGAATTACCTTGTGAAGTGAAAGGATAAGAAAGAGGGATTTATATCTAGATGCTAGGATAGAGATGATAAGGAAAACAGGAAGACACAATGAGAGGTAAAGGAGGTGTCGTGGGATTGGTGGAAGTCAATGTTTGTTTTTCTTTTTAGTGTTTATACTATTAACCTGTAAGATATGGATTTAGTTTTTTGTATGTTGGTTTTTGTGTATTGTTATTTTTTTGATATTTTTGTGTTGTTGTTGTGTGGAAAATACTAATAAAATTTAATAAAGAAAAAAAAGAGAGAGTACTGTGTGATAACCTAGAAGCCCAGTGTTGTGTGGAAAATACTAATAAAATTTAATAAAGAAAAAAAAAGAGAGTACTGTGTGATAACCTAGAAGCCCAGTGTTGCGGAGAAGTCCGTTTTATTTTATATTTAGGAAGCATATGTGTGTTGTGAGGCTGACTTTAGTGTAGCAGGAATATAATTCCATTAATCAGGGTGATGGGAGGCGGGAGAAAGTCTGAAGGTGTTGGCAACGGGTGAGCAGACGGGATGTTTGGGTGCAGATGGGAATCAGCAGAGGAGAACGGGCAAAATATAAATTTCTCAGGGGCCAGGTTGACCCAAGCCTTGTTGCTTCATGGTCATCAGGTCTCCCAAAACGGCTGCCTTGTTTCCAGGTGCGAGGCTGGGCACGCACACTCTTGGTTTGGGAAACAGTGCTAACATGATGTGAGGCACAATCCACATCTACCTCGAATCGGTCAAATGAACATAAGAAGGGCTTGCTGGATAAGGCCAGTGGGCCATCTAGTCCAGTATCCTGTTCTCATCGGAGCTAATGCCCGTGGGGAACCCGCAAACAGGATCTGAGCATGAGGGCCCTCTTCCCATCCTGGCTAGTAGCCATCAATATGTCAGATTCAAGCCTTATCAGAGGAACTGCCACTCTCCAGGCACCCGGCTTGATCTCCTTGTTGACCTCCCTGTCCGTGTTTCCCGGCAGGATACAGGCTAGGTCACTATCGGCGATCCTCCTCAAGCGTGAGAAGAACACACCACTCTTCCCTGCCTCCCCCAGGGAGGGGAAAGAGATAGACAGAAATGTATTTACATGTCTTTATTTCTGTCTTTGCAGCATTACAGAGAAACGCGTCTGCTCTCATCAGACACCATCAGTAGAGAGTCAAACTCCACCTCCACCTCCTGTACTTCCTGTACAGGTCAAATGACACTCTGAGCTAACATCCGGTGCTCAGCACAGTGAATAGACTGCCCCTTTGTTCTCACGGTACAGTCCCCAACATTCACATCCTGTTTTGCATTCCAGCCAGCTGCAGCTCGCTGCCGCATTGCTCCTTTTCCGTAACACAATAGCCATCGCCTCCTCCATGAATCTGTCTCATTTTCTTTTAAAGCCATCCATGTTGGTGGCCACCCCTGCCTCCTGTGGCAGTGAGTTCCACAGTTTAACTCTATGTCCTGTCGCTACTTATGAAATAATAATATTAATAATAATAATAATAAATTTTATTTATAAAAATTATTTATAAATTTTATTTATTTATAGCCACAGCCAGGCTCAGGGTGGCTAACACCAATAAAATCACAGTAAAAAACATGATGGGGGGGACCAATTTAAAATACAGTGGTACCTCGGGTTACATATGCTTCAGGTTACATACGCTTCAGGTTAAAACACTCCGCTAACCCAGAAATAGTGCTTCAGGTTAAGAACTTTGCTTCAGGATGAGAACAGAAATTGTGCTCCAGCAGCGCAGCAGCAGCAGGAGGCCCCATTAGCTAAAGTGGTGCTTCAGGTCAAGAATAGTTTCAGGTTAAGAACATACCTCTGGAACGAATTAAGTACTTAACCTGAAGTACCACTGTACAGGTTAAAATACAATTTAAAATGTAGCCTCATTTTAAAAGTAGCCAATAGATCAGGACCATAAGGGGAGGGAAACATAAGGGTCAGACTGAGTCCAAACCAAAGGCCAGGAGGAACAGCTCTGTCTTGCAGGCCCTGCAGAAAGATGTCAAGTCCCGCAGGGCCCTAGTCTCTTGGGACAGAGCGTCCCACCAAGTCGGGGCCACTACTGAAAAGGCCCTGGCCCGAGTTGAGACCAATCTAACCACCTTGCGCCCTGGGACCTCCAAAATGTTATTATTTGTAGACCTTAAGGTCCTCCGCGGGGTATACCAGGAGAGGCGGTCCCATAGGTACTGTGTTTGGATGTGTTTCCCCCCAACCAAACTGAGAAAAGCCATAGTTTTGAGCTGGCAATGTGTACCCAGCCATAGTTATGATATTTGGAATATTTACTTTGCCCTGGAGTAGGGGGGAAACATGCAGCGGCTGAACAGCTGGCTGGGGGGGGGAACATGATACGAGCAGAACATTGCAGGGGACTGAAAGAGCATCAAGGTGATTTGTGCAACAGAGAGCCCTAAAACTTTTGCAAAGAGTGGCTTGGCTTTGCTGAGGCATCTGAGCTCAGCACTGAGACCCACTGGGTACTATCCCAATGGCAGCAGGTGCTGGGGACCAGAAGACCTTCCCCAAGGTGGGCTCCCCATTTGAAATCCCCTTTCACTGTCCCTCATTTAGCCGCGAGGCGCAGTCTGTCTGACTCACCTCTAGGTTTAGTTAACATCCCAGGCATTTATTGTTTGCTAGCTGTGGTGGCAGGTTTAATAAAACAGTCCTGGGGTTTTATTTCTTACCTGGTTTTCGGATGTTGCTGCTGCTTGATTTGATCCCAGCTTTCCTCCGGAAGGAGTCCGAAGGGATGTCGTGTTTCCTTCCGAAGGAGTCCCAAATGTCGTAAACAGCCCAACATTAAAATCCCAAAAATATGAAATGATTTTCATTATGTCTATAACAGTTTCAGGGACGCGAGTGGCGCTGTGGGTTAGACCACAGAGCCTAGGGCTTGCCGATCAGAAGTTTGGCGGTTTGAATCCCCGCGACAGGGTGAGCTCCCGTTGCTCGGTCCCTGCTCCAGCCCACCTAGCAGTTCGAAAGCACGTCAAAGTGCAAGTAGATAAATAGATAAATAGGTACCGCTCCAGCAGGAAGGTAAACGGCGTTTCCATGCGCTGCTCTGGTTTGCCAGAAGCGGCTTAGTCATGCTGGCCACATGACCCGGAAGCTGTACGCTGGCTCCCTCGGCCAATAAAGCGAGATGAGCGCCGCAACTCCAGAGTCGGCCGCGACTGGACCTAATGGTCAGGGGTCCCTTTATCTTTACCTTTACAACAGTTTCAAACATACAGTGGTACCTCGGGTTACATACGCTTCAGGTTACATACGCTTCAGGTTACAGACTCCGCTAACCCAGAAATAGTACCTTGGGTTAAGAACTTTGCTTCAGGATGAGAACAGAAATTGCACGGCGGTGGCGCGGCAGCAGCAGGAGGCCCCATTAGCTAAAGTGGTGCTTCAGGTTAAGAACAGTTTCAGGTTAAGTACAGACCTCCGGAATGAATTAAGTACTTAACCCGAGGTACCACTGTACTTATTTTAAAGACTGCTTGTTATATGCCTCCTTATAGTCCAAGGGCAAGGTATTTAAATAGACAGAGGTATTTAAACCACAGGGCTCGTCCTTTGCCCCATTAGAGGACCCAAACAGCTGTGCCTTAATTTCCTCCCACAAGGCCGTTCTGCTCGTTCCAGAGAGAGGGACAGACCTGTGGCCAAGAGGGCTTGCTTTGCAGGGCGAAGGTCCCAGTTCCAATCATACCTCTCACCCACCACTGCAACATAGACTGTTAGGATTGTAGACTTGGAAGGGTTCCCCAAAGGTCCCCTAGTCCAACCCCTTGCGATGCAGCTAAGGAACTCCTGACATATAGGCATCCAAACTGTGTTTAAAAACCTTCAGTGAAGGAGAGTCCACTACCTTCAAGGTAAAATAATATAATTGTGGAGTTGGAAGGGCCCTCCAGGGCTATCTAGTCCAACCCCTTGCAATGCAGAAATCACAGCAAAAGAATTCCTGACAGATGGCCACCCACTTTCTGTTTAAAAACCTCCAGTCCACACCCGAGTTTTTTTGCAACATGTTTTGAGCTTTTTGTATTTTATCTGTCCTGTGTAACTTTTTGTAAGCCACCTTGAGTCCCGTTTTGGGGGGAAAAGGTGGGATAAAAATAATAAAAATAAAAATACTCCGATTCAGAAATATCTCCTCCCTAAGATTGGTTTGAATCCATGGGCCTACCCCAATGCTCCAAATTCAAAAGGCCTGGGCGCTAGCTGCGGATGTTTCCCCGCGCGAGACATCGGAGAGCAGAAACTGCGCGGCTCAGAGGCCCGGCCTGTGGGAAGCGCCTTCCTGCCGCGCTCCTTCGCAGGAGGCAAAGAGGCCGGGCGACGCGAGCACTTCGGGTGAGTTTGTGCGTAATGGCATTTGCTGGCGCGGCTCCCATGCATCCTCTCTCGTGCCGAATGCAGACGACTGCAGGCTCCTCAGGGCAGGGACTCGCTCGCCCGGGTGCACAGCGCCGTATTTACCGTGGTAGCCGGGCAAGCCAACAACAAAGCGCCGACGGATGGAGTTGCATGCGCGCTTTCTCCATCTCCACTGCGCAAAGGCGCTTCCCTTCTCCTTCCCCCGGGCGCCCTTGCGCTTTCAGAGCCAGAAGTTGGCAACTGTCCCCGGACACCCTGAGCCATCCGAGGCGCGCCTCCCTCCCCCCCCCACCTTCCCCGGGGCGCTTGTCCCCCCAAGACGGACCCCGGGGCTGCTTTTCCTCTGCGCGGCCGCAAGAGGGAGCTTCCCCCTCTCTCCCCCCCTCCCCTTTCCCTCCCCCCCTCCTCCTCCTTGGCTTCCAGCTGTTCCCAACAGAGACTGACAGCTGGGCCCGGGGGTTGCTATAGGGATAGGCAAATTGCCCCGCCAGCCCCGGCTCGTTATAGGCGGGGAGGTGGCTGCTCCCGCCTCGGCGGGCGGGGCCTGGCGCCGCTCCCTATAAAAGGAAGAATGCTCCATTCAGCACTTCAGTTACTCGCCAACGGGGGGGAGGCGGCCGAGGGGGCGGCAGCAGGAGCAGGAGGAGCAGCGCTCGGGACCCTCGCGCGCCCTGCAAAGCGGGCAGGAGGAGGGGACGCGCGCCTCGTGCAATTCCAGGACGCCCCCCACTTGCGGGGGGGGGGCAGAAAAAGTGCCGGGAGGGGGGCGCTGGCCGCCTGGCAAAGCCGCCTCTCTGCTGCTCCTCCTCCTCCTGCCGCTGCTTTGCTGCTGGGACCCCGGAGCGTCGGCGGAGAAGGAGCCGAGCAGAGGCAGGGAAGCGCGCCCGGCGTTGCCGCTGAGCGCCGCGGCCAGGCTGGAGGGGGGCTGCCCGGAGCCCGCAGGACGACCACCGCCCTCCCTGCACCGCCTCCTCCCCGCGGCGCGCCCCCCTCCTGGCCCCATGGACTTTTTGGAGTGAGGGCAACTTTCCCCGACGACGCCTCCTTCGCCCTCGCCAGCGAAAGCCGCTTCTTCTTCCATTTTCTCTTTCTCTCTCTCGCCACCTACCCCGCTCCAGTCTTTCCCTCTCTCCCTCCTTCCTCGCAAACTCTCCTCCACTGAGATCGGACGCAGCAACTTTTCCTGCTTCTGCTCTCCGGCTGCCGTCGGAAGGGGGCCTCAGCGGAGACCGGGCGGCGGGCGTCGTCGAGGCGGCCTCGGGGCGCGGAGCTCTCCGCGCGGAGCTCGGGGGCCGGGGCAGGCGGCGGCCCGGGCGGCCCTCTATGCGGTGAGATGGCGTCGGAGCTGGCCATGAGCGCGGCGGACTTGCCCACCAGCCCGCTGGCCATCGAGTACGTCAACGACTTCGACCTGATGAAGTTCGAGGTGAAGAAGGAGCCGGCCGAGGCGGAGCGCTTCTGCCACCGCCTGCCGCCGCCGGGCTCGCTCTCCTCGACGCCCATCAGCACGCCCTGCTCCTCCGTGCCGTCGTCGCCCAGCTTCTGCGCGCCCAGCCCCGGAGGGCAGCCGCCGACGGGCCTCGCCCACCCGGGAGGCGGCGGCGGCGGGGGCGGCGGAGGCAACCCCGGAGGGGCGTCGGGCAAGGCCCAGCTGGAAGATCTCTACTGGATGTCCAACTACCAGCACCACCTGAACCCCGAGGCGCTGAACCTGACGCCCGAGGACGCCGTCGAGGCGCTCATCGGACACCACCACCATCACCACCACCACCAGGGCGGCTACGAGGGCTTCCGGGGGGGCCAGCCGTTCCCCGGCGAGGAGTTGGCCCCGTCGGGCCACCACCACCCTCACCACCACCACCCGGGGCACCACCACCACCACCCGGGGGCCGGGCACCACCCTCATCACCACCACCTGCGCCTGGAAGACCGCTTCTCCGACGACCAGCTGGTGTCCATGTCGGTGCGCGAGCTGAACCGGCAGCTGCGCGGCTTCAGCAAGGAGGAGGTGATCCGCCTCAAGCAGAAGCGGCGGACCCTCAAGAACCGCGGCTACGCGCAGTCGTGCCGCTACAAGCGCGTCCAGCAGCGGCACATCTTGGAGAACGAGAAGTGCCAGCTGCAGGGCCAGGTGGAGCAGCTCAAGCAAGAGGTCTCCCGCCTCGCCAAGGAGCGGGACCTCTACAAGGAGAAGTACGAGAAGCTGGCCGGGCGCACCTTCGCCGCCGCCGCCGCCAGGGACCCGTCGCCCGCCCAGGGGGGACCCGCGCCGGGCAAGCCGCCCTCCGCCGACTTCTTCATGTGAAGGCGCGACGGCGCGGACGGGACTGGGGGAGCCTCCGTCCCACCATCCCTCGAGAACAAGGAAGAAAGCGGTGGGGTGGGGGGCGTGTGAACCCCTGTGGATTGGCCTCCTCTCCCGCGCCCTCCTCGCTCGCCTCCGGAGAGAAGTTGTAAATACCCGAAGGGGCGCACCGCCTCGCGGTTTCTTTCTTGGGGGACCCAGGTCGCCACCCCCCACCCCGGGACAGAGGGGAAACCAGACCTGAAGTGGAGGTGGGGTGGGGTGGGGTGGGGAGAAAGACCCTCTCCCCACCAAGTCCGCCCGCTCCACCTTCCTTGCACTGACTGCGTTCATACCTTTTTCTATGTACGAAAGCCGACTTGAATTTTTCTTTCTTTCCTCGCGCCCCCCGACTTCGTACTGACTGGCTCTCCTTCTTCCTCTGTCCCCCTCTTCCCACTTTTCCTGCCCTCCCGTACCTCTTGACGGCTCGTCTTTCCTCCGCTGTTAGTCCCTGGCGTGTTCGCCCCGTCGGCTGGCAAAGGAGGCGCGCGGACTTGTACATTTCCTCGCGGGGACGGACGGACGCTCCGGGGGACAGGCACCTTTTTTTTTGGCAAGGAGGAGGAAGGACAACTTTTCTGTCTCCCCCACCTCAACGTAAACCAAACGAAAGCGCCGGAGCAGGCAAGCCCCCCCCCCTCCAAATATCCCTCGACGTGAAGAAGCAGCAATAGGATTCTGGCGACCAAGGACAGCGCCGTTGGAGAGGAGTCCCCAACTTCCTTCCTCCTTTCCTTCCTTCCTTCCTTGGAGAGCCGAGGCGGCCCTCGTCCTTCCGCGGCGCCCGACCGGCTCTCTCCCGGCTCTCCTCCGCCTCCTCGAGACCTCCTTCTCTCCGCATTCCTGCATGCCGGACATGTATGGGATTTCAGTAAAATCTCTCCCCCAAACCCGCCCCGTCCCTTACGAGAACAGATGAGGGGAAAGCATGAACCAGTTGTTCTCCCCGCCCCTCCCCAAACTTTGTATTTTACGTCCAGAATTTCCCCCCCTCCCCCTCCTTTTCGGTGCATCTTAAACAGAATCTGATAGTCTTAAAAAAAAAAAAAAGATTTTGCAAAGTGATATTTTCCGCCTCCCTTCTCTCCTGATGGAACAGTGATGCTCAAATAACGCCGGACCTTTTTTCCCCTTGCGAGGAGGACCTCCACAATCTGGGTTGAGTTTACTTGCTTTTTTAATTCCCCTCCTTTTTTTCTTAATTATTATTTTTGTCTGTGTGCGTTTTTTATTTAAAAAAAACAACCAAACCAACGGGGAACTGAGCCAGACTTAACTTATTTAAGGTGTCCACTTGTACATATTAGTAGGTCTTTAGTTCCTTTCTCTTCCTCCTCCTCCTCCTCCTCTCCCACTGCCCAGTCTTATCTTCTTGACCCTTTACTTTGCTTGGTGACTTTAAAAGGAAAAAAAAGAAAGAAAACTTTAAAAAAACAAACACGAGTCTTAATGAAAGTTTGTATGTAATAGCATGCAAATAATATAAGAATTAATTTAACGATGTTGACAAAGCCGAATGCACTATATACAGTAATCAATTGGATTAAATAATGCTGTTTGTTTTATAGAGATTTAAAATTATCTATGCTGTTTAAAACAATATTGGGGGAAAGAAAAGTAAACACTCTTAAAGACAATTTGAAAGGCAATAGAGTTAATATATGAACTGCAATCTGTTGGCTGCTATATAATAATATTACTAATACTATGCACCAGAATTATTTATTAAATTCCAAGGAAACGAAATAACAGTTTGAACCTTGATTTATAAAATGCACACTTTATTTATTGCTAATAATGATGATAATAATAATACAAACAAACAAAAAAATGCAATTGTGCTTTTGGGTGAAGGCTTAACTGATTCACAGCTGGGCTATTTTTTTTAAGATAAAAGTTGTTTGTTTAAAAAGAGGACTCTTAGGAATAAGTATCTTTAAAGCATATGGGTATTTCTCAAAACCCGGCACAATTTGTGAAATTTTGGAACCTGGTGCATTTTTAGGTGCAAGGCATTTTAAATGAAATTTCAATTTCTGTGGTTTTTAAAACACTGTTGCATCCAGATACAACCAATTTCATCTCCAGAGCTTCGATACGGTTCTTAATTTTGTCCCCACATCCTGCTCTTGAGCCATGCAGGCTGTTGCAACCTCAAACCAACTGAATATTTATATATATAGATATATTTTTGTTTGTTTGTCATGAATTGTTTCTTCTTTGTGTTTCAGGCATCAGTGCAAAAAGCCTCCTTCTAGCTTTCATTTGCTACGAAACAAAAATAAATCTCTTTAGACATATTTCTTCGTCTTGCTGCCTTTTCTAGTCTTGTCCCCCCCTCCCCATTCTTTGAACACATTTTGCACATTCTGGGAGCTGTGTCTTGGGTTTATTGGACGTAGGAAATGAAATGGCCATTGACTCTCCTGTTTTCTTCCTCGCATTTTCTTTGCAAGAAAATCAGAAGTGTGTTCGGAGACCGAGTGAGCAAGAGAGAGGGTGAATGTGTGGGGATTGTGCTCGTCTAGCCTGTGATCTTCAGGAATTTGAAAAATTACATTAAATTTACCTAAATTCAAAGACCTCCCGCCCAGAACTGTTCTGTTAGCACACTGTCAAATTAAATTAATCTCTCTTTATTAATAAGAAGGCTAGAAAAGATTGCTGAATGAGGCCAATGGCTCGTATAGTCCAGCATTCTGTTCTCACATTGGCAGACCAGATGCAACAATGGAAAGCCTGCATTATTTATTTTGATATTCTAATTTCTTGGAGTTATGCTACAATTACACCACTTACCATTTAAAACAACTAGATTATTCCCCTCCCCCCCCCAATATCTGATTTTTTTATTTTTTTGCAATTTGGGCAGCAGCTTTTGGGGAAAGGAAATCGCCTTGTCTTCTGAATTCCTTATTGGCAAATGTATTTGCATGCAGCCTTTAAATAACAGAAGGTATATTTAAAACGTGGCTTTTAAAAAATGTGTTAAATTCTTGGCTTATTTTAGGTTTACAGTATATGAATGGGTATATTTGTGGAATGTACCACAGATTGTTATTTCCTCCCTCCTATTGGGGAAATGAGTTTTTCATGCTGGATTTAAAACAATTATTCTCATCTGCCACCCCTCCCACTTTTAAGATTCTAAATGAAAGAGTTTCATTGGAGTAGAAATTGGGTATATTGTTTCATTGTGTTCCCAGTTAATTAGTTAAAAGGAAATTTTGCTCCAGTTGGAGGGCTCTTTTTAACCGCTTTCCTCACTGCCTGTTTTTATAACCAAATGCAGAGTGTATCCTCTTGACTTTTATTTTAGATGGCAATAAATTGGCTTATTTCCTACTTCAACTACTTAGGGGTTTATGTTCTCTTTTAAATCAATCCATATAACTTCTTTAAAATACTGTGGGAGTTGGAAGAATGGAGTATGGGGAGGATGTTCTGATTTTAACAGCGTGAATTTCTTAAACCTAGGAAGTTAGAAAAGGGAGTAGGCATTTTAACCTGGAAATAAAAGCTTTTAGAAAATAAAAATAGCAATTGCACTGATTAACCTGCATGTATTATTTGTATTTAAAACTTTCGCATGAAATATTTCAAGCAAAGAAACCCCCCAAATTCAAACAATTCATGCCTGGATGGATTTTTTTTTGGGGGGGGATGATATAAACTTACTAAATCTCTAAATCTTTTTCTGCTTGGGGTGAATTGCCTGTGCCTTTTTTTAGCCACAATCCAATAGGAATAAGTTCTGTGTGAGCCTTGTTGAAATCAATTGGGGCCATATCAGAGCATTCTTGTGACTTGGTTGAAATCGGGGGTTTCTAGAAAGATCTTTTCCAGTGTGGGGCGTGATCCTAGAGGGCTTTCCCTGGGATTCATCTGGACTGCTGCCATCCTCTTCCAGGACAGTTGTGCCCACTCTGCCCCAATGAAAGGGGATCCAAGACCTGAACTCCGCAGAATGTCCTGCTCCCCAAAACTCCTGCAAAAGTTTGATTTTAGCTCCTCCGCTCTTTGGCTGAACCAGTTTCCAGTTTTACCGATGCCCCCATTAGTGAGCAAAGAAGACCAAGCAAGGGTGAGTATAGAAGCAGAGAGTTGGCAACCTCTTGGCTGCTTTTTAATTATTATTTTTCTTGAAGGTGGGGAAAATGTTGGAAGCTTGAATTTGGGCACCTTTTTTTTTTTAAAAAATAGCTTTGTCTAGTTGAGTATGGCATGCAGTTAGACTGGGAGGTGGTACTAACCTTGCCCGGCACACCTCGCCTTTGTCCTTCCTCCTCCTTGTATTAGTTTTATTGTTTGCTGGTCAAATTTTGCCTCCTCACCCCACCCCCTTTTGCTGCTCCTTTGCTTTTCCAAATCCATGTCCGATTGGCCTCGGCGCCATTTTGCTTTCGTCCTGTGCGTTCTGGCAGGAAGGGCGTGATGGACAGTGTTGTGAGAAGTTGTCCTGTGATGCTGAAATGTTATGCTGGAAGTATACCTGGGTTTATCCAGACAGCTTTGTGGTCTTCCGTGTGGTCCTCCATCCTTTCTGAATGGCAAATGGTTAGCTGCTTCCATGGAACTGTGATTTGACAGATCCATAGATATTTGTATATATGCCCCCCCACAATGTTACAGAACCAAGCTCGGCGTCTTAATCCACTTTTGAGGCTCCCCTCCGGTCGTTCCGCACTAAGCTTACGTTTTCGCAGTGCGCAACTCCCTGCAATGCCAAATCTGTTGGCGTTTCTTTCAGTGGAGATATTGATGTGACCTGATGTGTCGCAGCTACTTCTTGGGGGGGGCGGGGACCTTGATCCCCAAAAGCGGTGAAAGAATGGCGCCTGCTTTTTGTGATTTAACCTGACACGGTTTGCAGTTCCAGATGTGGACTTGAGAAGCAGAGGTTGCAAGACTGGCACAGCATCTGTCTGAAGTGGGGCAGTGTTAGCCAGCCAGAGGAAAGCAGTGGAGGTTTTTGGATTGGGAATCTAGCCTGGAGGAATTAAAACACTCTCTCTTCCTTTCCCGCTTCCCCTTATTCGCCGCTTTTCGAATCCTCAACCTCTTCTGGCTTTTATGTGCATGTGCGTTGGTAATTTCTCGTGCTTTCCTAGAACCTCTTTCTTCTTTCATTTTGTGCTGTCTCTCCACGCCTTGGTCTCAAAACCTTTAGGCAGGCCATTCTTGCCAGGTGCGATTCATCCCTTTCCTGTAGCGAAGTCTCTGCTTGTTATTCTCCAGAACAGACAAGGCAATGACTAAACAAGGACAGAGGGGAGAGCTTTGGGACAGTGCAAGGTGCTTCTGACCACAGCAACTTGAGAAATGCCAAGTCACAGGCAATAATTTCCAAGAGCCAAAGACATTGGTGTCAGGCGACAGGGAGCTAAGAGCAAAAAAGTCTCCTCTGTCCAAATGCAGTTTTAAATCTACCCAGCTTTTCCCACCATGCAGAGCGCTGTGGGTGGTGCTTCTGTTTTGGGGTTTTCCAGCCTGAAATTGGGGTGAAGGATGGCCTACAGCTGCTGAAACTCATATATTTATGACATGACCTTTAAAAACGGCAGCCGCTCTGAAACGGAGGGTAATCACTTTACAGAATGTAAGGCATTGCATTTCCAAAACTGTTTCTTGCATTTCTCTCCCATTAGTCCCGCTAGTTTAGAATTCCATCCAATTCCTGCCTCCATTCCGGTTTTCACTTGGGCATGAGAGAGACACCTGTGCTTTGTACATCTCTGGCACTTAAAAGTTAGAGAGATGCTGTCTTTGAAAATGAAACTTGCATCTTTGCTGTTGCGCTCTGTTGCCAATGACAGCTTACTTCAGTATTTTTATTTTTAAAAACACAATATGCTAGTGGCTATTGCAATATCTGGTGCCAACGGCATTTTTTGTATATTTCTGGGTACCTTTTTCGTCATCTTAAAAAAACTGCTGAGCAAACCATTCTCTGCTATACTATCCTCACTATTCAAGATCTTATAGTTCATTCCCCTCTAACCCCCTCTGTTTTCCCGAGCTGAAAATCCCTGATTATTAAGATTTTCTCCAGTATAAATTGAGGGATTGCTTCCTAATTTTGAAATCGTCAACTGGGAATCCCATTGAGGGTTTAAGCCTTCATTTCTGTAGCTTCTTTCCCTGTCCCTAAATTTTCCCCGGTGGGGATGGACAAATCACCTCTGTGCTCCTTGTCTTGACTCTGTTTCTCCTCCTGTGTCTACAGGAATTGGCACGGCGCTTTGGCAATGCCTTAAATCCTAACGGGCACCCCAATTTGTTTTGTATGCCCCCCTCAAATGTCATCTATATGAAGTCAGAAAGAGGATAAGGGGCATAAACATTCAGTGTGTGTGAGTTGTTTTTTAAATAGTCCTTTTTGTGGCTCTCCATTTCTAAGATTTACTGCTGTTTCTTTAATTAAATTGAACCGTTTGTGCCTGTTTTCCAGCTTCTTTTAAAGCTTTAACAATTAGGATCGCAGGAAGCTGTTTTGTATCGGGCCGAGCTCTTTGCCCCTTGGTTGCAAACACTCTGCATTTAAAGCACACTTTCCTCTGCAGAGAATCATTAGAAGTATAGTTTACATCCAAGAGCTACAATTCCCAGCAGCCTTAAAAGCCTTAAACTACAGTTCCCAGGTTTATTGGGGTGTGTGTGTGTGGGCATATGGATGTGATTTAAATGCACAGTGTGGTTGCAGCCATTGTTTCTTAGTAGCAGAAGCTTCCGGGTGTCTTTGCTCCCAGCTCTTTCTGTTAGAAGATGCCAGGATTGAACCTCTGGCCTGTGTGCCCTTCCAAATTTAGCAGCACCAATCCTTTTTGTTTTGTTTTGTTTTGTTTTTTTAAGTCTCAGCCCGCCCTGGCATCTATAAAGTGATCCTGTGCCTTTGCCTTTGATGTCCCATTTGCCGGTGGTTTAACGGATCGATCCAGAACTGTTAATATTATAGCATTTAACTCTTAAGGACACAGCTGGAAAGCTGGCCTTATATATGGAGTCAGAGCGCTGGGCCATTTTGCCTGGCACTGCCCACTGCCCCTTTAATTTGCTTCTTCCAAAGAGCTTGGGGTGTGTGGCAAAGGTGGATTCCCTCTGTACCTGTGTAAGAGCCTAGCAAGAGACGGGAAGGTGGCCTCAGGCTGCAGACTGAGCAACTGAGTCGAGTTTAGCGCTTGCGTCTCTGCCGCGGGTGTCCAGTCCCCCACCTTGTGGCAACCCCTGTCCCGTTAAAGCAGCCATCTTCTGAGCCTCAGACTGTGCCTGTTCGCCTCCAAGCTGTGGCTGGGCATCTCCTTGCCTTGGAAGCGCCAACCCTAGGTTGGAAAACGGGCATCCTGGAGCAGTTAGACAGAGGCCTTGCCCAAAGGAGCTGCCATCTTTGATGCTCTGCCCTGTGGTTAGATGCCTGCGGCATCCTTTCGACCTGGGGGAGCCCCTCCTAAGAGAGCAGGCCTTACGCAGACGTAGGTTCCAGAGGAAGCTGCCTTTTACCAAGTCGGACCATTGAGCTCCATATTGTCTACACCAACTGGCAGCTGCTCTCTGGAGTTTCAATGCCAGGGATTGAACTTGTGACCGTCTACATGCAAGACAGATGTGCTGCCTACTGAGCGTTGTGCCTGCAAGTGAGCTCTTCTGAACTCAGTGGACTTGCTTCTGAGTAGACTTGTATAATAATAATAATAATAATAATAATAATAATAATAATAATAGATTATTTATACCCCGCCCATCTGGCTGAGTTTCCCCAGCCACTCTGGGCGGCTCCCAATCAAGTGTTAAAAACAGTACAGTGTTTAATATTAAAAACTTGCCTAAACAGGGCTGCCTTCAGATGTCTTTTAAAGATAAGATAGCTGCTTATTTCCTTCACATCTGAAGGGTGGGTGTTCCACAGGGTGGGTGCCACCACCGAGAAGGCCCTCTGTCTGGTTCCCTGTAACCTCACTTCTCGCAATGAGGGAACCGCCAGAAGGCCCTCGGCGCTGGATCTCAGTGTAGGCTTGAACAGTAAAGGGCTTTTCTCCCCTCACCCCCTTTTCTCTTTACGCAGGTTCTCCCAAAACTGCTGGCTCTCGGATTAATCTCTCTGGTTCGGATTTTGAATGCCCACAGTTCCCTCTTGTTAGTGATCTCATCTCTCCCATTCAGGCTCCATCCTTTCTGTGTCTGTCTTTAAACGGAGCTCTTGATTCTCTTGCTCTCCAAACACAAACTCTGTGCTTCTCTTTTGGTGGTGATAATGGAAATCAATGCACCCTGATGCTAACCACACTTCCTTACTCACAAGTAAGCCAGCTAACCTGAACGGAATTTGCTTCCAAATCACTCCGCTTAAGGTTGCCGCGGTGAATGATTTTTAACTCGGTGTGTTTAGCTGTCTTGATTTCAGTGGGACTTGTTCGCGGCCAGATTTCGTTAGGCTGCACCCCAAACAGGCAAATACATATTTGTGCCAATTTCTGAGGCTTGTTTATTAGAGAGACGGTGGTTGTTGCCTAATGAAGTTAGCCGAGCAAAGTATTGTTTGATTTATGAAACGCTGTTGACATGAGAGCGTTCTGGAGAGAATTCCAGGCAGAATCTTAAAAATGGAGTTAGCACCATTTGGCAAACTGAGCCCAAAATCTGAATTGTCTGTTGCCACGAACGTGGTGCTCCATTGCTGCCATAATGAAGAAATCTCGCGGTATGGTGACTTGTTCAAGGGAGTGTGTCATTTGAGCTTTCTTTCCAGTGTTTATACTTTAAAAAATAAGATGCAGACTGAACCAGATTTTTTTTTGAGAGAGAGATGTGGCGGAGAAATATACACAATTGTTTCTATGGGGAAAGGAGGAAGATGGGCAGTGCTCCCATTTACACTTTAGGTTCAGCCAAAGATAGAATGAGCATCAGAAATATGTCTATCTGCAGTACCGGCCGGTGGTGGCACAGTGTTTTCTCAAATCATCTGTTGTCTGGGCTTTTATTTTGATGAAAAACTAAATTCATTTTGCTTGCAATATTCCCCAGGCAGCTTGGTGTGTGTGTCTGTTTGCCTCTGCTCGCTTACATTTATATGAACTTTTAGGAACATACTGCAAGTTGGTTCTAAATTTCCCCCTCCCACCACCTGGATTTCCTTATATTCTCTCCTTTTCAAAGTATCCCTGGTATAAGAAAATCCCAGACTGGGGGAGATAAGATTGTGGGGAGATGTTGATTTGAATGAGAAGCTCACTGTCCATATTGGACAACAGTCTGAATGAGCTGGGGCTTCGTATAATACAAGCGACTTGTATTGATAAAGCAATGAGGAATTGTCAGAAGGGATGCCTTAATTTTCAGACATTTTCTCGTGGGAAGATGTTCCAAGATACCTTCTTTTGAGTCCCACAAATGGGGCAGTTATATAACTGTTTTTCTTGCTGTCTCTTCCCCTCCCATCTCCTGACTTTTCCGCCCATGTAGGAAGCCAGGCCTTCGTACTCCTCTGGGGTCAATATCTTTCTTTCCTCCCATTCCTCAGCCTTTCTGCTTTTTTATTTCCTAGAGCCTGAGTTTTATTATTTCCCCACCTTTCTCCTTTATTCTAGAAATTGGGTGGGGTGGGTGTGCCGAAAACACCCCTCCAGCGATTCCTACCCCCCCCCGCTTTCTGGGATTTCCCAGGCTGAAGACCTGAAGTCCTGTGGCCAGGACGGGTGTGTACAGATGTGTGCCAAATGGAATTGGCACTGCGCAGAGTCTGGATCTATAGAATACAATGTGATGTGTGGACACCGAGTGCTGTACGTGAAGCCAAGGGCAGGAATTCCTGCCAGCGCCTGGCTTTATTTCTCACCCCCCCAAACTTCTTTTATCCGTGGAGCAAGCTGCGGTGTTGCCCTGCAAAGGGAGATGTTTGCATCAGCGTTGCAACGTGATGGTGGCAGAGCCGTTTGGGGAGAATGTCCGATAACAGCAGTTAAGGCACCTGGACTAGTTCCAGCAAAACGAGAGCTTGGTGCAATGTTGCGTTTGTAAGGAGGTTCGTGAATGTGCTGTGTGTCTGATGGGCACACAGAATAATTTGCGGGAAGAGCGGCTGTCCTTTCAGTTCAGTCCCTGGGGGTAATCCTATGGGATGGCAGCGTGGTGTAGTGGCTAGAGACTTGAGGGCTGGGAAGCCCATTTTGAAGTGGCTCCTCTGGCTATCTGACCAGCATCTTTTAAACCTCTGTCACTTTTTACATGTTGGTGTTCCTGTAGGGAACTGTATGGCATGTATCGAACGTGCCATAAAGTAGCATCTCTCTTGCTGACCAGCCTATGGGTTACTGACTCATGTGGCACCATGAAATAAAATAGTTTTTGCACTTAGATGCCTGGCATGAAAATCTAAATACCTTATATGTTTGCCGTGTGATTATGATTCTCAGCTTTAAAAGAAATTTAAAGCAACTATAACACACCTTCCTGAACCGGCTTAATTCTCTTTCAATAACTTATGAGTGGGTTGCCTTAACTTGTAATTAATTTTATCTCTCTATCTCCTAGCATCCCATAGTCATTTAAAATGTGGTTTGTGCATGTGTGGTTTAGTTTTGTTGCTGTTGTACACTAAACGTCTCTGCAGTCGCTTATCCTTTTTGGTGGTTTCTCTTTGCTTCTAGTTTTTCCTCCTGGAGGATAAGACTGTGGAACCTCCAGCTTTAGAAGAAGTCTAGCAGTGAAATATCAGTTGCTGGGAATCGCAGTCAGAGAGAGTGCTGCTGTACTTAAGTGCTGCTTGTGGGCTTCCGAAAGGTATCTGGTCGGCCGACACTGGGAAATGATTTCATGGGCTGGGAGGGAGGTAGTTTAGCAGATGCCAACACGGCTTTTCCTGTCATTCTTGCTGCAATGATCAAGTTAACCTACATGTTAAAATTGCATTATTTTATGAAATGTATACACCGCATGGTTTGGGCATGAAAGCAGTTTACGAAAAGAAAAAATCAAGAAAGTTACAACAGTACTTCAAAACAAAAAATTGTTAAAATCTTAGAACATTAAGATGAGTTTTCTAAGCATCTGGACAGACTTGTCTGGGTAGGTAAAGGGTAAAGGGACCCCTGACCATTAGGTCCAGTCGTGGCCGACTCTGGGGTTGCGGCGCTCATCTCGCTTTACTGGCCGAGGGAGCGGCGTACAGCTTCTGGGTCATGTGGCCAGCATGACTAAGCCGCTTCTGGCGAACCAGAGCAGCGCACGGAAACGCCGTTTACCTTCCCGCCGGGGTGGTACCTATTTATCTACTTGCACTTTGACGTGCTTTCGAACTGCTAGGTTGGCAGGAGCAGGGACCGAGCAACGGGAGCTCACCCCATCGCAGGGATTCGAACCGCCGACCTTCTGGTCGGCAAGCCCTAGGCTCTGTGTTTTAACCCACAGCGCCACCCGCGTCCCTGTCTGGGTAGGTAGCATTTATTTTACGAAATAAAAAGCCAAAGATAAAATTTCATTATTAGAACCCCGCAGATTGTTTAAGGAGCAAGTTTGAAGGTTCATCTCCAAATTCACCCCCACAATGAGTGGTGGAAAGAAGACCTTTCCAAAATAACTTTACTTGGGGGGAAAAACACCTTTCCGATGGATCCTTATTGCTGTGCATTTCGACCAAATAGAAATATGTGATCATTTATAAAGAGGCGAATCTCCCTTATATGGCAGTTGAGAGGCTGAATGCCTCTCGGAGCAGCTTGGGGGGGGGAGAGGGTTAGGTTGCAAGTGCGATAAATGTGTCCAATTCCACAGTGGAACATTCATGGGTGTACGTTCACCTGCCTGAATGGGACTCCCTCTCAGCTTAATGTTTGGAGTGTATGCTGTGGACTCTGGCATGTATGACCTGCTGTCACCCCACTGCGACGCCTCCATTTGCAATCTTTAATTTCTGGCAGACGTTGCAGCGCATGGGGAGCCTTACATTTTTCCACGTTGCCTTTGCAGTGTGCACATTTTCTGCTGTGCCGCCTCGGTTCTTAAAACCTCAGTGCGTATTACGCACCTGAGACTAAAAGGCACCTCTCTGAGCCCTCGACCGAATGAGTTTTGCCACGTGTGAAAGATTCATGGAGGGCCGGGCGCAGAACGGACGTGACGATTTCCAGTTTTACGTTTGCGTTGCAGAGTTGTTCTAAAAAGTGGCTTTTCATCCTCTGGGGTGGAAAGTATGGCTAATCTGACGCCTAACCGTGTTAGGAAATCGATCCATTGATTTCAAATGGATTTGCTTCCAAGTTACGTTTGCTTAGAATTAATCCTGAACAAAGTGGCAGCCCTAGAGTTGCAATAATTAAATCTTGCTCATTTTGAAAATATACCGTGTTTTTCCGTGTATAAGACTAGGTATTGTTTTTTTCACACAAAAATTAGGTTTAAAATTGGGGCTCGTCTTATACATCGGTAGTGCTGAGGGGTTTTTTCTTAATTTGGAGTCCCCCCAAAAAGGCATCTTATACACGGAAAAACATGGTATACAGTGGTACCTTGGGTTACATACACTTCAGGTTAGACTCCGCTAACCCAGAAATAGTGCTTCAGGTTAAGAACTTTGCTTCAGGATTTCAATAGAAATTGTGCTCCGGTGGCACGGCAGCAGCAGGAGCCCCCATTAGCTAAAGTGGTGCTTCAGGTTAAGAACAGTTTCAGGTTAGGAATGGACCTCCAGAACGAATTAAGTACTTAACCCGAGGTACCACTGTATATTATTGGGGTATAAACATATTGTGCTTAATTTTTATTTATTACGTGTCTGCCTAGTGAGAACCTTGGAGCTGCTCTCTGATTTCCCGGGCTTAAACCTCTCTCGGCAACAGAGCAGCTCTGGGTGCTTCTGTTCTGCAGAAACAGGTGTGTGTTCTAAAAAGGAAGCAGGTGCACATAACCAGTCAACAAGTCTGTCTGCAGCTCGATATACTAGTTGGGAACATGGAGGAGCAAAGGGGAGACGGTGTGCCAAGCGGTGGAGGCGATAACTTTTCGTTCCGAACATATCACTGTTATGAGCAGAC
Organism: Podarcis vaucheri; assembly: GCF_965113315.1. Taxonomy (NCBI): domain Eukaryota; kingdom Metazoa; phylum Chordata; class Lepidosauria; order Squamata; family Lacertidae; genus Podarcis; species Podarcis vaucheri. The sequence continues at coordinate 92,688,763 of NC_138766.1, forward strand.
ACCATTCCTGAGATGTTTGGCGCAGCAGCGCTCAAGGGTTTGTTTCTGTTCCCCTCTGGCTTTCGCAGGGCCCGTGAAACCGCACTTTGCAGTTGGCGCAGGGGCTAAGGTGTCAGGCTAGGACCCAGGAGACCCCGGGTTCAAATGTTCTGCCGGTCGTAAAAAAAACTCCCCCAAACCCTCAGGGGTGACCTTGAACCAGCTAGGCGCTCTCACCCAGCCAAACCCATCATGGATATGATCACAAGGACGATGGATGGAAGGATTAAAAGTGCCATTTTTTAAAAGGCGGTATTCCATGGTAGCCCTACTCACAGTAGACCCATTGAAATGGGCAAATATGACTAAGTTAAGTTCATTAATTTCAGCAGGTCTGCCTTAGGCAAATTTTAAAAAGGTATAGGTAAAGGTAAAGCAAACGACTCTGGGGTTGTGGCGCTCATCTCGCTTTACAGGCCGAGGGAGCCGGCGTTTGTCCGTAGAGAATTTTTCTGGGTCATGTGGCCAGCATGACTAAGCCGCTTCTGGCGAAACCAGAGCAGCGCACGGAAATGCCATTTGTCTTCCCGCCAGAGTGGTGCCTATTTATCTACTTGTACTTTTTGGCATGCTTTCGAACTGCTAGGTTGGCAGGAGCTGGGACCGAGCAACGGGAGCTCACCCCGTCGCGGGGATTCGAACCGCCGACCTTCCGATCGGCAAGCCCAAGAGGCTCAGTGGTTTAGACCACAGCGCCACCTGCATCCCGAGGCAAATTTAGGGGAGCGCAAACAGTTCACCTGCACAGGGCGCCGAGCTGAGAGGGCACCACAACAATGACGAATAATGGAAGGCATTTGTTTTCCAGCCAAAGCATACATGACACTGTTAGCTGAGTAAATAGTTTCTGGATCAGTGATGTGGCGGGGCCATCAACACCTGAGTTGTTTTAATATTTTTATTCCCCTTTTCCAGCAGCAGGTATTGAGCTCAAAGCAGCTCACCGTAATTGCAGTAGCAATTTAAAAGAAACCAGCAAGCATTCCCTATAATATCAAACAGGATAGCATGTAAACAGCAGCAACAAATTCATCTGAGCAATTAATACAATCTTCTATGGGAGCCCGTGGGGAAGAGCGTGAAATTGGGGCAGGATTATGACCTGCTGTAAGGGCCTAAAGGTGGGTCAAGTTTAAGAGGCCCAAAAATTACCCAAAAATGTACATTATTCTATTGGAAAGGACAATGGAAACAGTAAAGTTTTATATTGGTGTACTACACGGGTAAGAATGCAGCTTAAAAATCCTAACAATCCAACCAAAGCATATGCATTGCAATAATCCATTTTTTAAAAACCAGTTATGTGAAACTTAATGATACATAATACTTGTATCCAGAGGCCCTTATAATCTGCATAAATCTGGGTGCAGGGTTAGAAACTCAGAAATAAAATCTGATCGCCAAATGGCACTTTAAACCTAGGTTACAGTAGCCACAATAGAATGTCTAAGTGCTTTTTTTTATTTTGCTGTGAAATTTATTATCATTCTTTTCATTTCTATACTGCTCTATATTTTGAAGTACAAATCCCCCAAGCGGTTGACAACACATTTAAACACCAAACAATCCAGAATAAAGCAAATTGAAGCTTTAAGGAAAATATTTCAGAACTTCTGTAAGCGACATTTTGTGCTTTCTTTAGAGATCTCCACGTGGTCAGAACTGGACCCGCTCTAATCGCAAAATATGCCTGGCTAATTTCCAACACTTGCTTGATGTGCCTGTCGGTTTAAATTCTTTTTAATATTGTGCTTTAATGCTGCAACCTGCCTTCCTAGGTACTGTACGTGGACCTCTGCACATGCATGGGGGAAAAATATATCTGTGCCCTTCCCTTCTGTATTGGCAGCTGGAAAGGGACTCCACCCCCCCTTGCCATGTGTTCTCTCTATAAGGAGCGATGTTTGGAAAGGCTGCCCCAATCATGTTTTTCCAACCGCAGTGTGTGACCCAAGACTTGCTCCCCTAAGGCCTTGGCCCCTGGGTGTGTGGAGGTTGAACATGTCTTGGATAATATTGCACGCAGCGTCACACTGGTAGCGCTAAAAATATTTCCACCACAAGTAACTGAAGTGATTGCTAATGTTGAACCATTTCGGTGAGCCCTGAGCTGCATGTAATGGCTGTTTGACCTGTGCCACGCAAGTTCTTTTTATAAAAATGGGCTTGAGTCTTGGTTTCTTACAACCTTTAACATAAGAGCTCCTTTGTATTGGTTTGGTAACTGCTACTGTGTACTTATTTGCAAGGAATTTTGCGGACTATCGATGTGAAGGATCCCCATTAAGTATAATGGAGTGGAATGGATCTGCAAAGGCTCTTTAGAGAGTGCCATATCCTAATACGTAGTCTGAATGTTGGCATTATGTAAGGGAGAAGGCAGATGGAGTAGAATTGCAGAGGAGTAGAATCAAATGCAGTTATTTATTTTGCATTTAGGCTTAAGTCCAGCGTTCCCCGTCAGCTTGTGAATTTCTCCAAAGGCCCCCCCTTTTTTTGCAAGCAATTTCCTCTGATCTAATGCATTTTTTGTGTTATTTTTAATAAGGTGTCTTCGCTCTCCTTCGAGAGCACATTTCCCCACCTTAAGGAATTCTGGGCACCGTCATTCATGAAGGTTTGCTGGAAATCACAACTCTGGAAGGGCGAAATGCCATGCTCGGAAGTCCTTAAGGGAGGGAATGTGCTTCAGAGGCATTGCGCGTAAGGATCCCAATCCATGCATCTTTCTGAACCCTTCCCCCTAAAAGCTGCTTTTATTTTTGGTCAGAGCTGCATCACAAAATTGGATAAGTGTGCATGTTGAGGGATTGCTGTGTTGCACTGTGCATATTGTTTCAGAAAGTGCAAATTGGGATTGTTGCTGTTTAGTCTGCCTCGCCAGAGTGGTGCATGCTCTGGTTTTCTCCTGCTTGGACTACTGCAATGCGCTCTACGTGGGGCTACCTTTGAAGGTGACCCGGAAACTACAACTAATCCAGAATGCGCCAGCTAGACTGGTGACTGGGAGTGGCAGCCGAGACCACATAACACCGGTCTTGAAAGACCTACACTGGCTCCCAGTACGTTTCCGAGCACAATTCAAAGTGTTGGTGTTGACCTTGAAAGCCCTAAAGGCCTCGGTCCAGTATACATGAAGGAGCATCTCCACCCCCATCCTTCTGCCCGGACACTGAGGTCCAACGCCGAGGGCCTTCTGGTGGTTCCCTCCCTTCAAGAAGCCAAATTACAGGGAACCAGGCAAAGGGCCTTCTCAGTGGTGGCACCCGCCCTGTGGAACGCCCTCCCACCAGATGTCAAAGAGACCAACTACCAAACTTTTAGAAGACATCTGAAGTCAGCCCTGTTTAGGGGAGCTTTTAATGTTTGATGCATTACTGTATTTTAATATTTGGTTGGAAGCCTCCCAGAGTGGCTGGGGAAGCCCAGCTAGATGGGCGGGGTATAAATAATAAATTATTATTATTATTATTATTATTATTATTATTATTATTATTATTAGTCGTGTCCGACTCTTCGTGACCCCATGGACCAGAGCACGCCAGGCACTCGTACATTTCCATTAAAACCGTAAGCGATCTGTATTTTGGTCCCCATTCCCTCCTTGGTAAAATTCTGCCACTTCAGAAGCCGACTGCATTGACAGTTGAATGTATTCTGGTGTTTGCGCGGAGGGTGTCGCCAAGAGGTATCAAGTCTCCTGCGCACTTAGGAGGAGGAGATCCCTTTCAGTATTGCCCTATTCCTTTTATCTTCCCCTCTTGCCTGCTCCCGACCCGCTAAATCTGCTCTGGGGGACGAGGCCGGCAGTCCCGCCAGGCGAGAGAGAGGCTCCGTCCCTCGTATTCCTTGGCATTCCAGCAGAGTTCAAAGGTCCAAGAGGCGGAGGCCAAGCTTCTCTCCCAACTAGTAGCAGCTGCGCATCTTCCTGGGCTATTTTCTTCCTGTACGTGTCTCTGAAAACATGTGTTCCGAAAAGAGGGTGTGAAACATGACATGCGCCCAGTGCAATGTGCTCGCTTCTCCTGGCCTTTGCTGCAATCCCAGAGGAGGGTGCTGGGCTGGGGGTGCCCCAGAAAAACCCTTTATCCTAAAGGTGGTTGGAGAGAGGTTTTAAATTTTTCTTTTCCTTGCAAAGACACTTGGTGTTTTGAATGCCGTCGGATTTCTTCGGTCGCAGGCGAGAGAGCCATGTGTCTCTCCTGTGTGCGCGAGGTCCGTTGGGATCATATGTCTGTTATAGAATGGCTCTGTTGAGAGGATCACTGTTTAAAAAAAGAATCACCCTCTGCGTATATTCTTTGGATTATATCCTGCCTGCAGCATACCTGTTTTTAAGGGGAAATGCTCAGTTTTCCTGCAGAGGGTGGATGCGAATCACTTTGGGTTGTACCGTATTTTTCGCTCTATAAGACGCACCAGACCACAAGATGCACCTACTTTTTGGAGAAGGAAAACAAGAAAAAAAAATTCTGAATCTCAGAAGCCAGAACAGCAAGAGGGATCATTGTGCAGTGAAAGCAGCAATCCCTCTTGCTGTTCTGGCTTCTGGGATAGCTGCACAGCCTGAATTTGCTCCGTAAGACGCACACACATTTCCCCTTACTTTTTAGGAGGGAAAAAGTGAGTCTTATAGAGCAAAAAATACGGTAATTCCAGGCATTTCCCAAGAAGGAATTACCACTGGGAGGGAGGTTTGCAGATGTTTTAAACCTGCCAACGTTTTTGCTATTTACATTTTGAATGCAGGATTTCAAATTGGACTGCCGTTTGTGTGTCTTTGGCTCGCAGGCTTTTAGATATGCAGGAGGTTTCTGTTTAGATGCAATCGACGAAAGGTTGTCTCAACACATGTCAACCATCTATTATATAGTAACACCAAAATCTGTTACAAACCAGCACAGAAATAGCATGAGTTATCCCCACCAACTTGCTCAACGCTTGCCTGGCGGTGCGTGTGTGGCAGTCCTCTCAATATGGGGGGGGGCTCGCCCCCCTGCCCACCCACCCCCAAAATATTGAGGGGGGTGAAGCCCCTTCTTCCTTCTATAGTTGGCACCCCTGGTTATCACAACAACACAGAATGGAACACCTCTGCCAGAACACTGTTTTTTCGCCCGGGAAATCTTGTTGGGGGGGGGGGATATAAATATTCAGTTTTCCAGTAAGTGTACACAGGAATGCTGCTTCACGTACACTCAGTAAAACTACTGCTGCATGTCAGCCATCAGATCCTATTAAATACTGTATACTATTGCATGCTAGTACTTAATATCTGATAATGTTAAAGATTGAGACCCAATGTTAAGGCAACTTAAATCCTCAGTTCGCGTTTGGTAAATATTCAACATCAAAATTTGCAAAAGGATTACCATATTTTTTGCTCTATAAGACTCACCTTTTCCCTCCTAAAAAGTAAGGGGAAATGTCTGTGCGTCTTATGGAGCGAATGCAGGCTGCGCAGCTATCCCAGAAGCCAGAACAGCAAGAGGGATTGCTGCTTTCGCTGCAATATTCAGAATATTTTTTTCCTTGTTTTCCTCCTCCAAAAACTAGGTGCGTCTTATGGTCTGGTGCGTCTTATAGAGCGAAAAATACGGGAATTTTGGGTGATGTATGTTTGCAGCAAGATTATTTCACCTCTGTATTTGAAATGCAAATAACCTTTTGATATATAAACCCTTGATATAGGTATAAACCTTTTTATTCATACCTGTATTGCATATTTCTACCCCAAAAACCTATGCAATAGTTCGCTGTAATTTTCCATCCCATAGATTAGAGATGAAAGTTTTCTTTGTTGCACATCCCAAGTCATCCTGCAATTTCAGGGAGGAGCCCGATGACCAGATGTTAAAATCTCAGCATTTTAAAATATATATGTGTGTATAATAGGTGGTTTGCTTAGAGGTGCTCTAAAAGCCATTAATACAATGAAGGCAAATAAATGCTTGAATTTCCATGGCAGCAAGGTTGTAAATAAATGAAATAAAAACCCATATTTAGTAAATATCTTGATTTGAGGCAAGGAGGATTATTAAACAAGACAGACCCAGGCAAGAAAATTGGCATTGTTCACCTGACATCTGCCAGCAGGCCAGAACTTTGCTACGATTTTCTTTTTTGCAACTAAGACAGGATGATGCCCAGCTTTTTTCCCCTCCTGTGTATTTCGTATATGATGGTCAAGTACGATGAATCATGGAATCAGGTCCATAAATATGAACAGTGATGAGGATCACTTGCTAGATCCTGTGTATTTATTTATTTTTTTACTTAAGATCATGTGACTTTTCCCCTTGTTGCCTCCCGTCCCTGCAATGGACATTATATTCCGTTCATTTCATTTCATTGCCCCCCGAGCAATACTGTTTTTAGCAGTAAGGCATCTAAAGAGTCGTAAAGCCTCATTAGCTAAGACTACATTCCCGGATGTTTTGAAAAATAATACAAAGGGGTCCTCCCATCCCAAGTGGCTGACGTTAAAATAATGACAAACGGGAATTTTGCTTTTTTCATATCCTCAGATTTATTATTTTAAGGGGACACCAGCCATCTGTCTTCTCAAGCTCTTTTCAGTAGCAGGCTGAGCTCCAGAAATAGAGTTCCTTTAAAAAAAATAAAATTAGTAGTTGGTGATATTAGCAGTTTTATTGTGGAGTCTTGCAATTTTAGCCTTAAAGAAACTGTGAGATCATGTGATGTTGGATAGCATCGTAACACTGGGTAACTTTGCACTTCCTGGCAGAGTGATCTGCTTTGCAAAAATAATCGCCCCCTCCTCCAGTGTGTTGATTTGCAGAGGACAGTTTAATGCAGCCCTATTCGTTGAGGTTCAGAAAATACCTGTTTCTCTCAAAGGCTGCTGTGGTTTTACATGGGTGAGACGATCAAATCTGCCCAGATGCTTCTTCGTTTTCCTCTTTCTTTCAGTGAAAGAAATCAGGAAAAAAAAAATCCCCCTCTCGTCCAGCAATTTCTCCACTGGCTTTCTGATGCCTGGAGTTGCAGTTACATTTCTTGGCAAGCTTTAGATACAATTGTGAAAGGTGCTGTATAACTGCTTTTTGAAAAAAGTCTGGTGCTTCTAATTTGGCCAGTTAGGACAATCCAGATGAATTGCTGGAAGCTGCTCAGTTTAAGCCCATTTCTTCTCCACAAGGCTGTTTGGAACTCTTCTGTGGAAAGAGGAACACACGGCAAATGTTGTTGTTTAGTCGTTTAGTCGTGTCTGGCTCTTCGTGACCCTCTGGACCAGAGCACACCAGGCACTCCTGTCTTCCACTGCCTCCCGCAGTTTGGTCAAACTCATGCTGGTAGCTTCGAGAACACTGTCCCACCATCTCGTCCTCTGTCGTCCCCTTCTCCTTGTGCCCTCCATCTTTCCCAACATCAGGGTCTTTTCCAGGGAGTCTTCTCTTCTCATGAGGTGGCCAAAGTATTGGAGCCTCAGCTTCAGGATCTGTCCTTCCAGTGAGCACTCAGGGCTGATTTCCTTCAGAATGGAGAGGTTTGATCTTCTTGCAGTCCAAGGGACTCTCAAGAGTCTCCTCCAGCACCAGAATTCAAAAGCATCCATTCTTCGGCAATCAGCCTTCTTTATGGTCCAGCTCTCACTTCCATACATCAATACTGGGAAAACCAGAGCTTGAACTATACGGACCTTTGTCGGCAAGGTGATGTCTCTGCTTTTTAAGATGCTGTCTAGGTTTGTCATTGCTTTTCTCCCAAGAAGCAGGCATCTTTTAATTTTGTGACTGCTGTCACCATCTGTAGTTATCATGAAGCCCAAGAAAGTGAAATCTTTCACTGCCTCCATTTCTTCGCCTTCTATTTGCCAGGAGGTGATGGGACCAGTGGCCAACATTAGATTCAGTTATACCAGGGCTGGGATTCTTCACAGTGTGTTTGAGCTTCCAGGAGACATCTGCTTATGGCACAGCAGGGCGATGACTTGAAAATAGCTCAGTTGGTAGAGAATGAGACTTTTAAACTCAGGGTTTGGGATACAAGCCCCAAATTAAGCAGAAGATCCCCAGACGGCCCTTGTGGTCCTTTCCAATTCTAAGACAACAGGCATTTTCTGCTGTGGCCCTGTATTGGATGATGATGATGATGATGATGATGATGATGATACTACTACTACTACTACTACTACTACTACTACTACTAATAAATATTTGTATCCTGCCCTCCCCGGCCAAAGCCAGGCTCAGAGCAGCTAACATCATATAAATAAGACGATATGCATAATACAAGCGATCAGTACATCCCACAGTTAATTCAAACAGTACCTGCAATACAGGTAGCATCATCCATCAATTGCTTTCAAAGTCTTGTGAAGAGTTACCTTTCGGCCCAGACTCTCCTTGATCCAAAGGATTGGACCCTTTTTCACACATTTTGAATCGGTTGTATTTGCCTCTGCATAACTTTGTGTGCTTTTTGTACCGCCATTTCAGACTTGGCTCGCAAGCTAGTTTAGATTGTACGCCACTTAGAAGTGTTGAAGGTAAAAGGCTGATGGAATGGACCTCAGTTAGGGAGGCAATTATTGCGACGGTCAGGTGTCGAGGTTTGCACTCGGGGAAAACAGTGGGATGATTTGAACTGTTTGAAGATCCCTCTGGCTATTCACTAGAGGAGGAAAGAGTCTGCTGAAAGCACGGGGCCATTTTCAGGCTGAGACCTGTGCTGGTGGCTACAGGGGCCTCTCTGATACATACTTGATTTAAGCGAGCCTTTGCATAGCTTCCCACAGCCAGTTCCCCATCATTTTCAGGGTCCTTTCAGAAGCTCCCTAGATACGCATCCACCTGCTCTCACCATGGCCAACCAGGTGCCCGTTATGGGAAACACGCAAGCAGGATTTGAACGCAAGAGCAGCTCTCCCCTCCAGAAATTGGGATTCAGGAACCTTGCTGCCTCCGACTGAGGAGACAAAGCAGAGTCATCTTGGCTAGTAGCCATTGACAGCCCTCTCCCCCACAAATTTCTCTAATACTCTTTGAAAGCCATCTAGGCTTTAAGTCAGAATGCTATTCCTGATATATTTTAATTGACACACATCATTGGCTCCCAGTACGTTTCTGAGCACAATTCAAAGTGTTGGTGCTGACCTTTCAAGCCCTAAACGGTCTCGGCCCAGTAGACCTGAAGGAGCATCTTCACCCCCATCGTTCAGCCCGGACACTGAGGTCCAGCTCCGAGGGCCTTCTGGCGGTTCCCTCCCTGTGAGAAGGGAAGCCACAAGGAACCAGGGAGAGGGTCTTCTCAGTGGTGGCGCCCTCCCTGTGGAACGCCCTCCCATCAGATGTCAAGGAGACAAACAACTATATCTGACTTTTAGAAGACACTCAAAGGTAGCCCTGTTTAGGCAAGTTTTTAATGTTTGAAGTTTTATTCTGTTTTTAGTGTTCTGTTGGAAGCTGCCCAGAGTGGCTGGGAAAACCCAGCCAGATGGGCAGGGTATTAATAATAGTAATTAATAATAATATTTTATTATATCATCTTGGCATTTTGTCCTCATTTCCATCCTCCCCTAAATGGGTAGAAACTGAATTTCACAAAGCATAAATTTTGGGCCATCAACTGAAGAGAAATGTCGCCGGTCTTGTCTCGCTTCGGCTCTCTGTTCCAAAATGAAATAATTCTGCTTTCTAATATTTTTGATTGACTTGGCCCTGTCGGTACAAGTTGGCAAACTTTGCGAAAGCGATTGATTGCGTTCCCTCTCTCTGTAAAATCTGGTGCTGCATAATTTCAGCACAATGTCTCCCTGTAGCAGATCTGCGGCATCCTAGATATTTGTTAATGCTCACGGTGCTTTTCTTGAAATGACAGATGCTGCTCTGAAGTGCTATGTAAGTTATAATCTTCATTATTTATTATATACTAATCTAAAGCTGTGGCTTCTGTCTGAGGCAACACTAAATATGGGTTAGTATTTTTAAAGTGGTTCTCTCTCTCTCCCTCTCTCTCTCTCTCTCTGCCCCCTCCCCTTCACTAATGTCTAGTGACTGGTGATGATTTAACTGGCTCCCCCCTCCCCAATTGTTTTCTCTCTTACCCTCCCTTTGAGGGGTGTTCCTCGTGTCCTACAGGGGAAAGGCCTGCCTGAACTGTGCTAAATGAGGGGTAGAGGAGAATGGAAGGCTTTTATGAATAAGAACACTGATCATCTGTCATTCTGCTTTAATGCAAAACCTGAAACGTGATACAATAACACACATACGTGCAGGTCTTCAGGGATCTGTGCATACTTGATTTTCTTTTCAAGCGAGGCTTCTTCCTTGTTGGAGAAATTGCCCCTGGAAATAAAACCCGCCGTCTTTTATAAGCACTCTTGGCCACTTGAGCCCTGCCAGCTCCTCTCTCTGCCCTCCTCCCAGTTTTGCCAGCTCTTAGAAACATAGGGAAGGGACGGGGGTGGCACTGTGGGTGAAACCACAGAGCCTAGGGCTTGCCAGTCAGAAGGTCGGCGGTTCGAATCCCCACGACGGGGTGAGCTGCCCTTGCTCAGTCCCTGCTCCTGGCAACCTAGCAGTTCGAAAGCACGTCAAAGTGCAAGTAGATAAATAGGTACCACTCCAGTGGGAAGGTAAACGGCGTTTCCGTGCGCTGCTCTGGTTCGCCAGAAGCGGCTTAGTCCTGCTGGCCACATGACCTGGAAGCTGTACGCTGGCTCCCTCGGCCAGTAAAGCAAGATGAGTACTGCAACCCCAGAGTCGGCCACGACTGGACCTAATGGTCAGGGGCCCCTTTACCTTTACCTAGAAACATAGGACGCTTGTACATAGTCAGAGCAATGGTCTATCAAGCTCAGTATTGTGTCTGTGCTGACTAGCTGCACCTCTGTGTGTTTCGCCCAGGGAGCCTTTCCCAGTCCCCACGGGAGATGCTGGGATTGGGCCCCTGGGCCCCTCTGCAAGCCAAGTAGCTGCCCCACCAACGAGCCACGGCCCCCTTGACCTTGGCCAACGCCTGGCATTTAGAGGGAGCAGAGGAGACCATTCTTTGGGGTGGTTTGACTAAGCCAGTTGTTCCCAAATTGAGCCATACCTTCCCCTGGGAGGGGGGGGTTGCCTAAGGGGGCGCGGAAGGTGCAAAATGGCTCTCGGACTTTGAAAAGCTGCCATCGCTGGAGCAAGTTCATCAATTTTGTGGAATTAATTGGACTGAATAATTTTAATTGGCTTTTGAATAAATGTGCAATTGAGTGTTAACTGCACTGAATTTTATTGCATTATTATTTTTCTTAGTGGGGCATGCTGCTATTCTGAATAATGTTTTTTTTGTAGGGTAGGGGGAACTGGGGATGAGTTTATTGTACCAAGAGGGAAGTGGCCGAAAGTTGGGGAACTGCTGTTCTAAGTGGTGGCTCTTGTCTCACTGTTTATTGTGTCGGAAAAAAAACAAAATAAAAAAATAAAAATATTCCTTCCAGTAGCACCTTAGAGACCAACTAAGTTAGTTACCGGTATGAGCTTTCGTGTGCATGCACACTTCTTCAGATACACAGAAGTCACTAAACCCTTATATATAGTGAGAGGGTGGGGAGGGGTATTTCTCAGAAGGGTGGTGGGAATGGGTGATTGGCTGATAGGTGTGGTAAACCTGTTGATGACTGCAATTGGTCTTACAGGAAAAAGCAAGGGGTGAGATGGCTAAAAATAGCTTTATCGTATATAATGAGATAAGAATCCGATGTCTCTATTCAGACCAGGTCTCTCCATGGTTTTAAGTTTGGGAATAAGTTGCAATTCAGCAACTTCTATTTCCAGTCTATTTCTGAAATTCTTTTGTAATAAGACAGCTACTTTGAGATCTTGTATAGGATGTCCTGGGAGACTGAAGTGTTCTCCTACTAGTTTCTCTGTCTGGTGATTCCTGATATCAGATTTATGTCCATTTATCCTTTGGCGTAAGGTCCGTATAGTTAAAACTATGGTTTTCCCAGTAGTGATGTATGGAAGTGAGAGCTGGACCATCAAGAAGGCTGGTCGCTGAAGAATTGATGCTTTTGAATTATGGTGCTGGAGGAGACTCTTGAGAGTCCCATGGACTGCAAGAAGATCAAACCTCTCCATTCTGAAGGAAATCAGCCCTGAGTGCTCACTGGAAGGACAGGTCCTGAAGCTGAGGCTCCAAGACTCTGGCCACCTCATGAGAAGAGAAGACTCCCTAGAAAAGACCCTGATGTTGGGAAAGATGGAGGGCACAAGGAGAAGGGGACGACAGACGACGAGATGGTTGGATAGTGTTCTCGAAGCCACAAACATGAGTCTGACCAAACTGCGGGAGGCAGTGGAAGACAGGAGTGCCTGGCGTGCTCTGGTCCATGGGGTCACAAAGAGTTGGACATGACTAAATAACTAAACAACAACAACATCCATTGGCGTAGGGTTTTGCCTGTTTGTCCAATATAGAGGGCTGAAGGGCACTGTTGGCATTTGACAGCACACACAATGTTAGAAGATGAGCAATTAAATAGTCTTCAGTTGGTATGTTTGATGTTGTTGGGGCCAGGAATGGTGTTGTCCGGGTGTATGTGCCTGCAAAGTTGGCATCTGGGTTTATTTCAGGCTCTGGTACCAGTGTCCATGTCTGGTTGTTGTATTATTGTGGGTGAGGAGTTGTATAAGATTGGGTGGCTGTCTGTAGGCAATGAAAGGTCTTCCTCCCAGAGCTTGAGAAAGAAAACTGTTTTATATAGCACCTGTCTTCCTTCTTGGCATTCAAGGTGATGTCTTTGCGATTCCTGGGCAGTCTTCTCCCCAAGCCCATGCCAGCTGCAGACCTGTTTAGCTTTAGCAACGTGGCTGCATTTTGTGACCCTGGGATTGGTCTGGCTCTCTTGAAATGACAGCCGCTTTGTGTTTCTGACTTTGGGAGTTTGTGGTGTAGGAGCATGGAAGAACTGGTTGTGTGTGCTGGCATTCGCCACAGAGGGAAGGCTTGTCTGCTTCTTAAGTCCCGGTTGCGCTGTGCTTGTTCACTGTGTGTTGGCTGAACCATAGCATTGTAGAGTTAGAAGGGACCCAAGGGTCATCTAGTCCAACCCTCTGAAATCAATAGTGCAAACCACAGTTTGATGTGAGAGCATGGAGCTTCTTTACGCCACTTGGCTGCCAGTGTAGGAGACCTGATTTGTTTGCTTGCTGGGCTGGTTATGTGGTAGCTTGATGTGTCAGGTGCAGCGCTATCTCCCCCCCCCAAAAAAAAATTACAATAATATTATAAACAAACAAACAAACAAACACACAAGACAAACAAACAAAACAAACATAAATCATAGCCTTATTAAAAATTACAGTTATTAACTTTAAGTGACTTCCTCACTTCCCCTTGGTTGAATTTCATCCCAATTTTTATGAAATTTAACTTAAACATTAACATCCTTAAATCTTCACCTTATAGAATTAAACCTATTAATTCATCACTTAACATAAATAAAATCCTAAGCCCATTAAGTATCTGCAAGCTATTTCCAATTATTTTAACTTAACAAATTTAACTACATAATCATTAAATTTCTTCCATTCTTCCTGATACTCCTCCTCCTTCTGGCCACGGACTCTTCCAGTCAGGTCGGCAAGCTCCAAAAAATCCACCATCTTCATCTGCCATTCCTCCACTGTTGGTAATTCTTGGGTTTTCCACTTTTTAGCTAACAAAATACGAGCCGCAGTTGTGGCATATAAAAATAGCTTAACATCTTTCTTGGGCAATTCCAAACCTGTTATTCCAAGAAGAAAGGCCTCTGGTTTCTTTATAAATGTATATTTCAACATTTTTTTCAATTCATTATAAATCTCTTCTCAGAAGTCTTTCACCTTGGGACAGGTCCACCACATATGATAAAAGGTTCCTTCCTTTTCTTTACATTTCCAACATATATTGTCACAATTATGATATATCTTTGCTAATTTTACAGGAGTCAAATACCGTCTATACATCATTTTCATTATATTTTCCTTTAGCAAAGTACATGTGGTGAACTTGACCCCTTTCTTCCACAATCTTTCCCAATCCTCAAACATTATATTATGTCCTACATCTCTTGCCCAATCTATCATCACAGATTTAACCTGTTCATCTTTTGTATGCCACTCCAACAATAACTTGTACATTTTAGATAAATTTTTACCTTTAGTATCTAACAACTTCGTTTCCGGTGCAGCGCTATCTTTAGCATATGCGCCGCTGGGGTGCAAAGATACATCCAGCACCCCCAAATTTAGTTTAGCCCCAAATTAACTTTTAATATGCTTATGTCAGACACCACGCTTATGCCTTATCTCTTGTTTACGAAAGAAGGGAGGAAAAAGAAGCAAACTTTTTTATTTGCTCATTTATTTACAATACACTTATACTTAAGTATACAACACCACCACACTTAAACGTGTAAGTATTGTTTAGGCAGCTACTTGGGAGAAACATCAGTCGTGTCAAAGGTGGCACTGACCCGGCTGCCGCGTAGCAGCTCAATATAACGCATAACATAATATTTTGATGTAAGAGTTAATTTCAAGAGTTAATGACAAGCGCCGTTGTTGAGTCTGACAAGTGCCGCCATTGGTGCGGCGTGTCTTTGGTAAATGAGTGCACAAAGTCGAAAGTCCTTTCGTGAAACAGTAGGTATACGTTTTGGTAGTATCCAGGTATATATGTACTGTATTTTCTTTTTTTAAAACAATATTTTATTAGGTTTTATCAATAAAGAGATTCAAAAGAATACAAAAACAGAAAAATACAGTTACAAAATACAAAAATACAAACATTAAACACAAAAAAGACAGGAAAAAAGGGGGGGAAACACATAAAAAAGAAAACAGAACTCCCTCTTTTTAAATTTCTCTTTAGTTAACTTATTTTCCTGACTTCCTCATGCCTCCCTTTTTTGTATCCCTTTTCTTAAAATTTAGTTCAGCAAATTCATATATATGTACTGTATTTTCGCTCTATAAGACGCACCAGACCATAAGACACACCTAGTTTTTGGAAGAGGAAAACGAGGAAAAAAATATTCTGAATCCCAGAAGCCAGGACAGCAAGGGGATCGCTGCGGAGTGATCCTGCTGGCTGTCCTGGCTTATGGGACAGCCGTGAGCAGCCTCCCACCTGCCACAAGATGGAAGCCCTGAACAAAAGAAGACCCCCAACTTTTATTAGCTACTAATCGTGGGTGGCGCTGTGGTCTAAACCACTGAGCTTGCCAATCAGAAGGTTGGCGGTTCGAATCCCCGCGACAGGGTGAGCTCCCTTGCTCGGTCCTTGCTCCTGCCCACCTAGCAGTTCGAAAGCACATCAAAGTGCAAGTAGATAAATAGGTACCGCTCCGGCGGGAAGGTAAACGGCATTTCCGTGCGCTACTCTGGTTCGCCAGAAGCGGCTTAGTCCTGCTGGCCACATGACCCGGAATCTGTACACCGGATCCCTCGGCCAATAAAGCAAGATGAGCGCCGCAACCCCACCCCAGAGTCGGCCACGACTAGACCTAATGGTCAGGGTCACTTTACCTTTACTTAATCCCCCATGCTACACCCCTAAGACTACATCATAACTACATCACAACTACATCATTGACACATCACAAAGAGGAGGGGTTCAGGGAGGAGTTGTGGTGGTAACCTGAGTGTCTTGTCACCTGTCCGGTTCTTCCTTTCCCCCTCCCTATGATTACATTCCTGAGGATAAAGAGGAGTTCCCTGTTTCCTGCCCCCAGAGGGAAGGGCTGGTCACTGTCCTGTGTTTCAGTCTGTACTGAATTCACTTCCATATGCAGGTTCTTTGTGAGTGTGATGATCTTCTTTCTAGGACCATCAAGGTTGGCATGCCAACTGGGTAGGGCTCGCTGCGGATGCGTTGGTACGATTGGGGGATTATGGCTATCCTGTATCAAGCCTCCACCCTTTGATAGTCCTTTATGGTGTAAAATAAAAGTGGAACTGTACAGATCCGATGTACAGCTGATTTTCTATGAATTTATAACAGAAGCATTGTGTATGTCGTGTGTGAGTGTGTGTCGTGTTTGTACAAACTGAATGATTGGGGGGAGGGTTCCTGCAACATAGTTAAACTATGGAACTCAGTGCCACAGGAAACAGTGATTGCCCCCAACTAAGAACAGTAGAGGCAGGTTGTTCCATTTGGCAAGGTGAAATGCTTGTGGGGATGCAACGTGGATATTGTAGCATGGGGTGATGACCTCTGACCTGGAAGTAAACTTCATTAAATTCCACAGGACCTGCATCTCACTGCACTAGAATAACCTGCTTGGGTCCAGCTGATTTCACGTCAGGCTGATTATAGATTTGGTGTAAAGGTAAAGGGACCCCTGACCATTAGATCCAGTCGTGGCCGACTCTGGGGTTGCGGCGCATGGTCATGTGGCCAGCATGACTAAGCCGCTTCTGGCGAACCAGAGCAGTGCACAGAAATGCCGTTTACCTTCCCGCTGGAGTGGTACCTATTTATCTACTTGCACTTTGACGTGCTTTTAAACTGCCAGGTTGGCAGGAGGAGGGACTGAGCAACGGGAGCTCACCCCGTTGTGGGGATTTGAACCGCTGACCTTCTGATTGGCAAGTCCTAGGCTCTGTGGTTTAACCCACAGCGCCACCCGCGTCCCTCCATCTTTGACATGGGGAATACTATATATATATTTTAAAATAATGCAAAAGCATTAATACATTTAGAATTCCCAAGCCATACCCAAATATTTTAAAGAGATGATTTTCACCGCTGATTTCTGTCCCCAACAAAGAGGGGATTTTTTTAAAAAAACCGTAGCTCTGACGGTTCTTATATCCTTCTCTGCACGAGAGAAATAGAGCAACTGCTGCAATTATTCAGTGCCACTCATAAAAGAATGTACATCCTAAACACCTGTTTTTGTCTTTCATGGGCTATCTCCCGCCACCATGAATCTGAATATTAAAAACCCAAAGGCCACGCTCCACTATTTAAGGTACAATTTAAGAACCTGCTTAACTCGCTGTAATTGAAAAAGCAGCTCTGAAGATCTTAACTTCATTCATAAGGATTGTGCATAGAATGTTCTTCTGAATAGTCGACAGCGAAACCAGAACTGGCTTATAAATTTTAGGTCAACTTGTAATTTTTCTTTCAAGTTTTTGATCATCTTTGCAGCTTGATTTCTCCACCCACACCACCCACTACAAATAATTTTACTCTGAATTATTGCTTTTCAAACTGTAAAATGATATACAAATTTTGAAAGCAAAAATACAATTTCAGTTGATAGCGATCCTGATCCTGCCCCCCAAATAAAATCAGAACATCGTTCAGAATTTGTATTATTTTTAATTTTCTACGAGCAGATCTTTGTAAAGCTAACTCGGTGGAGCTGCTAAACCAGCCTTCCCCAGACTGAGAGTCCTCCTCCAGATAGTCTTGTATCCCAAATCCCATCATCCCTGGCCATGCCTGATGGGAGTTATATCTCCAGAACATCTCCTTGGCACCAGCATTGCAAGACTGAGCTAGACTTGTAAATCAGATTGCTTCCTTTGTCTGCTTTTAATCTCTTTGGGTTTTCCTTTCTCATCTTTCTGAACGCAAACTCTTGCTATAACTCCTGCTGTTTATCTTTGTCGTTGAGGCTTTTCTGTGAAAGATCAAAAATGTTACGTCTTTTCACATTTTCAGCCCGAATTACCCCAACCCTTAAAACACGGTATCAAATTTTTTTGCAATATGCACACACACTGGCCATTAAGCCAGGGATTTTTCTCTGGCAGAAGGTTGAGGTACACACATTTCATAGGTGAAACCTTTCTGAAAATTTGGAGCTAGGATTTTTATGATCCCATCTCCCAGGAGATAGTGAGAGCTCCTTTGAAAATGCTCCTTCTGTCTGTGACCCTCTAGCTAAGGTGATAAGTAACTATACAACCTTTAGAAGACACCTGAAGGCAGCCCCATATAGGGAAGTTTTTAAATGTTTGATTATGTTTTAGGCTGCCCAGAGTGGCTGGAACAAGCCAGTCAAGTGGTGGTGGGGGGGTATTGTTGTTGTTATTGAACAAGGACGTCCCTGTTTTATTTATTTATTATTTATTTTATTTTCAATGCAAAAAATACAACAAAATTTACAAACATTGAATCCAAAATAAAACAATACAAGCAAGAAAAAGAAACCGGTTCAATCATAAACGGTGTGTGTCATTGAGGAGAGAGGGCTATTGTACAGGGAAGTTTTTAATCATAGAATTGTGGAGATATAAGGGATCCCAAGATTATTTATTCCACCACCCAGCTATACACCCAGTGTAATTGTTCTGTTTTTGTTTTCTGTTGTTTTATTGGTTCTGTATAGTTTGTGTTTTGTTTTTAAGGGGTGGGATCAGGGCTGCCTGGGAGTGAGGCCCCAGCCAACACGATGGCTGGGACAAGTTCCACAGGGCGGGAAGCACTGGGACATCCGATCTCGGTGATCATGGGCAGGAGGCGGAGTTACGCTAAGACCAGACCATGTCATTACCGAGGAGGCAGGTTTAGTCGTTGTTTGAAGACTATCCCTGCCTCCGGGTCTGGCCTTGACCAGATGGATACTGGAATCAACAGGGGAAACCCACATAACCTGAAGGTGTTGCTGTGTAATGCCAGGTCAATGGTGAATAAAACCACTGCCATCCACGACCTGATTGTGGATGGAGGATTTGACCTGGCTTGTGTGACAGAGACCTGGTTGAATGAGACAGATGGGCCTGTCCTTGCTGCCGCCTGCCCACCAGGTTTCTCTTACGCACAGCAACCCAGGTCATGTGGGCGGGGAGGGGGGGTTGCAGTGATTTTTAGAAAGTCATTAGTCTGCACCAGGCGTCCTACTGGGAAGACCCAGTTTTCTGAGTGCATGTTCTGGAAGTTGGGCAATAGGGGCAGTACAGGATTCCTTTTGGTGTACCGACCTCCCCGCTGCACCAAGGATTCCCTGTCCGAGCTGCTTCAGGTCGTGGCGGATGTTCTCCTGGAGACACCTAGTTTGGTTGTCCTGGGGGATTTTAACATCCACGCCGACACGACCTTACAAGGGGCCGCTCGGGACTTCGTGGAAAGCATGGCCTCCATGGGGCTGTCCCTGAATAAGTTGGGCCCAACTCATAGTCATGGACATGCCTTAGACCTGGTATTCACCTCTAGCGACGTGGGTGATCTGACACTAAGTAAAAA
Organism: Podarcis vaucheri; assembly: GCF_965113315.1. NCBI lineage: Eukaryota > Metazoa > Chordata > Lepidosauria > Squamata > Lacertidae > Podarcis > Podarcis vaucheri. Next base: position 92,707,999 of record NC_138766.1, read on the forward strand.
TGAAACCAAAGAAGTGCCATGGTCAGATCACTTCCTGGTGCAACTGGACTTCTCCGCGACCCTTCCCCTCTGCAGGGAGGTGGGACCAATTCGGATGGTCCGCCCCCGCCACTTAATGGATCCAAATGGTTTCCAGAGAGTGGTAGGGGATGCTTTATCCCATGTTGATGGCCTTTCAGCTGACTCCCTGGTGGCCCGCTGGAATGCGGAGTTAACCAGGGCTATCGACTGTCTGGCTCCGAAGCGCCCTCTCCGATTGCATGGAGCCCGGACAGCCCCGTGGTTTTCTTCGGAGCTGAGGGCGATGAAACAATCGCTGAGACGGCTAGAGCGTCGGTGGCAGAAAACTCACTCCGAATCTGACCGGACACAGGTTAGAGCTCAACGTCGAGCCTACCAAGTGGCGATAGCGACGGCGAAGAAGACTTTCTTCACCGCCTCTATTGCATCTGCAGAAAATAGTAGCAGGAGACTCTTTCAGGTGGTCCGCAACTTAACGGAACCACCTTTACCATCGGGGCCTTGTAAAGACCCCAAGATCTCCTGCAACGATTTTGCAACGTTTTTTGCAGATAAAATCACTCATATTCGGAAGGAGCTAGACACCACCGTGGGAGCAGGGCTGGGGCGGGAGAGTGCTAGAGCCCTGTCTGGTCAAGTTGCATGGAATCAATTTCAATCCGTTACCCCCGAGGATGTGGACAGGCTGCTTGGACGAGTGAAACCAACCACCTGTCTCCTTGATCCTTGCCCATCCTGGCTTATAAAAGCTAGCCGGGAAGGGCTGGGCGATGGGCTCTGCGGGGTGGTGAATGCTTCCCTCTGTGAGGGAACATTCCCAGATCCGCTGAAAGAGGCGGTCATTAAACCGCTTCTTAAAAAACCATCTTTAGACCCGGCCAGTATGGCCAACTATCGCCCAGTCTCAAATCTTCCATTCTTGGGCAAGGTGATTGAGCGTGTGGTTGCTGAACAACTCCAGGCACGCCTGGAGGATGCGGACCATTTGGATCCCTTCCAATCAGGGTTCAGGCCTCATCATGGGACTGAAACTGCCTTGGTCGCACTGGTTGATGATCTCCGGCGAGCTAGGGACAAAGGTGAGAGTTGTTTCCTAGTTCTGCTGGATCTCTCAGCGGCCTTTGATACAATCGACCATAACATCCTTCTGGACCGTCTAGAGGGGTTGGGAGCTGGGGGCACTGTTATACAGTGGTTTCGCTCCTTTCTCCTGGGCCGTGTTCAGAAAGTGGTGGTGGGGGATGAGTGTTCAGACCCTTGGGCCCTCACTTGTGGGGTGCCTCAGGGTTCCGTCCTCTCCCCCATGCTTTTTAACATCTATATGAAGCCGCTGGGAGAGATCATCAGGGGGTTTGGACTGGGTGTCCATCAATATGCAGATGATACCCAGCTCTACCTTTCTTTCAAATCAGAACCAGTGAAGGCGGTGAAGGTCCTGTGTGAGTGCCTGGAGGCGGTTGGAGGATGGATGGCGGCTAATGGATTGAAGTTGAATCCTGACAAGACAGAAGTACTGTTTTTGGGGGACAGGGGGCGGGCTGGTGTGGAGGACTCCCTGGTCCTGAATGGGGTAACTGTGCCCCTGAAGGACCAGGTGCGTAGCCTGGGAGTCATTTTGGACTCACAGCTGTCCATGGAGGCACAGGTCAATTCTGTATCCAGGGCAGCTGTCTACCAACTCCACCTGGTACGCAGGCTGAGACCCTACCTGCCCGCTGACTGTCTGGCCAGAGTGGTGCATGCTCTAGTTATCTCCCGCTTGGACTACTGCAATGCGCTCTACGTGGGGCTACCTTTGAAGGTGACTCGGAAACTACAACTAATCCAGAATGCGGCAGCTAGACTGGTGACTGGGGGCGGCCGCCGAGACCACATAACACCGGTCTTGAAAGACCTACATTGGCTCCCAGTACGTTTCCGAGCACAATTCAAAGTGTTGGTGTTGACCTTTAAAGCCCTAAACGGCTTCGGCCCAGTATACCTGAAGGAGCGTCTCCACCCCCATCGTTCTGCCCGGACACTGAGGTCCAGCGCCGAGGGCCTTCTGGCGGTTCCCTCATTGCGAGAAGCGAAGCTACAGGGAACCAGGCAGAGGGCCTTTTCGGTGGTGGCGCCCGCCCTGTGGAATGCCCTCCCATCGGATGTCAAGGTGATGGAAAACTACCTGACATTCAGAAAACATCTTAAGGCGGCCCTATTCAGGGAAGCTTTTAATGTATGATATTTTAATGTTTTTTTTGGTTTCTGTGGAAGCCGCCCAGAGTGGCTGGGGAAACCCAGCCAGATGGGCGGGGTACAAATAATAAATTATTATTATTATTATTATTATACAGGAATATGCAGCTGTCCTGCACGGGGATTGAACCTGCAACCTTGGCGTTATCACCACCGTGCTCTAACCAACTGAGCTATCCAGTAGGACTTAATGTTTGAGGTCTTATTGCGCTCTATGTGGGGCTACCTTTGAAGGTGACCCGGAAACTGCAATTAATCCAGAATGCGGCAGCTAGACTGGTGACTGGGAGCGGCTGCCGAGACCACATAACACCGGTCTTGAAAGACCTACACTGGCTCCCAGGACGTTTCCAAGCACAATTCAAAGTGTTGGTGCTGACCTTTAAAGCCCTAAACGGCCTCGGTCCAGTAGATCTGAAGGAGCGTCTCCACCCCCATCGTTCTGCCCGGACACTGAGGTCCAGCGCCGAGGGCCTTCTGGCGGATCCCTCTCTGAGAGAAGTGAGGTTACGGGAAACGAGGCAGAGGGCCTTCTCGGTAGTGGCACCTGCCCTGTGGAACGCCCTCCCTTCAGAGGAGGCAGCTATCTTCTTTTTAAAAGACATCTGAAGGCAGCCCTGTTTAGGGAGGTTTTAAACATTTAATGCTGTATTGTTTTTAACACTTGATTGGACACCGCCCAGAGTGGCTGGGGAAACTCAGCCAGATGGGTGGGGTGTAAATAATAAACTACTACGATGATGATGATGATGTTGGGAGCTGACTTATTAGCCAAGATGGCTATGCCCTGCCTCCATAGTCAGAGGCAGCAGTGCTTTCTGAACGCCAGTTGCTGGAAGCTGCAGGAGGGAGAGATATGGCTCTTGGGTTCGAATCCTGCTTTCTGGTTTCCCACAAGCATCTGGTTGGCCCCTGTGAGAACAGATGCTGGACAAGATGGGTCCATTGGCCTGATCCAGCAGCCTTCCCTTTTGTTAGGATAATAATAATAAAAATAATAATTTATTACTTATACCCCGCCCATCTGGCTGGGCTTCCCCAGCCACTCTGGGCGGCTTCCAACAAAATATTAAAATATCGTAATGCATCGAACATTAAAAGCTTCCCTAAACAGGACTGCCTTCAGATGTCTTCTAAAAGTCTGGTAGCTGTAAGCTGGATTTTCTTTTGGATAAATGTAGGAAATAGCAGAAGTTTTGAGTCGGGTTTCTAAATTTATATCTGACGTGAACTGAGCTCAGATTTGAGTGGTGGTGCGATACCAGTTTTGAAAACCTGGCGAGCCCCACGTAAGAATTCAGTGACTTTTGGAGTGGATCATTCACCAAGAGAAAAGCTGACTTCGGGGGTTTTCTACTCACAGGTAAGAAAGTTGGGGCGTCGCCTTCCTGGGCACCATGTGGTCCTTTTGCTAAGACAGCTGCTGTGGTGGCCCATTTTTTTTTTAAAAAAAGGAATTCACTTTTGATGGCTACTGTCCAAAGAATCTATTTTTATATCCTAGCAGTGGACAGTGCTGAGAACCACTCAATTTTTCAACCTTCCTGCTGCAACATTCATCTCACTGCTAGTTCCTGCAGGCTGCATCATGAAAAAGAGGAAGAGAGGAATACTTTACTATGTGACGTTTCTTAAAAATTAGGGCTGTCTTCGCCCTCACGTCTCAGCTTTAACAAGGAAAATGAAAAAGGGGGAAACAGCTTCCTTTAAAAATTCAGAGGTGGTTCATGGGCATAGCCAAGGGGGGCAGCAGGTACTCAATTAAATGAGGTTCTGGGCCCCCCAGCAGAAGTCTGGCACCCCAAAAGCCTGCCCACCATATTGTCTTTCTCTTGGGCTGATCTCCCCCCCAAAAAGCTCAACAGCTTTGACTGTCCCCCCAAACCAAAAATCCTGGCTATGCCTACGAGGTGGTTCGTGCCCTCATCCAGAGGCCATTAAACAATGTCAGTACCCAGTGATCCATGGAGCCTACTTTGTTGTTGTTTAGTCGTTTAGTCGTGCCCGCCTCTTTGTGACCCCCTGGACCAGAGCACGCCAGGCACTTCTGTCTTCCACTGCCTCCCGCAGTTTGCTCAAACTCATGTTCGTGGCTTCGAGAACACTGTCCCACCATCTCGTCCTCTGCTGTCCCCTTCTCCTTGTGCCCTCCATCTTTCCCAACATCAGGGTCTGTTCCAGGGAGTCTTCTCTTCTCCTGAGGTGGCCAAAGTCTTGGAGCCTCAGCTTCAGGATCTGTCCTTCCAGTGAGCACTCAGGGCTGATTTCCTTCAGAATGGAGAGGTTTGATCTTCTTGCAGTCCATGGGATTCTCAAGAGTCTCCTCCAGCACCAGAATTCAAAAGCATCCATTCCTGCTAGGAATGGATAAAAGCCCAGTCGCCCCAGACACCGGCTCTGCACTTAACTTCTTCACACCCACTCATTCCTGGTCCAAGTATATTTTTGTGGTGGCTCAGGAGCTCTGCTTTTATTGTGCTTAAATGAATATGCCCTCAATTTAGCCACTGTGACTATGGCAGGCTTGTTAAAGGGCATTGTAATGATCCTGGGGAAAACTTGGGTTTTGAGTCGCCCCTTTGGCCTACAGAAATCTATGTGGATGTAAGGTAACATGAAGAGGCTGGCTGCTGGATCCCGCATCCATTGGCCAGCCAGACATCTCTTTTGAGAAGCCCACAAGCCGTGCCAAGGCACAACAGCAGCAACTCTCCCCATCTGTGAGTCACAGCAGTTGGTAGAAAAATTGGGGTTGGCTTTTGCTGCCCAACTCTCCAAGGGACTCTGAGTTCCCTAAGTCCATGATTAGTCAGAGAAGAAGGGATGGAGGCAGGATGCAGTGAAAAAGCAAGGCAGGTCTTTATTTTTGTTGCCCAACTTCTTGCAAGGAAGTGAGAGACCCAGAACAAAGGTGTACAAGCCCCTTTTCAGAAGGCCCAACCCCTTAGCCAAAGACCACCCTAAAAGAATCACACATCACAGAAAGAGGCGGTCTGCCACAGAAATTTGAGAGTGACTTGTCTGCTGTCTGCCAAGATACCTGATGTTTTTACTTGATTGCATTACCTGAGCAGTCTGGCCATACTTTTGAGACGGGGACTACTAGAGTTCTTGAATCCAGGTTACAGGCCCACCCAATTTATGCACAAAATATGCCCTTAGGACGGGATATGTAAGTGAAAGAACTATTGGGAATGGTGTCTCCAAGATATTCCCTTTTGTAGGGGAAATATTAAGAGTAATTGGGAGAGCCAGGATGGCTTTTGGGATTGTTCTGTGTGCTAAAATAAAGTGCAATTTTTCTTGGGGAATATTTCCTGAATTTTAAGGGTGGCAGGATTGGTTTAGGGAAGTTTTTAATGTGTGCTGTTTTATTGCTTTTTTAATATTCTGTTGGGAGCTGCCCAGAGTGGCTGGGGAAACCTAGCTGGATGGGTGAGGTATAAAGAAAGAAAGAGAAAGAAAGAAAGAAAGTTTGTTTGTTTGTTTGTTTGTTTGTTTGTTTGTTTGTTTGTTTATTTATTTATTCATTTTAATTTCATTATCTGTGGTGTCTGAATTGTGTGTGCACCCTAAAATTTTATAATGAGGAGAAAGAACAGAGCCATGTTGACTAGGAGCCACTGATATATACAACTGAAATTTTGTTAAAATAAAAAATGCAGAACATTTGCTGCTGAGAGGTAACACATTTTGAGCTGAAGCTGACCAGGTGTGCAAACAAGCAGAGGGCAGCTGCACTTTGCAGAGTTGTGTAGGAAGCCAGATTTTGGCAGAGGCAGCTCGCCCTGTAGAGGGGAGAGAATCTGTCCAGGCGCAAGTTCCCCCTGGTCTCTTCGCCTTGGTTTCCCCTCCTGCTTCTCACCGTTTACTGCTCTTCTGCTCTCCTGCCATCTCTGATTCGTTTTGACAGGGTTTGCGCAGGGGAACTTCAGGCTGCCTCTGACGGTGCCAGCAGCTGGAGCAGACACTGCGGAAGGAATCTTAGAGGTGAAAGGCACCTAAAGGGTCTTAAAGAGATACCGGAGATCTTAAAGCTGCCAGACCCCACTCAAGTGCTCAAACAGCATCCGAATACACTGCTTCAGCCAACAGCAGTCCTGTTGTTGTTGTTGTTGTTGTTGTTGTTGTTGTTGTTGTTGTTGTGTCGTTTAGTTGTGTCTGACTCTTTGTGACCCCCTGGACCAAAGCACGCCAGGCCCTGTCTTCCACTGCCTCCTGCAGTTTGGTCAAGCTCATGCTGGAAGCTTCGAGAACACTGTCCAACCATCTCGTCCTCTGTCGTCCCCTTCTCCTTGGACCCTCAATCTTTCCCAACATCAGGGTCTTCTTTAGGGAGTCTTCTCATGAGGTGGCCAAAGTCTTGGAGCCTCAGCTTCAGGATCTGTCCTTCCAGTGAGCACTCCGGGCTGATTTCCTTCAGAATGGAGAGGTTTGATCTTCTTGCAGTCCATGGGATTCTCAAGAGTCTCCTCCAGCACCACAATTCAAAAGCATCCGTTCTTCGGCGATCAGCCTTCTTTATGGTCCAGCTCTCACTTCCATACATCACTACTAGGAAAACCATAGCTTGAACTATACAGACCTTTATTGGCAAGGTGATGTCTCTGCTTTTTAAGATGCTGTCTAGGTTTGTCATTGCTAACAGCAGTCCTACTCCAGTGTAAAGCCTCGGATCTGGGCCCATGACCTTGATGTTGGAATTGGGGATAAAAAGCCCCAGCCAGAGCGTCTCCCTTCTCAGCCTTGCCGCTTCGGGGATCCATCAGTTATCCTCCTCTGACGTGTGTCTGCTACTCAAGCTGCTGTGCATGCTAGAGCACACTTTACTCACCAGAGTAATCACACAACAGATCAGGCTCGAGGCGTGAATACTATACCAAACTACGCATTTATTCTACATAAATCAGGACAAAGAAAAACATGGCCTCTCTCCTTGTAGTTCTTCTTGGGGAGAGAGAAAACAAAAGCAATACAGAACGGAAGTTCTGCTCACGCCAGCAATCTGTGCTGGAATGTAAACAGACATGTGACATGTAACAACCCCACATATGTGCAGCAAAGGGTGGAATGGAATTCCTAACAGTCGTACCTCAGTTTTCGAACAGCTTAGTTCACGAACAACTTGGAACTCCAATGTCGCAAATCTGGAAGTAGGTGTTCCGGTTTGCAAACTTTTCCTTGGAAGCCAAACATTTGATGTGGCTTCTGATTGGCTGCAGGATGTTCCTGCATCCAACTGGAAGCAGTGCCTTGCTTTCCGAACGTTTTGGAAGCTGAACGGACTTCCGGAATGCATTTTGTTCAAAAACCAAGGTACGACTGTACAGACTAATGATGCTCAGAGAATATATCTCTACACATGACCCTTGCCGCACTAGGACCAAACTGAAATAGTAACTAATAATAATAATAATTAATTACAACAACAACAATAATAATATAAGTGAAGAGACAATGGAGTGTACCCCTCGAGGTGAAGTCAAACCACTGTGTTAGCATCACCAAATTGACTTTCCCAGGGCGCAAGCCTGAGCAAGAGTGTTTGGAGGTTCTGGGCTGCTCAGATGGCTAGTCCCCCCTCTCAGCCTGGGGTAAAATCATTAAAAAAGCTCAACTTCAATCCTAAAAAAAAAAGCTCAACAACTTGGCCGGCCCTCACGCATGTTCACTTCATCAAATCTGGCCCACTTTGAAAAAAGTTTGGTAGGGTTTACTCCTTAGCCTTGCCTTCTCCTGAAGATATCCCACAAGGCATTGGAAGTCTAGGATCTGTTTCCCTCCTTCTGGATAGGCTGCCTTCCCAGGTTGATGCGCCCCATCTGCTATTAAGTAGTAATAATAATAGCAGCAAGCCCCCGACATACTGATCTCCTGATGTCTCGTAGGCACAACAAAGGGTTTTTTGCAGCTCTCTAGATTTTCTATGTAAAACAATGGCGCTGAAAGCTTAGTTACGAAATTGTTGTATAGTATCTCTTCCCTGTTCTGTTTACTCGCATGCTTTTCATTCACAGCAAGACTGGGAAGGGGGGAGATGAGAAGCTCACAACCTCCCCCCACTTCTCCCCTGGCAGTTGGAGCAGAAGAGTCCCACCTGGATGGCTGAGCCCCTTCCTGAAAACTTAATCAGATTCTGATGAATATTTCACAGAGACAAACAGGCCAGGTGGACAGAGAGAATCTCTTATTTACGGCCCATCAGAAGAGACACTGGGCCATACATGTGCAAAGACACATGCACAGTGCTCCTGGCGCCAGAGAAATCTATGGGGGTTACTCTCGTGTAGGGATGGGGGAAGAAAGTCTCTTCGCATTTTCATGCAAGCTATCAAATCTGCACTTCCCAAAACAGGATGTGAGCCGAAACACAGCTATCCTTCCAGAATTTGTGCCCTCCTCAGAATTTCACCAGGCAGCTCTGTAACAAAAAAGTATGTAGAAGACTGCCTGTATTGGGAAAGCGTGCAAAAAATAATAATGCATACATTAATGAACACTGCATGCAAAGACGCAAAGCTCAGTGCAAATCAACATATGAAAATGATGAATTGTGTTAGGGAAGATTCCTGCAAAAATGTGTACATGAGGAGAAAATCCATCCTACATAATGATGATAATAATAATAATAATAATAATAATAATAATAATAAGTTATTATTTATACCCCGCCCATCTGGTTGGGTTTCGCCAGCCACTCTGGGCAGCTCCCAACAGAATATTATTATTAATAAAAAAGCGATAAAACATCACACATTAAGAAAGGTTGTTTTCTGCTGCTCCAGAGAAGCGGACACGGAGCAATGGATCCAAACTACAAGAAAGAAGATTCCACCTAAACATTAGGAAGAACTTCCAGACAGTAAGAGCTGTTCAACAGTGGAATTTGCTGCCAAGGAGTGTGGTGGAGTCTCCTGCTTTGGAGGTCTTTAAGCAGAGGCTTGACAACCATATGTCAGGAGTGCTCTGATGGTGTTTCCTGCTTGGCAGGGGGTTGGACTCGATGGCCCTTGTGGTCTATTCCAACTCTATGATTCTATGAAAAACTTCCCTAAACAGGGCTGCCTTCAGGTTTCTTCCAAAAGTGAGATAGTTGTTTATTTCCTTGACATCTGGTGGGAGGGAGTTCCACAGGGTGGGCGCCACTACTGAGAAGGCCCTCTGCCTGGTTCCCTGTAACTTTGCTTCTCGCAGGGAGGGAACCACCAGAAGGCCCTCGGAGCTGGACCTCAGTGTCCGGGCAGAACGATGGGGGTGGAGACGCTCCTTCAGGTATACTGATGATGGTTGATGGCAGCTCGCCTGGTGTTGGTGGTAGGGTCCCTTTGCCCTATGAAACTCTGCTTGCATTGAAGCTGTAAATACATTTAAAACAAAACAGTTATGGAAAAGACCGATTTACCCAAGTGTTGGAAGAAAAATGCATTCTCCTGGCTATTATGTAAGAAGTCCCGAGGGAAAGGCCTTCAGGAGGTAAAACAAACTCCCATATTTGTCCTATTTGAGAAACCCAGGGCAGGAGAGTTCCAAGTTCGGTATGGCGACCTGTGAATTGATCTTGGTGTTTCCCCAAGAACAAAAACCCCCAGGGTCTGACGGTGATGGCTGCCTTCTCCCCACAACCCCAGGGGGTCCAGTTCTCCAAAACCTTTCCCGTCATGTACATAAAAACTGCCGGGCCTCAGATCTAACGGCACTTGAATTCTCTTGAAGCCTTTAAAACTTCTTTCCTGATTTCTTGAGGATATCTTACATGCACGTTAGTCACATTCTGAATAATTCCCTTTGTTCAGTTAAGTCATTTCAGCTGCGATGTCTCTTTAAAAGCAACATCCCTTCAACATACCTGTTGATTTGCATCCACTTAGTTAATATTGTTTTAGTTGCTAAGTAAATCTTCCGAAGCATCTGTCTCAGTCTCAGCCTTCCCCGCACCAAACCAAGATAACCAGTGGTTATAAATGACAGTAGTCAGGATATGACCCTGCATCAACAGGATGCGGGGAATTCACAATATAGTTTCCGGTTTTTGAAAATATATATAACAAGCAATCCCAATATGCCAACCAAGAAATATTCAATGCATCTCTTCTTTCTTCTTCTTTGGTGATCCCTTGTTGTTGTTGTTTAGTCGTTTAGTCGTGTCCGACTCTTCGTGACCCCCTGGACCAGAGCATGCCAGGCACTCCTGTCTTCCACTGCCTCCCGCAGTTTGGTCAAGCTCATGCTGGTAGCTTCGAGAACACTGTCCCACCATATTGTCCTCTGTCGTCCCCTTCTCCTTGTGCCCTCCATCTTTCCCAGCACCAGGGTCTTTTCCAGGGAGTCTTCTCTTCTTATGAGTATTGGAGTATTGGAGCCTCAGCTGCAGGATCTGTCCTTCCAGTGAGCACTCAGGGCTGATTTCCTTCTGAATGGAGAGGTGTGATCTTCTTGCCGTCCATGGGACTCTCAAGAGTCTCCTCCAGCACCAGAATTCAAAAGCATCCATTCTTCTGCGATCAGCCTTACTTATGGTCCAGCTCCCACTTCCATACATCACTATTGGGAAAACCATCGCTTTAACTATACGGACCTTTGTTGGTAAGGTGATGTCTCTGCTTTTTAAGATGCTGTCTAGGTTTGTCACTGCTTTTCTCCCAAGAAGCAGGCATTCCTCGTTGCCGAGTAAAATTGTCTTCCATAAACACGGTTTTAGCAATGAGTCCGTAAGTGACTGTGGAGGCCAATTCTGGATCCACACGTCCTTCCACAGTGGGGACATAGGTTTCCGGGCGGGAGCTGATCATGGTGTGGATTTGCCAAGTGTGCCTTCCTTTTAGCACATTTCTCCCTTGCACCTTGAGTTTGAGTGTCTTCAAAGCCCATGACACCTTTGGTAAAGGCTGTTCTCCAACTGGAGCGCTCGCAGGGCAGTGTTTCCCAGTTGTCGGTGTTTATACTACATTTTTAAAGATTTGCCTTGAGACAGTCTTTAAAGCTCTTTTGTTGACCACCAGCATTACGCTTTCCATTTTTAAGTTCGGAATAGAGCAGTTGCTTTGGAAGACGATCATCAGACATCTGCACAACGTGACTAGTCCAACAAAGTTGATGTTGAAGAATCATTGCTTCGGCACTGAAGAAACATTCAATGGATCTACAATGAAAATGATAACGGTCAAATGTAAAGCAGATTTGCAAAATAGCTTAGATTACAGAAGGTTACACTGTGTTTTAATAGTTTGTCCCAGAGTAAGCCATAGGCAGCTGGTATTGAGTCAGCCTTCCCAGTCTGGGTGCACTGAATGTACCATATGATTTCCAAATTGTCTTTGGCCTTATATTTAGTGCTTCCAGATGCTATATAAAGGCTTTGTTCCATAGTCTCCCATCACACCTCTTGGGTAAAGTTAGTACAGCGGTACCTCGGGTACAGAGGCTTCAGGTTACAGACTCCGCTTAACCCAGAAATAGTACCTTGGGTTAAAAACTTTGCTTCAGGATGAGAACAGAAATCGTGCTCCAGAGGCGCGGCGGCAGCGGGAGGCCCCATTAGCTAAAGTGGTGCTTCAGGTTAAGAACAGTTTCAGGTTAAGAACGGACCTCCAGAATGAATTAAGCACTTAACCTGAGGTACCACTGCAGCATGTTTTCCAATGCTGTGTTGTTATATTTCTAGCAGCAGACACAGTTTGTTTGTAAATTCTTTTGGTCATCTTTAACCAGATTGATTCCACAATGTATTTCAATTGCCACCCATCAAGGAAACGATAAGTTTCTAGTCCATCATCCCTCGTTCTTGGCTGGTCAGGTGCCCAAACTCATCAAGGAAAATGGAATCTGAAGGGTGTCTAGACAAGAGCTTGGAAAGCTCATTTTTAAAAAGGAACTGGTTGTAGTTCAGCTTGTCCAAAAAGAAACTAATTCCAGTTCCAGTTTGTCCCTTTAGGTCATGGGTAGGCAAACTAAGGCCCGGGGGCCGGATCTGGCCCAATCACTTTCTAAATCCAGCCTGCAGATGGTCTGGGAATCAGCATGTTTTTACATGAGTAGAATATGTGCTTTTATTTAAAATGCATCTCTGGGTTATTTGTGGGGCATAGAAATTCGTTCAGTATTATTTTTCAAAATATAGTCTGAGGTACAGTGCACCGGCCCCCTCCTGGAAAAGTTTGCTGACCCCTGCTTTAGGTTCTTAGGGGGCTGGAGCACTAATAATAGATAAGGTCCCCAAAATGTGGAGCAGCTGGATCTGAATGGTCAGATGCCCCCACATTTCAATAGCCCCACGTAAAGCACACAATTAACATTTCCTTTCTCGCTTTTCCCTTCACATCACAATTCCACGCTGTCCAACTGCTTCCGCATTTCTTATATATCAGAGGAACTGTCAAAAACTCATTTCACTGATTCTGATTTTATATTTATATTTACTCTGAGCAGGTACAATTTCATATTCAGCTTGCTTAAAATCACAGCGCTACCAGAACTACTACAGGAAAAAATAGAGCTGGTGTCTGCTGCCCTGAGGCTAAACATTTTTTTATGGGAATAAACACCGTTTGCTGGAGGAAAATGAACTAGTTCACGCTCAGTACATAGTTCAATTCAATTTCATCCAAATGATCCTTGACTGTTCTTCCCCCCCCCCCCAGCATTCAGAATGTTGCAAATATGCTTAAGAAGACCAATAACCACAGGAATAAAATGGAGTTTGCTTCTCTTGCCCTGAGGCTAAACATTTATTTTTATTTTTTACATGGGAATAAGCACCGTTTGTTGTAGGAAAAGAATAGTATTTATATTTAAAGTAAAAATAAGAAAATAGGCATCTGTAATGCCCTCTGCCTGGTTCCTTGTAACCTCACTTCTCGCAGGGAGGGAACTGCTAGAAGGCCCTTGGGAGATAGACACTGGTGTCCGGGCTGAATGATGGGGGTGGAGACGCTCCTTCAGATATACTGGGCTTTAAAGGTCAGCACCAACCCTTTGAATTGTGCTCAGAAACGTACTGGGAGCCAATGTAGGTCTTTCAAGACCGGTGTTATATGGTCTCGGCGGCCACTCTCAGTCACCGGTCTAGCTGCCGCATTCTGGATTAGTTGTGGTTTCTGGGTCACCTTCAAAGGTAGCCCCACGTAGAGCGCATTGCAGTAGTCCAAGCGGGAGATAACCAGAGCATGCACCACTCTGGCGAGACAGTCCGTGGGGAGGGAGGGTCTCATCCTGCATACCAGATGGAGCTGATAAACAGCTGCCCTGGACACAGAATTGACCTGTGTGTCCATGGACAGCTGTGAGTCCAAAATGACTCCCAGGCTGCGCACCTGGTCCTTCAGGGGCACAGTTGCCCCATTCAGGACCAGGGAGTCCCCCACACCTGCCCGCCCTCTGTCCCCCCAAAACAGTACTTTTGTCTTGTTGGGATTCAACCTCAATCCGTTAGCCGCCATCCATCCTCCAACTGGTTGTGGACTCTCCTTCACTGGAGGTTTTTAAACAGAGGTCAGATGGACATCCGTCAGAGATTCTTTAGTTCCTTTGATTCCTTTATTGCAGGGGTTGGACTAGATATCCCTTTGGCTTCCTTTCAGCTCTCCAATTCTATGATTCCACATTGGCTTCCATTCCCCAGCAAAGAACCTTTCGTTCCTAGACACCCTGTTGATTTCATATTTTGCTGGCTTATCATGGAAGTATCCACTCTCAACTTGCAGAGGAGTAACGAGGAAACTCCCTTCTGTAGGGATCTCACATTGCTAAGTCAAAAAACAACACTCGGCCTGTAGTTCTAGTAGGGTGCTCAGTTCTGGGTTGCCAAAATGGTTTCGTTAAATTAGCTAATCAACAAAGAACAAGCCGCCGTTGTCCCAGCAGCCTCTGCATGAGAACCTTTGCAAACCCGCCGTCAGATGGGCGGGGAAATCGGTGCATTCAGAGAACCCAGAGATGTCACCATAACACTTTAGATTAGACGTTGTGGTCTTTTAATTTAGGTTTTCTCTGAAAGGGCTGTGTTTGTTAATTAAATATCAATTGATTGTTTGGAGAACACTTCCTTGACTTTATCGCTTTTAGGAGGGACAAATCAAATCCCCATGTCATTAACTCTCAGCAAACACAATCCATACATAATTACTGTCTTTATTAATACATCCAAGTTCCGGGGAAGTTTTAGGCAATTAATATTTGTGGGGTAGTTTGTGGTGTGCTAATTACGTCAGGGTTATGCTGATAATGCCGACACCTAATAAACTGGGTAATTAACATCCTTCTAGTTAGTGTCTTCCCCCATGCCAGCTAAGTAGCTTGGCATTCTTTGGTTGGGTTTAATTATGCTTGAATCGCCATGCAAGTCCAGAATTTCAGTGTGTGTGTGTGTGTAGCTTTCTTGTAGAGCTGCCTCGCAGATTCAATCCCTGAAACTTCAGGCAGAACTGGGAAAGACTCTGCTGAGCTAGACCAGATGTATTTTGGGGGGTCAATTTTTTAACATTAAGAAGATATAAAGATATAACAAAAACAATTAAAAAACAATATACAGTGGTACCTTGGTTGTCAGACTTAATCTGTTCCGGAAGTCTGTTCCAAAACCAAAGCGTTCCAAAACCAAGACACGCTTTCCCATAGAAAGTAATGCGAAATGGATGAATCCGTTCCACACTTTTAAAAACAGCCCCTAAAACAGCAAATTAACATGAATTTTACTATCTACCCAGACCATTGATATACAGTGTGTGTATAAAATTATCGCAATCTGCACCTCAAAGGCACTTCTTCAAATGGGCATAATCATGAAAACAACACATAAATGCATGAGATTACGAGAAATGGTTTGTAGAGGAGATTGTAGAGAAAAATGGTTATCAGGAGAAAATGTTGACGAATTTTCACACGGAGCTTTAAAGAAGCAACACACACGCACAGCTGACACAGAAATGGAGAGAACGGAACTCAAGAATCGGAAAATGGAAAATGAAAGAAAATGAAATGGATGGATCGTCCCAAGTCACACCCTGGCCACGGGCGTCCACAGGTGGGAGAAAGGAGGGATCCCTCCTCCAGTCCCCTCCCCCAACACCCATGAAAACATAGCAGCGACTGACAAAAGCAGATCTAGCCAATTAGACAGAGAGAAGAGGAGAGTGGAAAACCCGTCATCTCGACTTCTGATTTGCTTACAACCCTTTTCTCCTGGTCTTGGAGAAGTGACGGATGTTGGACTCCAACTCCCATCTGCCCAAGCCAACACAGTCAATGGTTAGGGATTATGTGGGGCTGTGGTTCAACAGCATAGGAACGTAGGAAATTGCATGGTCAGACCACTGGGTCCATCTAGCTTTGTATTGTCCACAGGGCCGTATTTAGGTTTGATGAGGCCCTAAGCCAGGCATAGGCAAACTCGGCCCTCCAGATGTTTTGGGACTACAATTCCCATCATCCCTGACCACTGGTCCTGTTAGCTAGGGATGATGGGAGTCACCATCCCAAAACATCTGGAGGACCAAGTTTGCCTTGTTGTTGTTGTTTAGTCGTTTAGTCGTGTCCGCCTCTTCGTGACCCCCTGAACCAGAGCACGCCAGGCACTCCTGTCTTCCACTGCCTCCTGTAGTTTGGTCAAAATCATGTTAGTAGCTTTGAGAACACTGTCCAACCATCTCGTCCTCTGTCGTCCCCTTCTCCTTGTGCCCTCCATCTTTCCCAACATCAGAGTCTTTTCCAGGGAGTCTTCTCTTCTCATGAGGTGGCCAAAGTCTTGGAGCCTCAGCTTCACGATCTGTCCTTTCAGTGAGCACTCAGGGCTGATTTCCTACAGAATGGAGAGGTTTGATCTTCTTGCAGTCCAGGGGACTCTCAAGAGTCTCCACCTGGAGCAGGAACCGGCAAGCTACTCCAGTATCCCTGCCAAAAAAACTCCATAGACAAAGACAACAGGCATATAAAAGTTTGCCTATGCCTGCCCTAAGCTCCTGAAGGTAATGGGGCCCTTTATATGTCCAGCTGTCCTTTGTCAACAACAAATTGTTGCTGTTTTTTGTGTTGAATATATGCTTTACAGTGGTACCTCTAGTTGCAAACACCTCTGGATATGTATCTTTGGGGTTACGCACGCAGCAAACCCAGAAGTAACAGAAAGGTTTCTGCGGTGCAAACATGCTCAAAAGCGGCGCCTCTGGATGTGAATGTTTCTGGGTAAGAATGGACCCCCAGAATGAATTAAATTTGTATCCAGGGGTACCACTTTATGGTAATTTATGGACCTAATAGGTATCTAAAGCCATTTGCACATGTTTCCATGCAACCAGTCCCTGCAGAATGTAGGCACCCTATATACAGAAAGGAGCAAACCAGTGATATTTTAGGGAGCAGGCAGGGCCTATGATTTATATCATAGGTGCCTACACAACACAAAACACTGTTGCTGTATGTAGGTTTTATTTTATTTGTTTTTTATCTTCTATTTTGGAAATGTACATCCAGTTTGTTTGTTTTTCAATTTTTGGGGGCCCCCCCAAGAGAGTGGGGCCCTAAGCTATAGCTTGTTTAGCTTATCCGTAAATTCAGCACTGTTTGTTCACCTGACTGGCAGCTGTTCTTTGGGGGTTTCAGACAAGGAGTCGTTCCCTAACCTGACCTGGAGGGGTCTTCTGTGTACAGGGCAAATGCTCTCTCACTGAGCTTTGCCTCTCCTGTACTTTAGACTCAAACAACAGCGCTCAGATCCCCAGCACCACTTGCAAAGGGAGAGTTAAGTCGTCAGCCTCTGGGCTCAAGCTGGGAGAAGTTGCTAATTTGACATCTGCAAGAAACAAAGTGTGTGCAGTCTGCAAACAGTCCGGTCCCCGGGCTAACCCCCAACACAGTATAATACTGACAACAACCATATGCTGAAATGCATGGCCATATGCAAATGGCAATCCAAACATGCAAGTTATTCCCCGTTTGCACAGAGCACTGAGCGGTGGTGCTCATGCACGAGAGGTTTTTTTGGTTTTGCAAAGAGATCCGCAGCGTAGCAGTTTCTGTCTCCTGCCCCTCCGATCTAGCACACACAGCCCCATATGCACCTTGGCTGTTGCAAAGGGAGGTCTGAGGGGGGAAGAGAGACAAGCCCCAAAGCTCAAACAGTTTGAGACGATACAAGGCCATAGAAAGTAACGTGCCGAAAGAGAAGGCTGCAGATTGCAATGGGTGGAAGCAACATCTTGCCTAATGAAGTTCTTCTCCGGCTTGGATTTTAATCTGAGCCGAAGAGGAAATCAAGACCCCTCATTCTCTCTTTGTCCCTGCCTCCAAATCTCCTCCCCTGATGATCCACCCACTTACTGCCCTTGGAGCTCCAGTGACGGTAGAATGGAGGGGGGAATCTCTCTCTGCCCTCTGGCACTTGGCCTGCAGCTATTCTATCTGTGGACCAGGCATCATTGATTATGGGAAATGGAGTTTTTCTCAGGCAACGGGCATCTGTTTGGAGGCTCATGGAGGAGGAGGAGGAGTGGACCTGTGCCCTGCTCCCACTGACATCAGTGGGGATGTTACTGGGTCCAGTTTGGCTCAGTGTTCTGCATTTTGAGGGAAATAGCTTGGCTTTGTAAGCCTGCACGCTCTCCAACATTTCTCTGATGAAAATAGGGATGGCCTCTTCCTAATACTGTATTGGCCTGAATATAAGCCTCACCCTTTCCCCCCAAAATTCCGACCGTGAAAAGTTAAAGCACGGCTTAAATGTGCATCCTTCAAAAATGGGCTTTTATGAAATCACTGCTGAAACAGACATACGGTAAAATAGAACGGGTGTGAGTGCCTACGGAATTTTAAGGGAGCGGCCTCTATTAATTAATTTTTATAATGAATGATTTTAGAATGTTGTTTATGTTGTACTTTTGTACTGTTTTATTGTTGTTAGCCGCCCTGAGCCCGGCTTCGGCTGGGGAGGGCGGGATATAAATAAAAATTATTATTATTATTATTATTATTATTATTATTCGGGTATTGTCTTTTTCTCTCCCCCCCCCTTGAATTTTAAAGGTGTGGCTTATATTTGGGTGCGGCTTATATTCGGGCCAATATGGTAATAATAATATTTATACCCTTCTCATCTGACTTGGTTGCCAGCCACTCTGGGTGGCTCCCAACATTTATAAAAGCAAAATAATAATAATAATTTATTATTTGTACCCCGCGCATCTGGCTGGGTTTCCTCAGCCACTCTGGGCGGCTTCCAACAATAGAACATTAAACATTAAAAAAACTTCCCTGTACAGGGCTGTCATCAGATGTCTTCTAAGGGTTGTAGAGTTGCTTATTTGCTTGGCTTGGGGGGTCACATAACTCCATACCCTCCAATATTTCTCTGATGAAAATAAGGAAAAGTGGGGCATTCTGGGATCAAATCAGAAACCGAGACAACTTCTGTAAACCCAGGACTGTCCCTGGAAAACAGGGACATTTGGAGGGTCTTGCCTTTTCCTGACTGCTAATCTGCTCCAAACCCCTCTTGCTTCTGCCAGAGCTAAACCCTCCCCACAGGTCGTAGTTCACCGGTAGAGCATCTGCTTTGCAGGCAGAAGGCTGCAGCATCTCCTGGTGGAGAACCCTTGAGTAGAGCCACGTCCGTTGTTGAAAACAACACAGCGCTAGGTGGGCCCAAAGGTCTGGTGGAATATCAGGCAGGTTCTTTATGTACTGAGTTGAATAGGATCCAAAATGCAGCAGCCTGATTGGTCCTAGAACAATAGGATCCAGAATGCAGCAGTCTGATTGGTCCTAGAACAATAGGATCCAGAATGCAGCAGTCTGATTGGTTCTAGAACAATAGGATTCAGAATGCAGCAATCTGATTGGTCCTAGTAATAATAATAATAATAATAATAATTTATTATTTGTACCCCGCCCATCTGGCTGGGTTTCCCCAGCCACTCTGGGCGGCTTCCACAGAAACCAAAAAAACATTAAAATATCATACATTAAAAGCTTCCCTGAATAGGGCCGCCTTAAGATGTTTTCTGAATGTCAGGTAGTTTTCCATCACCTTGACATCCGATGGGAGGGCATTCCACAGGGCGGGCGCCACCACCGAAAAGGCCCTCTGCCTGGTTCCCTGTAGCTTCGCTTCTCGCAATGAGGGAACCGCCAGAAGGCCCTCGGCGCTGGACCTCAGTGTCCGGGCAGAACGATGGGGGTGGAGACGCTCCTTCAGGTATACTGGGCCGAAGCCGTTTAGGGCTTTAAAGGTCAACACCAACACTTTGAATTGTGCTCGGAAACGTACTGGGAGCCAATGTAGGTCTTTCAAGACCGGTGTTATGTGGTCTCGGCGGCCGCCCCCAGTCACCAGTCTAGCTGCCGCATTCTGGATTAGTTGTAGTTTCCGAGTCACCTTCAAAGGTAGCCCCACGTAGAGCGCATTGCAGTAGTCCAAGCGGGAGATAACTAGAGCATGCACCACTCTGGCCAGACAGTCAGCGGGCAGGTAGGGTCTCAGCCTGCGTACCAGGTGGAGTTGGTAGACAGCTGCCCTGGATACAGAATTGACCTGCGCCTCCATGGACAGCTGTGAGTCCAAAATGACTCCCAGGCTACGCACCTGGTCCTTCAGGGGCACAGTTACCCCATTCAGGACCAGGGAGTCCTCCACACCAGCCCGCCCCCTGTCCCCCAAAAACAGTACTTCTGTCTTGTCAGGATTCAACTTCAATCCATTAGCCGCCATCCATCCTCCAACCGCCTCCAGGCACTCACACAGGACCTTCACCGCCTTCACCGCCTAGAACAATAGGATCCAGAATGCAGCAGTCTTATTGGTCCTAGAACAATAGGATTCAGAATGCAGCAGTCTGATTGGTCCTAGAACTATAGGATCCAGAATGCAGCAGTCTGATTGGTCCTAGAACAATAGGATCCAGAATGCAGCAGTCGGATTGGTCCTAGAACAATAGGATCCAAAATGCAGCAGTCTGATTGGTCCTAGAACAATAGGGTCCAGAATGCAGCAGTCTGATTGGCCCTAGAACAATAGGATCCAAAATGCAGCAGTCTGATTGGTCCTAGAACAATAGGGTCCAGAATGCAGCAGTCTGATTGGTCCTAGAACAATAGGGTCCAGAATGCAGCAGTCTGATTGGCCCTAGAACAATAGGATCCAAAATGCAGCAGTCTGGTTGGTCCTAGAACAATAGGATCCAAAATGCAGCAGTCTGATTGGTCCTAGAACAATAGGATCAAGAATGCAGCAGTCTGATGGTCCACAGGAGCCACCCAATCCAGCTCCAGGTGGAAGTGAATCCGCAACCTGATTGGCCTACAGGAGAATCCCGGAATTAGCCAATCACGTGGGGCCCATTGTGTAAATAATGTATATAAAGCAGACATTATGTGGGAACTGGCATTCCTCACTACTATGAGCTGAATAAAGAGCATGAAATCCACTCTCGACTCCAAGTATATTCCATCCTTTCTGCTCCTAAACCCGCCTTCTTTCGCTCCCTCCAGCACTCTCTTCGACAGGAAGACGGGGATGAGGTGACAGATGGGATGATGGGGATGCTACAAAAATAGGGTCATGCATCTTTAAGCAAGCCCCCACTGCATGCCAGGCTGCGCTGCATTTTTGATGCCTGGCCTGGCGGAGGCAGGCTCCCTTACCTGAACGCGGCAGCAGGGCATGGATGAATATTTCATGGTTCTTGGCAGGTGTCGCCTTGTTTACCGTGGCAGCCGCCTCTGTTTCCCCTCCGCTGCTTGTCCGGTGTTACCTCAGCCTGAGCTAATGCCTCTTCCCCGGGGGAACAGCCACTCCAGCTCCTGAAAGATTGATGGCAAAGGTGGCAGAGACCTGGCGGGCTACTCCAGAGGGAAGCCGAGGAAAGGGCAGGGCTGGCATGCCTGCTGCAAGGATGGAGGGACACAAACTCACACACACAGCCCTGCCCATCTCCCGCAGCAGGAATGGCACTGCCTGAGGTGAAAACAAGCCCTTTGCCGGACTTCTTGGCCCGAGGGGCACAAGGCAACGGAGAGGCCGGTGCTTCTCACCCGCACGTGACCTGGCAAAAGAGAGCTCATTGTGGCACCAGATACATCTTGGGATGTCTCTCCTCAAGGCTTCCCAGCCGAGAGGACAAGCAGCTGTGAGCTGTAGCTTTGCCGCTTCATGTCATTGGGGGGCGGAGATGAAGCAGGTAAATATATTGTTATAAGAAAAAAAAACACCTGCTTCTTTTCCTTGTATACCTGAAGGAGCATCTCCACCCCCATCGTTCAACTGAGAAACTGAGGTCCAGCTCCAAGGGCCTTCTGGCGGTTCCCTCACTGCGAGAAGCAAAGCTACAGGGAACCAGGCAGAGGGCCTTCTCGGTGGTGGCACCAACTTTCAGATTTGGAAATAAGGGATCAGCAGCCTCACCTGTCCCGGGGACAGTCTATGGGATATCTAACAATCTGGGATAGCAGCGGGAAGCAGAGGGAAACGGTGTTTCCTGCTTGGCAGGGGGTTGGACTCGATGGCCCTTGTGGTCTCTTCCAACTCTATGATTCTATGGTGCTGGAATAAGGGAATTTCCCACAAAAAAAGGGAAGGCTGACAGCTATGGCAGAATGTGTCTTTTTACTTAAAACGCATCTCTGGGTTATTTGTGGGGCCTGCCTGGTGTTTTTACATGAGTAGAATGTGTGCTTTTATTTAAAGATGCGTCTCTGGGTTATTTGTGGGGCATAGGAATTCGTTCATATTTTCCCACCCAAAATATAGTCCGGTCCCCCACGAGGTCTGAGGGACCATTCGCTGAAGATGGGATGATGGGATGGCTGAAAAAGGTTGCTGACCCCTGCTTGAAACCCTTGATGCTGGCCCACCCATGAGGTGAGGCAAATGCCTTCGGGCCCCAAGTCAGACATTCCTCATATCTCTATCCTTTGCAAACAGGGATGCTGACGAGCCCTGGGAATTAAGGGCGAATGCCAGAGGATGTTTTCATGAGGAATTCCGGCCTCCATGGAAATCTGTGTTCTTAAATCTCCATCGGCTCTTGTTCCTGTAACAAGCTGTTAAGTGCGTGGCGCATTGTCCTGCCTGAGTGATTTCCTTTCACAAGCCGGCTGTCACTCCCAGATCAGCAAGAAAGTCAATATGCCGCCGCAGGGTGCAAGAGTTAGGTGGCGGCTGGTCACTGAGGTCTCTCAATTTTCATATTTATTTTATTATTTCTTTCTTTATTAAATTTGTATACCATCCTACATCCAAAGACCACAGGATGGTTCACAACGTAAAAATACAAAATGAGAACACAAAATGCACAACAACGACAACTTTTTCATTTGTACCCCTCATTCTGGGTGGCATGTAAAAAACATAATAATAATAATAATAATAATAATAATAATAATAATAATAATTTATTATTTGTACCCCGCCCATCTGGCCCATTAAGCTAGAGTTGCCGTACGTCTGTAATTCGGTTGTCGGAAACAATGTGCATGTGGAAATCGCTTAAATGTCTGGTAAAATCAGGATGTATGGCAATCCATGTCAGAAGTGTAGATTTTGGCAAATTCCATTAGAAATAGCTCAAAAACATCTTCCTTTGAGGATTTGCAACAACCCCTCCCCCTCCAGACGTTCACTATTTGAAATATAGCAACCATACATTAAACATTTAAAAAACCTTCTCTATACAGGGCCACATTCAGATGTCTTCTAAAGGTTATAGAGTTACGGTACTCATCTCCTTGGTATCTGATGGGAGGGCGTTCCACAGGGAAGGCGCCACCACCGAAAAGGCCCTCTGCCTGGTTCCCTGTAACTTTGTTTCTCACAATGAGGGAACCGCTAGAAGGTGCTGGACCTCAGTGTCCGGACTGAACGATGAGGGTGGAGATGCTCCTCCAGGTATACTGGACCGAGGCCGTTTAGGGCTTTCAAGGTCAGCACCAACACTTTGAATTCTTCCCCCCAAAATGACATTGCACAGCTCTCTCTCTGCTGTGGCTGAAGGATGCAACTTCTGCAATTTACGCAATTAATTATGAAAACTACGCAAGTCACAGGGACGCGGGTGGTGCTGTGGGTTAAACTACAGAGCCTAGGACTTGCCGATCAGAAGGTCAGTGGTTCGAATCCCTGCAACAGAGTGAGCTCCCATTGCTTGGTCCCTGCTCCTGCCAACCTAGCAGTTCAAAAGCACATCAAAGTGCAAGTAGATAAATAGGTACCGCTCTGGCGGGAAGGTAAACGGTGTTTCCGTGTGCTGCTCTGGTTCACCAGAAGCAGCTTAGTCATGCTGGCCACATGACCTGGAAGCTGTACGCCCGCTCCCTTGGCCAATAAAGCAAAATGTGTGCCGCAACCCCAGTCAGCCACGACTGGACCTAATTGTCAGAAGTCCCTTTACCTTTACACAAGTCACAATGTCGTTATGTTATTGTCTGTTTGTTTCAGTGCAAAGGAAATGCAAAGCTGGGCTTTGTATCATTTGCAAACTGAGACGGCAACAGCGACCGCCGATCGTATTCGCTGAAGATGGGATGGGTAAGCAACGTGGGCCCTTTCCTTACCTGCTTCCGTTTTTGTTGTTCTCCGGCATCTCTGCTCCCGCCTGCCCTTCATTTCCCAAGATGCTGTCACAGCTGCAGGCCCAGGGCGCCTGCCAGAGTCTGAGAGAAACACATTGATTAATATCAGCAGCGCATGGGTCCTCTGCTGCAGATGTGCAGGCTCCTGCTGACTCAGCCTCTTCTCTGAGCAAGGACGAGACCCGGAGGCAGGAAAGCAACTCCTGTTCCAGGTAGGCAAGCTTAGAGCTACACCTGGAGCAGGTGGATGGGGGGGAACTGCGTCTACATGACCGCAGGGAACGTCATTCTCAAGCACCACCTCCCCACCCCTGGCTCCCCACTCCATGTTTGGTGTGTGGCTAGTGAATGCTTATGAGCAGTTTTCCCCAACCTAGTACCCTCCACATGTCTTGGACTGCAATTCCCAGCAGCCCCTAAAACCGCTATTATTCCACAAAATACCCTTACACATTGCAAAGGATTTGTGGGTACCAACTGTTGTTGTTTAGCTGTGTCCAACTCTTTGTGACCCCCTGGACCAGAGCACGCCAGGCACTCCTGTCTTCCACTGCCTCCCGCAGATTGGTCAGACTCATGCTGGTAGCTTTGAGAACACTGTCCCACCATCTCGTCCTCTGTCATCCCCTTCTCCTTGTGCCCTCCATCTTTCCCAACATCAGGGTCTTTTCCAGGGAGTCTTCTCTTCTCATGAGGTGGCCAAAGTCTTGGAGCTTCAGCTTCAGGATCTATCCTTCCAGTGAGCACTCAGGGCTGATTTCCTTCAGAATGGAGAGGTTTTTCTTTCTTGTTTGTATAGTATTATTTTGGATTCAATGTTTGTAATGTTTGTTATGATTTTGCAATAAAAATAAAAAGAAGGAAGGAAGGAAGGAAGGAAGGAAGGAAGGAAGGAAGGAAGGAAGGAAGGACTGGATAAATTCATGGAGAAGAGGGCTGCTGATAGCTACTAGGCCTGATGGTTATGCTCTGCCTCTACAGTTGGAGGCAGCAGTGTTTCTCAATAACAGTTGTTAGAAGCCGCAGGAGAATGGATTTGCTCTTGTGCTCAGGCCCAACTTGTGCATTTCCCTTTTTTTTATATAAGATATTTATTAAGATTTTTTAACATATTACAATAAAAATGGAAAAAGAAAAAGAAAAATGCAAATAAAAATGGAAAAAGAAAATAATAAAAACAGTTAAAAACACATCAATTTTCCGTTTCTTATTTTCCTTAAGCTTATTTCCCCGGACCTCCTCATACCTCCCTTTTTTGTATTCCACTTAAATTTATTAGTTCAGCAAATCCTTACCATTAAGCTTTTACCCATTTATAAGCCTTTTTTTCATATTCTCTCAAAGCATTACAGCTAGAAACCACTTAATTTCTATCCAACATCATTCTAACATTCATTAATTTTACAATATTTCTGTAAGTAATCTTTAAATTTCTTCCAATCTTCTTCCACCGACTCTTCTTCCTGGTCCCGGATTCTGCCAGTCATTTCTGCCAATTCCATATAGTCTATCACCTTCATCTGCCATTCTTCCAACTTGTGCATTTCCCACAGGTATTTGGTCGGCCACCGTGAAAACAGGATGGCCCATTGGCCTGATGTTCTTATGTCCTCATCCTACCGTAGGGCAATTATGTCGCCACCCCCACTATTATATCTACAACAACAACAACAACAACATAATAATAATAATTTATACCCCGCCCATCTGACTGAGTTTCCCCAGCCACTCTGGGAGGCTCCCAATCAAGTGTTAAAAGCAATACAGCATTAAATATTAAAAACTTCCCTAAGGGCTGCCTTCAGATGTCTTTTAAAGATGAGATAGCAGCTGGGAGGGTATTCCACCAGGTGGGTGCCACTACCGAGAAGGCCCTCTGCCTGGTTCCCGGTAACTTAGCTTCTCGCAGTGAGGGAACCTCCAGAAGGCCCTCGTTGCTGAACCTCAGTGTCCGGGCTGAACGATGGGGGTGGAGACGCTCCTTCAGGGATACTGGACCGAGGCCGTTTAGGGCTGGCTATTGCAGTGCAAATGTGTTATCACAGCACAGAGCAGATGGGAAAGAGTCTCTAGCAATCTGTAATAAAAGGGAGGGTTAGAGGATAAAGCATGTTAAAAGCAAGTCCCTATTTCCCCCCATACACACCTGTCTGAAGGATGCAATGACAGCTGCTAAGCATAGCTCATGCCCCTACGGTGGCCATTCCGAGAGAACAGAGGGCCAGGCTACCAGGAACATGATCTGAATTTTCTAAAGTGTGTCTGTGTTTTTGCCAGCATGGCAATTTTAGTACACCGCCTCCTGTCTCTTAAAAACACCAGGGTGGAATCTACACACTTTTAAAAAATGCTGTGAAAATGCTTTTTAAAAAAATATGTTTTGAAAAATACATTGAATTTTACGTAGCTCACTGTCGCCATCTAGTGTCGCGTTTGTATACTGCACTTTACAACACATGTGAAGCGTTTTATTTGCAGCTTTGTAGCTGAGTCCTAGGTCTCCATAACATAGTATCATTAATGAGCAGAAAAGCTAAGTTGTCTGTAGAAAGAGAAGGGAAAGGAAGGCTAAAAAGCAACTCCAGGTGTGACCATCGCTTCTCAGTACTCTGGGGCCGGCAGCTGATCTGTTGCAGAGCTCATGTTGACTGGCTTTGTCACCAGTGAGATGGCAGACAGCGGTTAAAAGCAGTGAGTGCTGGGAACCTGAAAATGATCTGAACTTTCCGAAGTATGCCTGTTCGTTTGTCAAATTGGCATTTCCAGTATGCCTTGCCTCCTCCCTCTGGACTCTTAAAAGATAAGGTCTCTGTAGCAGAGCAGGAAAGAAAAGTCATATGTAGAAAAAGCTTAGGAAAAATAAGCCTAAAAACCAAGTGCTTAAACTCACTGGTTGACCACAAACTTGACATGAGCCAACAGTGTGACACGGCAGCTAAAAAAGCCAATGCAATTCTGGGCTGCATCAATAGGAGTATAGCATCTAGATCAAGGGAAGTAATAGTGCCACTGTATTCTGCTCTGGTCAGACCTCACCTGGAGTACTGTGTCCAGTTCTGGGCACCACAGTTCAAGAAGGACACTGACAAACTGGAACGTGTCCAGAGGAGGGCAACCAAAATGGTCAAAGGCCTGGAAAAGATGCCTTATGAGGAACGGCTAAGGGAGCTGGGCATGTTTAGCCTGGAGAAGAGGAGGTTAAGGGGTGATATGATAGCCATGTTCAAATATATAAAAGGATGTCATATAGAGGAGGGAGAAAGGTTGTTTTCTGCTGCTCCAGAGAAGCGGACACGGAGCAATGGATCCAAACTACAAGAAAGAAGATTCCACCTAAACATTAGGAAGAACTTCCTGACAGTAAGAGCTGTTCGACAGTGGAATTTGCTGCCAAGGAGTGTGGTGGAGTCTCCTACTTTGGAGGTCTTTAAGCAGAGGCTTGACAACCATATGTCAGGAGTGCTCTGATGGTGTTTCCTGCTTGGCAGGGGGTTGGACTCGAGGGCCCTTGTGGTCTCTTCCAACTCTATGATTCTATGATTCTATGATTGTTGTGGAACCAGCAGTTGATCTCTTGCACAGCTCTTGCTAATGCTGACTGGCTTTGAAATATACTCGGAGTCAAGTGTGGATTTCATGCTCTTTATTCAGCTCAAGTAGTGAGGAATGGAAGTTCCACCAGAATGTCTGCTTTATATACATTATTTACACAATGGGCCCCACGTGATTGGCTAGTTCCGGGATTCTCCTGTAGGCCAATCAGGTTGCGACTTCACTTCCACCTGAAGTTGGATTGGGTGGCTCCTGTGGACCAATCAGACTACTGCATTCTGTACATAACAGGCTTTGTCACCAGTGAGGTGGCTGAGAGTAGTTTGAAACGGCAGACAGGCAAATCTGTCTTTTGGAGGTTATTGCTTTAATGGCATTCCATGGTGAACCCCCTTCCGAGGATGTCAGAGAAACAGGAGGGGGGGGCTATGTTTTGCAACATTTTGAGGGAGGAGAGGGATTCAAGGAGCTGACATTTAGAGGCCCACTGGATCCTATCCCACTCATCTTGGTGGATCTTGCTCCCTTAATCATTGTTGAATATTCTGGTACTGAGCACCATCCTGGGCTCCCTACAGGAGTGAGGGCAGCATGTAAACACAAATATTTAGTCTTTGGAACTCCCTGCTTGTTTAAAGCCCTAAACGGCCTCGGTCCAGTATACCTGAAGGAGCGTCTCCACCTCCATCGTTCTGCCCGGACACTGAGGTCCAGCTCCGAGGGCCTTATGGCAGATCCCTCACTGCAAGAAGCCAAGTTACAGGGAACCAGGCAGAGGGCCTTCTCGGTAGTGGCGCCTTCCCTGTGGAACACCTTCCCACCAGATGTCAAAGAGAACAACAACTACCAGGCTTTTAGAAGACATCTGAAGGCAGCCCTGTTCAGGGAAGCTTTTAATGTTTGATGTATCACAGTATTTTAATATTCTTTTGGAAGCCGCCCAGAGTGGCTGGGGAAACCCAGCCAGATGGGTGGGGTATAATTAATAAATTATTATTATTATTATTATTATTATTATTATTATTATTATTATATCAGGCAGGCGACTCTGCTGTACTCTTTTTTGGTGCCTGCTAAAATGGGTGGCGCTGTGGGTTAGACCACAGAGCCTAGGGCTTGCCGATCAGAAGGTTGGTGGTTTGAATCCCCGCAATGGGGTGAGCTCCCGTTGTTCGGTACCAGCTCCTGCCAACCTAGCAGTTCGAAAGCACATCAAAGTGCAAGTAGATAAATAGGTACTGCTCCGGTGGGAAGGTAAACGGCGTTTCTGTGCGCTGCTCTGGTTCACCAGAAGCGGCTTAGTCATGCTGGCCACATGACCTGGAAGCTGTACGCCGGCTCCCTCGGCCAATAAAGTGAGGTGAGCGCCGCAACCCCAGAGTCGGCCACGACTGGACCTAATGGTCAGGGGTCTCTTTACCTTTACCTTTAAAACAATTTAGTTTAGGCAAGCCTACCCAGACATGTAGAAGTTGATAGGGGTTTTAACCTGGTTTTAAGTGTTGATTTTGATTTTTAAAAGCACAGACTTTTCTTTTACCCTCTGTCTTTTATTGACAATATTTATTTTTTGTAAACTGCTTAGAGGTTCTACGTACAACCAAGCGGTGTATAAATTTTGCTAAACGATGAGGATGATCGTATGAATAATATTGTTATTTTGATAATAAATGATCAAGAATGCTGAATACCTTCCAGTGGGGAGCCACGCCTGATGCCCCACGCCTGTGGGGCCTGGCTGCAGTTGCCCAGTTGCAATAGTGGTTGCGAAGTGCACTCTGCACATGCTAAAGTGTGTCACTTTCTAAGTGCCACTTTGCTTCCTCGCTTGTTCCAGGGGCTGGAGGCTGGAGCGGCAAACAAGTCAAGGAGCTGAGTGAGTTCAGAACTAACCCAGCCTCTTCAAACGCAGAACCAAAAGCCTGGAGGAAAGGAACAGAGAGGGGAATCTTTCTTCCTTTGCCTTTTCCAGCTCTTGCATGCCTTAGGAAGTTTCTCTTCCTCTGGACAATGCTGTCTCTGGGGAGGGGTGATGGGGGCAGGTAATCTCTCCCCCCCCCCCACTTCTCTCTTTTGCATGCTGGAGTAAGCAGGGCTCAGGTATTCTCTTTGATGCTTTTGTTGTTGCTACATTTTCATGTTTCCACCACGTCTGCACATTTCTCCCTTTCCAGTTTTGCAAAAGAGGGAGCTTCAAACCACTGAAATGACCTTGGGGTCTAGTCCAGTTCTGCGATTGTGCATCTCTCAGCATCTCTGCTGCCCACCTTGTGAGACTAGGCAGCGGAGGATATCCACCCCACTCAAACTACAGGTACCCAAAATTATGAAAGCGTCCCTCTCGTATCCAGACTGTAATTGCGTGATTAGGATAATTTCCAGATCAGTGTCCAGTTCAAGGGTAGTCATAGTGCCACTCTATTCTGCCTTGATCAGAACCCACCTGGAGTCCTGTGTCCAGTTCTGGACACCACAATTTAAGAAGGATATTGACAAACTGGAAGGTGTACAGAAGAGGGCAACCTCTTCCCCATGCTTTTCAACATCTACATGCAGCCGCTGGGAGAGATCATCAGGGGGTTTGGGCGGGGTGTCCATCAATATACAGATGATACCCAGCTCTACCTCTCTTTCAAATCAGAACCAGTGAAGGCGGTGAAGGTCCTGTGTGAGTGCCTGGAGGCGGTTGGAGGATGGATGGTGGCTAACAGATTGAGGTTGAATCCTGACAAGACAGAAGTACTGTTTTGGGGGGACAGGAGGTGGGTGGGTGTGGAGGACTCTCTGGTCCTGAATAGGGTAATTGTGCCCGTGAAGGACCAGGTGCACAGCCTGGGAGTCATTCTGGACTCACAGCTGTCCATGAAGGCGCAGGTCAATTCTGTGTCCAGGGCAACTGTCTACCAGCTCCATCTGGTACGCAGGATGAGACCCTCCCTGCCCACGGACTGTCTCGCCAGAGTGGTGCATGCTCTGGTTATCTCTAGCTTGGACTACTGCAATGCACTCTATGTGGGGCTACCTTTGAAGATGACCTGGAAACTACAACTAATCCAGAATGCGGCAGCTAGACTGGTGACTGGGAGCAGCCACCGAAACCATCTAACCCCGGTCTTGAAAGCCCTACACTGGCTCCCAGTATGTTTCTGAGCACAATTCAAAGTGTTGGCGCTGACCTTTAAAGCCCAAAATGGCCTTGGCCCAGTATACCTGAAGAAGGGTCTCCACCCCATCGTTCTGCCCGGATACTGAGGTCCAGCTCCGAGGGCCTTCTGGCGGTTCCCTCCCTGTGAGAAGCGAAGCTCCAGGGAACCAGGCAGAGGGCCTTCTCGGTAGTGCCTCCCGCCCTGTGGAACGCCCTCCCTTCAGATGTCAAAGAGAACAACTACCAGACTTTTAGAAGACATCTGAAGGTGGCCCTGTTTAGGGAAGCTTTTAATGTTTGTTGCACTACTGTATTTTAATATTTTGTTGGAAGCCACCCAGAGTGGCTGGGGAAGCCCAGCCCAGATGTGCAGGGTATACATAATAAACTATTATTATTATTATTATTATTATTATTATTATTATTATCTTTCGTGTGCATGCACACTTCTTCAGATTCCCTGACCCTCTCTCCCTCCTTCTTCTGCAGCCTGAGAGACTGCGTTGCTTTTGAGTCCAGGAGCCTTCGAAGCGGCTAAGAGACAGTCACGTCTGACGTATGTGGCCACCGTCAGCCAGCGTGGGAAATTCTCCTGCACGAGCCCCATTGAAACGAGCAGGATGTGTGCATTTGACGGGAGGCCCTCCTGTTCCTACCTGCTCATTAGTGCAAAACCTGGATGGGCGGCAGGCTGTTTGCAGGCCCAAAATGACGGAAAACTTTTGCTTGTGGAAGGTTCTCCTGTTTGGTTTGACAATTGCCAGAGACGTGCGGATCTCGTACAAGAGAGAGAGAGAGAAAGAGACCCCCGAAGACTTCAAGAAACAAGGCAGACAGTCTGCTTCCCCAACCTTCCTCCCTTCCATCTCTCCCTCCCTGTTGGAAAGAGCATCTCTCTCTCTCTCTCTCTCTCTCTCTCTCTCTCTCTCTCTCTCTCTCTCTCTCTCTCTCTCTGGCTTGGAAAAACAGCCATGGATTAAGATGTGCTTCCGTTACAAATAAGCAGGCCTCCCGATGGATTTTTGAGAGCTTGCTGACTCGGGCACTTTCATTTCTAAACGCCTCACTTTTAACAGCTGTTGAGGGCTTTGACAAGCGCTTCCTTTAAGCAGGAGGAGTTGGGGAGAGAGAGAGAGAGAGAGAGAGAGGGAGAGAGAGAGGAGAAGCGGCTGGGAAGGAATGGCATGCCAGGAACAATCTTAATTATTTGATGGCGGAGGAGAAGGAGGAGGACTCTTGCTGGGTGCAAGATGGAGTCAGGTAAATTTGCGAAGAAGGAAGGCTGGCGGTTTTCATTCTGAGACCCGAAGGCAGAAGGAGCAAGGCCAGGGTCGCCTTGCGATGCTCTTGCTAGGACGGAGGAGGAAGCTGCCTAGAATAACAGAATTATAGGGGGTGGAAGGTACCCCAAGGGTCATCCAGTCCAACCCCCTGCAATACAGGAATCTCAGCTAAAGCATCCATGACAGATGGCCACCCAACCTCTGCTTAAAGACCCCCAAGAAAGGAGAGGGTCCAAGCATCTTTGCAGGGAGTCTGTTCCACTGTCAAATGGCTCTTATGGTCAGAAAGTTCTTTCTGATATATAGTCGGAATCTCCTTTTTTGTAACTTGAAGCCATGGGTTCGAGTCCTACCATCTGAAGCAGGAGAAAACAAGCTTGCTGCATCCTCCATGTGCGGAAGCGCCAACTCCTAGGGGCCCAGGTCCCCAATAAAAACACCAGAAAGAAATAATATGTTTGATATGGCCATCATGAACATGGGCATTGTTTGGTAATTCAAAGTCCAGGGGGAGAGCTCCACAACATGCATTTGCATAACATCTGCATATGCCGATTTGCAGGTTAAAGGTAAAATAAATACTCTACATCTCAACAATTGTATGTCTGTTTATTTACCACACACGTACTATCACGCCCGGACTTCCCTCCCTCCCTTCATCCGGCTTTCATATTAACTTCCACTCTTACAGTTTCTTAATTACAATCTGTCCACATCACAAGATTTATTTTATCCCTGCTACAGTCTTTAAGTTTCTACAGTTATTACCTATATACTCAACAAATTTACCCCGTTCTTTTGTGAACTTTGTTTCTTCATGGTTTTGGATCCTGTGGGTCAGCTTCGCCAGTTCTGCATATTCGACCATTTTTGTCTGCCACTCCATTGATGTTGGTATTTCCTGGGTTTTCTATTTTGGGGCCACTAAGATCCTGGCAGTGGTCGTAGCGTACATAAATAACTTATGGTCTGCTTTTTTAAAATTGTCACCTATCATCCCCAGCAAAAATGCCTCTGGTTTTTTGGGGAAAGTATATTTGAATTTTTTTTTAAAAAATTCATTATAAATCAAATCCCATTTTTTCCCATGTCCACCACATGTGGAAAAATTCTCCGTCTTTCGTTTTGCATTTCCAGCATGCTTTGTTAATGGTTCTGTACATTTTTGCTAGTTTGACAGGGGTGGTATACCACCGGTACATCATTTTCATTATATTTTTAGTGATACGGCTTTACAAAAGGTGATAATCATTTACACCTTTCGGCACCCCCCTGCTGCCCTCTTGCCTCTTAGCGCCCCCTTAGGTAATCCCATTCCTCCCAGACTGCCTACTTGGGGAACGACTTCTGTACAGATCTTGCTTTCTTCTTTTGCAAAGAAGTCTAAGATTGCCGGAAGTCTTGTTTGCAGGACCTCAAGGGAACACACAGCCAGTCTCACGTTAAGGCCAGACAGAAGTTGACCGTCCACGAGGTGTGGGGGGGGGAGGAAAGTCATGCCTGGTGGGGGCAGGAGAGACCGGCACGGCCCATTTGCTGGCAAATTGATGGAGCGATGCCTCGGAAAGGCCTTTTCCGACAGTTTCCTCCCGAGTGAGTGCCTTCGAACCACCTGCGCGGCTAACTGTCTCTCCATCCTGATTATTTCATAAGGGGGACAGGGCTTTTTCATGGTGGCTAAGGGCCTGTGAAGCATTAAACGTGGCTGAGAGCTTTTGTCTTGATTAATTCTTTAGTATTTTGTTACAGGCCAGCGCTGGGCTTGTAGAGACATCACACGAAGAGAGAGAGAGAGAGAGAGAGAGAGAGAGAGAGAAGGGAGGGATGCCAAACTGACAGGAGGAGGAGGAGGAGGAGGAGGAGGAGGAGGAGGAGGAAGAAGAAGAAGAAGAAGAAGAAGAAGAAGAAGAAGAAGAAGAGGAGGAGGAGGAGGAGGAGGAGGAGTTTGGATTTGATATCCCGCCTTTCACTCCCCTTCAGGAGTCTCAAAGCGGCCCAAGGTCACCCAGCAGCTGCAGGTGGAGGAGCGGAGACGCGAACCCGGTTCCCCAGATTATGAGTCTACCGCTCTTAACCACTATACCACACTGGCTCTGGGAGTTGTAGTCCCACAAATATCCAGAGGGCCACAGGTTGTCTGCTCTTCATGTAGGCTTCAAGAGTCAATGCCAGCACTTGGAACTGGACAGCCAGCCAGTGGAGTTCTTTGAAAGCCAGCAAAATGTGGGATGCCCATGGAAATGCCGACGTCTGCACCAGTCAAAGCTTCCAGATCATTTTTCAAAAGGCAATAATGCAGCTTCTTGGGACGTTTCCCAGGGCATGGATAACTTCGAGGTCACAGCTGGTAAGTCTGACGAAACGGGCAAGAAAGGCTCTCTGTGCCATGGGAGTTGCTTGGGAGAGCCAGTGTGGTGTAGTGGTTAAGAGTGGTATACTCGTAATCTGGTGAACTGGGTTCGCTTCCCTGCTCCTCCACCTGCAGCTGCTGGGTGACCTTGGGCCAGTCACACTTCTCTGAAGTCTCTCAGCCCCACTCACCTCAGAGTGTTTGTTGTGGGGGAGGAAGGGACAGGAGAATGTTAGCCGCTTTGAGACTCCTTTGGGTAGTGATAAAGTGGGATATCAAATCCAAACTCCTCCTCTTCTTCTTCTTCTTCTTCTTCTTCTTCTTCTTCTTCTTCTTCTTCTTCTTCTTCTTCTTCTTCCTCTTCTTCTTCTTCTTCCTCTTCTTCTTCTTCCTCTTCTTCTTCTTCTCTTCTTCTTCTTCTTCTTCTTCTTCTTCTTCTTCTTCTTCTCCTCCTCCTCCTCCTCCTCCTCCTCCTCCTCCTCCTCCTCCCAGTGACAGAGATGGATCTAGGACAGGGGTGTTGAGCTTTTTTAAGGATTTTACCCTAGGACATATACTTTCAAACAGACTTTGGACATGACTGGTCTAGGAGCATCCCAAACCTACAAACGGGATCCTTCAGTTTCCTGATTTGGAGTCCCATGGCCTCCTGGCTAATAGAAGGGGAAGAAATGGAGGCAGTAAGAGATTTTACTTTCTTGGGCTCCATGATCACTGCAGATGGTGACAGCAGTCACGAAATTAAAAGACACCTGCTCCTTGGGAGAAAAGCAATGACAAACCTAGACAGCATCTTAAAAAACAGAGACATCACCTTGCCGACAAAGGTCCATATACTTGAAGCTCTGGTTTTCCCAGTAGTGATCTATGGAAGTGAAAGCCGGACCATAAAGA
The DNA here is from genome assembly GCF_965113315.1 of Podarcis vaucheri. Lineage (NCBI taxonomy): Eukaryota > Metazoa > Chordata > Lepidosauria > Squamata > Lacertidae > Podarcis > Podarcis vaucheri. Next base: position 92,743,031 of record NC_138766.1, read on the forward strand.
AGGCTGATCGCCGAAGAATTGATGCTTTTGAATTCTGGTGCTGGAGGAGACTCTTGAGAGTCCCATGGACTGCAAGAAGATCAAACCTCTCCACTCTGAAGGAAATCAGGCCTGAGTGCTCACTGGAAGGACAGATCCTGAAGCTGAGGCTCCAAGACTTTGGCCACCTCATGAGAAGAGGGGACTCCCTGGAAAAGACCCTGATGTTGGGAAAGATGGAGGCACAAGGAGAAGGGGATGACAGAGGACGAGATGGTTGGACAGTGTTCTCGAAGCTACAAACTGCAGGAGGCAGTGCAAGACAGGAGTGCCTGGCGTGCTCTGGTCCATGGGGTCACGAAGAGTCGGACACGACTAAACGACTAAACAACAACAACCCAGAGGCTTAGAAATGCTGGTGCATTTTAATCTATTTTAACATTTTTGAATGTTTTAAAGTATTGTAATTTTTTTCTTGATTTTATAGCTTTATCCTTTTTGGTAAACTGCTTTGAGGGTCTTTTTTTAAAACAACAACAACAATCAAGCGGTGTATACATTTTATCAAATAAACAAACAAACTAGACTCCAAACCACTTGTCTGCCCTTAAAGAGCATGAAAGGAGCTTTTGGCCTCAGCTGGTCCGTCTGTGTCAAGGTCGCCCGGTTAAAAGGCAACCCCTGTCTGCTTCTCTTTTGCCCAATAAAATTCTCCAACTGCTTCCCATTTGCATCCCAATGGCAGGATGAATTTCAGCCTGCTAAGATCCTGGGGGGGGGGGGGAATAAGGACAAATTTAGAGGCAAATCGGCCCAGGGGGCCTTTGTTTAGATTCTCTCCCCTCCCAAGTCCTCCATGGGATTCTGACAGAATTCCCTTGTCTGAGGCTATTAAAGGAAGCTTTAGAAATCAAAGGAATTGGACTTTTGGTCCCCTAAAAAGGAGGAGGAAGAGCAGGCAGAGGAAGGAGAGGTGTGGAGCAAATATCTACTCACACTAGGAACCAAGTGGCGCTGTGGGTTAAACCACAGAGCCTAGGGCTTGCCGATCAGAAGGTCAGCGGTTTGAATCCCCGTGACGGGGTGAGCTCCCGTTGCTCTGTCCCAGCTCCTGCCAACCCAGCAGTTCGAAAGCACGTCAAAGTGCAAGTAGATAAATAGGTACCACTCCGGCGGGAAGGTAAACAGCGTTTCCGTGCACTGCTCTGGTTTGCCACAAGCGGCTTAGTCCTGCTGGCCGCATGACCCGGAAGCTATACGCCGGCTCCCTTGGCCAGTAAAGCGAGATGAGCGCCGCAACCCCAGAATCGGTCACGACTGGACCTAATGTTCAGGGTCCTTTACTTTAATCTTGTCAGTGTTTAGCTGCTTCTTCTAGATTTAATGGGTCATGAAAATAACGTTTAGACCACTGGTGCGAAAGACCAGGGGGAAGTGGCTCCCAAACGTTCTTGTGCCAGACCCCCTCAGTTCCAAAATCTCATCCCCAGTGCCCCTTACCCAGCAAAAAAAGTGTTATTCAAAACAGCAGTTTGCATGACCCAAAAGTAGGATAAAACACCCCAAGAGTCATTGCATGCTTATTCAACCTTCAATTAAAGCTTAAATCCTAGAACTGATTTATTAAAAGCAAGAGACCTTAAACCAGGCATAGGCAAACTCAGCCCTCCAGATGTTTTGGGACTACAACTACCATCATCCCTGACCAGTGGTCCTGTTAGCTAGGGATGATGGGAGTTGTAGTCCCAGAACATCTGGAGGGCCGAGTTTACCTATGCCTGCCTTAAACCATAGACCTGTAGGGATGGAAGGGACCCCGAGGGTCATCTAGTCCAACTCCCTGCAATGCAGGGGATCTCAGGAAACCCTGAGATCGAGAGTCCCATGCTGTACTGGCTGACCTATCCCAGGCTACTTAGTTTAATTCAAAAAAATTGAGGAACTTGACCCAGTGCCACTGGTTTTTCCATGTCTGATAGTCATTTACCTCCAGTGGTCCTCTGCAACCCCCTTGCCTCTTAACCCACCCCCTTTGGGAATCTCCCCCTGTGATAAGAATGTTAAGGTCTTAGATATATAATAAATGTTCATAAATATATCAGCCAAGCACGTACATAGATTAGCACAGGAAGACCGACCTGAAACCTTTTTTGGCTCCCAAACTGACCAAATTGTTTTCTCTGCAAGGTCAAAGGAAAATGGAAAAGCTTCCCCATTGTCTTTTCGTTCACAAATCCTGTCTGAAGGGTATGTCTGTGTATGAATAGGGTGAGCCTGTGACCTGGCTCAGGAACTAAGTATTTATCATTGCAAAAGACTGGCCAGGCTCCCCAGGGTATCCAATCAAGAGAGCATTAACAGGTAACCTGCAGGACAGGAGATAAACAACGCACTCAGATTTCTGTTGTAGACTGCCCCTTCTGCGATGTAGGTATGATGTATCTGGGGGGTGGTCTTGAGCTACACCCTTTTCTGTGATGTATGTATGATGTTTCTGGGGGTGGTCTTGGACTGCAGGGCGGGCAATTTAAAATGTCTATATAAGGGCTGGCACACTTTTGTTCTGGGTCCTTTCCTGCGTGTGAGGGGAGCACCCTGTTGCAACAGATCAATAAAGATCAGGCTTACTAGCTGCTTTGCTTCTCAATATTCTCTGGTTGGCTTCTGTTATTTTCTCCTACCAATAGGGAACCTACGTCAGTACTCTATATGGGCTCTTGGATACCCTATAAGGGAAAAAGGGCAGATTAGATAAAAAGCTCACCTCCTCGCTTTAGGGCAGGGAGCATTCTTGCTTTCAACTGCAAAAGCAGAGCATAACCATCGTGGCTAATTGCCATCGATAGCCCTCTCTGCCACAAATTCTTTCCTGTTTAAGTTCAGGGAAACCCAGCCAGATGGGCGGGGTATACATTACTACTACTACTACTACTACTACTACTACTACTACTACTATTTTCTCTACCTTGATCTCCTATGAGCCATGGCTGGCACTCGCCCCTGTCCCTTAGAACTTCCACAATAATGCGAATAATAATTATATTATTCATACCCTGCCCATCTTGGCTGGTTTGCCCCAGCCGCTTTGGGTGAATGTTCGTGAACATTCTGTGATGTCACCGCATTTCAGCCAATGGCCGTCCAGGGAAGGCGGAACAGGGCGGGCGATCGAGAGGCTGGTTCCCAGCTGCCTCTCTTTGGCACCTGTCTCTCCTCCTCTCCCAGGCCTCCCCGCAAAAGCCTTCCCCCGGTCGCCGCCTGCGCTGTTAACCCGGCGACACGGCCCTCCATCGCCCGCCTTCCCTTCCTTCTCTGCTCCTTTTAGCAGAAGCCGCAACTTCTCTTTCAGGCTGGCTCTGAGCTTTTAATTGAAAGCAAGGGATGCTGTGCGGGAAAACTGCACACAAACACACAGAGACCTAGGAGGCCCTTTGATGCCTGAGCACGGCGGGGTTACCTGCCGGCACGTCGAGGGGCCGATGGATAATTAAAGTGACAGCCGATCACGCCGTAAACGGAGGGGCGGGCGGGGGAAAGGGGGGGGAGCCGTGATGAAGATGGGGATGCAGATAATAAAGTAACAAAGCCGAACCCATCAAAATAAAGGCAGGCCGAGAGAAGGACTCCCCGGATCCTCTCTCGCCGCCCCCAACGCTGCTCCCCTCCTTTGGCAAATTTGGGATCCCCTTGGATCTGGGAACCTCTGGAAGTCACCCCAGGAATTATTTATGTCCCTACAAAAGGCCAGGCCTGATCGACAAAGTGTTGTGCCGTTTAAAAAGAAGAGGGGTGGCGGGGGTGGGGGGGAAGGAGGGAGAAGCGACAGCTGGACTAAAAAATTTTGAATGCTCATGAAAGATTCAGGGATGTCTCTTGTTAAATTTAATTGGGAGAAGCTCCGCTCAGTAGCACGCGGGGCTCTTGCCTAAGAAGCCGGCTGACAAACCTGTCTCCTGTGTTTACTCCCTCCCTCCCTCCTCCTCCTCCTCCTCCTCGCCTTCCTCATAACCCCAACAAAGGACGAGCATCGTGCATAATGCGCCACCGGTGTCACCCGCCAATGCCCCCTCTCTATCGCTAACAGCTTCATGTGTCTGTGGCTGAACCCGTCTGGCCAGAGGGCAAGGCAGGTTGTGCCTGAGGGAGACCTCGAGAGGCATTCAAATGGCGAGGCACTCTTTACATGCTCAGAGGAAAGTTGCCTGGTGCAGGGCCTCAGGCAGGCCTCATAAAGAAACATATAATAATAATAATAATAATAATAATAATAATAATAATAATAATAATTATTTATATCCCGCCCTCCCCAGCCGAAGCCGGGCTCAGAGCGGCTAACAGCAATAAAAGTAACGCAGCATTCTAAAATCAATTCATTCCAAAATCAATTCAAAATCAAATGAATGGCAACCATTGGGCTAGAGTTCTGTGAGGATTGCCAAAGGAGGGGGTCAGACTGTGCCTTGGCCAAAGGCCTGGTGGAACAGCTCTGTCTTGCAGGCCCTGCAGAAAGATGTCAAGTCCCGCAGGGCCCTAGTCTCCTGTGACAGAGCGTTCCACCAGATCGGGGCCACGACCAAAAAAGCCCTGGCTCTGGTTGAGGCCAGCCTAACCTCCCTCTGGCCCGGGACCTCCAAGATGTTTTTATTTGAAGACCCTAAGGTCCTCCGTGGACATATGAGGAGAGGCGGTCCTGTAGGTACAAGGGTCCTAGGCTGGTTTTAAAGGTTGAAACCAGCACCATCACAGAATCGTAGAGTTGGAAGGGACTCCAGGAGTCCCCTGGTCTAGCGTCCTGCAAAGTGGAAATTGCTACTGACCAGTGGCCACCCAACCTACATTTAAAAAACCAAGCTTAAGAAAAGCCTGATGGATCCTGTTAAGTTGTGGGCGAACATATCAGACGACACAGCGATTCTTCCAAAGCAGCTCTTTATTTGTAAGCTGGAACAGAACTGCCTGAGGAGCTCAGTCAGCCTGCTTATATAGAGCTCCAGAACAATGTAACTGTTGCCATTTTCTAAAACTATCCAATCACTGAACATCACTTTCGATACTTCATTTGCATACAAACTATCCAATCACTGAACGTCACTTTTGATCCTTCATTTGCATAACTATCTACAGTATCCCCCTGCTGGCCCAGGGTGAGAACTTCAGTACATAACAGATCCAGCCCATCGAGTCCAGCATCCTGGTCTCACAGTCGCCGACCAGGTGCCTGGATTTGAGCACAAAAGCCCTCTCGCCTCCTGTGGTTTCCAGCAACTGAGATTCAGAAGCATCGCAGGCGGTTGGAGGATGGATGGCAGCTAATGGATTGAGGTTGAATCCTGACAGAAGTACTGTTTTGGGGGGACAGGGGGCAGGTGGGTGTGGGGGACTTCCTGGTCCTGAATGGGGCAACTGTGCCCCTGAAGGACCAGGTGTGCAGCCTGGGAGTCATTTTGGACTCACAGCTGTCCATGGAGGCACAGGTTAATTCTGTGTCCAGGGCAGCTGTTTACCAGCTCCATCTGGTACGCAGGATGAGACCCTCCCTGCCTGCAGACTGTCTTGCCAGAGTGGTGCATGCTCTGGTTATCTCTCGCTTGGACTACTGCAATGTGCTCTACGTGGGGCTACCTTTGAAGGTGACCCGGAAACTGCAATTAATCCAGAATGCGGCAGCTAGACTGGGGACTGGGAGCGGCCGCTGGGAACAAGTAACACTTGTCCTGAAAGACCTGCATTGGCTCCCAGTACGTTTCCGAGCACAATTCAAAGTGTCGGTGCTGACCTTTAAAGTCTTAAATGGCCTCAGTCCAGTATACCTGAAGGGGCGTCTCCACCCCCATTGTTCTGCCCTGACACTGAGGTCCAGCTCCGAGGGCCTTCTGGCAGTTCCCTCGCTGCGAGAAGCAAAGCTACAGGGAACCAGGCAGAGGGCCTTCTCAGTAGTGGCACCCGCCCTGTGCAACGCCCTCCCTTCCGATGTCAAAGAGAAAAACAACTACCTGACTTTTAGAAGACATCTGAAGGCAGCCCTGTTCGGGGAAGCTTTTAATGTTTAATAGGTTATTGTATTTTAATGTTCTGTTGGAAGCCGCCCAGAGTGGCTGGGGAACCCCAGCCAGATGGGGTATAAATAATAAAGTATTATTATTATTATTATTATTATTATTATTATTATTATTATTATTCTGATCCAGCAGGCTCTCCTTGTATTCTTATACTCAGCACCTGCTGAAAACCTTAAAGGAAAAAAACCAAGAGGCTTGGACAAACGGGTCATCCTCTATTCCAGGGGTCTGCAACCTGCGGCTCCGGAGCCGCATGTGGCTCTTTTACACCTTTGCCGTGGCTCCGGGGCGGATACTAGCAAGGGGAGGAGGCGCATTGTGCGCCCCGACACTCCCCAATGTGGTGGGTGCTTTACTGGCTGTGACGTCGCATGGGGGCGGTGCGTGCGTTAGTCACGCACCGTCCCGACGTCACCTTCCCGCCCGCTACATTATAAGGGGCATGTACGCTGGTCACTGTTTTGAAGGGGAGTGAAGAACACACACACACACACACACACACACACACACACACAAAGGTAACTTGTTAATTTAACGTTTATTTCTATGAGGAGGAGTAATTCTGAGGGGTCAAACAAAGAAATAATAAAAAAGTGACAAAAAAGTTATTTTTATAATGACGAGTTTTGCGGCTCCCAGTTTTTTTTTCTTTGGAAACGGGTCCAAGCGGCTCTTTTTGTCTTAAAGGTTGCAGACCCCTGCTCTATTCTTTGGCCTTTGCCCCACCCCCGGCCAGCCGCCCATTGTCTTCCCTGACCGAGGGCGGGTGAAAGGCCGGCCCACACAGGTGGGATGCACCTGCCCAGGTGAGCCCACACTCGGTGCCGCAAGCCCCGCCTACCTGTGGGGAAGGGAGGGCGGAATTTGCCAGGCATTTTCAGAGAATTGATTTGATTCAACGTGATGCTTATTTCTTCCATATTTTTACAATTTAGTAACATTTTTGATGACTTTATCTCACTCAGCTTCACATTTTCTTTCGGGGAATGAGTTGCCAATTTAGAATTACTCCTAAAAGTAAACGAAAGACCAGAACAAGAAAGACGAGAGGTTTGCATTTATTTATTTATTTGCTTGGTCATCCAGTTATTTCCTACATGGAAACCCCCATCCACCCCCACCCCACGAATGATAACTTTGTTGAATGTGAACGCCAGCTCCAATTAGCTCAATTAATTTGACTTGTCCATTTCAAATCAAGCTAATGAGAGTCAGAGTTTGTCTCTGATTAAAATGTGAATGAAGGAAATTAAATGAACGCAAAGCTAAGCTGTTATTGACTTTGGAGGGTCTCTGGGTTTTAGCCTGAGAGCAGATATACCTCAGGAAGCCCACAGGGATTTTCGTTTGAGTCGCATTTTGCAGCTTTGGGGTCTCTGGAAAAGCACACACTTCCAGTGACCTGCAACAGATGGTGGGTTTCAGCTCTCTGTCTTGTTGAAACCCACATTCCATTGCAGGTCATTGGAAGCATGCGTTCGATCTGCAGATTTCCTGAGGTATCCCGTGACAATGAAAGCCTGAAACCATTTACATTTGTTATACTTTTTGTTATGTGTTCTAAGGTGGAAATGTGGTTTGCTGAAATATGAGAGGTCCAAAGGGTGGCAACAGGAGAACGGGGCCTTCTCTGCAGTGGCTCCCCGTCTGTCAAATGCTGTCCCCAGGGAAGTTTGCCTGGCGCCTTCATTATACACCTTTAGGCACCAGGCAAAAACGTCCCTTTTTAACCAGGCCTTTGGTTGATCTCATTGCCATCCAACATCCTTTTAGAATGTGGCTTTTCTTTGGGTGGCGGGTTATTGGGTTATTGTTTTTGGTTTGATTTTACAGTATATGTTGTGGTCTTGTTTGTGGACCACCCTGAGACCTCCGGGTATAGTGCTTGTGTATAAATTGAATGAATGAATGAATGAATATACAGAATTGACATGAATTTAATAAAATAAGAATTGTAAATTAATGCCATTCACCATACATCAATTCCATTCTGGTACTTCCGGGTTTCGGCGCATCCGTAACCCGAAAACGTGCAACCTGAAGCGTCTGTAGGCATGACTGTATTAATATACTTCTTCTTAATTGTATTTCAATTCAATTGTTGCTTTGATTAAATACATATTTTGTGATGTGCAAATGGCTTTAGATACCTATGAGGTCCATAAACGACCATATAGCATATATTCAACACAAAAAACTGACAATTTGTCAAAGGATGAACAAGTTAAATCTGTGGTGATAGATTGGGCAAGAGACATGGGACATAACATAATGTTTGAAGACTGGGAAAGGTTGTGGAGCAAGGGGGTCAAGTTCACTGCATGTACGGTGTTAAAGGAAAATGTTATGAAAATGATGTATAGATGGTACTTAACCCTGGTACAACTAGCAAAGATTTACCATAAGAGTTATAATTTATGTTGGAAATGTAAAGAAAAAGAACGTACTTTTTATCATATGTGGCGGACCTGTCCCAAGGTGAAAGACTTCTGGGAGAAGATTTACAATGAATTGAAAAAAAATGTTGAAATATACATTTACTAAAAAACCAGAGGCCTTTCTTCTTGGAACAATAGGTTTGGAATTGCCCAAGAAAGATGCTAGATTGTTTTTGTATGCCACAACTGCTGCTAGAATTTTGCTGGCTAAAAACTGGAAAACACAAGAAGTGCCAACAGTGGAGGAAGATGAAGATGAAGATGAAGATGATGGACTTTTGGGAGCTAGCTGACCTGACCGGAAGAGTCTGTGACCAGAAGGAGGAGGAGAAGAACCAGGAGGAATGGAAGAAATTTAAAGACTATTAAGCTAAATATGCTAAGATAATCTAAATAGAAATACTTGCAAGTACTAGATTGGCCTAGGATTTAAATATGTGATGCTATAGAATAATATGTCTAAAGTAAAAATGAAAAGAAAGAAAGATGTTAATTTACTAAGTAAATTATATGTGAAAATAGTTTTGGGAAACTGTTACAATGAGATACACTGAAACTCAGCTTGGGGGAGTCAAGGAAGTCATCCAGCAATGTAAAGAAAAGTGGAATTATTACACTTAAGGTTTATGTTTGTTTGTTTGTTTGTCTGTCTGTCTGTCTGTCTGTCTGTTTGTTTATAAATATGGAAAATCAATAATTTTTTGGAAAACAAAACAAAACAAAAAACAGTGACAATTTGTTGTTGACAAAGACGGCTGGACATAGAAAGGGCCCCATTACCTTCAGTAGCTGAGGGCCTCATCCAAGCTTAATCCGGTCCTGGATCAGCTTGGAATGGAATGACATGCTCTTGCTCCTTGATCTGAGAAGGGAAAGGAGAAGGAGAGGATTCCTTGCTTGCATTCATACCCTACTTTTCTCTCCAAGGACCACAAGGGGGCATAAAGGTAAAGGGTAAAGGGACCCCTGACCATTAGGTCCATTTGTGGCCGACTCTGGGGTTGCGGTGCTCATCTCGCTTTATTGGCCGAGGGAGCCGGCGTACAGCTTCCGGGTCATGTGGCCAGCATGACTAAGCCACTTCTGGCGAACCAGAGCAGCACACGGAAACGCTGTTTACCTTCCCGCCGGAGTGGTACTTATTTATCTACTTGCACTCTGACGGGCTTTCGAAGTGCTAGGTTGGCAGGAGCTGGGGCCGAACAACGGGAGCTCACCCCATCGTGGGGATTCGAACGGCCGACCTTCTAATCGGCAAGTCCTAGGCTCTGTGGTTTAACCCACAGCGCCACCTGCGACCTATAATGGTAGGATAGAGTGGCACTATTAACTTTAACTTTAACTTTAGATTTGTTGGGTCTCTGGACCGTAATAAAGATTGTTGTTGTTGTTAACTTTAACTTTAGCGAGTAATATTCAATAATATTTAATGGTAGGATAGAGTGGCACTATTAAATATTATTGAATATCACTCGCTTAAGTTAAAGTTTGCCTACATATTCATGGCTCAAAATTGGTTGATCCACAGCTTATTTTAGGCCCTGTGCAAGTATCGCTACCTGGCTTTTCTATAAGAAAAAACAGCATGTATACCATTTCACAGGGTGGTTACATTTCGGAGAAAGATGTTTCTCTGACCTCTAAAGTAGGCTCAGCCACCATTGCATCACTGTAAGCATCTTAGAACATTGTGTCCCGCTAACTTTAAGACGAGCGTGTAACCCTCTTCAAATTAAGAAGCGCTGCCATCAGCTACTTTTGATATCAGGATGGGATAAGCACACAGATGCATCCTTTGTCGGAAATGAGGAAGTCTGCAAGATATTTCGAAAGATGAATGCAAGAGGTAGGGAAGATTGCTACCGACACCCAAAGCAATCACAAATTTTGCAAGCGCAGCGCAGGGGGTCTTGGCTAAAGCCATCACCTGGGAGAGAGAATAATAATAAAAAAAGACACAGTCAATGAGAAAATGGGTTGGCTAAAAATACCAGCACAAACTTCTGGGGAGATTGAAAGGGTCTACCCAAATCTCTTGGTCCTGATTTTTATTTTGGGGGAAACAGAATGTGATCTGTCCTGGACCACCTTCCCCAGTCCAGTGTTGGCCAGGGCTGATAAAAGTTGTAGGCTGAGACCCTCCCTGCCCACAGACTGTCTTGCCAGAGTGGTGCATGCTCTGGTTATCTCCCGCTTGGACTACTGCAATGTGCTCTACGTGGGGCTACCTTTGAAGGTGACCTGGAAACTGCAATTAATCCAGAATGCAGCAGCTAGACTGGTGACTGGGAGTGGCTGCCGGGACCACATAACACTGGTCTTGAAAGACCTACATTGGCTCCCAGTACGTTTCTGAGCACAATTCAAAGTGTGGGTGTTGACCTTTAAAGCCCTAAATGGCCTTGGTCCTGTATACCTGAAGGAGTGTCTCCACCCCCATCGTCCAGCCCAGACGCTGAGGTCCAGCGCCGAGGGCCTTCTGGTGAGAAGTGAGGTTACAGGGAACCAGGCAGAGGGTCTTCTTGGTAGTGGCGCCTGACCTGTGGGACGCCCTCCCAGCAGATGTCAAGGCAATAAGCAACTATTTTATTTTTAAAAGACAACAGAAGGGATGTTTTTAATGTTTGATGCTATATTGTTTTTAATATTCAGCTGGAAGCCGCCCAGAGTGGCTGGGGAAACTCAGCCAGATGGGCGTGGTATAAATAATAAATTATATTATTATTATAGTCAAAAAAGTCACCAGGCTGGTCCAGGAACTCACACTCTCCAAGTGTCCTGATTTTCCTGGGACAGTTCCAGAATTACATAAGCCATCCTGACTTCTGAATTGATCTCGGAATGTCCCTATTTTCCCTGTCAGTGCTGCCACCGCTGAGCTCTGGGAGATGGATGCGCTGGTGCTTGTCTTGAACAGCAGCCATAGATGCAAGGCAGCCTCCCGTTGCCTCTCCATGGCCTTTCCATGGCTGCTGCAGGTCTCCTCTCTTGGGCAGCTCATAGCTATGGGAATGTTCAGGGATATATTGTTTATTAATATCCTTCCTAACTTGAGCTAGCAAGTTCCTTTACTTAGAAGAGTTTTCCATTCCCTTTTTAAACAGACAGCGGGTAGCTGGTTGCAGGCTTGTGTAAGCCTTTCACTATTTTATACAATTCAGTATTGAATTACCAGTACAGTGGAACCTCTACTTACAACCATAGTCCATTCCAGAGGTCTGCTCATAACTAGAAACGTACATAAGTAAAGCGCATTTTTCCATAGAAAGTGAATTGATCCGTTCTAGTGATGTATGGAAGTGATAGTGATGTACGGAAGTGAGAGCTGGACCATAAAGAAGGCTGGTCGCCGAAGAATGGGTGCTTTTGAATTCTGGTGCTGGAGGGGAGACTCTTGAGAGTCCCATGGACTGCAAGAAGATCCAACCTCTCCATTCTGAAGGAAATCAGCCCTGAGAGCTCACTGGAAGGACAGATCCTGAAGCTGAGGCTCCAGTACTTTGGCCACCTCATGAGAAGAGAAGACTCCCTGGGAAAGACCCTGATGTTGGGAAAGATGGAGGGCACAAGGAGAAGGGGACGACAGAGGACGAGATGGTTGGATAGTGTTCTCGAAGCTGCCAGCATGAGTTTGACCAAATTGCGGGAGGCCGTGGAAGACAGGAGTGCCTGGCGTGCTCTGGTCCAGGGGGTCAGGAAGAGTCGGACACGACTGAATGACTAAACAACAACAACAGACGATGAAAAACACCCCTAAAACAGCAATTTAACACAGATTTTACTGTCTAATGAGACCATAGATCCATAAAATGAAGGCACTAATCAATGCATTGTACTATAAAATAAACAAGACAGTATTGTAGATGAAAAAAATTAACATTTATTTTTTCCTGATGTGCACTGAGGGTGGGTGGGATTACCTGGCTGGGGCAAGTGTCAGTAAAGAGCTGAGTCATATTGGCCAGGCTCACTTTTTTTCCCCGCCAGGCCAGGTTATTCTCTGGATTTCCTCAGGTTAGTTCCTCAGTGGGGTTTGGGGCTGCAGTGCGCCCTCTGTGCCTCTTGCAGGCAGCACCTCTTCCACAGCTTCGGGGGTGGGATGGGGGCCTCTCCCTGGCAGCAGAGGCCACAGCACTGCTCTGCAGCTGATGGGGTGAGTTCCGGTCTGCTGGCAAGGCCTCTGTTCGTACCCCAAATCAACACACACTGTGGAAACTTCACACTGGACTTCCAGCATCTGGCATTGTGTGCCTCCCCATTCTTCCTCCAGACTCTGGGTCCTTGGTTTCCAAATGAGACGCAAAAGCTGTTCTCATCAGAAAAGAGATTTTGGGAGCCATGCCATCAGCTGGTGTTGGTCCACTGTGCTTCACTGAGTCCAGGGTCCACGCAGCCGTCTACCAGGAGATTTTGGAGCACTTCATGCTTCCTTCCGCAGACGAGCTTTATGGGGATGCTGACTTCATTTTCCAGCTGTGTATTGGCAGCCTGTGCTCCTGTTATTTACCGATAAAAATATTTATATTCTGCTACATGGAAAAGGACTGAAGAAGTTTGCAGCAATCAAACATAAAGCAGGACAATAAAAACAGGTTAAAAACTGGCAACAATTAACCACTGGTGCAGCTAAGTAAATTTTAGACCCTGGATTTAATGGTCTTGGGGATGGGCCCACAATTTCACTTGTGAAGCACACATCCACTCATTGCAACAGCTTCTACGTTCCCAACAGGGTAGAATAAAGCCAGTTTCCCTGATGGGACTGAGTTTCAGGGCACCAGGATGGATGGTTGAGGCTGATGTAGGAGGTTATCCAGAGACCATGAGTTCCAGCGGCTCTGTGAGAAGCTGCCCTTTCCTTCCCCATCACTTGGGCATGTATTCTCTTTCCTCTCCGGGCCAAGCTGTCCTCTCTGAGCTCCGTGACAGCGACACTCGTGCCATTAAGACGAGAAGCGCCTGAATCTTTCCTCTTTCTTTCCCATCTTTTCTCTCACTTCCGCACAGCGTGTGGAGTGAATTTTAGCACCCGTAAACAGTTTGCGCTCCTAGCTTCCGGCTAATTGACTCTGACAGTTAGTACAGTCAGCAGCTGAGCGGTGTCACTGGAAATTAGACAGCCGTGAGAGACTGCCAAAAGCAAATTACTTTGTCACTCCTCAGCTGACTTGGAAATGTGGGGCTCTCTGTGTGTGCGTCTTTAAAAAATATAGATAAATCCTTACTTTTACTATTATTATTTTTAATGGATGAAAAAAACAACCCTTGGCGTTCCGCCTCCTCCAGGGTGTTTTGAAGCCTGGGTAAACTGCGCTTGAATTGTCGAAGGACTGTTCCCCGGCTCCCCAACGCTTTTTTATTATTCCTGTCGGAGGAAAGGCGTCCGCGCGGCAAGTTTTAGCAAATCCCCCCCTTCCTTCAGTTCTATTTCTGATGCTGATTCTGGAAATGCGCTTTTAAAGAGGGCCCTGGGGTACTGTGTACAAGCTCAGAGCTCAAGAGCCTTGTACCAGGATCTTACGGGCTGACACAGATTCCTGTCTCTGCGCGCACTACCTGCGCATCTACATCAATCTCTTGCCTCCAGAATGTACCTGCCACTCAGCTGTCCATCTGCCGCATGTCGCCTCTTTGCCTGTGCATGTAACTGACGCGCCTTTTCTTTTCAGCTCCAACGTCTATCACAGCCGCTCATTCTCTCTACACGCTTCCCTGTCAATCATCCATCCGACTGCCATCGCGGTCCTGGGTGCGTTTTTGCGCAGTTTGCTTTCTCCATTCACCTTTCCGCGCTCTCCCTCCTGCCGCCGGCGCGGCTGCGCGGCCAACAGGCTTGCAGTCCACCTGTCTTGGTCGTTAATCCATCAATCTATTTAGGGATCTGCTGGGTTCCGACGTCAGTGGGAGGTCTACTCTACCGACAGGAGGCAGCGGGGCGGAGAGCAGATTTAGATGCGTCCAGGGCAGTCGGAGGAGGAACCGCTCCATGATTTCTATTCCTTTTATTTATTAAATTTGTATATTACCTAACCATCAAGCCAAGCCGTCTAGGGCCTAGTGAAAACACTGAAACCGCAGTAACCTTTTAACCTTAATTCATTGTAAAATGTTCAATAAAACATAAATTTAAAAATATTTTTTGTAAAAAAGTGAAAAACACACCAACATTTTAGTGTGACGTTCTAATAATGTACACATTTTTTGCCTAATACACACATTTCGGAAGGCATTATCCCCAAGTATAAGGCATTTTGTATGTTATTTTCCCCATATAAGCATTTGCACACTCGTTTTCCCAAATTATTTTTTACACATCACTTGAGCTGGACAACTGCAAAAACCTGGAGAAGCACAATTTCAGAGGGTGAATGTGTTGTGAGTCGAGGGCCCTCCACCCGCATAGGATTATAATAAGACACACAGACACGTTATTTTAGGTTAATGGGCAAAATTAGGCCACAACTTTTATAGGTTACAGCATGTGAGTACGTAGTATTGGCTTAGGCATAGGATGAAACAGCAATACCAGACTCCACCCCGCAAAGCCGGGAGTCATATCAGGGTTAACAACCAGTGGGAGGAGCTTGCTGATGCAAATAAAAACTGGGAGCTCCCCCATGACGTCACTGGGGGTCGTGCCATGGCCCTAGCCACCAGCAGGGCATTGGACAGGATCCATGACTGCAGGATTCCTTTAACGCAGGGGTCTGCAACCTTTAAGACAAAAAGAGCCACTTGGACCCATTTCCGAAGAACAAAAAACTGGGAGCCGCAAAACTCGTCATTATAAAAATAACTTTTTTGTCACTTTTTAATTATTTCTTTGTTTGACCCCTCAGAATTACTCCTCCTCATAGAAATAAACGTTAAATTAACAAGTTACCTTTGTGTGTGTGTGTGTTCTTCACTCCCCTTCAAAACAGTGACCAGCGTACATGCCCCCTTTCAATGCAGTGACCAGCGTACATGCCCCTTACAATGTAGCGGGCGGGCGGGCAAGAAGGTGATGTCGGCACGGTGCGTGACTAACACACCGTGGCAAAGGTGTAAAAGAGCCACCTGCGGCTCTGGAGCCGCAGGTTGCTGACCCCTGCTTTAACGGAATACCCAAAAGAGGAGGGGTAGATGATGGCCCATCCCCAATCCTCCCACACAGCACACCTATTCCAATGCCTAACCGCCAATACCAGAAAGTTGTGACGAGTTGCTACGAGGTAGGCGGAAAACCCAAGAGGCTGGTGCCAATTTGGTCAATTCGTCGGTTAAGTTAACCAATTAGAAACGTTTCATAGGAAAAGGTACCCTGAAGGACATCTAGTCCAACCCCCTTTCATTGCAACTTCAGAACTGCTGACCAATCACCCCCCCAGCCTCTGCCTAGGACCCACGTACCTACAGGACCACCTCTCTTGGTATGCCAAGAGGAGGACCTTAAGGTCCACAAATGACAACATTTTGGAGGTCCCAGGTCGCAAGGTGGCTAGATTGGTCTCAACTGGGGCCAGGGCCTTTTCAGTACTGGCCCCGACTTGGTGGAACGCTCTGTCCCAAGAGACTAAGGCCTTGCGGGATTTGACATCTTTCCGCAGGGCCTGCAAGACAGACCTGTTCCGCCTGGTCTTTGGTTTGGACTCAGTCTGACCCTTATGTTTCCCTCCCCTTACGGTTTTGATTTATGGGCTACTTTTAAAATGAGGCTGCATTTTAAATTGCATTTTAACCTGTATTTTAAATTGTTCCCCCCCCTTTTCTTTCCCCTATTTTGTTTTTTACTGTAATTTTACTGGTGTTAGCCGCCCTGAGCCCGGCTCTGTCTGGGTAGGGCGGGGTATAAATAAAATTTATTATTATTAGTATTAATTAAACAGAATTGAAAGGAGGATCACATAAGAACATACGAAGAATCTGCTAGATCAGACCAGTGGCCCATCCGGTCCGTCATCCTCTTCTCACAGTGGCCAACCAGATATTCATGGAAAGTCTGCAATCAGGATTCGAACACAAGAGCTCTTTCCCCTCCTGATATTCAGAAGCAGTGCTGTCTCCAACGCAGAGCATAGCCATAAATAAATAATAATATTTTTTTATTTATACCCCGCCCTTCCCGGTTCAGAAAACCGGGCTCAGGGCGGCTAACAACAAATTGAAAACAATTGATGCAACGAAAAACAGCATAAAATACAGTATAAAACGTGAATAACAATAAATTCAGAATTCAAAAATCAGTTTAGGGGGGAAATCCATCCAATAAACATTAGATAATCTCCAGGGCCAGCTGGCTGAATTGATCCCACTTGGGCCAGCGAGGAGACCAGGGGAGAATTAGCTGTGGGGTCTCAGAATGGGTAATCTTCCTAAAAAGGGGAGAGGGAGGGAAGGGGAATAAAAGACCGGCTAAGTTCAAATTGAAAGCCAGGCGGAATAGCTCTGTCTTACAGGCCCGACGGAAGGAAGTTAAATCCTGCAGGGCCCTGGTCTCCTGGGACAGAGCATTCCACCAGGTCGGAGCCATCACTGAGAAGGCCCTGGCCCTGGTGGAAGATAACCTGACTTCCTTAGGGCCCAGGACCTCTAAACTATGGTTATTCATGGACCTTAAGGTCCTCTGTGGGACATACCAGGAGAGGCGGTTCCGTAAATACAAGGGCCCTAAGCCACAAAGGCAAGTAGCCTTTGATAGCCCTCTCCTCCATGAATTTGCTGAATCCTCTTTTAAAGCCATCCAAGTTGGTGGCCGTCACTGCTTCCTGTGGCAGGGAGTTCCACAGTTTAACTCTGTGCTGCGTGAAGGACTTTCAACATTCAGATTTATTGGATGTCTGGCCTCATGGGAGAGGGACAGAAGCACATAACTGCCCCAGGACTATCACAAGCGCAAACCGAGATGAATGTACAATGGAAAGGATGGCTGGAGGACCCTTGATCTTTTAGCTGAGACGGCTTCAAAGGGTTGTTTTGAGGCTCAAGTCGGGTTCAGAGAAACCAGAGATGCCAGGCAAACTCCCCAGAGGAAAGGTAAGAGAGACAAAATGTGCAATTAATAACCATCCGTCACGCACACCTCACAGTTGGTCCGGCTCCTGTTTGCTTTTCTCTGTATGCTGAGCTCAGCCCAGATTGGCGCGAATGAGGCTCTGCCACCTTGTAGCAGCAGGATCGCCTTATACTCGCTACCGGTGATTTACACAAGGTGTAACAGTAAATCAAGGCAAATGTTAGGGCCAGCGGCGTAGTGTGGGTTGTCAGCACCCGGGGCAAGGCAAGTAATTTGCGCCCCCTAACCCCCAACCTGCCGCTGCTGCCAGCTTCTTCTTGCTGCTGCCTGGTCTGGTCTGGTGTGGTTCTCTCCCGCGCTCAGCGCTGCGCTGGGCGGCCGCTGCACTGTCCCTCCCCCAGATAGTCCCTCCCTCGCTCTCCGCTCCGCACCGCACCGCACGCCTGGCACCCTCCCCCTCCACAGTGGGCCGCGACCCGGCAGCTCGGATCGGATTCGCACAGCCAGCACTGCAGTGAGAGAGAGTGAGTGAGCCAGGTAGTGGCAGAGAGCTGCGAGTGCGAGCGCCCCCCCGATGTTGCGCCCGGTGCGGCCGGCCCCCCCTGCACCCCCCACGCTACGCCACTGGTTAGGGCCATATATAGGCTGGAGTCGGAGCAGGCTGGGCCTGTAAGCTACTTTTGGCCCACACACGGGTTAAATTACTGCCCATTAATTCTCCTCTTCCTCCTCCTCCTCCTCCTCCTCCTCCTCCTCCTCCTCCTCCTCCTCCCTCTTCCTCTTCCTCTTCTTCTTCAGCAATCCCTCATAGCCGAGTAAGATTGTCTTCCATAAACATGGTTTAGCAATGAGTCCCTAATGGGACTGGGGAGGCCAATTCTGGATCCACACGTCCTTCCACAGTGGGGACATTGGTTTCCAGGTGGGAGTTGATCACGGTGGGGATTTGCCAAGTCTGCCTTCCTCTTGGCACGTTTTTCCCTTGCGTCCTGAGTTCGAGTGTCTTCAAAGCCCATGACACCTTTGGTAAAGGCTGTTCTGCAACTGGAGCGCTCGCAGGCCAGTGTTTCCCAGTTGTCAGTGTCTATACTAGAATCATAGAATCATAGAGGTGGAAGAGACCACAAGGGCCATTGAGTCCAGCCCCCTGCCAAGCAGGAAACACCATCAGAGCACTCCTGACATATGGTTGCCAAGCCTCTGCTTAAAGACCTCCAAAGCAGGAGACTCCACCACACTCCTTGGCAGCAAATTCCACTGTCAAACAGCTCTTACTGTCAGGAAGTTCTTCCTAATGTTTAGGTGGAATCTTCTTTCTTGTAGTTTGGATCCATTGCTCCGTGTCCACTTCTCTGGAGCAGCAGAAAACAACCTTTCTCCCTCCTCTATGTGACATCCTTTTATATATTTGAACATGGCTATCATATCACCCCTTAACCTCCTCTTCTCCAGGCTAAACATGCCCAGCTCCCTTAGCCGTTCCTCATAAGGCATCGTTTCCAGGCCTTTGACCATTTTGGTTGCCCTCCTCTGGACACGTTCCAGTTTGTCAGTGTCCTTCTTGAACTGTGGTGCCCAGAACATTTTTTAGATTTGCCTTGAGACACTCTTTAAATCTCTTTTGTTGATGACCAGCATTACGCTTTCCATTTTTAAGTTTGGAATAGAGCAGTTGCTTTGGAAGACGATCATCAGGCATCCGCACAACATGACCAGTCTAACGAAGTTGATGGTGAAGAATCATTGCTTCAACACTGGTGATCTTTGCTTCATCCATTACACTGATATTAGTTCACCTGTCAGCTTGTCGTGCACATTAATTAGACTAATATGGTCAAGAAAACCCAGAGAATGGCACTGTGTATCTTGGACAATGTATCCGTGTGCCAGCCAGGTGCCCAGCTTGGTTCTAAGCAGTCTCTTATCGGTAGAATTTGATAAATAGCAAGCTTCTAGATCTCATGGAGCATGGAGAAAAAGTTTTAAGCTCCAAATCCTGCTGTCTTGGAGAAGAAAGCACTTTGAAAGGAAAGGAAAGAACACATGACTGTTGTCCTCAATAAGATATCACAAATCTGCATCTTGCTCTGCGTTGTGCAAATCCCAGCTCACAAATACCAGGCTTTGCAAGCCTTTAAGAATAAGCATGCACACTGGGGAAAGGACCTTAACTATGCATTTTGGGGAGTAAGTTCTGCTTTTTGGTATCCACAGCGTGTACATGTTAGGAGTCAGTCTCCACACATGTACTTTGTATGAAAGTGTACACTTGTTGATTCATAAAGTTCGGCTTTTCTGTACGCAGGTGATAAGACTGTACACTCGTTGAACACTACGTGTGAATAGCTACAGGAGTGTGTGACACAAATATCTGTGTATACGGGCACATATATTGTAAACCCCATGAGTGGAATGTGTGAACACCCTTTAAGATAGACTGGACAAGGTGGATTCTGGGAAGAGTAGTTCTTAAAGTCTCCTGCCTGGTGGGGGCAGAAATCATCTCCCCTGGGCTTGGAGTCTGGAGGAGTTAGAGGAGGGTGTTTGGGCTTGGACAGATGACTTCTCACTTTGAGATGGGTCTTGGGAAATGTCAGGGTTCAAATCCAAAAAGTCATCATGAAAGCTCATCAACTGACATATGCTTGAGGGGAGAAATAAGTTTATCTACTTACATATATACTACATAGTTCTGTAAGACGCTGGTGGCTCAGTGGTCTAAACCACTGAGCCTCTTGGGCTTGCCAATCAGAAGGTCAGCGGTTCGAATCCCCACAACGGGGTGAGCTCCCGTTGCTCGGTCCCTGCTCCTGCCAACTTAGCAGTTTGAAAGCATGCCAGTGCAAGTAGATAAATAGGTACCACTGTGGCAGGAAGGTAAACAGTGTTTCTGTGTGCTCTGGCACTCTTCACGGTCCTCCGTACGCCAGTAGCGGTTTACTCATGCTGGCCACATGACCCGGAAAACTGTCTGTGGACAAACGCCGGCTCCCTCAGTCTGAAAGCAAGATAAGCACCGCAACCCCACAGTCGCCTTTGACTGGGCTTAACCGTCCAGGGGTCCTTTATCTTTTTAACCTTTTAAATAGTTCTTCAACCTTTATTGTTATTTCCTTAATGTTATTTTTCCTCTGCTCCCCCCTTTTTCCTGCCCCCCGTTTTACCTTAATTCACTGTAAAATTTACAATAAAACAAAAATTTAAAAATATTTTTTGTTAAAAAATGAAAAATGCAATAACACTTTTATGAGATGTTCTAATAATGCACACCTATTCTCCCTAACACTCACATTTTGGAAGGCACTGTTATTTCCCCCATTTAAGCATTTGCACACTCATTTTCCCACAGTATTTTTACACATCACTTGAGCTGGACAACTGCAAAAACCTGGAGAAGCGCAATTTCAGAGGGTGAATGTGTTACAGTTGTGTATTGCTTTAGAAAGTGTGGATCAGGTAGTCTGGCCTTTAAATGTCAACTGAGTCCCATTTCTCCCTCATCCCTAATTACAGATCAATAGTTATCAGCCAAGAGGACGCTCCATAATCAGAAGAAGTCTACCTTTGAGTCTTCCATATGCTTAAGAGAAAGATCAATGAAAGGATACTGGAGTGTTTCCTTTGCTGCTTTGCTGAAGATCTCCAGATGTGGTCAGTGCCCAGACAGGAAATACTGTATTTTTCGCTCTATAGGACGCACTTTTCCCCCTCCAAAAATGAAGGGGAAATGTGTGTGCATCCTATGGAGCGAATGCAGGCTTTCGCTGAAGCCTGGAGAGTGAGAGGAGTCAGTGCGCACCGACCCCTCTCACTCTCCAGGCTTTGGGCAGCTATCTGCAAGCCTTCAGAGCACGGCAGGAGTTCCCAACCTCTCCCAGCTGGAGAGGTTGTGCGTGGCTAAAGTGGAAGCCAAGACAGCCAGCCTTATTTCCCCCCCTAAAAACTAGGTGCGCCCTATGGTCTGGTGTACCCTATGGAGCGAAAAATACGGTAACTTCGTTGGACTGGTAATGTTAAAATGACAGGAGAAAAGAACTCTAATGGGATGGAAGAATGGAGATGCTTCAGGAACCACCGGGGGCATCATAAAATGAGACTCCTGCTTCCTCTGAGACCAGAAGGCTGGCCAGCTGTGTTGCTGACGGACCTGACCTTAGGTGGACGGATGTTTTGACGTGGCAGAAGGCAGCCTTCTGGCCGACACTGAAATCCTGGCTAAAAGATCGAAGGAGTGAGTGGGAGGCGTGTGTGTTTGTGTGTGCATGCACACACACACACACAGAGAGAGAGAGAGAGAGAGAGAGAGAAGGTGACAGTTCTCCTCGCACGCTCCTCAGCCTCTCCAGGAGAAGGAGGCCGCAGTGATAATTATGAGGCCCTGTCAGGAGAACGGCAGTGACAAGCCTCATTAGATGGCAGCATGGCACAGCACCGCTGTGGCGGCTGCGAAGCAAAACGCGCACACACCTACACAGCTGATTAGGGGAAACCTCCATTGCGGCAACACCCGGGGAATGCCTGAATCTCGGTCCGAGGTGGGCTGCTTCCCTGCTGCTTCTCCGCCTGCCAACTTCCAATGTTCCCATCTTCTTAACGATTCATTCACTCCGATTTGTACCTCCACCTCCCTTGGAAGTTCTCGGAGAAAGGCAGAACACGTTTGAAAGAACAGTGTCTGACGTACCGTACCCTCCAACATGTCTCCAATGGAATTAGGGACGTCCTAAGGAAAAGCAGGACATTCAAGAACCAAATCGTAAACTGGGACGCAGCATCTCCACCCCCATCGCTCAGCCCGGACGCTGAGGTCCAGCTCCAAGAGCCTTTTGGCGGTTTGCTCCCCGCGAGAAGCCAAGTTACAGGAAACCAGGCAGAGGGCCTTCTCAGTGGTGGCTCCCACCCTGTGGAACGCCCTCCCATCAGAACTCAAGGAAATAAACAATTATCTGACTTTTAGAAGACATCTGAAGGCAGCCCTGTTTAGGGAAGTTTTTAATGTTTGAGGTTCTATCATGTTTTTAATATTCTGTAGGGAGCCGCCCAGAGTGGCTGAGGAAACCCAGCCAGATGGATGGGGTATAAATAATAAATAAACTACTACTACTACTACTACTATTATTATTATTATTATTATTATTATTATTCTGCAAATCTGGGACTGTCCCTGTAACATAAGGACACTTGGAGGGTCTGATGTATATCCTTCAGGACCCAGGGACCAGAAAACAACTTCATCTTCTTCTTTGATGATCACTCATACCCGAGTAAGATGGTCTTCCATGAACACGGTTTTAACAGTGAGTCCGTAGGTGGCTGTGGAGGCCAGTTCTGGATCCACATTTCCTTCCACGGTGGGGACATTGGTTTCTGGGCAGGAGTTGATCATGGTGAGAGTTTGCCAAGCATGCCTTCCTCTTAGCACATTTCTCCCTTGCGTCCTGAGTTCAAGTGTCTTCAAAGTCCGTGACACCTTGGGTAAAGACTTTTCTCCAATTGGAACGTTCAGCATGTTGACGTTTTGTTGTTGTTGTTGTTGTTGTTGTTGCTGCTGTTTCTTTTTTCTTTTAGTAAATGAAAGGAGTTGATATTATTAGAAATATGAACTTGGACAACTGTTATAAAGGTGATATAATGATATAATGAAATTCAGTTAGAGGGGATTCGAGGAAGTCAGTTATCAATGTGACGAAAGTTGGATATTTGAAAAGATAATTTTTTTTAATTTTTATTATTCTTATGCGTTTAGTTTATTGTTGTGTGTTCTTTTTTTCCTTTGTTGTGTATTGTGTTATGTTATTTTTGTGATAAATGTTGAAAAGCAATAAAAAAAATGGGGGGCGCTGTTGATGTTTTGAATGTTTTCTGCAAGTCTCGTTGGGCACAGCGCGTTGCGGGAAAGTTGCATGTAAGTAAACTCATAGAATCATAGAATAGAATCATAGAATCCTAGAGTTGGAAGAGACCACAAGGGCCATCGAGTCCAACCCCCTGCCAAGCAGGAAACACCATCAGAGCACTCCTGACATATGGTTGTCAAGCCTCTGCTTAAAGACCTCCAAAGTAGGAGACTCCACCACACTCCTTGGCAGCAAATTCCACTGTCAAACAGCTCTTACTGTCAGGAAGTTCTTCCTAATGTTTAGGTGGAATCTTCTTTCTTGTTGTTTGGATCCATTGCTCCGTGTCCGCTTCTCTGGAGCAGCAGAAAACAACCTTTCTCCCTCCTCTATGTGACATCCTTTTATATATTTGAACATGGCTATCATATCACCCCTTAACCTCCTCTTCTCCAGGCTAAACATGCCCAGCTCCCTTAGCCGTTCCTCATAAGGCATCGTTTCCAGGCCTTTGACCATTTTGGTGGCCCTCCTCTGGACACATTCCAATTTGTCAGTGTCCTTCTTGAACTGTGGTGCCCAGAACTGGACACAGTACTCCAGGTGAGGTCTGACCAGAGCAGAATACAGTGGCACTATTACTTCCCTTGATCTAGATGCTATACTCCTATTGAGGCAGCCCAGAAATGCATTGGCTTTTTTAGCTGCCGCGTCACACTGTTGGCTCATGTCAAGTTTGTGGTCAACCAAGACTCCTAGATCCTTTTCACATGTGCTGCTCTCAAGCCAGGTGTCACCCATCTGCAAGTCTCGTTGGGCACAGCGCGTTGCGGGAAAGTAGCATGTAAGTAAATTCAGTCCATGGGTCATCCAATGTAGGTGAGGCCAAGGCAGTGCAGGGACTGAGCAGGGAGCGCAACCCTCCTATTGCTCCCATTGGATGTTTGAGAAGATATTTTCTGAGCTCTCTTGGGAGGCACTAGAGGACCGCCTGGCGCCCGCGAGTTCCACACTGGCAACCCCTGGCACAAGCACATCTGAGGAGGCAGCGGCTCTATCTGTGAAGTCCGGCCGCGCTAATAGAGCCTTTGTCTCAGGAATCCATTACGAGAGACACGCCTTTTCACTTGCTTCTCTTAAGGAACGGTATTGATTTAATTTCCTGGATGAGCCGAAAAGGCCAATAAAGGAAATGGGTCAATAATGAAAGATGGACTATTGGACTCCATTAAGAAGCAGAGATGGCTGCCCATTTGAATACATTACAGGGCCTCGGGCAGCTGTCCCAGAGGCAGGTATGCACCCACATTTTTGCGCAACCACCCACCCCTACTTGGGAGTAAAGACTTGGAGCTGGCGCCAGGCCAGGATCTTGCCCCATCTCTACACACTCCACCCCCGCCCCCACAATTAAGCTAATGCAATCACTGACTAATAAGGCACTCCTAAGGTGACTAATTTGTTCCAAGTGATCTTGCAGTGTTCCAGTCGCGAGAAAGAAGGTCCTTTGCCAAGGGTGTCAAAGGATACATTGGACGTAAACCCGAGGCAATAAAATCCTCCCTGGAAATATTCCGACTTTTAAGGAATCTTGCTGTTAACGCTTCAAACTTTGGAAGTTTGAGACTTTATATTCCAACTTACAAGGCTGATCAATAAGCAGCTCCATCTGGTACACAGGATGAGACCCTCCCTGCCCGCAGACTGTCTCGCCAGAGTGGTGCATGCTCTGGTTATCTCCCGCTTGGATTACTGCAATGCACTCCACGTGGGGCTACCTTTGAAGGTGACCCAGAAACTACAACTAATCCAGAATGCGGCAGCTAGACCGGTGACTGGGGGCGGCCACCGACACTACATAACACCACTCCTGAAAGACCTACACTGGCTCCCAGTACGTTTCTGAGCACAATTCAAAGGGTTGGTGCTGACCTTGAAAGCCCTAAACGGCCTCAAAGGCCCAGTATACCTGAAGGAGAGTGGCTGGGGAAAACCAGCTAGGTGGGCGGGGTATAAATAATAAATTATTATTATTATTATTATTATTTGTCAGGGGTTTAGGAGCAGAGGCAAGGGCAAGGGAGGAAACAGAGAGCGAAGGGGAGGAGGCAGAAGAAAAGATGAGTGATGACGACGACCCGAGATCTCCGAGTCTTTCCAGTGAATCAGAGGATTCACAGAAAGGAGCACCAGTGGCCAGGGCAAGGGGGGAGTCTAGGGGGGCACCCCAGGAAGATAGAGCCAGAGGGGACTCAGAGGAGAGCAGTTGGAAATCGGGACCAGCGTCACCGCCAGAGAGCAGGGAAGAGGAAGGGAGCCAGGGGGCAAGCGCTGGCAGCTCACCACAGGAGGGAGGGCATGAGTCAGGAGTGGCCACACCTCCATCGGGGAGCGAAGAAACGGTTAAGAGGAAAGTGGAAGGTTGGGCGCGCGCGCCAAGTTCAAATGCAGAGGAAGGCGGCGCAGTAAGCAGCCCGGAAAGGGAGCCAGGTCCTAAAGCCCGGCGCAAGGAGGCAGGAGGGTCCGGGTCAGCGTCAGAAGAATCCCGGAAGGAAGAAGCCCCGGGGGGTAGAGGGACCCAGAGGAGGACAGTCAGGCGGAAAAGGTGGAGCAGGGCTAGGATATTAAGTTGGTGCGCACGGGGCGGAGACTCAGACGGAGCTTCGTCGATCTAGCTACTAGACGTAGAGTTGCGCGCAGCAGCGTGAGAATGGAAACTGTAATTCAATAAAGACTTTTACTAAATGATCGCTGGCTAGCGTGATCCTCTGTGAGCTAGGATCTTCAAGCAGCTCTGACAGTAAGCTCCGTCTCCAAATTGTGGGCATCTACAGCCCCGAGGAGGGGAGAGAAACAGGTGCCTACTAGTGAGCTCACGAACAGCAGACGACATGACGGCTGAGCAGCAGATAGAGGAACTCAGAAAAGCAGTGGCACAACTGAATGCCGAGGCTCTTGCATCCAGGAAGAGAGAGGAGGAGGCAGCTGCCGCCTGCAGGGATCTCCAGATCAGGTTAGACGTGCTGACGAAGCAGACACCCCGGCAGGAGGGAATTGGGTTGGCGAGACGAACAGGCGGGCTGGTCTCTCACTTCGATGGGAACCTGCAACAGTATCCCAACTTTAGAGCAGACGTACTGTGCGCACTGCAACTGCTGCATAAAGACTTTAGAGATGAGCAAGAGAGAGTGGGATTCATCATGGCCCATTTGCATGGGGATGCTAAAGCATGGCTACGCAATTTATGGAGGGATAAGGATCCGGCGCTCCAGAATGCAGATGCCTTTATTAAAGCGATGGATGGGTGTTTTTTATCAAGTATTGACGTGGATCTTGCCCGGAAGGAGGTGCATGGGCTAAGACAAGGGAGGGCCAGCGTCAGACAGTATCATGCACGCTTTTTCGCCTTGGTCAGTGCCCTGGAATGGGACAGAGATTCGGCCCCTGTAAGAGACCTCTTTTGGGAGGGGTTGCACAGCTTGATTAAAGATGAGATCGCGAGGGGGGAGAGACCCCGAACCACCCAGGAGGTCGTTCAGAGGGCACTGGCAGTGGGGGTGAGGCTGGAAGAACGTCCGTGGAGCAGGGACGAAGGGCGTGGAGGGCGCGAATCAGCCAGGGGCCCCTCCTTCCTTCCCAGAGAAGCAGCGCGGGCGCAATCCACGCCTCCGCCAGGAGGAGGAGCCGAACCTATGGAGGTTGGAGGTGCAAGGGCTCAGTCAGCAACCAGAGCCCTAGCACCGGCAGCAGTGAAAGCGAAGCCTCCTAGAGGGAACAGGAAGTGTTACGTCTGTGAGGAGCCAGGGCATATGGCGAAAGAGTGTCCCCAGAGGCTCCACAAGCTCACTGCAGCCTCAGCAATGGTGACTGCAGCAACGCAGCAAGGAGAACCACAGCAGGGAAACGACGATGTCTGGCTGGAGGAAGAGGCACTGGGGCCCAGCCAGACATGTCAGTGAAGCAGTCCCCAGAGATTTTACAGCCCGTGAACCCCCTCCCGCCCAAACCAGTGGTGAGGCTCACCGCATCTCTCCAGCTGCCCAATGGAATCACCATGGACGTGCCAATTACCATCGACTCGGGCAGCAACGCGGACTTTATAGGGCAGGAGTTTGTCGACAAGCACGCTATACAGTTGCTGCCTGCCACGCTGCCCCTGCAGGTTGTCACGGTGGATGGAAGGGAGTTGCTAGGGGGGCAAGTGGTGAAGCAGACACCGCCAATGGTGATGCGACTTGGGAATCACAGGGAAATCATCAGCTTCAACGTCACTCAGCTATCGGACACGCCCATTGTATTGGGCATGAGTTGGCTGGACAAGCACAGCCCGGCGCTGGCTTGGTACCAGAGGCAGCTGACCTTCGGCTCTTCCTTTTGTGCTGAACACTGCATCATGCCCCAGCAGGAAGGGGAGCAAGAGGAGTCACAGCTGCAGCTAGGCACGCTGCAAGCGATTCCCCACAAGTACGCAGAATTTTTGGAAGTTTTCTGCGAGAAGGAGGCGGACAGGCTACCCCCTCACAGACCATATGACTGCAATATTGACCTGCTGCCGGGGGCGGCGCTGCCCAAAGGGAAGCTGTATTCCATGTCAGAGGACGAGCTGCAGGAACTCAAAGAGTTCTTAGATCATAATTTGGAGCGCGGTTTCATCCGAGAGTCCAAGGCAGCGGGGGGCAGTCCTGTATTCTTTGTTAAAAAGCGAGACACGCCCCAAAAAAGACTGGTCGTGGACTATCGCATTTTAAACAATGGGACCAAGCCGTCGGACTTCCCCATGCCACGAATCGACGACCTCCTGGCGAAGGTGCGGAAGGGAAAAGTGTTCACCAAGTTAGACCTGCGAGGGGCGTACAACCTCATTCGCATGCGGGAGGGAGATGAGTGGAAGACGGCCATGTTCACGCCACTGGGTACCTACGAATACAGAGTTATGCCTTTTGGATTGCAAAATGGCTCCCACGTTTTTCAAGCTTTCATGCATCACGTGTTGGCGGGACTTCTCTACAAGACGTGCGTCTGTTTCTTAGATGACATCCTGATCTTTTCGGAATCGCAGCAGGAGCATGACAGACACGTCAAGGAAGTGCTGACCAGACTAAAGCAACATAGGCTCTACGCCAAGCTGGAGAAGTGCCAATTTGACGTGACGGAGGTGGATTTTCTGGGCTACAAGTTGTCTGACAAGGGGCTCGCCATGGACAGCGCCAAGGTTCGAGCGGTATTGGATTGGAAGAGTCCACGCAACCGAAAAGAGGTCCAAAGGTTTGTCGGCTTTGCGAACTTCTATCGCAAGTTTATCAAGGGCTTCGCTATGCAGACAGCGGCCATCACAGACACGCTTAGCTCCAAGAAAAAGAAGTTCGTTTGGACAGAGGAGGCGGAGCAGTCCTTTCAGGCACTCAAGCGTCTCTTCGCGTCGGAAGAGCAGCTGCTTCACGTCAACCCCAGCAGGCCGATGAGGGTGGAGACAGACGCCTCGGACAGAGCCGTGGGGGCGGTCCTGCTGCAAAAGGACCAGCAGGGGGTGTGGCGGCCGGGAGCGTTTTACTCCAGGAAGCTCAGCAAGTCCGAGCAGAACTACACCATCTGGGACAGGGAGTTGCTGGCCATTCATGCAGCATTCAAAGCGTGGAGGCACTTCCTGATCGGCGCCAAGCACACGGTGCAGGTTTGCACGGACCACAAGAATCTGGAGCACTGGCGCACGGCACAGTTCCTAAACCAGAGGCAGATACGTTGGGCTGAGTTTTTTGCGAACTTCGACTTCCGCATAGAGTATGTCCCGGGGGACACTAACATCATGGCGGACGCCCTCTCCCGTAAGCCACAGTATCTGGAGGACGCAACGCCAGCGGCCGCCATGCACATCTTCGCACCAACAGTATGGGCGTGCGCCGCGGCCACCGTGGACCTGGAGGCGGTGCGACGAGCGTTGCAGGATGACTCCTTCGCGCAAGCAAAGATGGCAGAGGTGCAAAGGGGCAAGGCTGCGGCCGACGGTTTCCAGCTACGAGATGGATTGCTCATCCGTAAAGGGGCCATCTACGTGCCGGGAGACGACCTTCGCGCCAAGGTGCTGCAGCAGCTGCACGACGCGCCCACGGCCGGGCACTTTGGCAAGGAGAAGACGGTGGAATTAGTAGCCAGGGATTTCTGGTGGCCTGGAATGAGAGGGGAGGTCGCAGACTACGTGGCGAGGTGTGACACCTGCCAGAGGGCCAAACCAGTGCACAGACCGCCGGCAGGACTGTTGGAACCGCTGCAAACTCCGGTCGAACCTTGGGAAAGGGTGGCTCTGGACTTTGTCACAGATCTGCCCAGCTCGAGGGGCAAGACGGCAGTGCTGGTGGTGGTGGACCTGTTTTCCAAGATGGCACATTTCATTCCGTGTGCGAAGGTGGCCACGGCGGAGCAAACCGCCAAACTGTTCATAGACCACGTGTTCAAGGTTCACGGTCTGCCACGGTCTATTCTGTCCGACCGCGGGCGGCAGTTCATCTCGAATTTCTGGCAGAAGCTGATGGGCTTCCTAAACGTCAAGATCAACCTGGCGTCGGCGAGACACCCGCAGACCAACGGGCAAGCGGAGCGGGTCAATGCCATCATGCAGCAGTACCTGAGATGCTATGCGAATCAACAGCCTGCGACGTGGGTGGATTACCTGCCGCTTGCCGAGTTCGCCTACAACAACACGAAGCACGTGTCCACGGGGGTCACGCCGTTCTTCGCCAACAACGGGAGGCACCCCAGAACCTTCCCGGGACTGGAAAGAATGGGGGAGGGGGAGCCGCAGACAGCAGATGCGTTCGCGTCGGAGCTGCAGGAAGTCCACGATCAGCTGAGGCGCCACCTGGAGCTGGCCAAACACGCATACAAGGTACAAGCGGACAGGCACAGAAGGGTTGGCGAGGAGCTCCACGTGGGAGACTGGGTCTGGTTAGCAGCCCACGCAGTGCCGGCCAGGTCGTTGGCCAAGAAGAAACTAGGGCATAAACAACTGGGACCCTACCAAGTCGAAGAGCAGGTCAACCCGGTAGCTTTCAGACTGGCACTTCCGGAGGGTTCCAGAATGCATCCGGTGTTCCACAGATCGGTGCTCACTCCCTACAAGGCACCGCACAGGTTCCAGGAACCCGGAACGGCGCCGAGTCCGGTCAGAGACAGAACGGGGCACGCGGGAGTGGCACAGAAGGAGCGCATCAATGACGTCACGGAGATTTTGGACTCCAGATGGGGGGAAGAGGGGGTAGAATACTTTCTCGCCAAGGAGGGCACCCTGGCCAGTGCGAACAGCTGGGTGCCGGGCTACGCCTTGGACGAACCTCTACTCAAAGACGAGTTTCATGCCCTCTTCCCACATAGACCTATGCCAGCAGACTTTTTCGACGACTGGCTTTTCACGCCCACGCTTTCGGCCAGCACTTTCCGGGGGTTCGACTCGGACGAGGACCCTACACAAGACGTCCGTTCCCCGGAGGGGTCACCCTCGGGATCTGCATCAGAACCCTCGTATTGGTGGGACGATAGACCAGAGGAGCAGTTCCGCAGAAGGTGGCTGGAAGGCCCAGGACGAGCAACGCCGCCAGGAGGAAGTGAGGGAGAGACGGACATGGACGTTTTCGGGGACGACCCTGGTTTCGAGCACGGCGGCACAGAGATGGAAGCGGAGGTGACCGTCGTCGACGAGAGCAGGGAGGAAGACCCGCGAGACTTCAGATGGAGGCCCGCCACGGGAAGCGAACGATATCCGACGTTCGTCCCTTTGCAACAGCACACCCCAGCTCCAGCACCGGAAGGAGGGGAGGGGGGAATGGGGGGCTTCGAGGGGGGGATGGATGTCAGGGGTTTAGGAGCAGAGGCAAGGGCAAGGGAGGAAACAGAGAGCGAAGGGGAGGAGGCAGAAGAAAAGATGAGTGATGACGACGACCCGAGATCTCCGAGTCTTTCCAGTGAATCAGAGGATTCACAGAAAGGAGCACCAGTGGCCAGGGCAAGGGGGGAGTCTAGGGGGGCACCCCAGGAAGATAGAGCCAGAGGGGACTCAGAGGAGAGCAGTTGGAAATCGGGACCAGCGTCACCGCCAGAGAGCAGGGAAGAGGAAGGGAGCCAGGGGGCAAGCGCTGGCAGCTCACCACAGGAGGGAGGGCATGAGTCAGGAGTGGCCACACCTCCATCGGGGAGCGAAGAAACGGTTAAGAGGAAAGTGGAAGGTTGGGCGCGCGCGCCAAGTTCAAATGCAGAGGAAGGCGGCGCAGTAAGCAGCCCGGAAAGGGAGCCAGGTCCTAAAGCCCGGCGCAAGGAGGCAGGAGGGTCCGGGTCAGCGTCAGAAGAATCCCGGAAGGAAGAAGCCCCGGGGGGTAGAGGGACCCAGAGGAGGACAGTCAGGCGGAAAAGGTGGAGCAGGGCTAGGATATTAAGTTGGTGCGCACGGGGCGGAGACTCAGACGGAGCTTCGTCGATCTAGCTACTAGACGTAGAGTTGCGCGCAGCAGCGTGAGAATGGAAACTGTAATTCAATAAAGACTTTTACTAAATGATCGCTGGCTAGCGTGATCCTCTGTGAGCTAGGATCTTCAAGCAGCTCTGACATTATTATTATTATTATGCAATTGCACAGGGCTTTCCACGGTTCAAAACATCCTGTGATTCCTCACTTGAACTTCATGCTGACCTTGTAAGGTCAGTATCTGTTATGTACTGAAGTTCTCACCCTGGGCCAGCAGGGGGATACTGTAGATAGTTATGCAGATGAAGGATTGAAAGTGACGTTCAGTGATTGGATAGTTTGTATGCAAATGAAGGATTGAAAGTGACGTTCAGTGATTGGATAGTTTTAGAAAGTTGCTTCAGTTACGTTGTTCTGGAGCTCTATATAAGCAGGCTGACTGAGCTCTTCAGTTCTTGAGTAGCTGAGCTCACCTGTCTATAGGAATTTCTGAAGTTTTCCCAGTGAGCCAGTACATAGATACATTATTTTTCAGTGAATTCTTACATTTGGTATCATGCAGCAAAGGCCCTTTGAATAGGTAGGGAGAAACTGTGATGAAGTGTTTTGTGGGGACAGGTCACAAAAGTCACAAAAGTGATTGTGCTGATTTTGGTAGTGGGCTGCATGTGCATGATATCTGCTGGAGGGGCAACCCCCCCAACCTATACATAAATTCCTGCAACATGGTGCTACTCTGACCCAGAAGTGGGCAGGTGCGGAGCGCAGCACCGCTAGGAGTGGGCAGCGGCAGCGGGTGGCAGGGGTCGCTGCGGGCTGGATAAATGAGTCCCTCGGGCCTTATCCGGCCCACGGACCTCAGTTTGGGGACCCCGATCTAGATCTTGGATTTCCTCCAAGCTGCTCAAGGTGCTGTGCATGCAATTGTTCCTTCCCCTCGTTTTCTCCTTACAACATCCCTGCGAGGTAGGCGAGGCTGAGAGATGGAGACCGACCCAGGGTCACCAAGTGAGCTGTGTGGCTGAGTGGGGATTTGAGCCAGAAGACTTCTCCATGAAGGACAGGGGGAGATCTCTGGACGCAACGCTTAACTAGAGGGAGCAATGGTGGGACTCCATACAACGACCAGGTGATCTCTTCCAGCTCAACAATTATGTGATTCTAAGGCAGCTTCCTGGTCTCTTCTGCCCACAAGCACTTAGCGCTGGGTTGATTAATCGTCCGTCTTGCAACCAATTAATCGATTCCATTTAAATAGACTTGCAGGTTTCCAAACTTCAGGGCAGAGGTACCTTCCACTCACTGAAGTGGAAGATCATTTACAATTTAATAATGGCAAAGAGTATATTGATTAGCTTGCTGAAAGTATATAACGAAGCCGAGCGTTGTCCCAACAGGTCAGGTTTGGCAATGTGTTTTGCTTTGACCCGCCCTCTTCAGCTCCTGGAAAGCTGATTTTAATGCCCTGTGGTGCCAAAGTGAAGGAAGGACTAAGGCGATTTTGAGAGACTGTAGGAGGAAGAAGCCTTAAAATCCTGTGTTGCCCCATTTGGAGTCGACAGGTTCATGAGTCCACATCAAACCATGTTAGATTGGTTTCTGCGCATGCCTGGAAGGTCCCTTGATAAGGTTGGCTCAGTGGTACGCCCTTCAACAGCAACCTTGACGTAGCAGCGCCCGCGTACCTGTGGAGAAAAGGTTAACCTGCAAAAGAAGTCTTAACTGAGGGAGGGCAGGGTGGGAGAAGCTCTGGATCCGGCTGACGATTCCCAGGTAAGATCCTCCCCTATTGTGTGGGCAGGTAGTCCCTCCCCCTACCTGGCCTGATCACCTTGGCAACGCCTCCCCAGGCGGGATTGGGAACTGGCTGAGGTAGGGGGAGACCTCTAGGTATCCCACCTGGGGGAAGGCGAAGCCAAGCCTGTGCTAACGGTGCCGCTTAGGGTCCAGGGGGCTGCACACGACCACGCAAAGGGCGCCCCCACTTAATGTGGGGAGCGGTCATTGTTATTCCACAAACGTAAAAATAAGACCCCCTTCTCTCCCCCCCCCCAATTTTTATTAATTTTCCTATTTTATAACAAACATCAACAAACAAACATAAATCCTAACTATAAAAATTCAATTTTTGTTAACATTGTTAGGTGAATTCCTCAAATCCCCCTGGCTGAGTTTCTATGTATATCATTGCAACAGTTTTCCAAAACGAATTTCTCTTAAAATTTACTTAATCAATTAACATCTTTCTTTTCATTTTAATGTTAGATATATTATTCTATAAGTTCACATATTGAAATCCTAAGCCAATCTGGTACCTGCAAGTATTTCTATTTAAATTATCTTAGCCTATCCATTCCTCCTGGTACTCCTCTTCCTTCTGGTCGCGGACTCTTCTGGTCAGGTTGGCTAGCTCCGAAAAATCCACCATCTTCATCTGCCATTCCTCCACTGTTGGTACTTCTTATAAGGCCCCCTTCTCAACAAATTTGTTTTCTTTATTATTATTATTATGTGTGGCTTTTTTTCCTTACATGTAGGTGTTTTCATGAAGATAAATTGCAATACTGTTACTAATAATAATATATTTTAGTGAGAAAGGCGATGTGATGGCGGAGAAGACAGTAACCAAGACGTAGGACACCTGGGCACCCTCACTGGTGCTGGAAGCCAGAGACCCGGCAAAAGGAGACGGACAAACAAGGCACAGAAAGGGTTATTGTTCTGGCTGCAACCTGCCTTTCCTTCCCGTGGTTTTTGGCGCTTCTCGGCAGTGAGCGTTGCCTGAAGGAGCGCGTCAGCTTTGCCAGCTCGCTGCCCCTTCCAGTCATACCAGCTGCTCCTTGTTCTTTTGCTGGCCTGGTCAGGCCTGGGGCAGGAGCAGGAGGATGGAGGGGAGCTGCTATGATTGATGACAGCTTTGGAACTTGCTGACGTGGAGGCTTCAGCACCGAAGGAGCCGTCTGCTGAATGAGCAAGGGGGGGACGGACGCTGGACCGGGCCTCTGGCTCCCTTCAGCACACGCACACTCTTCGCATCCAGGCCATAGAAGCCACATGCACAGCGTCAGACGAAGGTGTCCGTTCCGACCCACCTTTGCCCTACGCAGCGCTGTTTCCGTTCCGCTGCAGCTCGGCTGCCCTTAAAAACTTCGCCGTTTGCAGCGGGCATTGACATACCGTAATTATTTACACAACCCTTGTGCCGTTTCGCACCTTTCATTCCGATGCAAAGGAAACGCAGTGCAAAGGAAGAGGAATCCCAATTACATATCATTTGAGGAGGGTGCCTGAAATTCAGAGATTTATTGTCTCATGTGAATATGGCATTTCTTGAGAAGGCTTTTGAAACGTATTGAGGATCTCAGAGATTACCGGCGCTGTAGATTTCCACCTGTAGATTTCCAAATCGTTGTGGCCATTGGATGTGAATAAAGATTTGCATACAGTTAACCAATGGCAAGGGCATCTTCTACAGGTCAAGAGCATTTGAGAGCAATATTTAATTGGAAGAACTGGAAATGGAAATGGAAACGACCCGTGTTGGCTTGCTCGCCCCATGTCCAGAATAGAAATCAATCCAGTGAATGCAATTATTATTCTTTATTATTTACTGGACTTTTATTGGGCAACCCAGTCAGATGACCGGGGTACAAATAAATTGTTAGTGTTAAAAATATGTAAACTCAAAGTGACTTCCAATATGATACAAAAATCGCCCAATCCCACCTAGGGAGGAGTTGCCAGGGGATCGGCCAGGTAAGGGGAGAGACTGTCCTGCCCACACAACAGAAGGTGAATCTTACCTGCAAAGCGGCACTCAGCTCCAGAGCTTCTCCCACCCTGCCCTCCCTCAGTTAAGACTTCTTTTGCAGGTTAACCTTTTCTCCACAGGTACGCAGGCACTGCTACATTAGGGTTGCTGTGGAAGGGCCGGAAAGGAATTTTCCTGCATTGGCAGGTTTTGCCTTTCCCGTAGCAAAACATCACAACTTTGGCGGTTTCAGGCCTTGGGCGGAATCCTTTAGTCTATCCTCCTAAAGGGGGCGAGGCGTGAAGCGGTGACCCACACCCCCCCTTTGTGGTGGTGATACCAGGGTTCCCCAATAAAGGGGTCTTGGCGGTTCCCTCCCTGCGGGACGCCAAGTTACAGGGAACCAGGCAGAGGGCCTTCTCGGTGGTGGCACCCGCCCTGTGGAATGCCCTCCCACCAGATGTCAAAGAGAAAAACAACTACCAGACTTTTAGAAGACATCTGAAGGCAGCCCTGTTCAGGGAATCTTTTAATGTTTAACAGACCGCTGTATTTTAATACTTTGTTGGAAGCCGCCCAGAGTGGCTGGGGAAACCCAGCCAGATGGGCGGGGTATAAATAACTTATTATTATTATTATTATTATTATTATTATTATTATTATTATTATCCGGCGCTAGTCTTTGCAGGATGGAATCGCAAGCGGCTTCAGAGACCCAGGGCAGCCCTCAGGGTAGCAAGCCAGCCTGCCCTGTGGGCTCTGGACCGATTCCGCTAATGACCAATCCTCTGTGATGTTTGCAGAGATGCATTAAATAGCGGAATCCTTTTTTTCTCTCTTGTGCTTTAGGATATGAGCCAGCCAGGAACTATCCGGGGTTGGGAAAGGGCTTCCTCTCCACTGGCAGGTTATATTGGATAAGTGTCCATTACAAGCACTCTTTTTATACACCTTCCTCCGTGGCTAGCCCTGGCTACTCTCAGAGACAGGATATTGGACAGGGGGAGCTGGGACAGCAATTCCTGCGCTTTCCTGAAGCATTAAGCTCCTTCTCTTTCCTTTTTTTTTTTTTTTTGCAAAGAAAACCCTTTGGCAGCAGTTAACTCCCTGCTCTCCTGCTGTGCTGACATAGCCCCACATCCCACCGGCTGCCTGCTTCCCAGGGTCAGCACAAGATATTTTACTGAAAAAGAAGAGTTTGGATTTGATATCCCGCTTTAAAATGGTCAAAGGCCTGGAAACGATGCCTTATGAGGAACAGCTAAGGGAGCTGGGCATGTTTAGCCTGGAGAAGAGGAGGTTAAGGGGTGATATGATAGCCATGTTCAAATATATAAAATGATGTCATATAGAGGAGGGAGAAAGGTTGTTTTCTGCTGCTCCAGAGAAGCGGACACGGAGCAATGGATCCAAACTACAAGAAAGAAGATTCCACCTCAACATTAGGAAGAACTTCCTGACAGTAAGAGCGGTTTGACAGTGGAATTTGCTGCCAAGGAGTGTGGTGGAGTCTCCTACTTTGGAGGTCTTTAAGCAGAGGCTTGACAACCAAATGTCAGGAGTGCTCTGATGGTGTTTCCTGCTTGGCAGGGGGTTGGACTCGATGGCCCTTGTGGTCTCTTCCAACTCTATGATTCTATGATTCTATGATTTTATCACTATCCGAAGGAGTCTCAAAGCGGCTAACATTCTCCTTTCCCTTCCTCCCCCACAACAAACACTCTGTGAGGTGAGTGGGGCTGAGAGACTTCAGAGAAGTGTGACTGGCCCAAGGTCACCCAGCAGCTGCATGTAGAGGAGCGGGGAAGCAAACCTGGTTCACCAGATTACGAGTCCACTGCTCTTAACCACTACACCACACTGGCTCTGTGGTGTACTGCACCCCAGAAACCTTTGCAGTATTGCCAGAGATATCAGGAGACACCTCTGAAATCACATGGCTTTTCACTGACACCCAAACAGCATTATGGATTGACTCCACCCCGCTGATGATGCATCTGAACGATGCGGACTCCAGCCTACGAAAACTTCGTAATAATTGTTGGTCTTTAAAGGGCCGCAGGAGTCTCTGCTGATTTTGCTGCGACAGGCTAATGCAGGCTAATTTCTCTGAAATTTCTTTAAGAAGTTTCTAGTCCTGGTGTTGACAGAGAAAAGCATAGAAGTCCCAGAAGGTCCTGCTAAAAGCACTCCTGATCACAACCTAACCGTTGCTACAACTAAACTGACATGAAGCAGAGACCATTGCTTTCCTTTTCTGGGAATGTCTGGAGCCTAAAGGTTTTAGCATGTCCCCCTTTTTTTGGTGAAGAAAAACAAGTTCCATGCTTTTTTCTTTTCTTAGGAGGAAACTTTGTTGAACATCTTGATAAAATAACTTTATGACCGGAGTCTCTCCTTTTTGCCTTTGTACAAGGTGAACAGGGAAACTGAATTCTGGTGCTGGAGGCGACTCTTGAGAGTCCCCTGGACTGCAAGAAGGTCAAACCTCTCCATTCTGAAGGAAGTCAGCCCTGAGTTGGAAGGACAGATCCTGAAGCTGAGGCTCCAATACTTTGGCCACCTCATGAGAAGAGAAGACTCCCTGGAAAAGACCCTGATGTTGGGAAAGATGGAGGGCACAAGGAGAAGGGGACGACAGAGGACGAGATGGTGGGACAGTGTTCTGGAAGCTACCAGCATGAGTTTGACCAAACTGCGGGAGGCAGTGGAAGACAGGAGTGCCTGGCGTGCTCTGGTCCAGGGGGTCACGAAGAGTCGGACACGACTAAACACCTAAACAACAACATATAGATAAATTAAGGATCTTTACAATTTTATAATAGGCAGAGAATAACAAGTGCTGAAAAACCAGAGAGAGGAGCTAAGGGAAGTCTGGGGGTGGATGGAAGGGTGGGCTTTTCTTTCTGGGGCAGGGGGGAGGGAAAAATGGGGGTGGAATGAGGATGGTGTATCTTTGATAAATTGTTATGTTTAAATTTCTAATAAAAAAATTTAAAAAGAGAGAGAGAGGTGGTGGGCTCTCCTTTCCTGGAGGTGTTTAAGTAGAGGTTGGGTGGCCATTGGTCATGGATGCTTCAGCTGAAATTCTGGCATTGCAGGGGGTTGGGATAGATGACCCACGGGGTCCCTTCCATCTCTAAGATTCCTTCCTTGAATCAGAGGAAAGGCTCTCAGGCACAGCCTTTGATTCTCACAGAATCCACACACACACACACCCAAGCCACACAGCTAATGCAGCCTGCTTGCCAATCCGGCACTGCTTTTTCTGTTTCATATTTTTAAAAATGTGTTGCTGTCCACT
Organism: Podarcis vaucheri; assembly: GCF_965113315.1. Classification (NCBI taxonomy): domain Eukaryota; kingdom Metazoa; phylum Chordata; class Lepidosauria; order Squamata; family Lacertidae; genus Podarcis; species Podarcis vaucheri. Next base: position 92,781,843 of record NC_138766.1, read on the forward strand.
GTAGCAATCTCCAAATCCCTGTTTAAGGCAAAGGTAAAGGGACCCCTGACCATTAGGTCCGGTCGTGACCGACTCTGAGGTTGCGGCGCTCATCTTGCTTTACTGGCCGAGGGAGCCGGCTTACAGCTTCCGGGTCATGTGGCCAGCATGACTAAGCCGCTTCTGGCGAACCAGCACAGCACACGGAAACACTGTTTACCTTCCTGCCGGAGTGGTACCTATTTATCTACTTGCGCTTTGACGTGCTTTCGAACTGCTACATGCAGCATATCACTGCTACCCGGGGCTGTCAGTCACAGTGGTGGTGAGCTCCCTCGTGGGCTAGAACGACGGGAAGTGGGAACAGGACTGTTTTATAATTATTTATTAAATCTATATACTGTGCTTCACCAAGAGACCACGGGGCGGTTTACCTTCCCGCCAGAGCGGTACCGATTTATCTACTTGTACTTTGATGTGCTTTCGAACTGCTAGGTTGGCAGGAGCAGGGACCGAGCAACGGGAGCTCACCACATCGCGGGGATTCGAACCACCGACCTTTTGATTGGCAAGTCCTAGGCTCTGTGGTTTAACCCACAGTGCCACCCCCTGTTTAAAAAGGTGCAAATGGTCCGCTTCAAGTCAGTCAGTCACTGTCTCCCATCTCTAAAAGCAGAGTTTATTGTATTAAATCGTAACTCTGTAAAAGCTTTCCGAAGCTGTGCAAAAGTCAATTCATGAAAATAAGATGCATGTTCATTGGCCTCTCTAAGTTTAAAATATAATGGGGCGCATGTAGATGTATACATAGAGTTTAGATCGTTTTTAGTTGCCACTACCCTTATGGTTCGTTTAAACATATTTTCCTGGGAATATAAGGGAAGTTCTTTAATCTCAGTCACTGAGAGGTCATATTTGCCCATCAGTTGGGCAGCGTGATGTACCCAGTTTTTAAGGGGTAATCCATTCGAGAGCTCAGCCAGGCATCTTTTTGGTTGCCTAGTGTTGTCCATTTGTTGAACTCTAAACCAGTGACAGAGAATTCTTTTATCTATTTGGCCGGTCCGTTCCAAGGGGACTTGACAGTGCTTCCAAACAGAGCTGAGGGAGGGGGGTTGGTCCAGACCAGTGGTTCCCAACCTTTTTTTGGCCATGCCCCACCTAAGCATCTCTAAAATCCTGATGACATATAATTCTTATTATTCAAAAAGTGAACTCCTGTTCAAATGGAGTAAGCCTAAAAGGCCATTCACTGTTAATAACTCATTCTCTAATTGCCCTCCTTAAAAATCAAATTGTCGTGTGCCCCACGTTGGGAACCACAGGTCTAGATGGTCCTTTGGGCTTCTTCAAACGCTACAATTCCAGGATCCGTTGAGGCTGGCAGGAGGATAGTGGGTTAATAACAATGTTTTTATTGTTCTATTGGTAAGGCTGCCTTTCCCCCGGGACCAGAGAGCATGCCATTCACTCTCTCCAGCCTCGGGCAGCGAAGCCTGAAGCCTGCTAGGCATGAACAACGCTCTTTGTAAACTATTCAATTACCTCCGTCTAATTATGCCAAGGAAGGGGGGACCCAATTCTTCACTGACGTGGGAGAGGCAGCATGCTTCTCAGCCGAACAAGTCACCCGCGAAAAACCCCACTCAGCTTCTAACTAAGACAATCCCTCTTAAGGCTTTAATACGGGAGTTCTGGGACGCATTAGCTGAGATGGGCGGCTCCCCTGCCCACATCCTGGAGTTTGGCAGGTGGATTTTGATTCGGAGAGGGCCATGAGTGAGTCTAGGAAGGTTGCTGCAGGAATGGCAGGGTGAGAGGGATATCTCACAGAGCCATCAGAAAGATATGGAGGAGTATTCCTATTGGGTGGATGTTGAAAGCAGCGCATTCTGGATCAGAGTGCAATCCGGACTGCACTGAACTCTGGCTCATCTCTACTGACCAGCAACAAGTTGAAGAGAATATCAGGGGAGTACTACTACTACTACTACTACTACTACTACTACTACTTTATTATTTATACCCTGCCCATCTGGCTGGTTCTCCCCAGCCACTCTGGGCGGCTTCCAACAAAGTATTAAAATACAGTAGTCTGTTAAACATTAAAAGTTTCCCTAAAGAGGGCTGCCTTCAGATGTCTTCTAAAAGTCTGGTGGTTGTTTTTCTCTTTGACATCTGGTGGGAAGGCGTTCCACAGGGCGGGCGCCACTACCGAGAAGGCCCTCTGCCTGGTTCCCTGTAACTTGGCTTCTCGCAGTGAGGGAACCGCCAGAAGGCCCTCGGAGCTGGACCTCAGCGTCCAGGCAGAACGATGGGGGTGGAGATGCTCCTTCAGGTATACTGGACCGAGGCCGTTTAGGGCTTTAAAGGTCAGAACCAACACTTTGAATTGTGCTCAGAAACATACTGGGAGCCAATGTAGGTCTTTCAAGACCGGTGTTATGTGGTCTCGGCGGCTGCTCCCAGTCACCAGTCTAGCTGCCGCATTCTGGATTAGCTGTAGTTTCCAAGTCACCTTCAAAGGTAGCCCCACGTAGAGTGCATTGCAGTAGTCCAAGTGGGAGATAACTAGAGCATGCACCACTCTGGTGAGACAGGGAGCAGGCAGGGAGGGTCTCATCCTGCGTACCAGATGGAGCTGGGAGACAGCTGCTGTGGACACAGAATTGACCTGCGTCTCCATGCACAGCTGTGAGTCCAGAATGACTCCCAGGCTGCGCACCTGGTCCTTCAGGGGCACAGTTACCCCATTCAGGACCAGGGAATCCCCCACACCCGCCCTCCCCCTGTCCCCCAAAACAGTACTTCTGTCTTGTCAGGATTCAACCTCAGTCCATTAGCCACCCTCCATCCTCCAAATTTATTTTATTTCTTTTTTTAAAAAAGATATTTATTAAAAGTTTTTAAGATATGACAAGAAAAAGAAAAAATAAACATACAAAATAAAAAACAGTTAAAAACACACATTAATTTTCAATAACATATCTTCCATACACTTATTTCCTCCGACCTCCTCATACCTCCCTTCTTTGTATTCCAGTTCGATTTGTTAGTTCAGCAAATCCTTACCATTAGACTTTTACCCATTTGTAAAAAAAATTCATATCTCTTAAAGCATTACAGCTGGAAACCGCTTAGTTTCTATCCAACATCCTTCTAACATTCTAACAAATAGTTAGTTTCTATCCAACAAATAGTTAGTTTCTATCCAACATCCTTCTAACAAATTTATTTTATTTCATCACATGGATACACCGCTTGACTGTTAGAAAGAAATACTCATGGAGAACAAAATGCTGGAATATTTGCACAAAGAGTTTAAAGCAACTTTCTAAAACTTTTTTTAAAAAAAACCACACACAACCAAAATCAGGAATCAACTAAAGACAGGTCAAAATGTACATCGATATTCCAAATGTCTGAGCAGGCTTTGCAAGGCATCCTGATCCGAAACCAAGGGAGCCCAGGCTGGCTGAATCTGCCCAAGGAAGGATGCCAGTCAGGCTGCTGGGAAGGAGGAAGGTGAACGCAAGTCGGGAGAGGAGGGGCAGGTGAACGTTCCTGTTTCTTTCCTCCGGTGCGAATGATACAGCGATTAGGCCAGGAGGGGCTGGTGGCCACTGCTCTTTGCTGAATTAGCAAGAGTGTTTGAAAGAGATAAAACGGGATGGCTTACCCCATCACGCCAGCTGTGCTAATCCCACTACAGCTGTGAAATGAATCGCCAGCCACCTTCTTCACTCTCCTAAACTGCCTTATAAAAAACACAACTTGAGGCTGAGGATGCGAGAGGCCAGGAGACTGGATCAGGCTTGGCGGCAGCAAGCGCTCAGGAACATAAGAAGGCAAGCAAAGGCTTCTGGGTCAAGCCAGTGGTCCATCTTGTCCTCACAGTGGCTGGAAACATGCCTCTGGGAAAGCAAGCGCAAGAGCAACTCTCTTGACAAACTGACAAACTGACAAACTGGAACGTGTCCAGAGGAGGGCAACCAAAATGGTCAAAGGCCTGGAAACGATGCCTTATGAGGAACGGCTAAGGGAGCTGGGCATGTTTAGCCTGGAGAAGAGGAGGTTAAGGGCTGATATGATAGCCATGTTCAAATATATAAAAGGATGTCACATAGAGGAGGGAGAAAGGTTGTTTTCTGCTGCTCCAGAGAAGCGGACACGGAGCAATGGATCCAAACTACAAGAAAGAAGATTCCACCTAAACATTAGGAAGAACTTCCTGACAGTAAGAGCTGTTGGACAGTGGAATTTGCTGCCAAGGAGTGTGGTGGAGTCTCCTACTTTGGAGGTCTTTAAGCAGAGGCTTGGCAACCATATGTCAGGAGTGCTCTGATGGTGTTTCCTTCTTGGCAGGGGGTTGGACTCGATGGCCCTTGTGGTCTCTTCCAACTCTAGGATTCTATGATTCTATGATTCTCTCCTCCTGTGGCTTCCAGCAGCAGTGAGTTCCATAGTTTCCTATGTGCTATGTGAAGGAGTACTTTTTAAAATGTGCCCTAAAATGTCAGATATTCAGTTTAATTTATGGTTACCAGATTTTTTTCAATGAACACGGGGACACTTTATTTTTTATTTTTTTTGAAGCTGAGAAGCAACAGGGAGTCAGGAGTGGGGATGGTGAGGCAGAAGACCCTGGGCCCAAGCACACATGCATATTGTATGAAGGTGAAAAACCCTTCTTTTGCACCCTGTGAAACATAAATAAAAGCAGTTTTTAAAAAACTGGGCAATGGTGCACCGCCCGCCTGTGACTCCCGAGCCTCCCCTGATCTCCTGCCCCCTTCCCCCTTCCTTTTGAGAGATCGCGAGTGGGTGGCCGTTGCCCGGGAGGGGCGCAAGGCACGTGGTGTCTCTGCCAGGCAAGTGCAAAGCCCTTCTTTCGCAACCTGTGAAACATAAATGTGCAGAGTTTTTTAAAAACTGGGCAATGGCCGGCCGGCTGCAACTCCCAAGCCTCGCCCAATCAGTCAAAGCAAAGGGGGTAGGGGGTAGGAGATCTGTACCTCCGGGTGTCCCTGGTTCCCCTTCAGTAGTGGCGGCGACAGCAGCAGTCAGCAGTCCGGAGCCAGCCTGGTAGCACACTTGGCTCTGGCTGGGTTCAGGAGCTTCTTGCTGCCATGGCACCCGCCGTTTTACCTCACCAGAAGTCCCCATATAATGTGTCTTGTGTGCAACACATCATATGTTTCCTGCTTGGCAGGGGGTTGGACTCGATGGCCCTTGTGGTCTCTTCCAACTCTATGATTCTATGATTCTATGATTCTATATGGGGACTTCCGGCAAGGAAAAATGGTGAGTGCCACAGCAGCAAGCAGCTCCTGAAGCCAGCCGGAGCCAACTGCGCTACCAGGCTGGTTCCGGGCTGCTGAGGCTGCCGCTGTCACGATTCCCAGGGACAGATTTGCAAATCTGGGGACATTCCAGGGACGGAATTTGTCCGGGGACAGATTTGCAAATCCAGGGACTGTCCCCAGCAACCGGGGACGTCTGGTAACCCTGGTTTAATTGGAAGTCCATGAGTTCTAGCGATATGGGAGAGGGAGAAAAACTTTTCTCTATCCACCTTCTCCATGCTGGGCATAATTTTATAAACTTCTATCATGTCACCTCTTTACTTGTCTTTTCTCGAAACCAAGACAGGGAGGATGAAAAGTTACCGGTATTTTGAACTGAGAAATGAACAGCAAGGAAATCGTTAAGCAACCTCTACACTTAGGCAGGAAGAACCAGATGCACAAATACAAGATGAGGGACCCCTGGCTTACTAGCAGTACCTGTGAAAAGGATCTAGGGGTCTTGGTGGGCCACAAGCTAAACATGAGTCAACAGTGTGATGCAGCAGCAAAAAAAGCCAATGCTCTTCTAGGCTGCATCAACAGAAGTCTAGTGTCCAGATCAAGGGAAGTCATATAACACTCTATTCTGCCTCGGTCAGACCACACATGGAATATTGTGTCCAGTTCTGGGCACCACAATCTAAGAAGAGTGTTGACAAGCTGGAACATGTGCAGAGGAGGGCAACCAAGATGTTCAAGGATCTGGAGACCAAGCCTTATGAGGAATGGTTGAAGGAGCTGGGTATGTTTAGCCTGGAAAACAGGAGAAGATGCCATAAAGGTAAAGGGACCCCTGACCATTAGGTCCAGTCGCGGACGACTCTGGGTTTGTGGCGCACATCTTGCTTTATTGGCCGAGGGAGCCGGCGTACAGCTTCCAGGTCATGTGGCCAGCATGACTAAGCCGCTTCTGGCGAACCAGAGCAGCGCACGGAAACGCCGTTTACCTTCCCGCCGGAAGTGGTACCTATTTATCTACTTGCGCTTTGATGTGCTTTCGAACTGCTAGGTTGGCAGGAGCAGGAACCGAGCAACGGGAGCTCACCCTGTCGCGGGGATTCAAACCACTGACCTTCTGAAGAAGAAGAAGAAGAAGAAGAAGAAGAAGAAGAAGAAGAAGAAGAGTTTGGATTTGATATCCCGCCTATCACTCCCTTTAAGGAGTCTCAAAGCGGCTAACATTCTCCTTTCCCTTCCTCCCCCACAACAAACACTCTGTGAGGTGAGTGGGGCTGAGAGACTTCAGAGAAGTGTGACTGGCCCAAGGTCACCCAGCAGCTGCATGTGGAGGAGCGGAGACGCGAACCCGGTTTCCCAGATTATGAGACTACCGCTCTTAACCACTACACCACACTGGCTCTCTTCTGATCAGCAAGCCCTTGGCTCTGTGGTTTAACCCACAGCGCCACCCACATCCCTTGAGGAGATACCATAGCCATCTTCAAATATCTCAAGGGTTGTTATATGGAAGATGGAGCAAGCTTGTTTTCTGCTGCTCTGGAGGGCAGGACTCGAACCAATGGCTTCAAGTTGCAAGAAAGGAGATTCCAACTAAGCATCAGGAAGCAGCGGCGTAGTGTGAGTTGTCAGCACCCGGGGCAACGCAAGTAATTTGCGCCCCCTAACCCGGGGCAAGGCAAGTAATTTGCGCCCCCCAACCCCTAACCTGCGAGTTGCCGCTGGCGCTGCTGCCCAAACGACGCCGCTTGCCCGGAGGAGGAGGGGGGCAGAGAGGCGAGGAAAATGCAACGGCCCAGCAGCTGCAGCAGTACCGGCGGAGGCGGGGCTGTGAGGAGGGGCTGCCTGGCGCGTCCTCCGCGGTGAGCGCTGAGAGCCGCTGCCTGCCGGGCGCCTTCAGCCCGGACGCGCGTACAGCTCGGCGGTTCCGCGAGACATGCGGCTCCGCTACAGCCTGCGCCCGAGGCTCTTCGGCGACTCCAGAGGCAGCAAGCGCCCCCCCCAGATGTTGCGCCCGGTGCGGCCGGCACCCCTGGCACCCCCCACGCTACGCCACTGTCAGGAAGAACTTTTTGAAAGTAAGAGCCGTTTGACAGTGGAACGGACTCCCTCAGAAGGTGGTCGTCTCTCCTTCCTTGGAGGTTTTTAAGCAGAGGTTGGGTGGCCATCTGTCATGGATGCTATAGCTGAGATTCCTGCCTTGCAGGGGGTTGGACTGGATGACCCACAGGGGCCTTTCAGCTCTACAAATCTATGATTCTATGAGCATAGGGAGGTTTCCTATGTTCCAAAGTTATTTCCTCTTCTTCTTTCTTTGGCGATCACTCGTAGCCGAGTAAGATGGTCTTCCATAAACACTTTTTAAACAATGAGTCCGTAAGTGATTGGAGGCCAATTCTGGATCCACACGTCCTTCCACAGTGGGGACATTGGTTTCCAGACGGGAGTTGATCACGGTGTGGATTTGCCAAGCAGGAGATTGACCCAACATCAGGAAGAACTTTCTGACAGTAAGAGCTGTTTGACAGTGGAACGGACTAGCCCAGAAGGTTGGGTGACCACCTGTCATTTATGATCTAGGTGATGAGATTCCTTCATTGCATTGGACTGGATGGCCCTAGTTGGTCTCTTCCAAGTCTGCAATTCTACGAGTCTATGATCTCCCACTCAGGTATTCCAGGCTGCTCTGGTCTGGCTGGGTCAGAGGAAGGAATCGCAGCACACTTCCTCATAATGTATGCTTTGAGCTTCCCCGGCTAATTAACTTTTCTCCAAGAGGAGCGTGGACTGTGCTCACACACACCATGTTCATGTTGCCCTTTTGCACGACCTTTGCATTTATTCCTCCTGGCCGCCTGCACTTCCCTCGCTTCCTTTCCGAGACACCCTGAGCCCCCGTAGGAGAGCTGCTTCCTGTCTCCCTTTTCTGCCCTAGGTGTCACTAGAACCTCGATTGCAGCATCCGAGAGAGCCTATCGCATTCTCCCCATTATCAATTTCAAAGATGTCTCTATTAACAGGACAATGGGAGAATAAGCACTTTCCTTTATTCATTTACCCACTGTCTGATAATATCATATTGATGATAATTTTCCTTTAATGGACCATTTGCAGTAATTATGATGCAGCGGGTGAGTAATTGTATCTGACGCCTGATGCCTGAGACGTAACTCTGGGCAAACTTAATCCCTTGGATTCTCAGAGGGGTGGAAGGCGAGGGGGGGGAGAGTCCTACATTCATTCATCATTTCATATTCATACCAGTGCTGCCCCATCACTGACCTGGCCTTGCTTCCTGCCTTGGATTTCAGTTCTCCTTGGGTTCCCCCCTTGCACATTTCCTAAAAATGACTTTTAAGACTGCTCTACTTTGAAAAAAAACAACAACAAAAATCCCCCATTCATTTTGCTGATCTTTTAAAAAGTCACTCTCATGAATGTGGAGGCCCATCTAGTCCACCATCTTGTTCCCACTGTGACAGATTCGCTTTCACTAATTCTCCTTTTTCACGCCAGTGATTTATTTATTTTTTAAAAGCACGGGTGAAAATCGATCAGCGTTTCAGTGCAAAGTTCTCCTAAGACGCACCAATTTCCGAATGCAATTTTCCCCTAATACAGACAGTTTCAAAAAGCCCTAAAACAATGCATTCTGTCGAATTCCCCAATAGATGTGTTTTAGGCAGTATTTGCATTTTTCGCACACATAAAAAAGTAAAGGATCCCCGACAGTTAAGTCCAGTCGCGAACGACTCTGGGGTTGCGGTGCTCATCTTGCTTTACTGGCTGAGGGAGCCGGCATTTGTCCTCAGAGTTTTTCTGGGTCATGTGGCCAGCATGACTAAGCCACTTCTGGCGAAACCAGAGCAGTGCATGGAAACGCCGTTTACCTTCCTGCCAGAGTGGTACCTATTTATCTACTTGCACTTTGACATGCTTTCAAACTGCTAGGTTGGCAGGAGCAGGGACCGAGCAACGGGAGCTCACCCTGTTGCAGGGATTCGAACCACCGACCTTCTGATCGGCAAGCCCTAGGCCACCCGCGTCCCTTTTGCACACATTAATGGGCCGCAATTCTGGATTGCAAAATTTGGAGATGTGCAGCTATTGGCGTTTTTGTTAGTGTGTTGTTTCAGAAAGTACAAAAGAGATAGGGCTGCCTTCGAATCTGATCCGAGTGGAATGTTTTCCCCATTCCCAGGTCTGGAAGCTGCAGTGAGGGATGGCTAGGCTGCTTCCTGGAGTGGCCACAGCTGGGAAAAAGTCCTGCTTCTGGGCCAAGTTTAAGGTCATTGTGTTAGCATATAAAACCCCAACAACCTGGGACCCTTGTTCTGCTGGAGGACTGCTTGAGTCACTTGCCTTCCTACCCAGACACTACAGTCATCAAGAAGGTTGTTATCAGTGAGACCAGTGTCACGTAAGCAAGAACTCGACTGGTAAAAAACAGTTAAAGGGGGAACTAATGGCTGGCTGTTAAAGTGAAAAATAAGTCCATATAAGGTACAAAGAAGGTTCTGAAATGAATAGTAAAAAAATAATGGATTGAGTAATTTGCATTTCATGGACTGCAGCTGGATGAGAGATGGTGAAATGCTGGGATGCCAGAAGATATCTGGGTAGAGGATGAACAGCTAAGATGACGCATATTTGTCTACAGACTTGGGAAGACAGGTGAACTAATGCCAGTGTACTGGAAGAAGCAAAGATCCCCCAGTGTTGAAGCAAAGATTCTTCAACATCAACTTCATTGGACTGGTCATGTTGTACGGATGCCTGGTGATCGTCTTCCGAAGCAACTACTCCATTTCGAACTTAAAAATGGAAAGCGTAATGCTGGTGGTCAACAAAAGAGGTTAAAAGGCTGTCTCAAAGCAAATTTTTTAAAATGTAGTATAAACACTGACAACTGGGAAACACTTGCTATGAGCGCTCTAATTGGAGACCAGCTTTTACCAAAGGTGCCATGGGCTTTGAAGACACTCAAACTCAGGACGCAAGGGAGAAATGTACTAAGAGGAAGGCACGCTTGGCAAATCCACACCAGGATCAACTCCTGCCTGGAAACCAATGTCCCCACTGTGGAAGGATGTGTGGATCCAGAATTGGCCTCCACAGCCACTTACGGACTCACTGTTAAAACCGTGTTTATGGAGGACAATCTTACTTGGCTACGAGGGATTGCCAAAGAGAGAGAGGGTGTATCCTAATAGAAATAGTCTTGAATACCCTTTAGGCTCTGTCCTGTAGTGTATTACTGAATGAAGTCTGACCAACTGGGAATGTAGCCTGAGCTCCGTACTTAAACCCCGCAAGGGGAATTCCCCCACCCCTGAGATCTGCTCTGCCATCACCAAGGGTTGGGCTTTGAGTGTCGCATTGATATTAGGAAGCAGCAACAAGAGCAAGTCGTAGATGCTTGATGAAAACCTTTCTGTCCATGCACGCAATCCTTGTTTCATGGCCCAGCCACTTACTGCTGTATGGCTTTATTTATGCTCTGTGGAATTTCACCCCCAATGTTCATTTTCTGAATCCCTATTTCTGGTAGATTAAGTGGTATATAAATATAATTTAAAAGGGACGCGGGTGGCACTGTGGAGGATACTTGTCTACTTTAGATTTTTAAACTATTGAGTGCAGATCATATTAATTCTAAAATGAGACAGTCACGTGCAAATGAATTTTAGGTAGGATTATTTCTTATAGCCCTTATTGGTGTTAGTTGCTTCCCGATAGAAGTGCAGAGTGTTTGACCACGGAAACCAAAATGCTTGTTCACAAAGCTATTGTACTACCAACCTTACGGTATGCTTGTGAAACATGAGCCGCTTACAAACGCCATCTCCAACTTCTTGAAAGATTCCATCAACGGTGTCTCTTAAAATTTTCACATTGCTTGGGAAGACAGGTGAACTAATGCCAGTGTACTGGAAGAAGCAAAGATCCCCAGTGTTGAAGCAATGATTCTTCAGAAATCAACTTCATTGGACTGGTCATGTTGTGCGAATGCCTGATGATCGTCTTCCAAAGCAACTACTCTATTCCAAATTTAAAAATGGAAAGCGTAATGCTGGTGGTCAACAAAAGAGGTTCAAAGACTCTTGCAAGGCAAATCTTTAAAAATATAGTATAAATGCCGACAACTGGGAAACACTGGCTTGCAAGCACTCCAATTAGAGAACAGCCAAATTAGAGAACAACCAAAGGTGTCATGGGTTTTGAAGACACTCGAACTCAGGTCCAAAACTGGTATCAAAAGATCTGTAACTGATCTTTACTGAGCTGTTTTCAGGGGGATTATACAACATAAGAACATTAGGAGAACCTGCTGCATCAGGCCAAGGGCCCATCTAGCCTCCTGTTCTCACAGGCGCCAACCAGATGAATGTGGGAAGCCTGCAAGCATTAGCCAAGCACAAAGCCCCCTCCCCTCCTCTGGATCCTGTGGGATGTAACATAAGCAGTCATAGAATCATAGAATCCTAGAGTTGGAAGAGACCACAAGGGCCATCGAGTCCAACCCCCTGCCAAGCAGGAAACACCATCAGAGCGCTCCTGACATATGGTTGTCAAGCCTCTGCTTAAAGACCTCCAAAGTAGGAGACTCCACCACACTCCTTGGCAGCAAATTCCACTGTCGAACAGCTCTTACTGTCAGGAAGTTCTTCCTAATGTTTAGGTGGAATCTTCTTTCTTGTAGTTTGAATCCATTGCTCCGTGTCCGCTTCTCTGGAGCAGCAGAAAACAACCTTTCTCCCTCCTCTATGTGACATCCTTTTATATATTTGAGCATGGCTATCATATCACCCCTTAACCTCCTCTTCTCCAGGCTAAACATGCCCAGCTCCCTTAGCCGTTCCTCATAAGGCATCGTTTCCAGGCCTTTGACCATTTTGGTTGCCCTCCTCTGGACACGTTCCAGTTTGTCAGTGTCCTTCTTGAATTGTGGTGCCCAGAACTGGACACAGTACTCCAGGTGAGGTCTGACCAGAGCAGAATACAGTGGCACTATTACTTCCCTTGATCTAGATGCTATACTCCTATTGATGCAGCCCAGAATTGCATTGGCTTTTTTAGCTGCCGCGTCACACTGTTGGCTCATGTCAAGTTTGTGGTCAACCAAGACTCCTAGATCCTTTTCACATGTACTGCTCTCAAGCCAGGTGTCCCCCGTCTTGTATTTGTGCCTCTCATTTTTTTGCCCAAGTGCAATACTTTACATTTCTCCCTGTTAAAATTCATCTTGTTTGTTTTTGCCCAGTTCTCTAATCTGTCAAGGTCGTTTTGAAGTGTGATCCTGTCCTCTGGGGTGTTAGCCACCCCTCCCAGTTTGGTGTCATCTGCAAATTTGATGAGGATGCCCTTGAGTCCATCATCCAAGTCGTTGATAAAGATGTTGAATAAGACCGGGCCCAAGACAGAACCCTGTGGCACCCCACTAGTCACTCTTCTCCAGGATGAAGAGGAACCATTGATGAGCACCCTTTGGGTTCGGTCAGTCAGCCAGTTGCAAACAACCCAGTCAAGTACAACCCTTCCTGTTTTCCCAGAGTGGACATGCAGGGGGGTGTTACTCCAGTTCCAGGAGGACTTCCTGTCACACCTGGTCTGGAGCTTCCTCCCCCTGCATGTGACCAGGTAGGTGTGTGTGACCCTGGGAGACCCCATAAGATACTGTCAGAGCTGCCACCCAGTCCCAGCTCACATAGGACCAAGTCCGCCAGCGTTCACTTTATAAGAGTCTTTATTAAGTTACAGGTTTCATTTCCGAACTGCAGCGTGCAGCTCTACACCTTCTGCCCTAGGTCGGCGAAGACCCGTCTGAGTCCCCGCCTCTTGCACACCAGCTTAATACCCTAGCCTTGCTCCACCTCCTTCGCCTCTCCCTACGTCTCTGGGTCCTTCTGCCCCCCTGGGCCTCCTCCCTTCTACTCTCCTCTGACGCTGACCCCCCTGATCCTTCTGCCTCCTTGCGGCGGGCTTTGGGACCTGGCTCACTCTCCGGGCTGCTTACTGCTCCAGCTTCCGCTGCATTTGAACTTGGCGCGCGCGCCCAACTCTCTACTTTCCTCTTAACCGTTGCCTCGCTCTCTGAGGAGGGCGTGACCACCCCTGACTCGTGCCCTCCCTCCTGCTGACAGCCTCCGGAACCCGATGCCTGGCTACCTTCCTCCCTGCTGCTCTCAGTCTTGAGCGTGGGTCCCGACTTCCAGCTGCTGCCGCTCTCAGTTATGAGCGTGGGTCCCGACTTCCAGCTGCTACTCTCTGAATCTCCTCTGTTCCCTTCCTCCTGGGGTGTCCCCCCGGATCCCCCCCTTGCTCTGCTCACTGGGGCTCCCTTTTGGGAGTCCTCTGACTCACTGCTTAGGCTTGGAGATCTCGGGTCGTCATCATCACTCATTTTCCCTTCGGATTCCTCCCCCTCGCTCTCTGCTTCTTCCCTTCTCTGCGTCTCTGCTCCTGAACCCCTGACATCCATCCCCCCCTCGAAGCCCCCCCTTCCCCCCTCCCCGCTTTCAGGTGTGGGTGCTGGGTGCTCCATCATCACGGGAGGGAATGCCGGATACAGTTCGCTCCCCGTGGTTGGCCGCCAACTGAAGGCCTCCGAGTCTTCCTCCTCGCGGTCGCCGACGTTGACCTGTTCCGCTTCCATCTCTGTACCGCCGTGCTCGAACCCAAGGTCCTCCCCGAACACGTCCATGTCAGTCTCTGCGTCGGTCGCTCGACCTGGCATCTCCAGCCACTTCCGGCGCCATTGCTCCTCCGGTCGATCGTCCCACCAATACGAGGTGTCTGACGCCGAACCCGCCGGCGATCCTTCTGGGGAACGGGTGCTCAGTGCGGGTTCCCCGTCCGAGTCGAATCCATGGAACGTGCTGGAAGAAAGTGTGGGCGTGAACAGCCAGTCGTCGAAGAAGCTCGCTGGCATGGGTCTGTGTGGGAAAAGGGCATGAAACTCGTCCTTGAGCAAGGGTTCCTCCAAAGCGTAGTCTGGCACCCAGCTATTGGCGCTGGCCCGGGTGCCCTCTCTGGCTAGGAGGTATTCGACTCCCTCTTCCCCCCATCTGGAGTCCAAAATCTCCGTGACCTCGTTGATGGGGTCTTGCTGCGTCACCCCTCGCGTCTCCGTCCGCTCCCGGAACGGACTCGGTGCCGTCCCTGGCTCCTGGAATCTGTGAGGTGCCTTGTAGGGAGTGAGCACCGACCTGTGGAACACCGGATGCATTCTGGAACCCTCCGGCAGCACCAGTCGGAAGGCTACCGGGTTGATCTGTGCTTCGACTTGGTACGGACCAATTTGCTTGTGCCCCAACTTCTTCTTGGCTAGTAACCTGGTCGGCACTGCGTGGGCTGCCAACCAGACCCAGTCTCCCACTTGGATCTCTTCGCCAACCCGCCTGTGCTTGTCAGCTTGCACCTTGTAGGCGTGCTTAGCTAGCTCCAGCTGCCGTCTGAGTTGATCGTGTACCGCCTGCAACTCTGACGCGAACGCGTCCGCCGTCTGTGGTTCTCCGTCCCCCACTCTCTCCCGTCCCGGGAAGGTTCTGGGATTCCTCCCATTGTTGGCGAAGAACGGCGTCACCCCTGTGGACACGTGCTTCGTGTTGTTGTAAGCAAACTCGGCGAGCGGCAGGTAATCCACCCAGGTCGCAGGTTGTTGATTGGCATAGCATCTCAGGTACTGCTGCATGATGGCATTGACCCTCTCTGCTTGCCCGTTGGTCTGCGGGTGTCTTGCTGATGCCAGATCGACCTTGACATTTAGAAAACTCATCAGCTTCTGCCAGAAATTCGAGACGAACTGGCGCCCGCGGTCGGACAGGATAGACCGCGGCAGACCATGCACTTTGAACACGTGATCTATGAACAGTTTGGCGGTTTGTTCCGCCGTGGCCACCTTCGCACACGGAATGAAATGTGCCATCTTGGTGAACAAGTCCACCACCACTAGTACAGCTGTCTTGCCTCTCGAGCTGGGTAGATCCGTAACAAAGTCCAGGGCCACCCTCTCCCACGGTTCAAACGGCGTTTGCAGCGGTTCCAGCAGTCCCGCCGGTGGTTTGTGCACCGGTTTGGCCCTCTGGCAGGTGTCGCACCTCGCAACGTAGTCCGCGACTTCCCCTCTCAGTCTGGGCCACCAAAAGTCCCTTGCGACTAATTCCACCGTTTTTTCCGTGCCAAAGTGCCCGGCCGTGGGTGCGTCGTGCAGCTGCTGCAGTACCCTGGCGCGAAGTTCGTCTCCCGGCACGTAGATGGCCCCTTTACGTAAGAGCAAGCCGTCTCGTATCTGGAACTCGTCGCCCTTCGCCGTGCCCTTGTGCACCTCTGCCATCTTCGCCTGCGCGAAGGAGTCGTCCTGCAACGCCCGCCGCACCGCATCCAGGTCTACTGTGACTGAAGCGCACGCCCACGCTGTTGGCGCGAAGATGTGCATGGCTGCCGCTGGCGTCGCCTCTTCGAGGTATTGCGGTTTGCGGGACAGTGCATCCGCCATGACGTTGGTGTCGCCTGGGACGTACTCTATTCGGAAATTGAAGTCAGCAAAGAACTCTGCCCAACGTATCTGCCTCTGGTTCAGGAACTGAGCCGTGCGCCAGTGCTCCAGATTCTTGTGATCCGTGCAGACCTGCACCGTGTGCTTGGCGCCGATCAGGAAGTGCCTCCACGCCTTGAAAGCTGCATGAATGGCCAGCAACTCCCTGTCCCAGATGGTGTAGTTCTGCTCCGACTTGCTGAGCTTTCTGGAGTAGAACGCTCCCGGCCTCCAGACCCCCTGTGGGTCCCTTTGCAGCAGGACAGCCCCCACTGCTCTATCGGACGCGTCTGTTTCTACCCGCATCGGTCTGCTGGGGTCGATATGCAGCAGTTGCTCTTCCGACGCGAAGAGACGCTTGAGTGCTGGAAAGGACTGCTCCGCCTGCTCCGTCCAGATGAATTTCTTTTTCTTGGAGCTTAGCGTGTCCGTAATGGCCGCCGTCTGCATCGCGAACCCCTTGATAAACTTGCGATAGAAGTTGGCGAAGCCGACAAACCGCTGGACCTCCTTCCGGTTGCGCGGGCTCTTCCAATCCAACACCGCACGAACCTTGGCGCTGTCCATGGCTAGCCCCTTGTCCGACAACTTGTAACCCAAGAAATCCACCTCCGTCGTGTCGAACTGGCACTTCTCCAGTTTGGCGTACAGTCTATGCTGCTGCAGCCTCTTCAGCACCTCCCGAACATCTTGGTCATGGGCTTGCTGCGATTCGGAGAATATCAGGATGTCATCCAGAAAGCAGACGCACTTCTTGTAAAGGAGTCCCGCCAACACATGATGCATGAAAGCTTGGAAACAGTGAGAACCGTTTTGCAATCCAAACGGCATCACTCTGTATTCGTAGGTGCCCAGAGGCGTGAACATGGCTGTCTTCCACTCATCGCCCTCCCTCATGCGGATGAGATTGTACGCACCTCGCAGGTCCAACTTGGTGAACACGCGTCCCTTGCGCACCGTCGCTAGTAGGTCGTCAATCCTGGGCATGGGGAAATCAGAAGGCTTGGTCATCTTGTTTAAGAGGCGAAAATCCACCACCAGTCTTTTTTGGGGCGTGTCTTTCTTCTTCACGAAGAAAACAGGACTGCCCCCTACTGCCCTGGACTCCCGGATGAAACCGCGCTGCAAATTGTGATCTATGAACTGTTTGAGTTCCTGTAATTCGTCCTCAGACATGGAATACAGCTTCCCTTTCGGCAGCGTCGCCCCTGGTAGGAGGTCAATCTTGCAGTCATATTGCCTGTGCGGTGGTAGCTTGTCAGCCTCTTTCTCGCAGAAGACCTCCAGAAAGTCTGCGTATTTGTGGGGGACTGCTTGCAATGTTCCCAACTGCAGTTGTGATTCCTCCTCCTCTCCCTCCTGTCTGGGCAGGATGCAGTGTTCTGCGCAATAAGAGGAGCCGAAGATCAGCTGTCTCTGGTACCAAGCCAGTGTCGGACTGTGCCTGTCCAGCCAACTCATGCCCAACACAATGGGCGTGTCCGACAGTTGGGTGACATTAAAACTGATGACTTCCCTGTGGTTGCCAAGGCGCATCACCATCGGTGGCGTTTGCTTCACCACCTGCCCCCCTAGCAACTCTCTGCCATCCACTGTGACGACTTGCAGGGGCAGAGTGGCAGGCAGTAGCTGAATAGCGTGCTGCTCCACAAAATCCTGCGCTATAAAGTCTGCGTTGCTTCCAGAATCCACAGAAAGCGGCACTTCGATAGTGACGCCATCGGGTAGCTGGAGAGATGCTGTGAGCTGCACTACTGGTTTGGGTGGGAGGGGGTCCGTGGGTTGCAAGATCGCTGGGGACTGCTTCACTGATGCGTCTGGCTGGGCCCCAGTGCCTCTGTCTCCAGCCAGACATCGTCGTTTCCCTGCTGTGGTTCTCCTTGCTGCGTTGCTGCAGTCACCATTGCTGAGGCTGCAGTGTGCTTGTGGAGCCTCCGGGGACACTCTTTCGCCAAATGGCCTGGATCCTCGCAGATGTAACACTTCCTGTTCCCTCTAGGAGGCTTCGCTTTCACTGCTGTCGGTGCTTGGGCTCTGGCTGCTGACTGAGCCCTTGCACCTCCAACCTCCATCGGTTCCCCTCCCCCTCCAGGCGGAGGTGTGGATTGCGCACGCGCTGCTTCTCTTGGAATGAAAGAGAAACTTCTCGCTGCTTCGCGCCCTCCACGTCCTTCATCTCTGCACCATGGACGTTCTTCCAGCCTCACCCCCACAGTCAGCGCCCTTTGGACCACCTCCTGCGTGCTTCGGGGCCTCTCCCCCCTTGCAATCTCATCCTTGACCGCAGAGCTTAGACCCTCCCAGAACAGGTCTCTGACAGGGGGCGAATCCCGGTCCCACTCTAAGGCACTGACCAGCGCAAAAAAGCGGGCGTGGTACTGCCGGACGCTTGCCCTCCCTTGTTTTAGTCCATGAATCTCCCGTCGGGCAAGATCCACATCAATAGTAGACAAAAAACACGCATCCATCGCTTTGATAAAGGCATCTGCATTCTGAAGCGCCGGATCTTTATCCCTCCACAAATTGCGTAGCCACGCTTTAGCATCCCCATGCAAATGGGATAGTATGAACCCCACTTTCTCTTCCTCATCTCTAAAGTCTTTTGCCAGCAGTTGCAGTGCGCACATTACGTCTGCTCGAAAATTGGGGTACTGTTGTAAATTCCCATCGAAGTGAGCCACAAGCCCTCCTGCTCTCCGTGCCAACCCAACCCCCTCCGGTCTGGGTCCTGGCTGCCCGTGTTTAACCCATGCTTCAAACCTGGCGTGGAGATCTCTGTAGGCGGCTGCCGCATCCTCCTCCCTCTTCTTGGATGCCAGTACCTCCGCGTTCAATTGGGTAACTGCCTGTTGCAGCGCTGCAACTGTCTCTGCTTCCGTCATCTCTGCTAACCGTCGTGAGCTTGCTCCCAAACACCGATCCCCTCCTCCAGCTGCCTCTCTCTCCGCTGCGAGATATCAGGTGTCCGAAGCTTTTGAGAGACGGGTCTTACTGTCAGAGCTGCCACCCAGTCCCAGCTCACATAGGACCAAGTCCGCCAGCGTTCACTTTATAAGAGTCTTTATTAAGTTACAGGTTTCATTTCCGAACTGCAGCGTGCAGCTCTACACCTTCTGCCCTAGGTCGGCGAAGACCCGTCTGAGTCCCCGCCTCTTGCACACCAGCTTAATACCCTAGCCTTGCTCCACCTCCTTCGCCTCTCCCTACGTCTCTGGGTCCTTCTGCCCCCCTGGGCCTCCTCCCTTCTACTCTCCTCTGACGCTGACCCCCCTGATCCTTCTGCCTCCTTGCGGCGGGCTTTGGGACCTGGCTCACTCTCCGGGCTGCTTACTGCTCCAGCTTCCGCTGCATTTGAACTTGGCGCGCGCGCCCAACTCTCTACTTTCCTCTTAACCGTTGCCTCGCTCTCTGAGGAGGGCGTGACCACCCCTGACTCGTGCCCTCCCTCCTGCTGACAGCCTCCGGAACCCGATGCCTGGCTACCTTCCTCCCTGCTGCTCTCAGTCTTGAGCATGGGTCCCGACTTCCAGCTGCTGCCGCTCTCAGTTATGAGCGTGGGTCCCGACTTCCAGCTGCTACTCTCTGAATCTCCTCTGTTCCCTTCCTCCTGGGGTGTCCCCCCGGATCCCCCCCTTGCTCTGCTCACTGGGGCTCCCTTTTGGGAGTCCTCTGACTCACTGCTTAGGCTTGGAGATCTCGGGTCGTCATCATCACTCATTTTCCCTTCGGATTCCTCCCCCTCGCTCTCTGCTTCTTCCCTTCTCTGCGTCTCTGCTCCTGAACCCCTGACAGATACGATACAATACGATAATCTTTATTGTCATTGTCCCATACAGAACAATGAAATCGAAAAAATCTACACAAGACATTCAAAAACCAACAAGCCTGCTATCCCAGCTATCCCAACCTGGTTAGCCCCCTAAAAACTCTGATACCCCATAATTAAATACAATATACTCCCACAGAGACTACCTTACACTGCGTTTAAAACCAAAATCGCATTTGGGTAGAAACGGTTTCTCAGGCGGCTAGTCCTAGTCTTTAGAACCCTGGACCTTCTTCCAGAAGGCAGAAGCTGAAAGAGATCATTTCCAGGGTACGCATTATCCTGCGCTATCTCTGAAGCTTTCTTATGGCACCTGGAAGCGTAGATTTGATCCAAGGTGGGAAGAGTGCACCCAATTATTCTCTCCGCAGTCTTGACAACCCTGGACAGCATTGTTTTTCACCTGACTGTGCAGCTCCCAAACGACACACACAGACCATAAGTTAATACAACTCTCCACAGTACAATGGTAAAATGCCATCAACAGGTCCTTTGAGAGATTACTTTTCCGGAGGATTCTCAGAAAATATAACCTCTGCTGTGCTCTCTTCATCAGGTCTTTACTGTTTTCTCCCCAGGTTAGGTCATCTCTCAACTCCATTCCAAGAAATCGAAACACCGAGACCTGTTCCACGCACTTCCCCTCAATAATAAGTGGCTGAATATTCAATTTACATTTCCTAGAGTCCACAATAATCTCTTTTGTTTTCTTTAAGTTAAGGAGTAAGTTGTTTTTCCTGCACCACTCCCCCAACCGCTCAACTTCCTTCCTATAGGCCGCCTTCCCCTCTCCAGCCGTGATTAAACCAACCCCTGTTGTATCATCTGGAACGGCTAAGGGAGCTGGGCATGTTTAGCCTGGAGAAGAGGAGGTTAAGGGGTGATATGATAGCCATGTTCAAATATATAAAAGGATGTCACATAGAGGAGGGAGAAAGGTTGTTTTCTGCTGCTCCAGAGAAGCGGACAAGGAGCAATGGATCCAAACTACAAGAAAGAAGATTCCACCTAAACATTAGGAAGAACTTCCTGACAGTAAGAGCTGTTTGACAGTGGAATTTGCTGCCAAGGAGTGTGGTGGAGTCTCCTCCTTTGGAGGTCTTTAAGCAGAGGCTTGACAACCATATGTCAGGAGTGCTCTGATAGTGTTTCCTGCTTGGCAGGGGGTTGGACTCGATGGCCCTTGTGGTCTCTTCCAACTCTAGGATTCTATGATTCTATGATCTGCAAACTTAATGATCTTATTACTGGGTAAGAAGGGCTGGTCACGCACGCAGCCATCTTTATCTTTTGACTCTTCTTCCTCTTGATGACATGGTCTCTTGATCCTGATGTATTTTGCTGTCTGCTGGCCCTCAGCCACCAGGACATGGGCTCATTCCCTTATGGATGAACTCAAACCCTCTTCTGCAACTCTAAGCTAAAGCCTACCTTCAGGGATCCAACTGTGAACTGAGTGTGAGTAAACTTATTATTAGAGTGGTACCTTGGGTTACATACACTTCAGGTTACAGACTCCGCTAACCCAGAAATAGTACCTCGGGTTAAGAACTTTGCTTCAGGATGAGAACAAAAATGGTGCTCCTGCGGCGCAGCAGCAGCAGGAGGCCCCATTAGCTAAAGTGGTGCTTCAGGTTAAGAACAGTTTCAGGTTAAGAACGGACCTCCAGAACAAATTAAGTACCTAACCCGAGGTACCACTGTATTCTATTCTATTCTATTCTATTCTATTCTATTCTATTCTTTCTATTCTATTTTATTCTAATCTAACCTCTGCGCACACAAACCATGATAAAAGCGCAATAAACAGATTGTTGGGAGGAGCCACTGTTGACCTCTTTGGAGGGAGACTGCTAGACCAGATGGACCTTTGGTCTGAAGAACCAGCAGCACCTTCCTCACTGTACCTGCATCGCTCTTCCTAACAGAAAGCGTTTCCTTTAGGCCCCGGGGAGCCAGGGAGAGCCTCCCTCCCCTTGCCCCCCCTTCCCTGGGCCGCCTTCCAAAGCTCCCTCCTTGCTTGGCTGCCCCTGCCTCCCCTTCTCCATCCGCCGTCCCTCTCCGTTTACGCAGAAGCCTCTTAATGAGAATGAAGCGGCTAATTTGATCAGGCTCCCTCTCTTTATAACCCCAGCCCTTGGCTACGACAAGCCGATAGCACTGTGCTAGTTCTACTGATTATTTTAATCTCATCATATGTCTTTTCTGGTCAATAAACTCCCTCTCAAATCAAATTGTTACCGAACATAACCCAACACTAATGTCCATTGGACTCAGGGCTATATTGGATAATGTAGTTTGTCATAATTAAGTGTACTGCCTAATTAATTGAGTGGTCAGGATGCTAATTAGCCAGGTTTATTGAGACTGGAGGAGGATGAAGGGCATCGCAGCAGCTCATGAAAAGCAGCGGTGCCCGCATCAGAGTCCCTTTCCCATTTCCCGGCGGGCAAATCGATCGGAGGGCATGGCCACCTGTGCTTGACGCACGGCCCATCATCTTGGGTGACGGAGCTGGGCAGAAGGTTTTCCAGTCTCCTCCTGGAGTTATCTGGCATTGCAAGCCAAGCCAGACGGGCAGACTCAGACAACTGCTGAGAGAAGAGAAAGGCTGAGGAGAAGGAATGGCACAAGAACGTAAGAATAAACTGTCAGTCTGCTTTGGGACCCAGTGACATGCAGTGAAAAGTGGGATATATATTTAAAAAACAACACCACCTCTTTGGGGCCTGACATGCTACTCTGCATCCTGCATAATTTTTGAATTATGGTGCTGGAGGAGACTCTTGAGAGTCCCATGGACTGCAAGAAGATCAAACCCATCCATTCTGAAGGAAATCAGCCCTGAGTGCTCACTGGAAGGACAGATCCTGAAGCTGAGGCTCCAAGACTTTGGCCACCTCATGAGAAGAGAAGACTCTCTGGGAAAGACTCTAATGTTGGAAAAGATGGAGGGCACAAGGAGAAGGGGACGACAGAGGATGAGATGGTTGGACAGTGTTCTCGAAGCTACCAGTTTGACCAAACTGTGGGAGGCAGTGGAAGACAGGAGTGCCTGGCGTGCTCTGGTCCAGGGGGTCACAAAGAGTCGGACACGACTAAACGACTAAACAACAACAACATGCTACCCTGCAGGAATTCAGTAATAACACAGTCTAATTTCATAGGATAAGGAAAAATCCTGGGGTGCAAATTTACTCCGCCACCCAGCTAGAGCTAGTTGGGGTGCTGCTCCCCGTGGGTCTCTCTGGACAGCAAAAGGAGTCTCCAGCCAAGTAGAATAATAATAATAATAATAATAATAATAATAATAATAATAATAATAATAATAATAATTTATTTGTACCCCACCCATCTGGCTGGGTTTCCTCAGATGTCAAAGAGATAAACAACTACCTGACATTTAGAAGACATCTGAAGGCAGCCATGTTCAGGGAAGTTTTTAATGTGGGACGTTTTAATGTATTTTTAATCTTTGTTGGAGAGTGGCTGGGGAAACCCAGCCAGATGGGCGGGGTACAAATAATAAATTATTATAATATTAGTATTAAAGCCTGGGTCAGTGATGTGCAGTGAAATTGCTTGTAGGGGAACACTTGGGGCCAGAGGCACCAGCTTGCGAGGGCGATTGGGGGGGTGTCATGTGCGTGAGCAATGTGCCTCCCTCCCTAAGCTGGCCAGAAGTTTCCTGGGCTGTGGGAAGGAGGCTCCAGGGGAACATTTAGGGGGCTAATCTAGTCCCCTTAGTCCACTGACCGCACACCACTGCCTGGGAGTTTACAAGCTAAGTGATACCCTGAGCTATTTGTTGAGGGTTGTGGCCTCTGCGCATGATGTGGTTACTAAGTGCCTAGTTCACAAGGTGAGATGGTTGGTGGGTAGACCCCACTGCCAGGGCGAGGCGACTGTGGTTTTGTGGCCAGGCATCTTTGATTTCTCCATCCCTTTGGAGAGCTAATGGAGGAGCCTTGACTCTGCTGGTTGCATAATAGCATTTGAGTTGACCACAAACTAATAGCTGAGGGAAGGTACCAACACAGCGGCTGGGCTGACCAAACCCATCTGTTATGTACTGAGGTGAATAGGATCCAAAAGGCAGCAGTCTGATTGGTCCTAGAACAATAGGATTCAGAATGCAGCAGTCTGATTGGTCCTAGAAGAATAGGACCCAGAATGCAGCAGTCTGATTGGTCCACAGGAGCCACCCAATCCAGCTCCAGGTGGAAGTGAATCCGCAACCTGATTGGCCTACAGGAGAATCCCGGAATTAGCCAATCACGTGGGGCCCCTTGTGTAAATAATGTATATAAAGCAGACATTCTGGGGGAACTTCCATTCCTCCTCACCACTATGCAGTGGCGTAGCGTGGGTTGTCAGCACCCGGGGCAAGGCAAGTAATTTGCGCCCCCTAACACGTGGATTTTAGCACTGATTTTAGCACTGCGAGTGCGAGAGCGCCCCTCCCAGATGTTGCGCCCGGTGCGGCCGGCCCCCCCTGCACCCCCCACGCTACGCCACTGCCACTATGAGCTGAATAAAGAGCATGAAATCCATTCTTGACTCCGAGTATATTTCACCATCTTTCCCTGAGCATCAATGAGCTAGAGGGATAAGGGTAATGGTAAAGGTAAAGGACCCCTGGACGGTTAAGTCCAGTCAAAGGCGACTATGGGGTTGTGGCGCTCATCTCGCTTTCAGGCCGAGGGAGCCGGCGTTCGTTCGCAGCTTTCTGGGTCGTGTGGCCAGCAGGACCAAACCGCTTCTGGCGCAACGGGACACTGTGACGAGTGCCAGAGTGCTTGGAAACGCCGTTTACCTTCCCACCACAGCAGTACCTATTTATCTCCTCTCTTGGCTGGTGACACATATCAGCCCCACTGACAAAGCGCCAAGGTAGCAAGCGATTTAGGCAGCTGTGTGAGGAGAGGGTGGCTGGCACCCATATCTTTATTTAACTTGTCAATGGATCAGCTATAACTGTGCAGCTTTGGACTGCCATACCTATAAAAACCTAAAAGATCACCTAAGAGATTGGATTATTGTGATGCACGCTATATGGGATTTGACCTGGAAACTGCAGTCGGTGCAGAATGCCTGCCCTCTAATATTTTTCTGATGCAAATAGGAATGTCCTATTAGATTAATAATAATAATAATACTGTGGTCATCTGACTGAGTTGCCCCCAGCCACTCTGTTCAGCTTCCAACATAGATAAAAACATAATTAAACATTAAAAAACTTCCCTATATGAGCTGCCTTCAGATGTCTTCTAAAGATTATATAGTTACCTCTTTGGTTTGGGGGTCGCATAATTCCATACCCTCCAACATTTGTCCAATGAAAACAGGGACGTCCTAAGGAAAAGCAGGACATTCCGGGATCAAATTAGAAACCGGGACGGCTTCTGTAAATCTGCGACTGTTCCTGGAAAATAGGGACATTTGGAGGGTTTGCAGAATGCTGCACTACGGTTGCTGACAGAACTGAGACCCTGTTAGCAAATAACCCCTCTGCTCAGAGAACTAACAGACAATTTGTTACTGGGCCAAGGTCAAGATGTTACAATTGGTATATTATTATTATTATTATTATTATTATTATTATTATTATTAAATTTTGTATACCACTCTATAACCGCAGGTCTCAGATCGGTTCACAGGATACAATCACAATATAGAAACACAAAAGACATAATCAAAATAAAAACAAGAACAACCCAATAGCTTCCCCCTTTATATAAAGCCCTTAACTGCTCAGAATCTGTTTATCTGTGGGATCACCTTATCCCATAGCTGCCCACTTGGTGCTTTGATCTGTGGAACTCACTGCTGTGACAGGTGATATGTAAAACTTGCTCCGTAATCATAGAGAATTGGTCTTTCAGTGTGGCTGTGCCTAAAACATTTTTGGTTAGATAAACCTACCCCAAAACAGATAGGGTACGTTGGTGCATCTTAATCTCTTTAAACATTTTGAATTCGTTAACTGTTCTTTAATGATAATTTTAATGTTTATAATCAAGTGATATATAAATAACTAAGTAAACTAAAATGAATCCCTGGGTTTTTTTTCTTTACCTTGTTCCCTTCTCTTGGACTGAAGACCTTCAGTGGACAGGGGACTGTCAATACTGCAAATAAATAAATAAATTTCCCCTTCCTTGGGAAAGGGTGACCATATTGTGGCTCCTTTCTGAATGCAAGCTGATCCGGGTTGGTTTCATTCCCAGCCAGGTTCAAATTTCTTGCATCCGAGGAGGAGGAGGGAAGTCAAAGGATGGGGTGGGGTGTCAATTTACCCAGGAAAAGGCCTGCCATTATCATCACCACCATTAACGCTTGAAATTGTGAAAAGGGGGGGGGGGGAGAGAGAGAGAGATAAAGGTATATAATATCACTATAAAAATTGACAATTACAATTTCATATATACTTATCTATAAATATTTGTTGTTTAGTCGTGTCCGCCTCTTCGTGACCCCCTGGACCAGAGCACCCCAGGCCCTCCTGTCTTCCACTGCCTCCCGCAGTTTGGTCAAACTCATGCTGGTTGCTTTGAGAACACTATCCAACCACCTCATTCTCTGTCGTCCCCTTCTCCTTGTGTCCTCCATCTTTCCCAACATCAGGGTCTTTTCCAGGGACTCTTCTCTTCTCATGAGGTGGCCAAAGTCTTGGAGCCTCAAAGGACCTGTTGATGGCATTTTACCACTGTACTGTTGCGAGTGTATTAACTTATGGTCTGTGTGTGTGGTTTGGGAGCTGCACGGTCAGGGGAAAAACAATGCTGTCCAGGGTTGTAAAGACTGCAGAGAGAATAATTGGGTGCACTCTCCCTACCTTGGATCAAATCTACGCTTCCAGGTGTCACAAGAAAGCTGCAGAGATAGCACAGGATAGTGCGCACCCCGGAAATGATCTCTTTCAGCTCCTGCCTCCAGGGTTATAAAGACTAGGACTAGCCGTCTGAGAAATAGTTTCTACCCCAATGCGATTTTGGTTTTAAACACAGTGTAAGGTAGTTTCTGTGGGAGTATATTGTATTTAATTATGGGGTGTCAGAGTTTTTAGGGGGCTAACCAGGTTGGGATAGCTGGGACAGCAGGCTTGTTGGTTTTGAATGTCTTATGTAGATTTTTTTCCCCTTTCCAATTTCGTTGTCCTGTATGGGACAATGACAATAAAGATTATCGTATCGTATCAATGAATAAACAGATGAATGGGATGCCAGCCTGCATCTCAGCCATACAGAATCACAGAACTGTTGGAAAGGGTTCCAGTGGGTCATCTAGACCAACCCCCCCTGCAAAGCAGAAATCACAGAGTGGCTCCCTCCTTCCCTCCTTCCCTCCCTCCCTCCCTCCCAGCAACTGCTAAGCGTTTTCCTCCTTAGCTACCTCTCTCTTCCAAGCCTATTTAAGTGTATTAAATAGCTGTGGGGGACCTGCCATCTTTCTCAAATCCATCTTCCTCCAAATCGCTGCATTACAACCCAGCAGGATTTTCTCCGTGGCAATTTGTCACGACCGGACAAAGCTTCTCGGAGTTTGGCAGGGAAGCGCATCTCCGTGGGGCCTGATGCCAGCCAAGCAATTACCTTTGCGGGCTCAGAGAGCTCCCACCTTGGAGCAGTTCCTACTCACGGCCACATGACACAGGCCGGCTGGCTACGCTTTAAACAACAATCAAGGTTTCCCCCCCCCCCCCGATAGCTGAAGTGCCATCATGAAACCAGCACAAACTGGTTCATCTTGGATGATGCTGGCCCATTTCTGGTTCAAGAGAGATGTCAGCGCTATCCCAAAGGCCGGCCAGATCAGATCAGGCACTGGGTACCAAAATCTACAAAAATCTTGCTGCTCCTGAGGACCCACTCTGTGGGTAAAGGTACCCCTGGCCGTTAGGTCCGGTTGTGGCCGACTCTGGGGTTGCGGCATTCATCTCGCTTTATTGGCCGAGGGAGCTGGTGTACAGCTTCGGGTCATGTGGCCAGCATGACTAAGCCGCTTCTGGCGAACCAGAGCAGCGCATGGAAGCACTGTTTACCTTCCCGCCAGAGTGGTACCTATTTATCTACTTGCACTTTGAGGTGCTTTTGAACTGTTAGTTTGGCAGGAGCAGGGACCAAGCAACGGGAGCTCACCCTGTCGCGGGGATTCGAACCGCCAACCTTCTGATCGGCAAGTCCTAGGCTCTGTGGTTTAACCCATAGTGCCACCCGCGTCCCTACTTCTGTGGATAAAAGGTAAAGGGACCCCTGACCATTAGGTCCAGTCGTGACCGACTCTGGGGTTGCGGCGCTCATCTCGCTTTACTGGCCGAGGGAGTCGGCGTACAGCTTCCAGGTGATGTGGCCAGCATGACTAAGCCGCTTCTGGCGAACCAGAGCAGCGCATGGAAACACCATTTATCTACTTGCACTTTGACGTGCTTTCGAACTGCTAGGTTGGCAGGAGCAGGGACCGAGCCACGGGAGCTCACCCTGTCACAGGGATTCGAACCGCCGACCTTCTGATCAGCAAGTCCTAGGCTCTGTGGTTTAACCCACAGCTCCAACCGCATCCCTACTTCTGTGGGTAGGAAGCCACAAAAGCGGCTTTCTCATTTTGCTCCCTTCCCTTCCTTGGGCTGCGCCTCAACTCATCCATGCCTTGCTCTAATTCTCCCTGCCCAGTGCCTGAGTCCTGTCCAGGCATTGGGGAGGGTTTGAGAGGCAGGCATGGGGGGAAAGAGAGAGAGAAACCCAGCAACAACAAGCACTGAACTCAACCTATATAATCAGGCAGGATGTTGCCCTCCAAGCCAGAGAGGGGCCAGGAGAGAGCAGGCGGACGGTCAGCTCTGGGAGACGAGAGGAGTCAATTTCACATGGCTTGCAGTGCTGTTCCAGCTGATTAGGGATTTGATGAGGGAAGGGGGCTGGTTTTGGCGGCTCGAGTGACAAGAAGCCTTATGGTCATTTAAAGGGAGCTGGCGGATCTGGAGTGGCTGAGGCAGATAGGGAGCTGGAGAGCAGCGGGGCAAATTGGCACGCTACCCGGTCTCTCTGGCCTCCGACCTCCTTCACCTGCGGGTCAGAGCTACCTGCAGGGAAACGGGAAGCAGCAGTGGTGATGGCACAAGCAGTGTGGCTGAGCTTGCAACTGTGCAGGAGAAACTCAAGACAGTCCAACCCAGGGAGGGAGGAGAGGGCTAGGAAGGGATATCGCAATTGGAAGCAGCAGCGATCCTGCACACCAGGTGCTGGAAAGCACAGGAGGAAGGGAAAGTGATCTTCTGCTTGCTGGTTTCCCAACAGAGGCACCTGGTTGGCCACTGTCAGAACATGCTGTGAAGAATATACTGTATTGGCCTGAATATAAGCAGAACCCCCCCCCCCCATTCTGACTGTGAAAAGTTAAAGTGCAGCTTACATTGGTGCTGACCTTTAAAGCCCTAAACGGCCTCGGTCCAGTATACCTGAAGGAGCGTCTCCACCTCCATCGTTCTACCCGGACACTGAGGTCCAGCACCGAGGGCCTTCTGGCCGTTCCCTCACTACGAGAAGCCAAGCTACAGGGAACCAGGCAGAGGGCCTTCTCAGTAGTGGCACCCTCCCTGTGGAATGCCCTCCCACCAGATGTCAAAGAGAAGAACAACTACAGGACTTTTAGAAAACATCTGAAGGCAGCCCTGTTTAGGGAAGCTTTTAATGTTTAACAGACCACTGTATTTTAATACTTTATCAGAAACTGCCAGAGTGGCTGGGGAAACCCAGCCAGATGGGAGGGGTATAAATAATAAAATATTATTATTATTATTATTATTATTATTATTATTATTATTATTCCCCCAAATGACCAGGGAAAGAAAGGTGGGTGCAAGGCTGCAAGAGGACTTGTAACAACAACAACAACAAAAGCCGTGGGTCCTGCAAAACTTTCTGGTTCCAAGGCTGGAAGAATAAGCCCCCACCTCCCAGAGGTCACTGCCCTTTCAGCCCTTGAATGTGTGGCTTATAATCATCCATCTCACTCAGCCACCTATTTGGACGTATGATCTGCTTAAATCAATTTGTACTTTTAAGTTTGGATTGATGGAATATTCTTATCATTAACATCACCATAAGAACATATGAACATAAGGAGAGTGTGATGGATCAGGCCAGAGGCCAACCAGATATTCCCAATGAATAACCTGTTCGTAACCTGAGCAGAACACAACCCATGTCTGCGTGTGCGTGGGTCGCGATTTGCCGCTTCTGCGCATGCGTGTGATGTCATTTTGAGCATCTGCGCATGCACGAGTGGCGAAACCCGGAAGTAACCCTTTCCGGTACTTCCAGGTTGCCGCAGGACGCAACCTGGAAAGATTTAACCCGAAGCGTCTTTAACACGAGGTATGACTGTAATTGTTTAATTGTACATGGAAGTGGAAAATAACTCCGGCTCCCTCGGCCAATAAAGCGAGATGAGCGCCGCAACCCCAGAGTCGGCCATGACTGGACCTAATGGTCAGGGGTCCCTTTACCTTACAACAGAAAAACCAATTAAGGAAAAGATCGAGAGTTTTATCTAGAGAAACAGCTCAAATTACTTTACTCCAAGTAAACTCTGAAAGCTACCATACTTTGGTCCAAATCATAGTTTTTAAGTTGGCAGGTGGGATATAGTGAAGTCTATGACCGAGTGCATTTGCCCCAGATGTGCAACATGAATACAGATGCAATAAAGAGGAGACTCATAACGAGAACTGGAACAGGGCCAACTTTGAAGCCAGGGGAATCCTCTGTATAAAATCTCCACATCCCTCCAGTGCCTGCAGAAATTGTATGGCTTGCACTCCTTGTTCCACAGCTAGCACCTTTCGTCTGTGTGACCGTGGATCCTGGGGCCCACGAGGCAACGGCTTTGCTGGGTGAGTGGCGGAGGCGCCCACGTTGATCATGCTGGGATTGGGGCCAGGCATGGCAAAAATCAGCTCCGTCGGCTTCTCACAAACTCCCTCAGCTGGCAAGTGTCACCTCCGCTGTTGTGGCAGCTTCCCCCTGATCCTCCGCAGGCGACCACTTTTAGAAGACATCTGAAGGCAGCCCTGTTTAGGGAAGTTCTTAATGTTTGATGTTTTATTGTGTTTCTACTATTCTGTTGGTAGCTGCCCAAAATGGCTAGGGAGGCCCGGCCAGATGGGTGGGGTAAAAGTAATAAATTATTATTATTATTATTATTATTATTATTATTATTATTATTATTATTATGGCTAGTTGCTACCAATAGACCTTTCTCCTCCATGACTATGTAATAATAAAATTTAAGGTCTTATATATATAATAAATGTTCATAAATGCTCCAACCAAGCACATACATAGATCAGCACAGGAAGACTGACATAAAACCATTTTGACTCCCAAACTGATCAAATGTTTTCTCTGCAGGGAGGGAGGGGGTCAGGGAACCTTCCCATTGTCTCAGGAATTGGGTTATCACCATTTCAAAGGAATGGCCAGACTACCAGCAAAGGCAATCAGATAAGGCATTATCAGATAACCTGGCAGACAGGAAAAACAACACTCAAGTTTCTGTTGTAGACCACCTTTTCTGTGATGTAGGTATGATGTTTGTGGGGGGTGGTCTTGGGTTACACCCCTTCTGTGATGTATGTATGATGTATGGAGGGGTGGTCTGGAGCTCCAGGGCAGGGAATTTAAAATGTCTTTATAAGGCCTTGTGCGCTATTGTTCTGGGTTCCTCCTCCTTTCCTGCGTGTGAGGGAAGCACCCTGTTGCAACAGATCAATAAAGATCAAGCTTACCTGCTGCTTTGCTTCTCAATATTCTCTGGTTGGCCTCTGTTACTTTCTCCTATCAATAGGGAACTCACATAAGGACTCTATGCGGACTCTTGGGTACCCCATAAGGGAAAAAGGGCAGATTTTGTTTACAACAACTAGATGATCGTCAGGGTCCCTTCCAATGCGAAGATTCGATAATTCGATGACCCTGCAACATGGGAAACATGCATGGCTGGAGTGCCTTTTGCAGTTGCAACACAGTCCCGGGCCGTGAAAAAGCCATGATGGAGTATCAAACAGGGAGAGCGAGAAGAGGCCGCTTTTATGTACTGAAGTTCTCACCCTGGGCCAGCAGGGGGATACTGTAGATAGTTATGCAAATAAGGGATTGAAAGTGACATTCAGTGATTGGATAGTTTTAGAAAGTTGTTTCAGTTACGTTGTACTGGAGCTCTATATAAGCAGGCTGGCTGAACCAGTTCAGTTCTGTCCTGGCCTGTGAATAAACAAGAGCTGTTTGAAGAATCGCTGTGTCGTCTGATATGTTCACCCACAACTTAACAGCCGCCCTCTTGACAATAACTGTATGCCGGGTCCAGATATAGCCCAACACAGAAAATCCCTGCGCAGCCTGCTCACTCCCCAATAGCTCTGAAAACTCCCCTGGATGGAACTAATGCGAGCACTTGGCAGAATCTGTGTGGCTAATGGGCTGTGGACGGCATGGATAGTTAACTGTTCGAAAACTGCCTGGTGGTACCAATTGCATTATTATTATATCAGGAGGGAGATTAAGGCTCCAATTAAAGAGAGACAGGGGAATTCGTGCAGTGGCTGCCCAGGCTGCCCGTATTTCAAGGCAGCCATTTGAGAGCTCGCTGGTGGGGAAAGTGGGGTGGGACAGAGACAGTGCCTGGACCCTCACCAAAAAACCCCTTCTGGCCCCAGTGGATGACCCAGCCACAGAGACCTATTTCCTTGAGAGTCTAATTAAGGGGGTAGTGACTCAAAAACAGGCATTTTCTGCCACTGCAGCGGCCCTGTGGGATGCATCGCCCATCAGTCGCCTCAGACATCTTGTAAAGGCGTCACTTTTGGCCCAGGATCTCCCTGACCCTTAAGAAATGGAGCCTGTTATTACTGGATTTCTGTACTGATGGTGCTGTTTTATTGTTTAACATTGTACTGCCAGAGGTTTTCGAATATCTGGCAGCTAAGAAATCCTTTTAAACCGAGATAAATTTCTAAACAATAGGCTAAGCTTGTTTTTATTATTGCTTGTTAGCTGCCCTAAGCCTGGCCTTGGCTGGGGAGGGTGGGGTATAAATACAAATTATTATTATTATTATTATTATTATTATTATTATTATTAAACAGCCTAAACATTTCTGTGGCAATGGGGGCCCAATGGGGATCCACCTGTCCCTGGATGTTTCTCAGAACAGGTCCAGGGATAGTGAATCTGTCATGGAGTTACTACTACTAATAATAATAGTAATAGTAATAATTTTATCATTTATACCCCACCCATTTGGCTGCGTTTCCCCATTCACTCTGGGCAGCTTACAGTAAATCTAAAAACGTAAAACATAATGCGATAAAAACCTCCCGATACAGGGCTGCCTTCAGATGTCTCAGTTCCTCATCTTTCTAATCTGCAATTCAAGTCTCTACTTTTCCACATCACTTTTCAGATTATTATTATTTTCAGATTATTATTATTTTCAGATTATTATTATTAGAAATTCTCAAGAAAACCCATCAGCTTTTGTGTGCATCTGAAGAAGTGTGCATGGACACGGAAGCTTATACCCAGAACAAACTTAGCTGTTCTCTAAGGTGCTACTGGACAATTTTTCAATTTTTTAATGTATTTGTATGCAGTTTGCCTAACACAGTGGTTTTCCCCCGCCCTCTGCCCCTATGGTGCCCTGTTCTGGAGGTTCCGCTGAACCCCTCCAAGCCAATTTTGGGGAATGTGGAATTTCAATCTGTTGTCAGGAAATACACCACCTAGATTCCCAATTGTTTCCAGGTGCCCAAATTTCTACGGAAATCCGCCTTATCCTTCAAGAGCCTTCTGAGTCAAGGCCTTTGCTCAGGGACCCTGTTCAAAATGTAACAAAGCTGTCATCCCCATCAGGGAAGAAATTTGCTGACTGACTGAATCCACAGCAGATTTACGAAATGGATGTCTGTGGCTCTTTTGCTGTAAATCAGGGCGAATGGGACCGTTCTATCGAGAGGGCCGGATGAATCACTCCGGCTGATAGACAGGCATGCAGAGCACTGCACTTTTGGTTCATCAATAGATATGATTTTCCTGAAAGATTATCCAAATCTCTGCAGGGTTCCTCTTCTGCCCTCTGGGTGTTCTCGAGGACAATGTGGATTCGTGATAGGAAGTGGCAGCTCACGTGATTTCTATGTGGCCATTGTTGGACAGATATGTTTTGTTGTTGTTGTTTAGTCGTTTAGTCGTGTCCGCCTCTACATGACCCCCTGGACCAGAGCACGCCAGGCCCTCCTGTCTTCCACTGCCTCCCACAGTTTGGTCAAACTCATGCTGGTCGCTTCGAGAACACTGTCCCACCATCTCGTCCTCTGTCGTCCCCTTCTCCTTGTGCCCTCCCAACATCAGGGTCTTTTCCAGGGAGTCTTCTCTTCTCATGAAGTGGCCAAAGTACTGGAGCCTCAGCTTCAGGATCTGTCCTTCCAGGGAGCACTCAGGGCTGATTTCCTTCAGAATGGAGAGGTTTGATCTTCTTGCAGTCCATGGGACTCTCAAGAGTCTCCTCCAGCACCAGAACTCAAAAGCATCCATTCTCTGGCGATCAGCCTTCTTTACGGTCCAGCTCTCACTTCCATACATCACTACTGAGAAAACCATAGCTTTAACAATACGGACCTTTGTCGGCAAGGTGATGTCTCTGCTTTTCAATATGTTTTAGTCCCCTAAAATATATGGGTAGGATATAGCTCGGTGGCAGAGAACTTGCTTTGCATTAAAGTTCCAGGTTCAGTCCCTAAGACCAACATTTTATTCTCAATTCCCTTTAGAATGATCCCTAGCATGGAACTTTTTTCACAGCTGCTGCACACTGAGTCAATGTTTCATTGATCTATCTACTATGGCCCCAAGTTCTCGTTCCTGGTCAGGCACCTTCAGTTCAGACCCCAAGAGTGCATGTGTGAAATTAAGATTATTATTTTTAGAGTAGCTCAGTTTGCAGAGCATGAGACTCTTAATATCAGGATTATGGGTTCATGCCCCAGATTGGACAAAATATTATTTTTGTTTTAACAACCTTGGATAATTTAGTGTCATCAGCAAACCTTGCAACCTCACTGCTCACTCTAGATCATTTATGAACAAGTCAAAAAAACACAGGTCCCAATATGAGTCCTTGGGGACTCTGCTTTCTACACGTCCCCATTTGGAGAACGGCCCATTTAATCCCACTCTTTGCTTCCTGAAAATTAACCAGTTCCAGAGCCACAAGAGGACCTCTCATTCCTTGACTGCTAAGTTTGCTTAGGAAAGTTTGGTGAGTTGCCAAAACCTCTGTCTGAGATGTTGGAGACTTACTGCCAGAATAGACAGCACTGGGTTCCATCAGGGATAACTAAAGTGATGTCTTCCAGATATTGTGCAACTCCAGCTCTCATCAGCCACATTGGTCAAGAAAATGATGAGAAATATTGTCCAACTACCTTGGAGGGGCACCGTGTTGGCTGCCCAATGACTCAATATAATGCCGCTTCTAGTGGTTCTGGGAAGGTCTATAGATGGAATGTGGTGGATCATCTCTGGATTCAAGCTGAAAACGGAAGAAAACCAACCAATAAGTTTTTGAAGACTCTTAGTCATTGTTGTATTCTTTGCTCTAATCAGAAGAGCCTACCCAGATAGCCTTCTGGAGATCTCTAGTTGAGGATGTTCCTTGGTGAAACATTTGCTGCTAAGCCGTGAGAGTGTGGCAAAGGTTCTCTAGTTTTTCTCATCATGCAATATTCCTCATTCCCAAGAAATACATCCCAAGTAATGTGGTGTCCTGACAGGAAGTACTCAATTCTGCGCTGGGTACAGCATCCAAACAGTCATAAAGGCATGACCACCCTTTGAAGCAGACGGACATCTAGAAGGGCTGCCCTTAGATTCTTAAAGATGGTCCAACAACAAGCGAATCTCAATATTACCAGGTTTCAGATGGAGACCACTGAAAGGGTTTTGCCAGTTTTCCGTACTGCAAAGGTGATGGAAAATGGGAGTCTGCTGCACCACTGCAACTTGAAAATGGGTTGGGGTGCATCTTGTTCACCCAATGAATGGGTTGGTTATTTCCTAGGAGGTAGAGATAGGTAATTGTAATTATCTAGAACTGGAAGTTCCATTAATTTTTTCTGAAGTTGAATTAATTAATTTATTTTTTGTTGCTTTCTCCACATTGGATGCTGGATTTGGAATGATGGGGGGAGGAGAGGAGTTGAAAGGTAAGGAAGAAATAAAAGTACAAATTATTCTCCAGTAAGTAAAATAATTATTTTTTTCCAGTATATTTGCCAGTATGGTGCCTCCCATCTGCTTCTTGCTTCCCAGTCCTTCCTGTCTTGTTGGAAGGGACCTAGGATGACATCAGCTAGAGGCAAAGCGGGGTATTAAGAAGAACATGGAAGTCACAGCACAGATGTTTACATCTGTGGGCAATTCACTTCATCCATTCATCAGGAACGGTCTAGTCTTTTCTCAATGCAGATTCTACATCTACTTCTTTCAGGAGCTGCAGCTGATATTTCCAGCTTTATTTTGAAGGCATCATGTCACCTCCTGAACATTACCAAATGTAGCTACTGGTCAGCCATAAAACAGAGCCTTCAAAATATCAGGAAGCTAGGACAGAAATGGACTTGAATTCATTCTATGGATAGAGAGTTTAAGGTCTCACTCCAGGAAGAATCCACCACTTCTTGAGTTGTGTGAGAAACACAGAACCATTTGACAGAAAAGTCTCTGGCCGATGGTGTGGAGACCCAAGAACTTCAGAATACAGAATGAGAAGGAGAATTCATGACTTGCGCTCCTGAAAGGAGTGGCCTTCCATCAAACAATGGCTGTAGAATCTACCTTTCATTGGCTATGATGTTTGTATGACATGTGTCTTTCCAAGCCTCCTTAGAGAACTTAAGCCCTTGGGCCACTGGGACATTATGGCAGCCAAGTAGGATCTTGGAGTGAAGCCAGAACGTTTACCTACCTTGTGGTGGAGATGAAGGGCATTAAAAACCCAAGCTGGACATCTGAGCAGCCATTTATGCACCCACCTCTTGCAGTTGTCCCCATAATGACCACAACTGGAGGCCTCACCATTCAAACGAAGTAGGACCTTGGCTGAATGAATGAATGATGCAGATGTGGCCTCTTCAAACTTACCCAGCAATCCTCGCTCATGCAGTGGGACAGCCACTGTCCTTTCTCTTCTTCTCCCACCCCCCTAACCTTTTTGTTCTTCTGCTCTGAACAAAAAAAGTAAAGAAGCGAACAGATGTTAGAACGTGAGTTTTTTTTCCAATTTGCTCTCCTCCTGCTGGAGCGACCTCACCTCCCCATGTGGGAAAAGCCCGGAGCAACCTCCTTAGCAACTCTGCCGACTCTGTGTCACTTCACCTGTCACACAAGCTGGTGACAAGAGAGGAAGAGCGCAACCAGCCAACCGCCACCATGGGCTGAAGGGGGATTGGGGGTGGGTGGGAGGAAGGAAGGAAGGAGGGGGGAGTCGGAGGCAAGCAGATGTACCGTGAGTCACCCCCGAGAGCGTTTTCGCATCAGGGAGGTGCGAAACCAGGCATGTGACTTCCACTTTCAGCCGAGGCACCCGGAGCAGCTGATAGTGGCTACAGGCCTACATGGCTTGCTATTTCTGGGAGATGTCAAACATGCAGTGCTAAGCAGTCATCTCTGTTACCATCTGCCGGAGAAGCAGGCATGGCTTGTGGATTGTTAGATCTGATAACTTGGCAAAAGCTCATATCCCCCACCCCCATTCCTCCCTTTTCTTCCCTTCAAAATTTAAAGGGCGAGGAGAACAAAACCCAAGAGTTTGTCATTGCATCTTGGAAACATAGAAAACTTTAGGGAGTTGGGTATGTTCAGCCCTTAGTGGAGAAGATGGCGAGGTGATCTGAGAGCCGCCTTCAAATATCTGAAGGCCTGTCCCATGGAAGATGGAGCAAGCTTGTTTTCTGGTTCTCCAGAGGTGTGTGAACCAATGGATTCAAGTGAGAAGAAAGGAGATTCCAACTCAACATTAGGAAGAACTTTCTGAAGGTAAGAGTTGTTCCACAGTGGAATGGATGACCTGATAAGGTGGTGGACTCTCCTTCATTGGAGATTTTTAAACAGAGGTGGTCATCTGTTGGGTGGTCATCTGTTGGGGATTCCAGCAGGACAGGGGAGTTGGACTAGATCAGCCTTTGGGGTCTCTTTCAACTCTACAGTTCCATGATACCAATGGTCACCAAACCAAGGACAGAGAGGAGGCACCATTGATCATGTCCCCAAAGGCTTAAAACTGAACATCACACTAATTCACTTTTAGTAAAGACATGGCCACACACAAAGCCAAAACCCAATGGAAGAAAGCACTTGAGGTAAAGCCAGCCTTCTGATAGGAGAAGCACATTGACTTCTTTGAATCCCATGGTACTTTCCACAGAGCAGCGCTTGACCTCCAAAAGAGGTTTGACATGCCCTTTTGTTCCACAAGAGACATAAGGCCAGGTAAGGCCAGGAATATACAAGTTGGGTGATGGCAGAGTGAAAGAAAAAACTGGAGACAACATGGGGTCTCCTGACTCTGACCAGGATTCTTGTCCCCATTGCTCCTGTGGCTTGTGAATGGTGCAGGAAAAGATCTAGGCAGCATTTTCAATTCAGAATGGGCTTCTTCCTCCCATGAAGATGACAACATCCATGTGTTAAAACCACAGTAGGCTCTCCAACCTGGACGCTGACTCAACAGAGGTCAATGGAAATGAGATGGACCTGAAAGAGGGAAGGCTTTTGCATTTTCTGAAGATCTGGAGTGATCTTAAATACTTGAATACCTGGTGGTCAACAAAAGAGGTTCAAAGACTCTCGCAAGGCAAATCTTTTAAAATATAGTATAAACGCTGACAACTGGAAACACTGGCCTGCGAGCACTCCAATTGGAGAACAGCCTTTACCAAAGGTGTCATGGGCTTTGAAGACACTCGAACTCAGGACGCAAGGGAGAAACGCACTAATAGGAAGGCATGATTGGCAAACCCTCACCATGATCAACTCCTATCCAGAAACCAATGTCCCCACTGTGGAAGGACGTGTGGATCCAGAATTGGACTCCACAGTTACTTAAGGACTCACATTTAAAACCGTGTTTATGGAAGACAATCTTACTCGGCTACGAGGGATCGCTAAAGAAGAAAAAGTTGCCTCTTCTCCTGATTTCTCAACATGAGACTCAACCTTGTTGCCAGAGTGGGGCAAGTGGGTGCACTGCCTCCCCTTCCTGGAGCTGTATTATTATTTTTAATTGTTTAGTGAATTTGTATGTCTTGCATTTGAAA
This sequence comes from Podarcis vaucheri, assembly GCF_965113315.1. NCBI lineage: Eukaryota > Metazoa > Chordata > Lepidosauria > Squamata > Lacertidae > Podarcis > Podarcis vaucheri. The sequence goes on from NC_138766.1 coordinate 92,820,863, forward strand.
AAGAAAGGGCAGCTAACTTTGACAAATTGGTACGTTCATTTAATTCTAGGGAAATACCAAAAGCTGCAAGTGTTGAAGTCTCTGAAAAGGTGCGTTTTCTTGCATGTCAATCAAGCATTTTATAAGCTTGCAAAAGGAAGTCTCTTATGCAGTAAATATTTTAGCAAGTTAAGTCCTCAATCTCAATGACTTTGACATGGAAGTTTTGCATATTGTTCTCCCTAAATGCTTGACTGGGGTTGCACCGTAATTTGCCACTACTCTAAATCTGGTTTGTTTTTGTTTGTTTTGTAATAGTGTTGTTGCACTATAAGATGATTTTTTATAGAAAAGAAACCCAAAACTAGTTTTTCACTCATCAGTTATAACATAAGCTGTTTAACTTAACTTATACCTCTTGACATCCCCTTGTTTGTGGCACCCTTACCATCCTAAGAACATATATTATTTGATTGATATGTTGCATGTATTGCCTAAACACCGGCTTCTGGGTTAGGGTGGGATAGTTCACTATTTATCTGTATGATGTTCAGAGATCTCCCAGCTGAGAGGTCAACTGACCATCCAAATAACTTATTTTAGGAGATACATTTTCCTACACCTATGAAAAAATGACCTGTTTTGCCTTCAGAGCAGCAATTTTAAGGAGAAACAATTATTGTAATGATAAATGAAATTATCCCGGGGAGCAAACTCTTATCTGACAGAATGCCTGATTTTAGTCATTATTTTAACTGTGTAATGTGTTTTATTCTTCTTTATGCATTTTGCTTTTGTTAATGGCTTTGGCTACGCAAATAAATATCCGTATGATATTGCTATACGTTGAAAGAATTTAATTTTTTTTAATAGTAGAAATTGCTTTCAAAACTGTGTATATTAGGCAAAATTACATTGGATATATGTATATTAGAAGAAGTTTGCACTTGTTCAATTAACTTTCTTGCTTTTGTTTGTTCCTTTTGATCCCGTACAATTTGCCTCTTGCACTCTTTTTGTAAGGAGCTCTGGTCGAAGCGTACAGAAAGGCGGAGAGTCTCTGAACTGCATAATAATAATAATAATAATAATAATAATAATAATAATAGTAATAATAGTAATAATAATAATAATAATTTATTATTTATAACCCGCCCATCTGGCTGGGTTTTCCCAGCCACTCTGGGCAGCTTCCAACAGAGTATTAAAATACAATAATCTATTAAACATTAAAAGCTTCCCTAAACAGGGCTGCCTTCAGATGTCTTCTAAAAGTCAGATAGTTGTTTATTTCCTTGACATCTGATGGGAGGGCGTTCCACAGGGCGGGTGCCACCACCTAGAAGGCCCTCTGCCTGGTTCCCTGTAACTTGGCTTCTCGCAGCAGGGGAACCGCAAGAAGGCCCTCAGCGCTGGACCTCAGTGTCCGGGCTGAACATTGAGAGTGGAGATGCTCCTTCAGGTATACTGGACCGAGGCCATTTGGGCTTTCAAGGTCAGCACCAACACCTTGAATTGTGCTTGGAACCATACTGGGAGCCAATGCAGATGTCTCAGGTGTTATATGGTCCCAGCAGCCGCTCCCAGTCACCAGTCTAGCTGCCGCATTCTGGATTAGTTGTAGTTTCTGGGTCACCTTCAAAGGTAGCCCCACGTTGAGCGCATTGCAATAGTCCAAGCGAGAAATAACCAGAGCAGGCACCACTCTGGCAAGACAGTTTGCTGGCAGGGAGGGTCTCATCCTGCATACCAGATGGAGCTGATAAACAGCTGCCTTGGACACAGAATTAACCTGCGCCTCCATGGACAGCTGTGAGTCCAAAATGACTCCCAGGCTGCGCACCTGGTCCTCAAGAACAGTACTTCTGTCTTGTCAGGATTCAACCTCAATCTGTTAGCCGCTTTAACAAATGAAACCCCTCATCTCTTCCTCCCTGCAGGAACTCTGGGCTGAATGAAGCCTTTTTCCATAGCAGCGCCTTGTGGAAGAGTCACCAGCAGAAGGAAACAAACCCAAGAGCAAATGTGATGATTGGGCCCCCCCTTCTGTCTCCGTCTCCCCATCACTTCCGCTGAGTTTCCTTCGAGGCGGACTTGCGTCGTCCCGCAAGCTGAGTCCCCTCCCCATTTCGAGAGCACCAGCCTTCCCCTTCCTTCGCCACCTTCAAAAACCATTTGCCTTTTGCAGCCCTGTGTCAATCCAGGAGAAATCAAGGCGACGGGAGCACCCCTGGCAGAGATGGCAGGGTGCTGCGTCTCGGGAGATCACATGGAGTGGCATTTACGGACCTCAGCATCTTCAGCCGGCTGTCGGGACGAATTTGCATCCAGGCCCCAGGGAACTCTGCCAGTTCGGCTATGGGTGGGGTGCCAGGCAGCCATCGTCTCAGCTACAAAGCTCTTGCTGCTGTCAGAGTTGCAGAAGGGTGAGGAAAGGCCGGCCAGAATAATAATAATAATAATAATAATAATAATAATAATAATAATCATCCCCTTCAAAGGACGCTCAGTTGTGGATATGCATGGAAGCGAAAGGAAAGTCCAATGCTGTAAAGAAAAATATTGCATAGGAACCTGGAATGTAAGAACCATGAACCTGGGTAAGTTGGATGTGGTCAAAAATGAGATGGCAAGAATAAATATTGACATCCTGGGCATCAGTGAGCTAAAATGGACGGGAATGGGCGAATTCAGTTCGGATGACTACCATATCTACTACTGTGGGCAAGAAACCCGTAAGAGAAATGGAGTGGCCCTCATAGTCAACAAAAGAGTGGCGAAAGCTGTACTGGGATGCAGTCTCAAAAATGATAGAATGATCTCGATACGAATCCAAGGCAGACCTTTTAACATCACAGTAATCCAAGTTTATGCACCAACTACTGGTGCTGAAGAAACTGAAATTGACCAGTTCTATGAAGACTTACAAAACCTTATCGAAGTGACACCAAAGAAGGATGTTCTGCTCATTATAGGGGATTGGAATGCTAAAGTAGGGAATCAAGAGATAAAAGGAACAACTGGCAAGTTTGGCCTTGGAGATCAAAACGAAGCAGGGCAAAGGCTAATAGAGTTCTGTCAAGAGAACAAGCTGGTCATCACAAACACGCTTTTCCAACAACACAAGAGACGACTCTACACATGGACATCCCCAGATGGGCAACATCGAAATCAGATTGATTATATTCTCTGCAGCCAAAGATGGAGAAGCTCTATACAGTCAGCAAAAACAAGACCTGGAGCTGACTGTGGCTCAGATCATCAGCTCCTTATAGCAAAATTCAAGCTTAAACTGAAGAAAGTAGGAAAAACCACTGGACAGGTAAGATACAATCTAAACCAAATCCCTTATGAATACACAGTGGAAGTGAGGAACAGGTTTAAGGATTTAGATTTGCTGGACAGAGTGCCTGAAGAACTATGGATGGAGGCTCGCAACATTATACAGGAGGCAGCAACTAAAACCATCCCAATGAAAAAGAAATGCAAGAAAGCAAAGTGGCTGTCCAACGAGGCCTTACAAATAGCGGGGGAGAGAAGGCAAGCAAAATGCGAGGGAGATAGTGAAAGATACAGGAAATTGAATGCAGATTTCCAAAGAACAGCAAGGAGAGACAAGAAGGCCTTCTTAAACGAGCAATGCAAAGAAATAGAGGAAAGCAACAGAATGGGAAGAACCAGAGATCTGTTCAAGAAAATCGGAAATATGAAAGGAACATTTCGTACAAAGATTACCATAATAAAGGACAAAAGTGGTAAAGATCTAACTGAAGCAGAAGACATCAAGAAGAGGTGGCAAGAATACACAGAGGAATTATACCAGAAAGATATGGATGTCTCGTACACCCCAGGTAGTGTGGTTGCTGACCTTGAGCCAGACATCCTGGAGAGTGAAGTCAAATGGGCCTTAGAAAGCACTGCAAATAACAAGGCCAGTGGAAGTGATGGTATTCCAGCTGAACTGTTTAAAATTTTAAAAGATGATGCTGTTAAGGTGCTACACTCAATATGCCAGCAAGTTTGGAAAACTCAGCAGTGGCCAGAGGACTGGAGAAGATCAGTCTACATTCCAATCCCAAAGAAAGGCAGTGCCAAAGAATGCTCCAACTACCGCACAATTTCACTCATTTCACATGCTAGCAAGGTTATGCTTAAAATTCTACAAGGAAGGCTCAAGCAGTATGTGGACCGAGAACTCCCAGAAGTGCAAGCTGGATTTAGAAGAGGCAGAGGAACCAGAGACCAAATTGCAAACATGCGCTGGATTATGGAGAAAGCTAGAGAGTTCCAAAAAGACATCTACTTCTGCTTCATTGACTATGCAAAAGCCTTTGACTGTGTTGACCACAACAAACTATGGCAAGTTCTTAAAGAAATGGGAGTGCCTGATCACCTCATCTGTCTCCTGCGAAATCTCTATGTGGGACAAGAAGCTACAGTTAGAACTGGATACGGAACAACTGATTGGTTCCAAATTGGGAAAGGAGTACGGCAAGGCTGTATATTGTCTCCCTGCTTATTTAACTTATATGCAGAATTCATCATGCGAAAGGCTGGGCTGGATGAATCCCAAGCCGGAATTAAGATTGCTGGAAGAAATATCAACAACCTCAGATATGCAGATGACACAACCTTGATGGCAGAAAGTGAAGAGGAATTAAAGAACCTTTTAATGAGGGTGAAAGAGGAGAGCGCAAAATATGGTCTGAAGCTCAACATCAAAAAAACGAAGATCATGGCCACGGGGCCCATCACCTCCTGGCAAATAGATGGGGAAGAAATGGAGGCAGTGAGAGATTTTACTTTCTTGGGCTCCATGATCAGTGCAGATGGTGACAGCAGTCACGAAATTAAAAGACGCCTGCTCCTTGGGAGAAAGGCGATGGCAAGCCTAGACAACATCTTAAAAAGCAGAGACATCACCTTGCCAACAAAGGTCCGTATAGTAAAAGCCATGGTTTTCCCAGTAGTGATGTATGGAAGTGAGAGCTGGACCATAAAGAAGGCTGATCGCCGAAGAATTGATGCTTTTGAATTCTGGTGCTGGAGGAGACTCTTGAGAGTCCCATGGACTGCAAGAAGATCAAACCTCTCCATTCTGAAGGAAATCAGCCCTGAGTGCTCACTGGAAGGACAGATCGTGAAGCTGAGGCTCCAATACTTTGGCCACCTCATGAGAAGAGAGGACTCCCTGGAAAAGACCCTGATGTTGGGAAAGATGGAGGGCACAAGGAGAAGGGGACGACAGAGAATGAGATGGTTGGATGGTGTTCTTGAAGCCACTAGCATGAGTTTGATCAAACTGCGGGAGGCAGTGGAGGACAGAAGTGCCTGGCGTGCTCTGGTCCATGGGGTCACGAAGAGTCGGACACGACTAAACGACTAAACAACAAACAACAACAATAATAATAATAATTTATTTACATCCCGCCCTCCCCAGCTGAAGCCAGGCCCAGGGCAGCTAACAACAAAATAATACAACATTCTAAAATCATTTCATTATAAAATTAATTCAACTCAAATTGGTGGCAACCATTAGGCTAAAGTTCTGTGAGGATTGCCAAAGGAGGGAGTCAGGTTGTGCCTTGGCCAAAGACCTGGTGGAACAGCTCTGTCTTTCAGGCCCTGCGGAAAGATGTCAAGTCCTGCAGAGCCCTAGTCTCTTGTGGCAGAGCGTTCCACCAGATCGGAGCCACAGTCGAAAAAGCCCTGGCTCTAGATGAGGCCAGCCTAACCTCTCTGTGGCCTGGGACCTTCAGGATGTTTTTGTTTGAAGACCGTATGACCAAGGGGGTGGCGTAACTCCCCACTGGGGAAAGCAGGGTTGTTTTTTTAGCAGGAACTCAAAGGAACTGAGTTCCCGTACCTCTTTAAAATTACATACTTGGATTTTTCCGTGTATAAGACTATTGTTTAGTCGCTGCCTCTGGTTTTACCAGGCAGCTAGCCCATGAGTCATGACGCTATCTGACTTTTAGAAGGCATCTGAAGGCAGCCCTGTACAGTCAAACCTCAGTTTTTGATCTCCTCCATTGCTGATCTTCTCCCTTGCTTTTTCCTGTAGGACTAATTGCAGTCATTAACAGTCATCAACAGGTTTACCATACCCATTGAGCCAATGGCCCATCTCTTACTACCCTTCTGAGAAATACCCCACCCCACCCTCTCACTATATATAAGGGTCTGGTGACTTCTGCTTCAGTGTATCTGAAGAAGTGTGCATACACACAAAAAGCTTATACCAGAACAAACTTTGTTGGCGGGTGGCGCTGTGGTCTAAACCACTGAGCCTCTTGGGCTTGCCAATCAGAAGGTCGGTGGTTCGAATCCCCGCGATGGGGTGAGCTCCCGTTGCTCGGTCCCTGCTCCTGCCAACCTAGCAGTTTGAAAGCACATCAAAGTGCAAGTAGATAAATAGGTACCGCTCTGGTGGTAAATGGCGTTTCCGTGCGCTGCTCTGGTTTGCCAGAAGCGGCTTAGTCATGCTGGCCACATGACCCGGAAGCTGTATGCCAGCTCGCTCGGCCAATAAAGCAAGATGAGCACCGCAACCCCAGAGTCGGCCACGACTGGACCTAATGGTCAGGGACTGAAAGATCAAACCTATCCATTCTTAAGGAAATCAGCCTTATCCATCCTTAAGGAAATCTTAAGGAAATCAGGGGGTCACGAAGAGTCGGACACGACTAAGTGACTAAACAACAATGGGACCCCTGACCACTGAGCAACGGGAGCTCACCCCGCCGTGGGGATTCGAACTGCCAAACTTCTGATCGGCAAGTCCTAGGCTCTGTGGTTTAAACCACAATGCTACCTGCGTCCCATTATTATGGAATAGGACGCCCCTATTTTCATGGGAGAAATTTTGGAGGGTATGCAAAATGACTGGGTCCTTAGCAAGGTACTTTGCAGAAGGTGCTCATACTCTCGACTGCGGAGAAGAGGTAAGAGTAAAGTTCACATCCAACATCAGCCCTGCACCTGAGAGTGCAAATGGGGACTTTGACACCAGTATCTTTATAAGAGGTTAAAAGGATCTTGCATGTGCAGCCACCCCACAACAACTTCCAAGGAGTCTGTGCTGATTATGTCTCCCCCCGCTGCCCCCCCAGCTTCTCAGAGTTGCACACAAAAGCAATGACTCCGGTAATTTTAATCCCCTTTTATTTCACTTCATTCCTCTTCTTTTGCTTCCTCAAACTCCTGCCAATTAAGGAGGAGGCGTTTGATGGGATCGTAATCCCAGCACCAGGGGGCAGACCTTTAAAAGTGCATGGGGGGGGGGAGCATGGGGAACCATAATAAAAATAATAACAAAATAAGAGCAAAAAGAGCAAAAAATAAAGATCTCTCCTCTTCCTCCTCTGCTCCTCTCTCAAGGTAAGAAATCAAAAAGTTATTTGATGCATAATTGATTCGCTTTGGAGTTCCTTGCAAATGGCTAAGGAGCCTTGATAATAACTGAAAAGGGGGGGTCACTGGGAAAAGGGGGTGGGGAGCAGAGGGCCTGTTGTGACCTGAGGGGCTGAAAGTAATGGGAGATCAGCAGACTAGGTGGAGGGGGGGAGAGAAGAGGAGGAGGAGGAAGAGGAGGAAAAGGAAGGAGGGAGGAAGAGCAGGAGAGGTAAATAAATAAACAAACCAGCCAAAGGTATTGGGGGGGCAGCAGAGGAGGTAAAATGTGCTATTAAGAAGCACCGGCAGTATGGGATTTCAGGCAACGAAGCTCTCAGAACGGAACAATAAATTAACAAGCGCAAAAACAGGAACAAAAGGAAAACGAAAATTCGCTAGAGAGAGAGCCCTCGATTTCTGCCTAAGAGCAGCAGCTGCGAAAGGAGCTGGAAAGGCGCCGAGTCGGCAGAAAACAGGTGCTCTTTGCCCAAACGGAGACAATTTCGCTGCTCTAGGAAGCGCAAGCCGCGCCTGGCCCTTCCGTGGCCTTGGTGGAAGAGGAGCTTTGGGTAAAAAAAAGCTCTTTTGCATCCCACGAGCAACGGAAGGGCCTTGCAGTGAGTCAAGCTGGTGGTCCCTGTCTTTGGCTAAAGGATTTGGATGCTGGGACAGTGGCAGGTTTGGGGCTTTCCAATTTCAGTGGTGTCCAGTGTACCAAAATAATAATAATATGGTAACACTCCATTCTATATCATCGTTGCCGCACCCTCCCGTGCGGGTAAACTGGTCGCGATCCCCTAAATCGGCCTCTGGCCATGACACACAACACTGGAAGGCAGAGACGTCCCATGGAACTGAATGTTGGAAGATCGGGAGAGATAAAAGAAAGTGCTTCTTCATGGAAATGCAAAGTTAACTTGTGGAACTCACTCCCACAGTTTGTTATTTCTACCCTGCCCATGTAGAACATAATCTGTTCCACTTCCGAAACATTCAATTTCTGAGGCACAGCTTCTGATTGGCTCTTGCAATCGGAAGGCGCCTGTTTGCCAGATGAGACATTCAGCTTCTGAAACATTTGAAAACCGGAACACTTACTTCTGGGTTTTTGACGTCCAGGAGCCGAAACATTCGGCAATGGATTCAGGTTGGTAACCGTGTTGGTCTGATGCAGTCAAACTAAAAATAAAAAAATAAAAAATTGTCCAGTAGCAGCTTGTTGTTGTTGTTTAGTCGTTTAGTCGTTTCCGACTCTTCGTGGCCCCACGGACCAGAGCACGCCAGGCCCTCCTGTCTTCTACTGCCTCCCACAGTTTGGTCAGACTCATGTTCGTAGCTTCGAGAACACTGTCCAACCATCTCGTCCTCTGTCGTCCCCATCTTCTTCTGCCCCCCATCTTTCCCAGCATCAGGGTCTTTTCCAGGGAGTCTTCTCTTCTCATGAGGTGGCCAAAGTACTGGAGCCTCAGCTTCAGGATCTGTCCTTCCAGTGAGCACTCAGGGCTGATTTCCTTCAGAATGGAGAGGTTTGATCTTCTTGCAGTCCATGGGACTCTCAAGAGTCTCCTCCAGCACCAGAATTCAAAAGCGTCAATTCTTCAGCGATCAGCCTTCTAGGGGTCCCTTTACCTTTACTTTATTCCATGATGATGATGATGATGATTTATTATTTATACCCCACCCATCTGGCTGAGTTTCCCCAGCCACTCTGGGCAGCTTCCAAAAGAATATTAAAATACAATAACCTATTAAACATTAGATGCTTCCCTAAACAGGACTGCCTTCAGATGTCTTCTAAAAGCCTGGTAGTTGTTGTTCTCTTTGACATCTGGTGGGAGGGCGTTCCACAGGGTGGGTGCCACTACCAAGAAGGCCCTCTGTCTGGTTCCCGGTAACTTGGCTTCTCGCAGTGAGGGAGCCACCAGAAGGCCCCCGGAGCTGGACCTCAGTGTCCGGGCAGAACGATGGAGGTGGAGATGCTCCTTCAGGTATACTGGACCGAGGCCGTTTAGGGCTTTCAAGGTCAGCACCAACACTTTGAATTGTGCTCGGAAATGTACTGGGAGCCAGTGTAGGTCTTTCAAGACTAATAATAATAATAATAATAATAATAATAATAATAATAATAATAATAATAATTTTATTATATATAACCCACCCATTTGACTGGGTTGCCCCAGCCACTCTGGGCAGCTTCCTATATATATATATATAATTCACATTAAAAAAGCAAAACTTCCCCCTATATAGGGCTGCCTTCAGATGTCTTCTAAAGGTTGGAAGGAAGGTGAGATATAAATGTTATCATAGAAACAAAGACAAGAATTAAGCTTTCGTGGAAGTGAGAGAATGAAATTTGCTTTCTGCTTGATGGTATGATCTTGTTGAGGAAGCAGAGAGAGAAAGTGAGTTAGCCCTCTTTCCTAGCTTTCCAGCTGAGAATAGACTGGGAGGGGAGGAAAAAATCAATATTTATTTTAGCATTTAAGTAGGAGCATGGCTTGAAACAGGATTGTCTCTCTCCCCCATGATGTGATGTTTACTTAGCAGGGTCACGCTTTTATATTTCATTAGTGGGATGCCAAGAGGTGAGGTTTCTAGTTGGATAAATGCATGGCTTTCATGTCTCCCAAGTCTAGAGTTTTATTCCAAAGAAAGAAAGGGTTTCATATGTTAAAGATGCATTTGCTTAATTCTGCATGTCTGCAGTTTTACTATGGACATTGCTTACGATGTATGTAATGGCTTACTGGGGAGGGGGCTATAGCTCTGTGGTACAGCAATTGCCTTTCATGGATAAGATATCTGGTTCGATTCTGGGGTCTCCAGCCCAGGTAGGTATTGGGCAATCCCAGGTTGAAACTCTGAAGTAACAACAACAGCAACAATTTATACCCCACCCATCTGGCTGGGTTTCCCCAGCCACTCTCGGTGCCTCCCAACAGAAATAATAATAATAATAATAATAATAATAATAATAATAATAATGTGATAAAACAGCAGACATTAAAAGCTTCCCTAAACAGGGCTGCCTTCAGATGTCTTCTAAAAGTCAGAAAGCTGTTTATTTCCTTGACATCTGACGGGAGGGCATTTCACAGGGCGGGAGCCACCACCAAGAAGGCCCTCTGTCTGGTTCCCTGTAGCTTCACTTCTCATAGCGAGGGAACCGCCAGAAAGCCCTCGGAGCTGGACCTCAGTGTCTGGGCAGAACGATGGGGGTGGAGATGCTCCTTCAGGTATACTGGGCCGAGGTCATTTAGGGCTTTCAAGGTCAACACCAACACTTTGAATTGTGCTCGGAAACGTACTGGGAGCCAATGTTGGTCTTTCAGGACCGGTGTTATGCGGTCTCCCAGTCACCAGTCTAGCTGCCGTATTCTGGATTAATTGCAGTTTCCGAGTCACCTTCAAAGGTAGCCCCACGTAGAGCACATTGCAGTAGTCCAAGCGGGAAATAACCAGAGTATGCACCACTCTGGTAGGGTCTCAGCCTGCGTACCAGGTGGAGCTGATAAACAGCTGCCCTGGACACAGAATTGACCTGAGTTGCAGCCAGTCAATGTACTGTGGTACCTCTGGTTATGTACTTAATTTGTTCCGTAGGTCCGTTCTTAATTTGAAACTGTTCTTAACCTGAAGCACCACTTTAGCTAATGGGGCCTCCCGCTGTTGCGCCGCCGGAGCACGATTTCTGTTCTCATCCTGAAGCAAAGTTCTTAACCCAAGGTACTATTTCTGGGTTAGCGGAGTCTGTAGCCTGAAGTGTATGTAACCCGAGGTACCACTGTATACACTGTACAAAACTCAGCTAGGCAGAGTTGTGTTCTATGATTTTATTAGGATCATAGAGTTAGAATGTAGGAGTCTCATCCAGATAATAATAATAATAATAATAATAATAATAATAATAATAATAATAATAAAATTTATTTATACCCCGCCCTCCCCGGCCAGAGCCGGGCTCAGGGCGGCTAACACCAATAAAATCATAGTAAAAAACATGATAAGGGAAAAAGAAAAAACCCCAATTTAAAATACAGATTAAAATGCAATTTAAAATGCAGCCTCATTTTAAAAGTAGCCGATAAATCAAGACCATAAGGGGAGGGAAACATAAGGGTCAGACTGAGGCCAAACCAAAGGCCAGGCGGAACAGCTCTGTCTTGCAGGCCCTGCGGAAAGATGTCAAGTCCCGCAGGACCCTAGTCTCTTGTGACAGAGCGTTCCACCAAGTCGGGGCCAGTACTGAAAAGGCCCTGGCCCGAGTTGAGACCAATCTAACCACCTTGCGACCTGGGACCTCCAAAATGTTGTCATTTGTGGACCTTAAGGTCCTCCGCGGGGCATACCAGGATCACATATGACAGATGGCCATCCCGCTTCTGTTTGAGAAACCTCCAAGGAAGGAGCCCACCACATCCCAAGGGAGACCATTCCACTCTGGGAACAGCTCATACTGTCAGAAAGTTTTTCCTGACGTTTAGATGGATGGAGGGGAGGTTGTAGCCTCTACCTGGCCCTCCGAAAGTGGGGTATCCCTTTAAAGGGATCTAGGGCAGGTGCTTTTGTCTGGATGCCAAGGCAGGGGCTAGGGCCACAGCACCCCCCCAGATACAATCCAGCAGGGAGGTACTCCTTGATGCAGTTCACAAACTCCCCCACTTCTGGCTGACCTCAAAAATTTAAGTTATTCCAGAAGGTGGGCCAGAAGTACAGTCATACCTCATGTTACATCCGCTTCATGTTACGTTCTTTCAGGTTACGTCCCGCGGCGACCAGAAGTACCGGAAAGGGTTACTTCTAGGTTTCGCGGCTTGCACATGCGCAGAAGCACAAAATTATGTCATGCACATGCACAGAAGCGATGAATCGCAACCCACGTGTGTGCAGATGCGCCGCTGCAGGTTGCGCTCTTTTCATGTTGTGAATGGGCCTCTGGAACGGATCCTCTTCGCAACCAGAGGTACCACTGTAGTTGATTCTCCCCAATGCCTTTGCCCATCCTCTTACATCTGTAGCCAATAAAAGTTGTGGCCTGATTTGACCCAAACACTAGTCTCATGTCTAATTACTAATGGGATTTTGGTGGTCTGTAGGGTGGGTGGGGGCCCTTCATGGATCACTGCCTTGCCATGGTGAAGGGGCTTGAATAACTCAGAGAAGCTATGAGCTATGCCGTGCAGGGCCACCCAAGATGGACAGGTCATAGTGGAGAGTTTTGACCAAACGTGATCCAGCTGGAGGAGGAACCGGCAAGCCACTCCAGTATCCCTGCCAAGAAAACTCCATGGACAAAGGCAAGAGGCATATAAAAGTTATGACGCTGGAAGATGAGCCCCTTAGGTCGGAAGGTGTCCAACATGCTACTGGGGAAGAGCGGAGGACAAGTACAAGTAGATCCAGAGCTGATGAAGCGGCTGGGCCAAAGCCGAAAGGACGCTCAGTTGCGGATATGCCTGGAAGCGAAAGGAAAGTCCAATGCTGTAAAGAAAAATATTGCATAGGAACCTGGAATGTAAGAACCATGAACCTGGGTAAGTTGGATGTGGTCAAAAATGAGATGGCAAGAAAGAAGGAGGGCACAAGGAGAAGGGGACGACAGAGGACGAGATGGTTGGATAGTGTTCTCCAAGCTACCAGCATGAGTTTGACCAAACTGTGGGAGGCAGTGGAGGACAGAAGTTCCTGGCGTGCTCTGGTCCAGGGGGTCATGAAGAGTCGGACACGACTAAACAACAACAACGGGGGGGGGGGATGCCTGGGCCTTCCAGAAGCGTCTTCAAAGACTATTTTCCGAAATATTTTTTTGCATTCCCACCACATATGGAAATATAAACCTATTCATCCTTTCCAACAGTGAAACGTGAATTGTTGAAATTGTTGAAAATGAAATTTGATTTCAATTCTTAAAACGTTCATGGTTTAGAACGGTTGAAAGTCTCCTGGTTGATTTGTTAAAAAATCAAGTGTCATAGCTATTGTCAACTATCAGATATTATCAGTGTTATATCACTGCATATTAACTGTCAAGCATAACAGACTTACTGCATGTCAAATATTGTCAAGTATCAAGCCCTGCTGTCTATCAGCTATTGCACAACGTCAAATACTAAATATTGTAACATGTCAGCTATAAAAAACTGTCAGATACTAAATGCAATTACATCCGCTGTCCGTTAATACTTTCAAATGTCAAATAATACTAAATATATCGTGTTGAAATCATACTGCATTGGATGAAACAATACGCATGTTAAATATCAAATAATTGACATTTTTTGATGAGAACAATTTTGAGAAGAAAATGAGAGGAATCTGCCCCGCCCACAGCTCTATGTACACAACAATAATCCTGACATCACTTGGAAAGTCTGGCCTGGAATGTGCATTTGTGTAATAATTAAAATTGCGTAATTAATTGTGTAATCTGGGAGAGATGAGGAGAGCTCATTCCATCAGCTTTGGTGAATACCAGCTCCATCTGGCATCTCCTATTCCGGAACAGCGCCTATAGCAGGTGGTTATTATAATAACTTACCAACAAAGGTCCCTATAGTTAAAGCTGTGGTTTTCCCAGTAGTGATGTATGGAAGTGAGAGCTGGACCATAAAGAAAGCTGATCGCCGAAGAACTGATGCTTTTGAATTCTGGTGCTGGAGGAGACTCTGGAGAGTCCCCTGGACTGCAAGAAGATCAAACCGATCCATTCTGAAGGAAATCAGCCCTGAGTGCTCACTGGAAGGACAGGTCCTGAAGCTGAGGCTCCAAGACTTTGGCCACCTCGTGAGAAGAGAAGGCTCCCTGGAAAAGACCCTGATGTTGGGAAAGATGGAGGGCACAAGGAGAAGGGGACGACAGAGGACGAGATGGTGGGACAGTGTTCTCGAAGCTACCAGCATGAGTTTGACCAAACTGCGGGAGGCAGTGGAAGACAGGAGTGCCTGGCGTGCTCTGGTCCAGGGGGTCACGAAGAGTTGGACATGACTAAACAACAACAACAACATAAGCCACTCTGGGAGCCTTTTTGGCAGAAGAGCAGGGCACAAATGTTCCAAATAAACAAATTGCACCTAACATTTCCAAAAGAGAGAAACTCGGCAACAGATTCAGGACCATTCAGCGAATCGTTAAGGCATAAAGTGAAGGCAGTGTAAATGCCAAACGACAAAAGAGGATTAAATGGCATGGATTTCAAAGGGACTCATCCCCCTAGAGTGTGCACATAAGATTGCAGCAGCCTTAAATATAAGTGCGCTGAAAAATGCAGCCACTTAATATTTTGCATGGGGCATTTGGGGAAAGAAAGTGGTGACTTTCAAGTCCCCGTTTGGATATCCAGCTGATAAATCCCGTGAATTGGCTCGTAACGGGAACCTTCTCTGGTGGGACATGATGGCCTGCTGTGTCATCCCTTCCAGCGCACCTGGTCAGCCCCTGACCACCTGGCCATGCCTGTGTCAGCATCCCCTGCGGTTGACCTGAGTCTCTCCTTCTCAGCACCTGACACAGCAGAAGGTCCTGTGGGTCCTTGATTTCCCTGAAGAAGGACAACTGTGGTCCCCCTCTGGGCACCGAACGCATCCCAGGTGTGATCTCCTTCACTGAAAGGACAAAGGGATGGCTTCTCAGCACTGACCAGTGCCCAGAAAAAGCATGGCAAGCACATCTTCCCCTTTGTTCTTTGGCAAGGCTGGTTGTGCTGCTCGATCTTCCCAGGGACAGCTTTCATCAGTGGCTATTAGACCTCATGATGACTCTCTGCTTCCTTCAGGTTTAGGAGACCCGGTCAATTTCAGTTTCTGTTCCTCCTTTTTCCACACTCAAGCTCAGTTCTCCACACCAGTTTGCATGAAAATTCATCAGCACATTAGTGTGAACTTATCCTGGAGGTGGAATCTCCTTTCTTGGAACGCAGATCCATTGGATCGGGTCCTACAGAGCAGGAGAAAACAAGCTTGCTCCATCTTGGAGGCAGGGTGTGTGGCTCTCGTCCTGCCATTTTAAGAGAACAAGGAAGGCATTCACGGAGGATTCTGGCACCTCTTTTTGTAGAAATATAGCACTGAAAAGAAGGACTTATTCACACTTATTTCACCCCACTTTTTCCAGGCACAGGTCTGCCCTTAAAGATGTCGTGCCTGAGTGGTCCCTCTCCCCTACGGAGCTTTCCCCACAAAAAGCTGCTCTTTAGTGCTCAATTGGAGCAAATGTCAATTTGGGTTCTCCATGGACTGGCCTTTGCTCTGTTACGGAAAAATCTGGGTGCGTATTTACCCTGCCACCCAGCCAATCGGACCAAGTCCGTGGATTCTAGCGGAAGAAAAGGAAGCTCAGCCGGACGCAGGAGCAAAATGCGAAGATCCAAGTTTATTGCGCAACAGGTTCAAGGCGAGATTGAACCCCGAGAATGGGGCGACATAAACTTTTAAAAGTTCCCTCCAAGTCCCATAACACAGTGCGCGGAACGTCATGAATACATTATGGGAAGGTTGGGTTTCATGGATTACATCATGAATATATTACACACGTCATGAATATCTCAGAGAAAGGTGGGGTTACACTAATTTACATTTGAGGGAAGGGAGGGGGGAATATGCAGAGCGAGGGTCATACACAAATACACATTTCATGAGTACCGGTGGCGGTGGGACAATGGGTTACTGATATGCGCTGTCTGCCACCTGGTATTGCCCGGGGGACGGGCTGGGCAGAGCGATCTGACAGGATTAAGGAGTTCCTGTGTACGTGACTTGCCGTCTCGAGGATTATGGAGTCGGCCAACATCATGGAGTCCTGGGGAAACTGAGTCGAATGACACCAAGAGCAAGAAAATTGGAGCTGTGGTTGATTTTATATGAATTTTGAAAGGTTCTGATGACTTTCAGTCCGTCCCGTAGCCTAGATCAAAAGCGGAAGCAGAATGTATCCATTCTTGTAGAAATGGATACATTGTAACAAGGGTTTGACAGTTTTACGAGGTCGGGAGTTTCGGTTCTATTGTTCTCGCCGTGGGGGGCCGTCAGCAGCTCGTCAGGAGGTTAAATGAGGCGTGCAAGAGCTCCCTGAGCTAGCTCCTGCAGGACGAATGCATGGCTGTGATTGGCCAAAGCGCGGCCATAGGAATAAGCGGAGAAGGGAAACACTCGGTCTACTCATTCTAAGTATGGAGCGCAGATAGGCATAGGAAAGGATAGGGAATATATATATATTCGAGCTTATTTCGCTCAGGAAAAGGTCTGGGAAACGTGTGGTGCTTGTGCAACGGTGAAGGGGGTTCGAGGGTGGGTGTGCGGTGGTACCCTTGAGGTCATCGCCTCGGACAGCAAAGAAGAAGGGGGGAAATAGGTACCCCCCCCTCGGTCCGTATCAGTCCCCCATTCGGAGATAGATTTGCATTAAAGTTCTGTAAGAACTTGCAAATCCTTTCTCCGCACCATTTGAGCGCTAAATTTCGGTGATCTCGTATTCACCTTCTCCTAAATGCCTCATCTGTACATAGTCTGGGAAAGTGGGAGCATGTCGGGAGCGGGCATAGGCTCGAAGAGGAAAGGAACTAGGAGAAGCAGAATGTCGGAGGAGAGAGCAGCAAGGGGTAATACAATGCATAGTGCAACACAAGATAGAGACACAAAGGAAGACAGTTAAAATGATAAACAACACGACTTTCAATAGTTGTCTGAGCCATCCCAGCTTGGGCAACCATCCCCATAAGTCCACATCGGATAGCCCCTCATGCTGGATGTCGTGGAGCTTCCCTGCTAGTTCATGGATATTATTCAAATGTCCAGTTATATTTAAGGTCTGGTCAGTCACGTATGTGCAGCACTCTGTGCCTATTAACGCGCAGGTGCCTCCCTGACTGGACAAGAGGAAGTCTGTCGCGATTCTCGTCTGTAGGCTCAATTGTCTTACCTCGGATAGTTCCGACATGAGGGAGTCTGTGATCTGGGTCGCCTCCTGCATGAACTTAAGGAGGATGTCGGTGAGTCGGAGAATATCCACGTGGTTTGAACCGGCACCGTAGGCGGGGAAGAGTGCTCGGCCTACGGTCTCTCCATTCGCAGCAACGTCTGACAGGTCTGACAGCTCCTTTTGCTCCCTTTTGTTCCGTTGTCTTCCAGGCGGTAGGTGTGGTAATATTCTAATTCCGGGAACGATGTAGCCGATGAAGCAGGATCCGGACATGTGTGGGCTCACCCATGTATAAGCGCGGTGCCCACATACCCAGAATAGGCCGCTGAGGTAAGATTCCATTCGGCCTGAAGCAAAGGTTTGTAGTAGCATGATGTCTGCGGGTTGTGGCTTCCAGTCCAAGGGGTGTCCAACCGCAGCGGCCCAGGCAACAGTAAGGTTAGGAAAAGTTCGGGAGTCTCTTGTGTTAGAGACAGTGACCAGTCCAGTTGGTAGGATTTCCAGAGTGTTGGTGCATGTACTGGATCCGATGAAGGTTCCTTCCCCTGAGAAGCTGCGGCAAAGGGGTCCCTTCGTAGGGCCGGTGAGGTAGAGGTATTGATGTGTTAAGTTGAGTGCGGTCAGGTTCCAGGAGGTAACATTTCTGGAACGGAACTGTTCTAAGGTCACTGGTACAGGGACCAGTGGGAGGCTCTGTTGGAGATGGCTGGGTGCGTGAGCGCAAATCCAGCAGTTCGGGTAGGGTGACTCCTTCGCCACCTGGCTGAGAAGCTTAATATAGGAGTTTTGCTCCCAGGATGACAGGAGGTCTTCTCCCGGGAGTGCCGGGTCGGCGCCGAATTGTCGGGGTGCTGTGCCAACCGGATGGAGGGGGTCGGTGGTGTTCAGTAGTCGCCTATCCCTGGCGATACCGCCGCATCGCAGGGGTCCGACGTGGTCCCATGAGGGGGAGCGCGAGGGGTGTAAAGAATGGTGCCACCCTTCGAGATATTCAGCCCCTCTCCACTCATGAGTGACCCCTAAGTCCCATAGACAGCAGAACCGCCGTAGGCAGAGTCCTTGGAGTTGGGGTTTCCGGGTTTCTGGGGTGGAGCGGAGGCACTGGAAGCCGAAAATCAAGTTTCCAGAGGGGTGGCTTGATTCCGTATAAGCGTGAGTAGCCCCTCCTGTCTCGACTTCGGTCCAGTTTGGGGTTTGCGAGACCTCTCCACTCTCGTAAAGAAGGTAAGTCCCATTTCTGCAGGTCAGCCGGTAAGAGGAGTGGTCAAGAGTGAGAGCCGCAGAGCCGATACGATGTAAATCCTTGTTTCGAATGAAAAGTTCCCAATATTCGTTTTCGGCGAGTTGGGGAACTAGGGAATGGCGTAGCAAGGTCCGGGACTCGGGAAGGCAGAAATCAAAGTCCCCCATTCGATCAGGGTTAGACCTTCCCGTCTCGACCTCATGATAGTCCAAGAAGTGGTAGTTTGTTCGTAGTCCTGTGCAATGGTCTGATGAGGTAGACGTGACCCAGGATAAGGTGGCGAGGAGAAGGGCGGTGGTGACCAGGCGCATGGCTCGGATGCGTGAACGAACGAAGGCGCCTGACAGGGTGAGGCTGCAAAGCGAAGGTATCAAATAGCGCTGTTGAACGGAGCTGTCAGATGAACTGTCAAAGGCGAAGCTGTCAACGAAGGAAGTAGTGAATGGAGCTGTCAAACGAAGCAAGCTGTCAATGGAGCTGTCAAACGAAGCAAGCTGTCAATGGAGCTGTCAAACGAAGCAAGCTGTGAATGGAGCTGTCAAACGAAGCAAGCTGTCAATGGAGCTGTCAAGCGTGGTTGTCGGCGCGTCTGAAACGTAGCTTGATGGTGTTGGTATCTGGGATGATTTCGGACGTCCAGTTGGGTGTCGCGGTGTCTGGTCCGGTCTGTTGAGCCCGACCTTGGCCCCGATCAACTGGTCCGGTCTGTTGAGCCCGATCTTGGCCCCGATCAGCTGGTCCGGTCTGTTGAGCCCGACCTTGGCCCCGATCCGCTGGTCCGGTCTGTTGGTCGTCGTCGTCAATATATGAGGTCGGTAAAGCCGGTGGAGTCGAAAAGGTGAAGTCCTCGCCGTTGCTTTCTTCCGTCTCCTGTGGAGGGGGTGAGGACTTGCACCTAGTGTGATGTAACCAGGAATTCTTCTCACCTACTTTCACGGCGGTTGGCGATGTCAAGAGTACTTGGTAGGGACCTTCCCACGCGGGTTGGAGTGGTTCTTTCTGGTAGACCTTGACGAGGATCCAGTCGCCCGGGTGGAAGGAGTGAGCGTGGACGTCGATGGGAAGATTCTGTCCCTCGATGGCCGCGTAGTGGTGGAGACGCTGTAGCTGTGTCTGGAGCTGAATAACATAATTAGTAAGTTCTGCCTCCCCGAGCTCCAGTTCCGATAGTGGGAATAGAGTGTTGTAGACGGGAGGAGGTCTCCCGAATAAGAGTTCGAATGGGGAGAGTTTCAAACGTCCGGTTGGGGCGCTGCGGATGTTATGAAGAACCAGTGGGAGTGCATTGACCCATTTTAGGCCAGTGAGCTCGCAAAGTTTGCCCAGCTGTATCTTTATTTCCTGGTTCATACGTTCCACTTGGCCAGAAGATTGTGGGTGGTATGGGGTGTGGAGGTCCCATTTGATTTGGAGTGATTTGGCCACTAATTGCACCACTTCTGCAGTAAAGTGGGTCCCCCTATCGCTGTCTAGGCGACGGGGTATGCCATAGCGGGGAATAATGTCCTGTAGGAGGGCCCTGGCAACTACGGATGCGGTGGCCTTTCTGCAAGGGAATCCCTCCACCCACGAGGAAAATTGGTCAACTATAATCAAAGCATGTTTAAAGCCTTGGCATTGGGGCAGATCAATGAAATCAAGCTGCAAGTTCTCAAAGGGGACAAAGGCCCATGGTCTGGCTCCTGGCGGCCTCCTTGGTTCACGTTTAGGATTGAACCGCTGGCAGGTAATGCAATTCTTTGATGCTGCTGCTGCGGCAGCAGCTATCCCGGGTGCGTACCAAAATCTAATTACATGTTCCATTAATCTCCCTTTTCCCCAATGTGTCCGCTGGTGAAGAAACCTCACTACTTTTGGAGTCCAGGCCTTTGGAAGGACGGTTCTTCCATCGGGGAGGACCCAGATACCTTGTTGTTCGGTGGCACCTATCGATTCCCACGTAGCCTTCTCATCCCCTGGGGCAGATTTGTAAATTTCTGTGAGGTCTAGGTCTGCTGGCAGTTGGAGGGCTTGGAACTCGGATTCGTTGTTAGGGGTGCGTAAGGCTGCCATCTGTGCGGCTTTGTCGGCTCGTCTGTTTCCTTTAGAAACTGAGTCCCTGCCTTTGGTATGGGCCTTGCAGTGGACAACGGCTATGGCGGCAGGTAGGTGGATCGCTGTGAGAAGTCGCTCAACCAGGGCGGCGTGTGAGATTTGAGACCCGGCAGCGGTTAGAAAGCCTCTTTGGAGCCAAATTTGGCCAGTTGTGTGCACCAAGCCGAAACAGTATTTACTATCCGTATAAATGGTTATCCGCTTCCCTTCACCAATCTCGCAGGCACGCAGCAGCGCAATTAGCTCGGCGGCTTGGGCACTGTACTGAGAGTTAATTGGATTTGACTCTAGTATTTCGAAGTCGGAGACTACCGCGTACCCAGTCTTCCTAACCCCGTCGATTACTTTAGAGCTACCATCAGTATATAATATTAGGTCCGGGTTCTCCAGGAGAAGATGATCTAAGTCTTCCCGGGGCTTTTCGGCTTGCCGGACTATAGTGGTGCAGTCATGATGCGGGGTGCCATCATCGGGAAGGGGTAGTAGGGTAGCGGGGTTTAGCGAGTTGACACGTTTAATGGTGACATTGGTTGGAGTTAGTAGGAGGGCTTCGTAGCGGTTGAGGCGGGAGTTTGAGAAATGGTGACATCCTTTTAGGGTTAGGAGGGTTGAGACTGAATGGGGAACGTGGAGGGTGATTTCGTGGCCCAGAACCGTCTCTTGGGCTTTCTCGAGGAGGACCGCGGCGGCCGCAATGGCTCTGAGGCAACTGACAGCCCCTTTGGCAGTATTGTCAAGTTGTAGACTATAATATGCTACTGGCCTCTCTTGGTCGCGGAATGGTTGGGTTAGGACCCCAGAGGCTACCCCCATTTGCTCGTGGATGAACAGGTTGAAAGGGATTCGGTAGTCGGGTAATCCTAGGGCAGGAGCAGATCTGAGTTCCCGTTTTAGTCGTTCAAAAGAGCTGTAAGCTTCATCTTCCCAGACTAAGGTATCTGGGTGGTCCTGGCGCGTCATGACAGTTAAGGGCTTCGTTATTTCACTGTAACCGGCGATCCATGCCCGGCAGAAGCCGGCCATGCCAAGGAAGCCGCGGAGTTGTCGCTTAGTTCTTGGGAGGGGGATTTTAGTGACTGCCTCAATTCTGTCAGTGGCTAGACTTCTGGTCCCTACTCCCAAGATGTGTCCGAGATACTTGACCTCTTGCTTACAATATTGGAGTTTCTTAGGAGACACTTTATGTCCCTTCTTTGCTAATTCTGATAGGAGGTATTTAGTATCTATCTTACATGCCTCCTCGCTGGTAGAACATAATAAAATATCGTCTACGTAGAGAAGCAAGGTGGAGCTGGCCGGTAAGTGGATGTCCTCTAAGTCCTGGTGTAAAACGGCCGAAAAAATGGCGGGCGACTCTACGTAGCCTTGGGGCAGTCTGGTCCACGTTAGTTGGCTGGGCCCCCAGGTAAATGCAAAAAGGAATTGGCTGGCCGGATCTAGGGGTATGCTGAAGAAGGCAGAGCACAAGTCCGCAGCGGAGTACCAAGTCGTCCCTGCTGGAATGGCGTTTAGGAGGGAGTTCGGGTTGCCAACTACCGGGTGTCGGGGTATCACAAATTGGTTCACTAATCTCAAGTCTTGCACAAAACGGTACCGTATAGGTGTCCCCTCCTTAGCGGGCTTCTTGACCGGGAGAACTGGGGTATTACAGGGCGAAGCGCATGGGACTAGAATCCCCTTTTCGAGGAAGTCCTCAATCATGGGTGTTAGGCCTTCTATGGCTTCTTTGGGCAGAGGGTATTGCTTGGTGCATGGGAAGGGTAAGTCGCTTCGGTAAGTGATCTTAACCGGAGTGGCGGAGAGTAAGAGTCCCACTGAGGTTGATTCAGTGCCCCATAGGGAGGGGGGCAATTCGTTTTCCAGTTCTAAAGGGAGTTCGGGAAACTGTCGGTCCGCTTTGGATTCCTGAACGATACCCTGGAAAATGGGAATGGAGTTCCCTGGCATATGTAGGTAAATGCCATCCGGGGAGCATTTTATGGTGGCATTAAGTTTGCAGAGGAGGTCTCTGCCGAGGAGGTTGACTGGGCTGCTTGTTAATAGGAAAGTGTGTTCCGCTAGTAATGGTCCGAGGGTGACCTTGGCCGGTCGCGAGAGCGGGCAAGTGCGGGGTATCCCATCCAGTCCCATTACTTTCTTGGTTACTGTCCCTGGTTCCAGGTGACTGTCGGTTAGGGTGGAATAGGTGGCCCCTGTGTCCAGTAGACATTGGTAAGGGTGGCCGTCTATCTCGATAGTACAGACCGGGTCTTCGGGTGACAATGTAAGGACAGGGCAGATGGTTTGGGTCTGACCGGGATCCCCTTCTAATTGTCAATAAGTGTTCTGATCATCGGGAGGTGGTTGGTTTGGAGGGTGCAAGGGAGGAGCAGTAGCATTCGCCCAAGGGTGGGCAGGCTGGTCTATGGCTGGCAGTTGGGTGGCCGGCATTTGGGTCCGGGGTCCCGGTTGTGGTCGGGATTGAGGGATCGGGTTCGAGACCGCCGGTGGGGTATAAGCCGCTGGGTTGTGGTTGCTGTAGCCTGGGGTTACGTTGGCTTGCGGGGAGAAAGGAGGGTGGGTGATCCGTACAGGGAAAGGCTTAGGCTCCTGTCCCCCGTAGGGTGTCGCATTTAGGTAGGGGCAGAATCTTTTTATGTGTCCCTCTTCCTGGCAGTAATAGCATCCTCCAGTCCCCGGTCCCCATTGCCTATAGGGATTTGGGGTTCCTCCTCCACGGATTCCCTTTCCTCGAGGGAATCCCCTGCCTCGATTAGGACCATAGGCAGGTTCCATGCTTAAGGCTAGTATTTGTTCGACCTCGGGCTTCGTTTCCTTCTTCTTTCTTTCATCCCGAGAGTTGTAGACAGATTTTGCGATGGACAAGATTTCACTTACGCTCTTTCCATCGTATCCAATTTGGAGATTCAGAGCTTTCCTGATATCTGGGCAAGCCTGATCCTTGAAGAACCCTTTAATGATTACTTCATGCTGTGGGTTGTTGGGGTCTATTCCTCCCCATGTTTTAATGGCAGAGACCAATCTAGTGTAATAATCGGACGGGTGTTCATTTGGTCCCTGCATGACCGACTGGACTTTGGTCCAATTAACGGTGCGTTGTCCGGCGGCCTTTACACCGTCCAAAATGGCCTTTTTAAATAGGTTTAAGCACCAAATACCGTTAGTGGTATTATAGTCCCATTCTGGTTCTACTCTGAGACATTGTGCTGTGAGCGCTTGCAATCCCTGAGGCCGTCCCCTTTGGTAGTCAGGTAGTTCTATGGCTTCCCCAGCTTTAGTTAGAATGTCCGCTTTCTCCGCCTCGTTGAAGAGGGCATTCAGAAGGACGTGGACATCGGGCCAGGTGGGATTGTGTGTGGAGAAGATAGCGCTGACCTGGCGGTGGCATTTGTCCGGGTCATCCCTCAATGAGGGCATCTGGTTTGACCAAGTTACCAGGTCTGAGGTATAGAAGGGTTGATGCGTGTAAACCATCCGCGGGGGCCCATCAGGGTCGAGAGGAGGAATGGGCAGGGCCCTTAAGGGCATCTGGACCGCAGTAGAACTCACGGTGGAGCTTACTTGGTCAGAAGTCCCCGGAGTCTCTTTATCACGGCCCCGGGTCCCTTTTTCGGAGCCTTGAGGTTCCGTGGGAGCGGGTTTATTCCCGACTTGGGTAGAGTCCTCAATGGTGTTGTGGTGAGTAGAGGAGGGGATTTTAGTTTTAGCTTGTCCGGGATTTTTAACTTGTTTGGCCCCCCCCTTGTCCTTTTTCGCTTGTAGTCGTGTGACCCTCCTATTTTCGGTGTCTTGTGCCTCATCCTCCTCCCCCGTTTCCTCCCCACTACTGGAGTCGCTGTCGCTGGATGTCGGGGCTTGCGGCGGTGGTCCTTGATAGTAAAAGGGGACCAGGGTCTGTCGTACATCGTCATCTTCGTAAGGGGGGGCATTGGCAGTCGCCCGGGATTTAATATAGGCAATTGGTAAGAGGTTGTTCCCTTTGGGGCTTGGAGCATTCTCCTTACGGCCTCAAAGGTGGCCAGGTATTCTAACTGGCGGGGTTTTTCTTCTATCAGGGCTTTCCTTAGGTGGTTCAAGCGTTCTTCATTAAACGAACCCCCCGGTGGCCACCGCAGTTCGGGTCTGGCGGAGGCAGTCCTGGCGGGCCAGGTTCCGGAGCAGAGGTCCTCTAGTTTTTCCTTAGATAACAATTTGTGGCCAGGAATCGACTTCCAACACGCGATGACAAATTGAAGAGGGGAGTCGGGATCCTTCTGGGAACGGGATGGCTTCCGGGAAGCCTTCCTCCCAGAATGAGTCCGCTCGTGTTTGGAAGCCTGGGTACCCATAGTATATTTCACGCGTGTCTAGATAGGAAAGAGGAGAGAGGAGGGGGTCGATAAGGATTTGTGGGTCTAGGGTTATTCGACAAAGGACTAGTAAAATGAAAGGTCTTTAGTCGCTTGGCAACTTCCTAGGGAGGTTTTTAAGAGCTCTAGCTATCCGGTATTCCTTACTTCCTTTTTCCTTAACCATTCACCTGGGGTCCCTTTTCCACTCTGCCGATCCCGCCCAATTCCTCATGGGCTATTCCCTCCTGGCAACCTCCTACCTATCGTCACAACTCAGGAAAAGGGGCCCTACTGAACGCCCGCACCGTGCGGTGCCAGATCGGGTGGTCCCTGGACAGAGGTTTGGGTCGAAAATCCCCCTTGCTTTCGGAAGCGGGCTTACAGTACACGTGGTATTGTAGCCCGACCGGTGCGGCTGGGATTGGGATAGAAAGCAAGACCACTTCCTGCCCCCTAGAAAGGACGCTCGGGAAGATCGGAAAGAGAGCTCCAACCCCTTGCTTTCAACTGGGATGCCCGTTTGCGGAGAGTCGGCTATCTTTCAAGTCGGGTCTCTCCGTCTTACCCTTCGGGCTCCCAATTGGTGCGGCTGGCTGGAGGGTTTAGATAAAGAGATAGAGCTCAGAACCCCCCTTTCGGGTCGAGCAGCGGTCCACGGTCTCTCTCACTGACTGGACCAAGAGAAAGGCAAGAAGGTACGATAGAGAGGAGGGCAGAGAATTCAGTTGCCAGGAGACTTCCACCCCTTCCCACCAGTGCACTGGATTTTCCTATACTCACGCGTCTTCCCGTCGATCCGATCCCGGGATCGATGAATGAGCCGGCTGGATCCCTTTGGCTCCCCGGCTGAACTCCTGGGGCTTCCGATTACCGCCCGGGAGATGGCCGGAGGTCCAAAAGGGTCTTCTCGGGCAAATTGGCCCGCAGCCGGCTGAAGAATTCGGGGCCTCCGGTCAGCAACCCGGGAGAACCGCCAGCCCCACGTTGGGCGCCAAGCTGTTACGGAAAAATCTGGGTGCGTATTTACCCTGCCACCCAGCCAATCGGACCAAGTCCGTGGATTCTAGCGGAAGAAAAGGAAGCTCAGCCGGACGCAGGAGCAAAATGCGAAGATCCAAGTTTATTGCGCAACAGGTTCAAGGCGAGATTGAACCCCGAGAATGGGGCGACATAAACTTTTAAAAGTTCCCTCCAAGTCCCATAACACAGTGCGCGGAACGTCATGAATACATTATGGGAAGGTTGGGTTTCATGGATTACATCATGAATATATTACACACGTCATGAATATCTCAGAGAAAGGTGGGGTTACACTAATTTACATTTGAGGGAAGGGAGGGGGGAATATGCAGAGCGAGGGTCATACACAAATACACATTTCATGAGTACCGGTGGCGGTGGGACAATGGGTTACTGATATGCGCTGTCTGCCACCTGGTATTGCCCGGGGGACGGGCTGGGCAGAGCGATCTGACAGGATTAAGGAGTTCCTGTGTACGTGACTTGCCGTCTCGAGGATTATGGAGTCGGCCAACATCATGGAGTCCTGGGGAAACTGAGTCGAATGACACCAAGAGCAAGAAAATTGGAGCTGTGGTTGATTTTATATGAATTTTGAAAGGTTCTGATGACTTTCAGTCCGTCCCGTAGCCTAGATCAAAAGCGGAAGCAGAATGTATCCATTCTTGTAGAAATGGATACATTGTAACAAGGGTTTGACAGTTTTACGAGGTCGGGAGTTTCGGTTCTATTGTTCTCGCCGTGGGGGGCCGTCAGCAGCTCGTCAGGAGGTTAAATGAGGCGTGCAAGAGCTC
Organism: Podarcis vaucheri; assembly: GCF_965113315.1. Taxonomy (NCBI): domain Eukaryota; kingdom Metazoa; phylum Chordata; class Lepidosauria; order Squamata; family Lacertidae; genus Podarcis; species Podarcis vaucheri. Next base: position 92,847,634 of record NC_138766.1, read on the forward strand.
CCTGAGCTAGCTCCTGCAGGACGAATGCATGGCTGTGATTGGCCAAAGCGCGGCCATAGGAATAAGCGGAGAAGGGAAACACTCGGTCTACTCATTCTAAGTATGGAGCGCAGATAGGCATAGGAAAGGATAGGGAATATATATATATTCGAGCTTATTTCGCTCAGGAAAAGGTCTGGGAAACGTGTGGTGCTTGTGCAACGGTGAAGGGGGTTCGAGGGTGGGTGTGCGGTGGTACCCTTGAGGTCATCACCTCGGATAGCAAAGAAGAAGGGGGGAAATAGGTACCCCCCCTCGGTCCGTATCAGCTCCAATTGAGGTTTAAAGAGTGGGGTTTTGTGGGGAAATCTATAGACGGAGCAAAAAGTGGGGGGTGCTCAGATACAGAGCTTAAAAGCACAAACCGTGGCCTGGAAAGAGCAGAGGAAAGTTAGGTGTGGATAAGCTCTGTATACCTGAAGGAGCGTCTCCACCCACATCATCCAACCCAGACATAGATGTCTAGCTCCGAGGGCCTTTTGGCAGTTCCCTCACTGCAAGAAGTGAGGTTACAGGGAACCAGGCAGAGGGCCTTCTCGGTGGTGGCGCCCACCCTGTGGAACGCCCTCCCAGCAGATGTCAAGGAGATAAACAACGATCTGGCCTTTAGAAGACATCCAGGGAGGTTCTTAATGCTGGGGGTTTTAAACACCGACAACTGGGAAACACTGGCCTGTGAGTGCTTCATTGGAGAACAGCCTTTAGCAAAGGTGTCACAGACTTTGAAGACACTCGAACTCAGAACGCAAGGGAGAAACGTGCTAAGAGGAAGGCATGCTTGGCAAATCCACACCGTGATCAACTCCCGTCCAGAAACCTATGTGGAAGGACGTATGGATCCAGAACTTACGGACTCACTGTTAAGATCGTGTTCATGGAAGACAATCTTACTTGGCCACGAGGGATTGCCAAAGAAGAAGAAGAAGAATTTGTGGGAAGCTGAGGCAACCCAGTCAGATGGGCGGCATATAAACAATAAAGTATTGTTACTATTCATTCTGTAGATGAAGGAAAGTGGTGCTCATTGGCATTACAGTGGTACCTCAGGTTAAGTGCTTAATTTGTTCCGGAGGTCCACGCTTAACCTGAAACTGTTCTTAACCTGAAGCACCGCTCTAGCTAATGGGGCCTCCTAATGCTGCCGCGCCGCCGGAGCCCGATTTCTGTTCTCATCCTGAAGCAAAGTTCTTAACCTGAAGCACTATTTCTGGGTTAGCGGAATCTGTAACCTGAAGCGTATGTAACCTGAGATACCACTGTAATGTATTTAATGTCTTTTTAATCTCTGTTGGAAGCTGCCCAGAGTGGCTGGGGAAGTCCAGCCAGATGGGAGGTGTACAAATAAATTATTATTATTATTATTATTATTATTATTATTATTATTATTATTATTATTATTATTCATACCAGCCTCAGCCCAGCCCTGCCCTCCAAAATGCCAGCTGGCTTTGAAATCAGGAGATGCTCACCTGTTCTGTTTGGCTCGCCTTTCCCCACACGATGCTCCCACGTTTTTGCGATTTCAGGGAGGAGGTGATGAGGAACGCTCCTTTCTCACATTCGTCTATAAAAGCCATTCATAATTCATAGGACTCTTTTCACACAAACACACACACACACAGCCACACTTCCTTCTCCATCCCGGCTGGATTCCTAAGCACCGCAAAAGATCTCGTTAATATTCCGACAGCTCCAACCGCTTGCAATGAACGAAGGATGCGCTTTCAAGGGGACTTAATAATAATAATTGGGCCCCGGTTCCACCGTCGGCGACCTTGTGGGAGGGTGGGGTGCAATGAAAGCTAAGCAAAGGAGAAGAGAGGAAACCCCCCCTCTTTTTTTTGAAAGGGAAGCAAAGGGAGAAAGCAATCTGTCAATAGAGGATCAAACCAAGAGTGGCCCTGGAAAGTGCAGTCGAGAGGCAACGAGAGACGTTCAGGAGGCATTGTGGGAAACGGGAGGGTCGATGCCGCAGAGATGAAGGAGAAACAACAGTCCCAGAGGCTGGCGAAGACTCAAAGAAGAACCCAGGCTGGCCAAATCCTGTGGCGAAAACTCTTGCAACTTTCCCCCTTTATTCTCTTTGACAAGAATGACTCTCTCTGTCTCTCTCTTGTTCAAATCCTTCCCTTTCACAGGAGCAGGAACTTGTTGTACGGTGACAAACCACATCTGGGGGCTCTGGGGACAGGAGGCCTGGTGGGGTGAGGGTGGTGGGTTTAGCACCCATGTAGTTTTTAAGTTTTAAAAGGACACTGGTGGCGCTGGGGGTTAAACCACAGAGCATAGGACTTGCCAATCAGAAGGTCGGTGGTTTGAATCCCCACGACGGGGTGAGTTCCCGTTGCTCGGTCCCTGCTCCTGCCCACCTAGCAGTTCGAAAGCACGTCAAAGTGCAAGTAGATAAATAGGTACCACTCTGGCGGGAAGGTAAACGGCGTTTCCATGCGCTGCTCTGGTTCGCCAGAAGCGGCTTAGTCATGCTGGCCACGTGACCCGGAAGCTGTACGCTGGCTCCCTCGGCCAATAAAGCGAGATGAGCGCCGCAACCCCAGAGTCAGTCACGACTGGACCTAATGGTCAGGGGTCCCTTTACCTTTTCATGGGATTAGCAGCTAATAAAAGTTGGGGTCTTCTTTTGTTCGGGGCTTCCATCTTGTTCCACCTTGTGGCAGGTGGGAGTCCTGTCGCGAGACAGTCTTCAGTAAAGACCAAGCCTACTGGCTGCTGTTTTGCTCTGGTATTCCTTGCTTGGGTCCTTGTTTTTTGTCCAAGGGAGCCCTCAGATTTCTCCGTGAACATGCAGAAGGTTCTATGCTGGCGTCTCCAGGAAAGACTGGGGAAAGCCCCCTGGCTGCGACCCTGGAGAGGCGCTGCCTGTCAGTGTGGGAGGCAGTCTCAGCATAAGGCAGCTTCCTACGTTTCTATGGGGCACCCAGGCAGCTGCAGGAGGATTCGCAGAGCCCTGGGTGACACTTCGAAGCCTGCTCTGTCTACCTGCCTCATTCTTGCTGCCTCTTCTTGACGGAACCCAAAACTGGCAGTGCCTCCTGAGTTTGCAGAATCAGGAGGATCCAGCCTTCACCCCCCCCCCAGGGCTCTGCAACATCTCTTGGGGGAAGGGGATACACAGATGTGATTAACTAACTTAACCAGCCAGCTCTCGGCCTGGCAGAGACTGGGTCTCACTCCGTGCTCATCTCCCGAGGTGGCGCTCTGCTGAGACAGCAGCTTTCCCAGCAGCTCCATGAACCGAGGGGGAGATATTGCCAGCCGCAGGTCAGGAATTCTAGCCATTCAGCTGAAATTGGGGAGGGGGAGAAGGAGGGGCAGTGGGACGGAGGCTCCCAGAAAAAGCCCGAAGGCCTTTTGAGAGGCTGGCTTGGAAACACTCCCGCTTGCCCGGTGCAAAGCGTAGGATGCAGGCCCTTGACATAATCAGGCCAGGGCTCCTCGTGATCTGCTGGAATACTTAGAATCACAGAATTGTAGAGGTGGAAAGGGAACCTCAGAGGTCATCTAGCCCAACCCGCTGGAATTCAGGAGTCGCAGCTGAAGAATCCCTGACAGATGGCCACCCCAACTCTGTTGGAAAACCTCCAGCGAAGGAGAGCCAAGGGTGTCGGTTTCACTGCAGAACAGAAAGCACTTCCTAATGGTTACTGAGACTCTCCTTTCTTGCGATTTGAGTCCATCGGTTCGGGTCCTGCCCTCTGGAGCAGCAGCAAGCAAGAAGAAGAGGAGGAGGAAGAGGAGGAGTTTGGATTTGATATCCCGCTTTATCACTACCCTAAGGAGTCTCAAAGGGACGCGGGTGGCGCTGTGGGTTAAGCCACAAAGCCTAGGGCTTGCCAATCAGAAGGTCGGCGGTTCGAATCCCTGCGACGGGGTGAGCTCCCGTTGCTCGGTCCCTGCTCCTGCCAACCTAGCAGTTCGAAAGCACCTCAAGGTGCAAGTAGATAAATAGGTACCGCTCTGGCGGGAAGGTAAATGGCGTTTCCGTGCGCTGCTCTGGTTCGCCAGAAGCGGCTTAGTCATACTGGCCACATGACCCAGAAGCTGTACACCGGCTCCCTCGGCCAATAAAGCGAGATGAGCGCCGCAACCCCAGAGTCGGCCACAACTGGACCTAATGGTCAGGGGTCCCTTTACCTTATGGGAGAGAGTTTCATCGTTTTAACTATGTGCTGTGTGAAGAAGCCTGAATTCTTTGGGCCCAGCAGTCTGCAAATCCCGAATGGGCAGAGGGCGAGAAGAGAGGCTGTGGGGAAGCTGAGGGTGGCCGTTGCCCCCCCCCCTTTCAGTACTGTATCCTCTCCCTTCCTGCCTCTCAGCTTTTCTAGCCCTTACCAACAGGTAATGTGCCCTTCCCCTTCATGGATCACTGCTTCTTGGTAGAAAAGCAATGACAAACCTAGACAGCATCTTAAAAAGCAGAGACATCACCTTGCCAACAAAGGTCCGTATAGTTAAAGCTATGGTTTTCCCAGTAGTGATGTATGGAAGTGAGAGCTGGACCATCAAGAAGGCCAAAGAATTGATGCTTTTGAATTATGGTCTGGAGGAGACTCTTGAGAGTCCCACGGACTGCAAGAAGATCAAACCTCTCCATTCTTAAGGAAATCAGCGTTGAGTGCTCACTGGAAGGACAGATCCTGAAGCTGAGGCTCCAAGACTTTGGCCACCTCATGAGAAGAGAAGACTCCCTGGAAAAGACCCTGATGTTGGGAAAGATGGAGGGCACAAGGAGAAGGGGACGACAGAGGACAAGACGGTGGGACAGTGTTCTCAAAGCTACCAGCATGAGTTTAACTAAACTGCGGGAGGCAGTGGAAGACAGGAGGGCCTGGCATGCTCTGGTCCAGGGGGTCACAAAGAGTCGGACACGACTAAACGACTAAACAACAACAACAATGTGTCCTTCCATGCCATCTTGTTGCACTTTCCACGCGAAAGTGATTTGCACTGATTTGCGGCTGCGGTTTCTGGGGGACTGGCAAAGAACTCTGTGTGAGTGTGCAGGTACGGGCGAGAGATTGAGATCACCCCTTTCCCCTCCCAATTCTCCACCCCCACCCCAAAATATGTGCCTTTTGCAAATGCCTGCCCTGCGGCGTTACTGCCACCGACTGAAAATGCACCTGCCGCGGACCTTTCCACGGCACGTTTTGGCTCCCCTGCTGTGTTTTCTTTCCAATAAGAAGAAAGAACTGTCAGCATTAAGCAAATCAGAGCCGCGTCTCGCCTCCCCCGAGTCGTATGTCACACATGAATATCTGAGAGTTTATATGGATTTTTCCCCCTTGCCAATCTCTCCCGCTCCCTCTGTGCACTCCTACTTATGTCCTCTCGCTATTTCTCGACAAAAGAAAAGTTTAATGCGCTTGCAAAAGGAGGAGAGAAATATCCATAAAACTCCAATTTAAACTCCTCGGCTCTGCCTTTAAACTTCCTTCGTTCCTTTACTTCCCTCTAATAGGAAGAGGGTTTGATGGCGTCCCTTTTCTCTCTCTCTCTCTCTTTTTACTGGCTGCCTAAGAAAAAGAAATATAAGAAGGGAAGGAAGGAGAGCGAAGCGCTTTTGAATCTGGCTGGGGGTGGGGGTGGGAAGGAACTTGGAGAGGCTGCAGCCCAATGCAAGGAGCTCTGATTTAAGTAGGCAAGGAAAGACCTCATGGATCGGGACCAAAGCCTTCGCGCAAGGCCAACCACACACCTCAGGGAAACTCTTGTTCCCTGCACCTCGCATTCAGAGGTAGGTAGATAGATAAAAACTTTATTCGCATTAGCCAATGGCCATAGCAACAATGAAACAGAATACGCAGAAAGGGAAATATGATAATGCACAATTTAAAGTCCTGAATCAGCAGTCAGTTAGTGGCCCTTATTCTGATTGCCCCAGCTATGAACCTAGCAACCTTTGCTGTTATCTGCTCCTTTTGATCTGCATTCAGAGGTACATTGACTCCATAAAACCTCCATCTCGGGTGCATAAGAACCTAAGATGAGGCTGCAGGATGAGGCCAATTTCCCATCTAGTCCAGCATCGTGTTCTCACATGGGCCAACCAGGTGCCTGTGGGAAACCAGCAAGCAGGATTCGAACACAAGACCCCTCTCCCCGGCAATTCCCAGGAACTCGTATTCAGAGGCATCCTGTTTTGCTACTCGAGGGAAATCAGGAAGTACTGCCTTTCCTTTTTTTTTAAAAAAAAAAAATGATATTTATTGAAATTTTACAGACAATAAAAGGTTACAAAATTAAAAATAAGAAATAAAAAAGAATAGCAATAATAAAAGAAAAAGAGATACAAAAATACAAAGACAATATACATAAAAAGTAAAAACAGTTAAAAAGAAATCAATATTTTCATATCTTATATTTCATTTACTTGTTTCCTGACCTCCTCACACCCCCCTTTTTTGTATTCCAGTTCACATGGTTAATTCAGCAAATCCTTACCCTCTGTCATTTATCTTAACCTATTATAACTATATATTTTCAACCATTGTCAATCCGTATTTACATATTCTTGTTAATCTTTTTACCAATACCGCTTATTTTCAATCCAACATCCCTTTAACATTCATTAATTTTACAGTATTTCTGCAAGTAGTCTTTAAATTTCTTCCAGTCTTCTTCCACCACCTCTTCTCCCTTATCTCGAGTACTGCCTTTCCTTGCCCTGCTGCTCCTGCTGGTGTCACTGTGCTGGACCTGAACAACGCGGTCCAGGTCTGATCCCATATTCAAGGGTTCTGCGAGGAGTCAGTCCGACAGGGCCAAGGCAGGAAACCAGGCAAGGTCAGGCACAGGATCACAGGCAGGTTCTAGCAAACAGCAATGTCGCTCCTGCAACCTGGGGTGGGGTCCGACAGCCTTTTATCTTTGTCGGGGCCAGTCCTGATCCCCCGGCGACTCACCTCCCTGTTTCGCCCGAAGGCGAGCACTCCTCCTGCGAATACTCAGGTCTCTCCTTCTCTCAGACCTCAGTCTCTGCAGCTTGGGAGAAGTCGGTGGGTTACTAGACCCAGAGGCCGCCTCAGCCTCCCCTGACCCAACTGGTAGTGGAGCAGCTGTAAGCGATGGCCCAGCTGGAGGCAACGAGGGAATCCCCGCATCTGGAGCCAGGGCAGGCTCAGACCCCTGACTCCTCAACCAAAATGGTCAAAGGCCAAAATGGTGAAAGGGCAACCAAAATGGTCAAAGGCCTGGAAACGATGCCTTATGAGGAACGGCTAAGGGAGCTGGGCATGTTTAGCCTGGAGAAGAGGAGGTTAAGGGGTGATAGGATAGTCATGTTCAAATATATAAAAGGATGTCACATAGAGGAGGGAGAAAGGTTGTTTTCTGCTGCTCCAGAGAAGCGGACACGGAGCAATGGATCCAAACGACAAGAAAGAAGATTCCACCTAAACATTAGGAAGAACTTCCTGACAGTAAGAGCTGTTCGACAGTGGAATTTGCTGCCAAGGAGTGTGGTGGAGTCTCCTCCTTTGGAGGTCTTTAAGCAGAGGCTTGACAACCATATGTCAGGAGTGCTCTGATGGTGTTTCCTGCTTGGCAGGGGGTTGGACTCGATGGCCCTTGTGGTCTCTTCCAACTCTAGGATTCTAGGATTCTATGATTCCTCGGCCCAGCTGGTGTTTGTTGCAGCGGAACCTGCACAGACTGGGACTCTTCAGGATCAGGCCCCAGACTTGGTTCCGATGCCGCCTGAGGCAAAGGATCTGGTGCAGACTGAGACTCCTCTGGTTCTGAGTCCCAGGCCATCACAGTCACCAGGCCTGTTGCCACTGGCATTGCTTCTCTGCCCACCCTGCCGCTTCCATGATTTCTGGCATGATTTTGACCAAAATCGGTGGTGATTCTGTGCCGGTGGCAGAGACAGCTGGACAGCCACAGGTCTGCCACCTTGGTGGCTTCTGCCGCCTGAGGCAGCCACCTCAGTTTGCCCGATGACAGAGCCGGCTCCGTTCAGCGGCATATTGTCTCCCACACTGGAGTTGCAATGCCACCAACCTAGATGGCTTCAAAATTCTTGAAGGAGAGGGCTATTGATGGCTACTCGCCATGATGGCTATTCTCCGCCTCCACAGCTGGAGGCGGTGATGGTTCTGACAGGGGCAGTTTTAGGGTAGCGCAACTGGTTTTGCCACACTGGGTGCCAGTGCTGCAGTGATTTAGAATGCAGCATAAGTGCAACAACAGCAGCAAGAATACTCATCGCGAAGTATTGGAAGACCCAGGAGCTACCCACACTGGAAGAATGGCAGATGAAAGTGATGGAATTGGCAGAAATGACCGGCAGAATTCGTGACCAGGGAGAAGAGTCGGTGGAGGAAGACTGGAAGAAATTTAAAGACTACTTGCAGAAGCACTGTAAAATTAAGGAATGTTAAAATGATGTCTGATTGAAAAGAAGTGGTATTGGTAAAAAGATTTTTAAGAAAATGTAAATGGGGACTGATAAAGGATAAATGCTAGAGGGTAAGGATTTGCTGAATTTAATATTTGAACTGGAATACAAAATGGGAGGTGTGAGGAGGTCAAGCAACTAGTGAATGAAGTATAAGAGATGAAAATATTAATCTATTTTCTGTTCTGCTTTTTGGTTTTTCTTTTCTTTCTTTTCTTTTCTTCCTTCCTTTTGCTAATTGTTTTTTATTGTGTTTTTTTATATGTTTTGTTCTTGTATGTTTTTATTCTTGAAGTTTTTCTTACGTTTAAATTTTGATACTTTTTATTGTTTGTGAAACTTTAATAAACATTATTTAAAATAAAATAGAATGCAGCGTAAGAGGCAAGGGGCACCGAATTCTAGCATCTCACGGGGCGCCACTGAAATTTGAGATCCCATAGTCTGCTGCTGGTTCCGAATACCCGTTGCTGGAAAACGCAAGAGAAAAGAGTGCTCTTGTGTTCGAATCCTGCCTGCCGGTTTCCCGCAGGCGTCTGTTTGGCCTCTGTGAGAACAGGATTCTTGATGAGATGGGCCAATGGCCTCATCCTGCAGGCTCTTCTCAAGGCTCTGCGTCAGTCCTGCATTCTCAGCATGAAGGGACTGGGGTGGAATGAATTTGGGAGGGGAGCACTGTGTTTTCTTTCATTTTTACATTTTACCAGAGATTTATTTTTGGGTGTTTGTTCCCTTTCCCCCAAAAAACATGGAATTCTCAGAACCAGTAGGAAAGTTGCACAGCTCAGCATAAACAGCTGCTTCTTGCCGCTAGGCTGGCGAAAGGAGCAAAGCTGGCCTCTTTCTCTGGCAATTTCCCCCATTCCGTACAAGCAAAATAAAATTAAGACTCCTCACCCCCTCACTTTCATGATGAAGGAAGGAAAACTTACCTTCGTCAAGCACCAAAAAGACTCTGTGGGTTTGTCCTTACCTGGAAATTATCTCCTCTAGTTTCCTTTTTAGCTCTGGAATGTGTCAGTTTCCTGCAAGGGATCAAGAAGGCAGGGAGAAAACAACTTGCCAATCTCATGCTCCACTGTCAGCATTTCCCGCTTTCCCCCTCAGGGTTCCTGATCATGCAGAGAGTTCCCTGCTCTCTCTCTTGCATGTGAGATGCATCTCTATGGATCCTCAAACTAAATACATAGGTCAGGAATGGAGCCTGTCAGTATAATCCCGCTCTGTGATAAATCCATCCAAACCGAATGTTTATAAAGTCCTCTTGTGAAACTTGTTTGAGCAGTTCTTTTGGTTTATTTATACAGCTAAATTTAAGGATGTTGGAGACCTTTCCAAACCAGTACTTGAACCAAAACACTATGATTTGAAATTTGCAATAAAACTTTTTTTTTTTTAATTGTCCAGAAGCACCTTAAAATGGTAAAGGGACCCATGATCGTTAGGTCCATTTGCAGATGACTCTGGGGTTGCGGCGCTCATCTTGCTTTATTGGCCGAGGGAACCGATGTACGGCTTCCGGGCCATGTGGCCAGCAGGACTAAGCCGCTTCTGGCGAACCAGAGCAGCGCACGGAAACGCCGTTTTCCTTCACCCAGTGAACTTCATGGTCAAGTGGAGATCTGAACCCTTGTCTCCCAAGTCCTAGTCCAACATTCTACCCACAGATTCAGCCCCCTTCAACAACTAATGATTCTATCTGATTATATGAAATACAGTGGTACCTCTGGATATGAACAGGATTCGTTCCGGGGCCCCATTTGCATCCTGAGCAGAACGCAATCCACGTCCGCACGTGCGCAGATCGCGATTTGTCGCTTCTGTGCATGCGCATGATGTCATTTTGAGCATCTGTGCATGCACGAGCGGCAAAACCCAGAAGTAACCTGTTCCGTTACTTCTGGGTCACTGAGGAACGCAACCTGAAAACGCTCAACCTGAAGTGTCTTTAACCCGAGGTATGACTGGACAGATCCTGTAGCTGAGGCTCCAAAACTTTGGCCATCTCATGAGAAGAGAAGACTCCCTGGAAAAGACCCTGATGTTGGGAAAGATGGAGGGCGCAAGGAGAAGGGGATGACAGAGGACGAGATGGTTGGACAGTGTTCTCGAAGCTACCAGCATGAGTTTGACCAAAGTGCGGGAGGCAGTGGAAGACAGGAGTGTCTGGTGTGCTCTGGTCCAGGGGGTCACGAAGAGTCGGACACGACTAAACAACTAAACAACAACAACGACTGTACGAATATAAATACTGACTTTTGAAAATGTGAGTAGAGAAGATTGTTTAATGAGATGTCAGCTGTCACACCTGGAAACCCAGAAGTGAACATCAGCCTAGATAGGAGACCAGAGGAAGCCTGGAGCTGGCAGGTAGATTTGAAGACATCCCACGGCACAAGACGCTGAAATCCAACTGGTACAGCCCTGCCTTTGGGGTCCCTCTGGGCTTCATGTTGCAGGCCAGGCATGGAGAGGAGCAAAGGTCATACATGCGGGCGCAGCTTGTGATCAGGAAAATGAAATGGCGCCTTGGTTCTGGGCAAGGGAGGAAGCAGTGGAGTCAGGAACGTGAATGGCAAGCAAAGTCTCCCGGCTGATCCATTCCTCTTTTTTATTAATATTTTTATTGATTTTTACAAATAATTTCCAAAAATCATATAAAGTGGTACCTTGGGTTAAGTACTTAATTCGTTCCGGAGGTCCGTACTTAACCTGAAACTGTTCTTAACCTGAAGCACCACTTTAGCTGATGGGGCCTCCTACTGCCGCTGCGCCACCACTGTGCGATTTCTGTTCTCATCCTGAAGCAAAGTTCTTAACCTGAGGTACTATTTCTGGATTAGCGGAGTCTGTAACCTGAAGCATATGTAACCTGAAGCGTATGCAACCCGAGGTACCACTGTAACATACTTTCTTATCTTATACAATTTGTTGGACTTCCATCAACTGCATCTGAAGTCTTTCCAGTCTTTATCACTTAATCTGCATTTCATTCTTTTCAGTATTACATTTAATACTCCTTCACGAATAATTCTTCTCTGCAATATTTCACATAGCCCTCCTTACAAAACTTCTCGCAATCCTGCTAGCGTTGATTACAATTGCTTTCCAAATAGTTCATATATTTACTCCGGTCCTCTGGGAATCTCTGATCCAGCAGGTTTCGAATCCGACTGACCCATTCCTTAGAGGATCTCTTTGATGGGCAGTGCCAGCGGTGGGGAAATTGAGGGGGAAGTGAAGCCTTCAGAGAGCTTCCTGAGAAGGTCTTAATGTGCCTCAGAGATGGGAGAGTTCACGTCCGATTCTTGTCAGGATGTCATTTCCTGAGGGAAGGAAGAGCCCTGGTTCAGGGCAGCCAGATTTAAGAGGCTTTTATTGCCATCGCCGCCGGGAGCCTGGCTGTCATTAGAGTGACACTAAAAGTGTCCGAAGATTAGTGGTGACTGACTGACCCATCTCTGTCAAACAAAGCCATTTGGCTTGGCGGAGGGAGAGATGGGAACCGGTCCATCTCCTCCCCTCCCTTGACGGAATTCCCTTGGGGAAATGAGGGATGTTTGTGTGTTTATTTTGCGCTCGGGAGAGATGCTTGTAGTCTCCTTGTCTGAACCATCCATCTCCCAAAGGAAAGGAGAAAGGGAATCGAGAAGTTTGGAAACCAGGCCAATATGGTGGAGATACGGAGGGTTAGATCTTGGCTGACCCGAAGAATTCGGAGAATTCTCCATTCTGCTGAATTTATAGACTCAGAATTTGGAACGGCTGCGAGATTGCAGCGGAAACGTAATACTCAACAGACAGGGGGTGTAGTGGTTAGAGTGTTGGACCAAAACATGGGAGACCAGGGTTCGAATCGCCCCTCAGCCATGAAGTTCACTGGATGACCTCAGGCCAGTACAGTGGTACCTCTGGTTAAGAACTTAATTTGTTCCGGAGGTCCGTTCTTAACCTGAAACTGTTCTTAACCGGAGGTACCACTTTAGCTAATGGGGCCTACCGTTGCCGCCGCGCCGCCGCACGATTTTTGTTCACATCCTGAGGTAAAGTTCTTAACCCAAGGTACTACTTCCAGGTTAGCGGAGTCTGTAACCTGAAGCGCTTGTAACCGGAAGCGTTTGTAACCTGAGGTACCACTGTAATTTGCTTTTGGACTAACCTACCTCACAGATGGGGACGCGGGTGGCGCTGTGGATTAAACCACAGAGCCTAGGGCTTGCCGATCAGAAGGTCGGCGGTTCGAATCCCTGCGACGGGGTGAGCTCCCATTGCTTGGTCCCTGCTCCTGCCAACCTAGCAGTTCGAAAGCACGAAGTGCAAGTAGATAAATAGGTACCACTCCAGCGGGAAGGTAAACGGCGTTTCCGTGCGCTGCTTAGAAGCAGCTTAGTTCTGCTGGCCACATGACCAGGATGCTGTACGCCGGCTCCCTCGGCCAATAAAGCAAGATGAGCGCCGCAACCCCAGAGTCGGTCCCTTTACCTTTACCTTTACCTCACAGGTGAGGAGAAAATGGGGAGGAAGGGGAGCCATGTAAACTGCCTTGAGCTCCTTGGGGGGAAAGGTGGGATATAAAAGTATTAAAGAAATAAATAAACCCATCTTGTTTCCATAACTGCCTCCCCAAAATCCAGGCAGAGGGAAGCTCTGCTCCCCACGGCTTGAAAGTTTTGAGAGTTCACATACTGTAGTGATTAAGAAAAGGAGTTCAGTTGAACCTGGAAGTATACCTATTGATGGCCACAAACTCATGAAAGGGCCTCAGGCAAGTCACGGCTGACTCAGCCTCTCATCTCTGTTTCTTTAAAATAATTTGGATCCCATTTTGCAGACCCAAACATCACATCAAATGAAACAACGCACCACACTACAGTGGTACCTTGGTTTTCAAACGCCTTGGTGCTCAAACGCCTTGGAACCCAAACACTGCAAATCCAGAAGGAAGTATTCCGGTTTGCAAACTGTTTTCAGAAGCTGAACGTTCTCCATTTTGAGTGTTATGCTTCCAATTTGAGCGCCTCACTTCCGTTTTGAGTGTTAACGCTGAGGTCTGTCTGTCTTTGCTATTTATTTTGCGTTTTTGTTTTTGCACCTTTTTGTTGTTTTTGTGACTGTGTGGAACCCAGATCAGCTACTGATTGATTGATTGATTGATTGATTGATTGTGTGACTGCTGTACATTGTTTATTGTTTCGTTTTATGGATCAGTGGTCTCGTTAGATAGTAAAATTGATGTTAAATTGCTGTTTTAGGGGTTGTTTTTAAAAGTAGAAGAAGAAGAAGAAGAGTTTGGATTTGATATCCCGCCTTTCACTCCCTTTAAGGAGTCTCAAAGCGGCTAACATTCTCCTTTCCCTTCCTCCCCCACAACAAACACTCCGTGAGGTGAGTGGGGCTGAGAGACTTCAGAGAAGTGTGACTGGCCCAAGGTCACCCAGCAGCTGCATGTGGAGGAGCAGGGACGCGAACCCGGTTCCCCAGATTACGAGTCCACCGCTCTTAACCACTACACCACACTGGCTCTCTGGAATGGATTAATCCATTTTGCATTTCCTTCTATGGGAAAGTACGCCTTGGTTTTGAAACGCTTTGGTTTTGGAATGGACTTCCGGAATGGATTAAGTTTGAGAACCAAGGGACCACTGTATTAAGCAACTTCAACTGCAAGGTGCCCAATGCTAAACACCTAAACGCAAAGGGAGAAGTTACCAAACTCCACACAGCAATAAATGATGTTGTTTTTGTGATCTGGCTTGGAAGTTTGCACTCTAGCAAACCCCACCCCAAGTGGCTCTGAGGCTGAAACACAGCCACCAATATAAATGGCCGCAGATTTCAGACTGCAACTGAAATGAATCATACAGTGTATTGACGTTAAACAGTGCTTTATTCAGAGAATAGCATTCTCTTCCTCTAGAAAGAAAAGACATAGCGATTTAAAGGAAAATGTAATATAGCAGGGTAGTACTTAGAAAATAATATGGATTAAGAATGGCATAAGAATAGCATTATAATGGCATTGGCAAAGCAATCAGAGTTTGAATGAGACTCTGAGGTTTGCTTTTTTCCGACCCCAACTGAAGATTTAGCCTCAGGCAGAGAAGCATCTTCATAAGACGTCGGGCAAACTCAGGAATACTAAACTGCATTAGTCAAAAGCTTTATGCAAGGGCGAAGTCTCAGCAGCTTTGTCTGGTTCGCCAGCTATGGCCATTGCTGGATAGGGAGAGTCAGACTACTGTAGTTCACGTGTTAGTAGCCCTGAGACTGGATTACTGCATTGCACTGTATGCGGGGCTGCCCTTTGGGTCTGTCTTGCAAGCTCCAGCTGGTGCAGAATGTGGCAGCCAGATCGCTGGTGGGAAACCCGTGACTCCCTTCTTAAAGCATCTTATTCTTCTTGTTATTATTTTATTTATTAAACTTACATACTGCCTTTCAGTGACAGCAGTCACGAAATTAAAAGACGCCTGCTTCTTGGGAGAAAAGCAAGGACAAACCTAGACAGCATCTTAAAAAGCAGAGACATCACCTTGCCAACAAAGGTCCGTATAGTTCAAGCTATGGTTTTCCCAGTAGTGATGTATGGAAGTGAGAGCTGGACCATAAAGAATTGATGCTTTTGAATTCTGGTGCTGGAGGAGACTCTTGAGAGTCCCATGGACTGCAAGAAGATCAAACCTATCCATTCTTAAGGAAATCAGCATTGAGTGCTCACTGGAAGGATAGATCCTGAAACTGAGGCTCCAAGACTTTGGCCATCACATGAGAAGAGAAGACTCCCTGGAAAAGCCCCTGATGTTGGGAAAGATGGAGGGCACAAGGAGAAGGGGACAACAGAGGACGAGATGGTTGGATGGTGTTCTCAAAGCTACCAGCATGAGTTTGACCAAACTGCGGGAGGCAGTGGAAGACAGGAGTGCCTGGCGTGCTCTGGTCCAGGGGGTCACAAAGAGTCAGACACGACTAATCGACTCAAAAACAACAACAACTGCCTTTCATCCAAAGATTTCAGGGTGGTTCCTCTCCACCAGCTGCCCAGCTGCTACTGAGCCAGGTTCAGGGTTCATGTATTGATTTACAAAGTCTTGAACAACTTAGATCCAGGGAACCTCAGTGGCTGCCTCGCCTCACAACGCGTACAAAGCAGGGCGACCAAGATAGCCAAGGATCTGGAAAGGAAGCCTTATGAGGAACGGTTGAAGGAGCTGCGTGTGGAAAAAGAGGAGTCTGAGAGGAGATATGGCAGCCATCTTCAAGTATCTAAAGGCCTCTCACATGGCAGAGGGGAAAAGTTTGTTTTCTACTGCTTTGGAAGCAAGGACCTGAACCAATGGCTTCAAGTTGAAATATAGGAGATTCTGACTAAATATCAGGAAGATTGTTCTGTTGGACAGTGGTTGTGGACTCTCCTTCCTTTGAGGTTTTTAAGCAGAGGTTGGATGGTCATCTGTCATAGATGCTTTAGGACCCTCGTACCTACGGGATCGCCTCTCCTGGTCTGCCCCGCGGAGGACCTTAAGGTCCATAGATAGCAACACCCTAGAGGTCCCGGGCCCTAAGGAAGTCAGATTAGCCTCAACCAGAGCCAGGGCCTTTTCAGTGATGGCTCCAGCCTGGTGGAATGCTCTCTCTCATGAGACCAGGGCCTGACTTCTTTCCGCAGGGCCTGTAAGACAGAGTTGTTCCACATGCCCTTTGGCTTGGAATCAACTTGATCCCCTTCCCCTCTTTCCTTTTTCCTTCTGTGATGGAGCTCCTATCTGGGGACTTCCCTGGCTTTTTTCTGGCCCATGTAGGACCAGTCTGGATAGTTGGCCTTGGTGAAGATTTGATGTTTTCATCCCCAAAAAGTTTTTGATTTGAGTTCCTACTGAAATGAGACTGCATTTTAATGTTGTACTTTAATCTTGTTTTTAAGTTCTATTTTAATCAATTGTTAGCCGCCCTGAGCCCGGTCTTGCCTGGGGAGGGCGGGGTATAAATAAAAGTTGTTATTATTATTATTGTCATTATTATTATTATTAGCAGAGTTTCCTGCATTGCAGAGGGTTGGACTAGATGAGCCCTTCGGATCCCTTCCAGCTCTTCAGTTCTCAGATTCTATCACCCTTATATCCCAGCTCGATCACTGAGATTACCTGCAGGAGCATATCTGGCCGTTCCTTGAGTTGGCGAGGCTCAGTTGACAACAGCAAGAAGCTAAGCCTTTTGTGTCATGGGCCCAGTGTGGTGGCCTGGGACTCGGGCTTGGATTCGGAACCAGAGGAGACTCAGTCCACACGAGAGCCTTTGCCTCAGGCATCGTCCAAACCAAGTCTGTGGCCTGATCCTGAAGAGTCCCAGTCTGCACAGGTTCCCCTGCAGCAAACCCCACCTGGGCCGAGTCAGGGGCCTGAGCCTGCCCTGGCTTCAGATGCGGGGATTCCCTCGTTGCCTCCAGCTGGGCCATCACTTACAGTAGACCCTGATAGCGACAGGCTTCGAGAAAGCTAGGACTACAATTCGCCAGCGTATCTGGGACGTAGAATTACAATGCCACATGAGCGAAATGATCAAACATCCAGCAATAAGGGACCATGGGAGAGGTTTCTCTCCAGCTAACTATCTGTCAGGTCTTCAGGTACCCAAATACAGACGGTCTTTTACCCTCGCCAGATTCAACGTTCTCTCTTCTGCCTTACTTCAGGGCAGATTTGAGGGTAAACCATACACAGCACGGGTCTGCCTTTGTGGCTCGTTGGAAGTTGAAACTGCTTCACATGTACTATTACGTTGTCGTCTTTATGAGGATATACATTTGACTTTTATTACACCTGTTTTTCAAAAGTCCAGGAAAGAATCGGAACACCATAGTTTAAAACTTCTGCTAGAGGGTAAGAATCCCAAGACTACATTAAATGTAGCCAAATTCTGTGTGTCTGCAATTAATCGCAGGAAGCAAGTGGTATCCCATAATGACCAAACCCCTAAATGTTAATTACAGGGGGCACGCTAATAATTAATTTTAATTTTTTATATTTAAATCCTTGTTATATTTAAATTGTCCTCTGTATTTCTGATATGATCTGTTATATTCAAATTGCCCTCTGTATTTTTGATATGATCTGTGATATTGTGTGTGTTGATGCTGGTCTGTGACCGTATTAATAAATTCATTCATTCATTCATCACTTACAGCTGCTCCACTACCGGTTGGGTCAGGAGAGGCTGAGGCAGCCTCTGGGTCTAGTCACCCACCGACGTCTCCCGAGCTGCAGAGACTAAGGTCTGAGAGAAGGAGAGACCTGAGTACTTGCAGGAAGAGTGCTCACCTCCGGGCGAGACAGGGAGGTGGGTCACCGGGGGATCAGGACCGGCCCCGACAAAGATAAAAGGCTGCCGGACCCCGCCCCAGGTTGCGAGAGCAGGTTGCTGTTTGCCAGAACCTGCCTGCGATCCTGTGCCTGACCTAGCCTGGTTTCCTGCCTTGGCCCCGTCGGACTGACGCCTCGCGGAACCTTTAGATTCGGGACCGGACCTGGACCGCGTTGCTCGGGTTACCCCCGGGCCCAGCACACCTTTGAGGTTTTTAAGCAAGCGGTTAGATGGTCATCTATCACAGATGCTTTAGGGGTTGAACTAGACGAGCCCTTAGGTTCCCTTCCAACTCTTCAGTTCTCTGATTCTATCACCCTTATATCGCAGCTTGATCACTGAGATTACCTGCAGGAGCATATCTGGCCGTTCCTCGAGTTGGCAAGGCTCAGCTGACAACAGCAAGAAGCTGAGACTTTCGTGTCATGGGCCCAGCCCTGTGGCACTCTCAGCCAAGGTGACATTTGTCTCAAGTGAAAGAAAAGTCCCTTAGAATAAGGAGGCTCCCCAGGTCTTCATACTGGGTGAAGGTACCAGCCCCAACCTGCTCCGATCTGGCCTTCCCGAAGGAGCTGCCTGCCTTCAGCTGCCTCTTGACAGCTCCCCTTTATTTACGGCCCTGATGCCTGCTGACGGGCGAGCTGATTTATGAACTCCGCTCTTCGCCTCGCGACTCGGGAGCCGGGAGATAAATGGCAGCGCTCGAGGCGAGGGCTAAAACTCAACTAACATTAGGGTGAAGGATTTGCCGCTCCTTCCACCAGCGTCAAAGTCTTGCTGGCAGAGGCAGATGGGGGGGGGAGGACACCCGACGGTGTGTAAATCAAGGCACCGCCTTGGGCGCGATGCTGAATCAGCAGTCTGCAAAGCCGGGACTGGGTCTCTTCCTCCTCTTGAGGGAGAAGAAGAGGAGGACCCCTGATGGAGAAGCTGCCTTTGCCCCTCACCTGCCCAGAAAAGAACTGAACAAGCAACTGATGGTTATACAGCTCTACCTCTCTTTCAAATCAGAACCAGTGAAGGCGGTGAAGGTCCTGTGTGAGTGTCTGGAGGCAGTTGGAGGATGGATGGTGGCTAACAGATTGAGGTTGAATCCCGACAAGACAGAAGTACTGTTTTTGGAGGGACAGGAGGTGGGCGGGTGTGGGGGACTCCCTGGTCCTGAATGGGGTAACTGTGCCCCTGAAGGACCAGGTGTGCAGCCTGGGAGTCATTTTGGACTCACTACTGTCCATGGAGGCGCAGGTCAATTCTGTGTCCAGGGCAGCTGTTTATCAGCTCCATCTGGTACGCAGGATGAGACCCTACCTGCCCGCAGACTGTCTCGCCAGAGTGGTGCGTGCTCTGGTTATCTCCTGCTTGGACTACTGCAATGTGCTCGATGTGCGGCTGCCTTTGAAGGTGACCCAGAAACTACAACTAATCCAGAATGCGGCAGCTAGACTGGTAACTGGGAGAGGCCGCCAAGACATAACACCAGTCTTGAAAGACCTACATTGGCTCCCAGTTTCTGAGCACAATTCAAAGTGTTGGTGCTGACCTTGAAAGCCCTATACAGCCCTATACGGCCTTGGTCCTGTATACCTGAAGGAGCGTCTCCACCCCCATCGTTCTGCCCAGACACAGAGGTCCAGCTCTGAGGGCCTTCTGGCAGTTCCCTCACTGTGAGAAGCCAAGTTACAGGGAACCAGGCAGAGGGCCTTCTCGGTGGTGTCACCCGCCCTGTGGAACGCCCTCCCACCAGATGTCAAAGAGAACAACAACTACTGTACCAGACTTTTAAAAGACATCTGAAGGCAGCCCTGTTCAGGGAAGCTTTTAATGTGTTTAATGGGTTGTTGTATTTAAGTGTTCTGTTGGAAGCCGCCCAGAGTGGCTGGGGAAACCCAGCCAGATGAGCGGGGTATAAATAATAAATTATTATTATTATTATTATTATTATTATTATTATTATTATTATTATACAGACAGAGAGAGGAAGTTGTTAAATTAAGCTTACACCAACTCAGATATAGAGGCAATCAGCAAAGAAGAAAGTGCTTCCCCTCATTGAGAGAAGTATTTCTAATCCACCATGGTTGGCACAGCCCACCCAATGCAGCTCGTATCAAAAGGTATAAAACCAACAAGTAAAAATAAAGAGAGCAGCAGTGGTAGCGAGGAACAGCCATTCAATCCAGTGGCGGTATGTGGAAAGAGCCCAATCCACCGGCTGTTGCCATTTGCTTGGTAGGCTGCCAAATGCATCCCCAATCAGAGGAGACGATGATGGCCTCACCCTGCGGACAAATGATAGATCAATAGTTCAGATAGCTGGGTGATGGAAATGACAAATAACGATAAATGCATAAATAATTTGGTGGGATATGATCTTCCATCTTGGTTTGTGGGGTCTATGTGTCTATTTGTCTGGCTGTAAATCATTACGGTTGCCTTAAGATAAGGCAACTAATAGATTTAATTAATAATAATAATAGTAATAGCATAACCCTTCTTAGGTATGTTGAGCGTCCTATTGCTGCCTTTGCCTCTTTCTCTTACCCAGAAATGGCTGTTATCTCCAGACACTGTGCTCAGCCGAGGCCTCTGACAATACAGAGACATTCAGGGCAGGATGTGAGTCAGCTAACAGGCTCCTCTCTCTAAGCAGGCTGACCGAGCAATGTCCTGCCTGACCCTTCTTCACAATACAGGTTAAACGACAGCTCAGTGGGCTGCGCGAAGCCAGCCAGCTGGAAAACGGCCTGCCTCTCTCGCTTCCTTGCCTATGGAAATTAACCCCTCCGGAGTTTGCCTCCTCCCGCTCGCGCTCTTGAGGGCGAAGGCATTGCAAGGTTGCAACAGGCCTCTCTGGAGAGCTCTGCTTTATAGGCTTAGCTACTGGGGTGCGGGTGGCGCTGGGGGTTAAACCACAGAGCCTAGGATTTGCCGATCAGAAGGTTGGTGGTTCAAATCCCCGCGACGGGGTGAGCTCCCGTTGCTCGGTCCCTGCTCCTGCCAACCTAGCAGTTCGAAAGCACGTCAAAGTGCAAGTAGATAAATAGGTACCACTCCAGCGGGAAGGCAAACGGTGTTTCCGTGCGCTGCTCTGGTTCGCCAGAAGTGGCTTAGTCATGCTGGCCACATGACCCGGAAGCTGTACACCGCCTCCCTCGGCCAATAAAGCGAGATGAGTGCCACAACTCCGGAGTCGGCCACGACTGGACCTAATGGTCCCTTTACCCTACTTGGATCAGCAAGATTTATTCAGACATACAGTTCAGGTGCCGGAAATGTTCGCCTTACAAATGCACAAGTGCTCTTTAAGTTGTCAGAAGACATATGATCTTGGAGACAAATAATAGGTATTACTAGGGGCTGCAGTCCTGGCTTCTTCTGCTTAGAATCAGAGAATCGTAGAATCATAGAATCCTAGAGTTGGAAAAGACCACAAGGGCCATCGAGTCCAACCCCCTGCCAAGCAGGAAACACCATCAGAGCACTCCTGACATATGGTTGTCAAGCCTCTGCTTAAAGACCTCCAAAGTAGGAGACTCCACCACACTCCTTGGCAGCAAATTCCACTGTCAAACAGCTCTTACTGTCAGAAAGTTCTTCCTAATGTTTAGGTGGAATCTTCTTTCTTGTAGTTTGGATCCATTGCTCCGTATCCGCTTCTCTGGAGCAGCAGAAAACAACCTTTCTCCCTCCTCTATGTGACCTCCTTTTATATATTTGAACATGGCTATCATATCCCCCCTTAACCTCCTCTTCTCCAGGCTAAACATGCCCAGCTCCCTTAGCCGTTCCTCATAAGGCATCGTTTCCAGGCCTTTGACCATTTTGGTTGCCCTCCTCTGGACACATTCCAGTTTGTCAGTGTCCTTCTTGAACTGTGGTGCCCAGAACTGGACACAGTACTCCAGGTGAGGTCTGACCAGAGCAGAATATGCTTGCCAAACCCATTCTCATTTCCCCCCACACTTTAAGGTCTTTCCTGAAAAGGTTAGGAGTTGTCTTCTTCAAGCATTTGGCACAACAACCACTCGCCTCTTAGAGACCTGGTTGCAACTGAGTCAAACAGTATCCCATCAGTTCTTCACTCCGTAAGCAGGCAAAGAGGTTCAACTGTAGTTGGGGGCACATGCTTCATGAGGGCTTTCAAAAAGAAAAGGAAAACTTGTATTCAGAAGCATTAATGCCTGAGCATAGCCGCTGTGGCTAATAGCCATCGTTAGCCCTCTCCTCCTCTGTGATTTCTAAAAAAATCCTCTTTGAAAGCCACCCAATTTTGTGGTCATCGCTGCGTCTTGTGGCAGCGAGTTCCAAAGTTTAACCGTGACAAAGGACTTTCTTTTCTCTCTCATGAATCTTCCAGCATCCAACTTCGTGCCTGCCAGTTCTAGCATGATAAGAGACGGGCGGAAAGTTTTCCCTAGCTGTTCTCTCCAGTCAAGGAAAATGCAAAGCATGGGCATTAACACAGGTGACCTCTGAAGAAGGGGCATGGCTGAGGAATTGGTGTGGCCTGAGGGGCACCGGGGGCCAGCTAGAGAAGACTGGGGGTCCACATTTGACCATGAGGTGCCCCACCCCATTGGGGAAACTTGTAGCAATTGTTATTTTGCATGCAACTTTTCCTACATAGCAAATCAGCAATGGCTTACACAGCGGACTGGTTTTCTTTAAATGCCTTCCATTGTTTTGCGAAAACACACACACACACACATGCTCTCTTCTTCCCCCTCCATTCTGGTCTCATTTCCCTCAGTGCTAAAGGGCCTTGTCCATCTCTGACAGACCCTCCAGGCATCCCAAGATCCCACGCCAATACGGTCGTCATCCGGAGAGCTGAGCTCCGCCGAGCCCGGCCTGATCCTTATCTAAAATCAATGGCCAATAAGGTGGAAAGAATGGAGACGTGGGAGAGTTTGCTTTGCAGCTGCCCAGCCCCATCCTGCCCCATCGGAGCAGGGACCCTCCGGACGGTGCTTTTCCTGGGGGCTGAAAAGAGAGCAGATTAGTGCATTAGCCATGGAGATCTGGCTCCAGAGCTCTGGCCAGGACCCCAGTGACCTCAGCAGCCATCCGGGAGTCAATGAGTCACCCGAGGTGAAAGACCAGGAACCACCGCTGCTGTCATTGACGTGGGGAGGAAGGGATGGACACTTCTGCAATGGCATTGAAATATACTCGGAGTCGAGAGTGGATTTCATGCTCTTTATTCAGCTCAGAGTAGTGAGGAGGAATGGAAGTTCTCCCCAAATGTCTGCTTTATATACATTATTTACACAATGGGCTGCACATGATTGGCTAGTTCTGGGATTCTCCTGTAGGCCAATCAGGTTGTGGATTCACTTCCATCTGGAGCTGGACTGGGTGGCTCCTGCAGACCAATCATACTGCTGCATTGTTCTAGGACCAATCAGACTGCTGCATTCTGAATCCTATTGTTCTAGGACCAATCAGACTGCTGCACTTTGGATCCTATTCAACTCAGTACATAACAGGCACCCTCTTGCACAAAGATGGAGATGAAGATGGATGGGAGCACCACGCACTGGTCCAGGTTGTTTTGGGAAAGGCGAGGAAAGGGGCGGCAGAAGTCGAGTCGCAGACACAGTCCGTTTATTTATTTACAGCAAATTCCATCTGTGCTCAAAGCGGTCGACCTAAAAAGCAGCCCGCAGATCAGCTGCGCAATAACAATGCACCATAAAAAGTATAATTGACTGATTTTTTTTAAATAAATGGTCAGGAGGACGGCACTGAGGAAGAAGAGAAGAAGAAGAGTTTGGATTTGATATCCCGCTTTATCACTACCCTAAGGAGTCTCAATGCGGCTCACATTCTCCTTTCCCTTCCTCTCCCACAACAAACACGCTGTGAGGTGAGTGAAGCTGAGAGACTTCAGAGAAGTGTGACTAGCCCAAGGTCACCCAGCAGCTGCATGTGGAGGAGTAGGGAAGCGAACCCGGTTCACTAGATTACGAGTCCACCGCTGTTAACCACCACACTGGCTCTCCCTCACACCCTCTCGCCACACCCTCTCCCTGATCCTGACTCTTCCCAGGAGCAGGAGGATAGTATGATGGTGATGATGATGATGATGATGATGATGATGATGATGATAATTTATTATATATACCCTGCCCATCTGGCTGGTTCTCCCCAGCCACCCTGGGCGGCTTCCAACGAAGTATTAAAATACAGTGGTCTGTTAAACATTAAAAGCTTCCCTAAACAGGCCTGCCTTCAGATGTCTGCTAGGTTGGCAGGAGCAGGGACTGAGCAATGGGATTCGAACCGCAAGTCCTAGGCTCAGTAGTTTAACCCACAGCGCCACCCACATCCCTATTAAAATGCACTCAAGGAGGGTTCAAAAGAAGGCCAGGAGGGGGTTGACCTTGGGAGAAGATATGACCTGATGACAGTCTCAGGTGCCGAACAGAGAGGCACTGGAGGGCCACATTCACCCTCGCTCCTGCTTTAAAAAGAATGGGGAGTTCAGCTCGAATCCTCGGCTGCCTCTCCCACTCCCATTTTCTCTCTGTCTCCTCTTGAACCCGTCAAGACCCGACAGCTTCTTTCTCCAGTGGGGAGTCCATTGTGGGGTAATTGAACGGCGATTGATTGCCACGCAAGCGCTCTTTTTGTTCCCGGGATTAATGGGAGGAGGGGAGATAAATTTAGCCGCCACTAATTAACCCCAATTACAGAAGTGATAGATTAGAGCCGTACCTAACTGAGGCTGGCTCTCCCCACACCGGCGGGCAACCCCAGCAGACCTAAGAAAGCTCCCCTCAGATGACAAAATGCCACAAAATGGCGTTTCCTGTCGAGGGGCAAGTGCTTCCCGGACGAAGGAGGCAGCCGCTGATTTCGGCACAGCGAAATAAATTCAGGGCAACTCTAACCTCCCCTTGAAATTGTCCCTCCAAAATATTATGCAACATTCCCCCTTAGAGATGCTGCTGCAAACCCTCCAACATTTCTCTAAATGAAAATGTTGTTTGTTGTTGCTTTGTCATTTAGTCGTGTCCGCCTCTTCGTGACCCCCTGGACCACAGCACGCCAGGCACTCCTGTCTTCCACTGCCTCCCGCAGTTTGGTCAAACTCATGCTGGTCGCTTCAAGAACACTGTCCAACCATCTCGTCCTCTGTCATCCCCTTCTCCTTGTGCCCTCCATCTTTCCCAACATCAGGGTCTTTTCCAGGGAGTCTTCTCTTCTCATGAGGTGGCCAAAGTCTTGGAGCCTCAGTTTCAGGATCTGTCCTTCCAGTGAGCACTCAGGGCTGATTTCCTTCAGAATGGAGAGGTTTGATCTTCTTGCAGTCCATGGGACTCTCAAGAGTCTCCTCCAGCACCAGAATTCAAAAGCATCCATTCTTCAGCAATCAGCCTTCTTTATGCTCTTACTTCCATACATCACTACTGGGGAAAACATATCTTTGACTATACGGACCTTTGTTGGCAAGGTGATGTCTCTGCTTTTTAAGATGCTGTCTAGGTTTGTCATTGCTAAATGCTAAATGAAAATAGGGAGTCCTATATTATTATTATTATTATTATTATTATTATTATTATTATTATTATTACCCCACCCATTTGACTGGATTGCCTCAGACACTCTGGACGGCTTCCAACATATAGATGTCTTCTAAACATTTAGATGTCTTCTAAAGATTGTATAGTTACTTATCTCCTTGGCTCGGGGGTTGTATAACGCCATACCCTCCATATCATCCAAAGGTCATCTAGCCCAACCCCCAATTTAGGGCCCTCGTATTTACGGGACTGCCTCTCCTGGTCTGCCCCACAGAGGACCTTAAGGTCCATGAACAACCATAGTTTAGAGGTCCCGGGCCCTAAGGAAGTCAGACTATCCTCCACCAGGGCCTTTTCAGTGATGGCTCCGACCTGATGGAATGCTCTGTCCCATGAGACTAGGGCCCTGCAGGATTTAACCTCCTTCCGTCGGGCCTGTAAGACAGAGCTATTCCGCCTGGCCTTTAATTTGAATTCCGCCTGATCTTTTATTTCCCTTCTCTTCCCTCCCCTTTTATGAAGATCACCCGCTCTGAGACCCCACAGCTAATTCTCCCCTGGCCTCCTTGCTGGCCCAAGTAGGACTAATCTAGCCAGCTAGCCCTGGGGATTATCTAATGCTTATTTCCCCTAAACTGATTTTTGAATTTTATTGTTATTTATGTTTTTATACTGTATTTTATGCTGCTTTTATATAAGTGTTTTAAATTTGTTCTTAGCCGCCCTGAGACCAGTTTTTGAACCGGGAAGGGCGGGGTATAAATAAAAAAAATGTTATTATTATTATTACAGCAGGAATCACAACTGACAGATGCCCAACCTCTGCTTATAAACCTCCAAGGAAGGAGAAAGCCAGTAAGCTAGCAAAAATGTGTAGAACAAGTACAAATACTTGCTGGAAATGTAAAGAAAAAGAAGGTACATTTCATCATACGTGGTGGACTTGTGAGGTATTAAAGGCTTTCTGGGAAATGATATATAATGAACTGAAAAAAATGTTTAAAATAACTTTTGTAAAAAACAAAACAAAAACCAGAAGCCTTCTTATTAGGAATTGTAGGTACCGCCATCCCAAAGGAACAGAAAAATACTCTTCATGTATGAGACAACAGCCGCACAGATGCTATTAGCCCAGAGGTGGAAAGAAGACAAAGTCGCTACCAGAGAGGAATGGCAATCCAAGCTGTTAAGACCTCGCCGAAATGGCAAAACTGACCGGAAAGCTCAGGGACCAAGAAGAAAAAACTTTCAAGAAAGAATGGGGAAAAATTATAACTTAATTAGGAGACCACTGTAAGCAGATGAAAACATTAGCAGGATTTTAATCTCACTTGTAATGTAACAAATACTATGGACCATATAAATAAAAACACATAAGAGAAGTTGCTGAATTACAACTTATTACGAAACTGAAAACTATGGCGAGACCTGGTCTGAATAGAGATATTGGATTCTTGTCTCATTAAACATGCTAAAGCTATTTTTGGTCATCTGCATACTATCCCATGCTTTTTCCTGTAGGACTAATTGCAGTCATTAA
Organism: Podarcis vaucheri; assembly: GCF_965113315.1. Lineage (NCBI taxonomy): Eukaryota > Metazoa > Chordata > Lepidosauria > Squamata > Lacertidae > Podarcis > Podarcis vaucheri. The sequence continues at coordinate 92,874,518 of NC_138766.1, forward strand.
CGGTGGTCAACAGGTTTACCATACCCATTGAATCAACGAGCCATCTCCTACTACCCTTCTCAGAAATACCCCACTCCACCCTTCCACTATATATAAGGGTCTGGCGACTTCTGTTTCGGAGTATCTGAAGAAGTGTTCATGCACACGAAAGCTTATACCAAGAAGAAACTTAGTTGGTCTCTAAGGTGCTACTGGGACGCGGGTAGCGCTGTGGGTTAAACCATAGAGCCTAGGACTTGCCAATCAGAAGGTCGGTGGTTCGAATCCCTATGACGGGGTGAGCTCCCGTTGCTCGGTCCCTGCTCCTGCCAACCTAGCAGTTCGAAAGCATGTCAAGTGCAAGTAGATAAATAGGTACCTCTCCGACGGGAAGGTAAACGACGTTTCCATGTGCTGCTCTGGTTCGCCAGAAGCAGCTTAGTCCTGCTGGCCACATGACCCGGAAGCTGTGCGCCGGCTCCCTTGGCCAATAAAGCAAGATGAGCGCCGCAACCCCAGAGTCGGCCACGACTGGACCTAATGGTCAGGGATCCCTTTACCTAAGTTGCTACTGGACAATTTTTTTATTTTTTATTTTGACTGTGTCAGACCAACACGGCTACCTACCTGAATCTATGGAAAATATGGTTAGATATAAAATATAGACTATGAAACTATGCAGTTGAAAGCACGGACAATAGGATCCATGGAGGGGATGGAGCGAAGTCTTGAAATTCAAAGAAAACTCTCTATATGGATATGTATTTGGTTTTCTAATACATTTATATTTGTAAAATCAAATAAAAACGATTATAAAAAAGGAAGGAAGGAGAAGCCCCCACCTTCTGTGGTGGCCCTTTCTGTTGTCAAATAAAGTCCTTCCTAACATTTAGCTGGAATCTCCTTTTCCGTCATTTGAATCTGTTAGTTAGTGCCAGCGCCTTCTGTCAAGAGCTTGGGAGATCCTTTGACGCCTCCCTTTGCATGGAGGGGCAGCCACAGCAAAGGTGGCATTTTCCATCTCCGCCGCATTAAGCAGTTGGTCCCTTACCTTTCTCGCCCTGATCTGGCCACAGTGATCCATGCGGCGGTCACCTCCAGGCTTGATTATTGTAACTCACTCTACGCGGGGCTGCCCTTGAAGCTGAACCAGAAACTCCAGCGGGTGCAGAATGCTGCAGCGAGGCTCCTCACGGGGTCCCTGCCGCGGGATCACATTCATTCAGTGCTTTACCAACTGCACTGGCTCCCAGTGGAGTACAGGGTCAGGTTTAAGGTGCTGGTTTTGACCTTTAAAGCCCTATACGGCCT